>NC_090646.1:389646003-390246003 GCF_040937935.1 Hyperolius riggenbachi
ACAGTGTCAGAGGTGCAAGAAGGGGATGGGGAGCAGTTTGTTAATGATTACCACTATTCAAAGTATCTATAGAAGTGATTATTATGAGCACAGGACCAATAGAGAGCTAATACTGCGGTTGAGGCAGGACCCCTCTGGGCCCCTCTGGCCCAAGTGCCCCGATGCGGTCGCAGCCTCTGCACCCCCTATTGCTACGCCCCTGCCAGCACTTCTTATCAGTTGAGAGTTTTATTATGGCCATATGTGATGGCATGAGGTACCATTTAGTTATTCATTTATATTGTATAAGATGTAACTGTGAGTCTGATGAGGTCCAAACACCTTTAAAGATAGCATTGCAGGATTCCGTGTCTGTTTGGAACCTACATTCTGCTTCTCATTTTTTTTTTACAATAGTTAGGTTACAGATTTTGTTAATTCTATCCTCAAACCTATATAGGCAAGACAGAAGTCTAAGTTATCCCTCTTTCCCTTTTTACCATGTTTCTTAAGAAGCTCTACATCTGTAGAGAACCCCATTGCTGCTCTTAGCTTCCTTCCTCCAATATCCTATACTCTAGGGCTATATAATACGTTTTATACCAATCATTAGATTCAGCTGGAACAAAGCCTGGGATGTGGCAAAGGGATGACATTGAATTAGGGGTTGGTAACTGGCTTCCACCATTTTATGTATGTTTGTTAAGTACTATGACAAAAGGTGTTTTATCTCAGAATAGGAAGTTTCCATTCTTATGCATAATTTATTTTCATCATAGATCCCCCACACAAGGCTCCTGGCGAGGTAAATGCTCTTATAATATAGTAGGATGTCATGACCGACTACTACAAGAAGTACTTCCTGGGTCGCGGCTTAGCTTCCGATTGGAGGAAGCTTACGGGGGCGGTGAGCAAGGAGACAGGGAAGCTCTACAATAGATGAGGCGGGGGAGGAGAAGCAGATTGACAAATACGACGTAAATAGCAGACTAGCGACAAGCAGATTATCGCTAGCCTGGCGCTTTTTTGCAGGAGGGACAACAAAACAGCAAAACCATAGGGGGACTGGCGGCAGCAATAGAAGGACACAGAGGCTTCTCTATGTTGGAGACCAGTGCTGTTTTGTCTGTATCTTGTTTTTATCTATAAAATAAAAACTGATTTGTTAAAAAAAGAAGGACACAGAGGCATGTCATTGTTCACAGAGCATGCTTCTGTGTCCTATTCAGATTTAAAAAATATGCCTCGGGTTCTCTTCAAATTATGGGCTTGTAATTAGTGATGACCGCAATAACCGGGACAAATGGGCAAATAAAATGTCTGGCTTTTATCCACAGTAGAACCTTTTATTTTAAAACTATAATGGCTAAAAACTGAGAAATAATGATTTAAAAAAAAAATCGTATTATTCTCATTAAAATGCATTTAGAATAAAATCATTCTTAACAAAAAGTACCACCCAAAGACAGCCCAATTGGTGGCAAAAAAACAACGTATAGATCATTTTAGGGCCTGTTTCCACTACACGCAGATTGGATGCAGAATGGATGTAGAAAAACTGACTCCAATGAATGCCTATGGGATAATCTGCATCAGAAAAATCGTGTTTAGTGGAAACAGGCCCATAGACATTCATTGGAGTCAGTTTTTCTGCATCTATTCTGCATCAAATCTGCGTTTAGTGGAAACAGGTCCTTAGTGTGATAAGTACTGATGAAGTTATTGGCAGATGAATGGACGCAGTACTGAAAGGTGAAAATTGCTTTAGTTTTTAATGGGTAAAACTCTTGGATGTGAAGTGGCTAACAAACCTTGTCAGTGTTACAGCATTTGGTTTTAAGTAGGGCCACTGATATAATTGCTGTATTGGAAAGCAACACATGTTTGTTTACATGTTTGAAGTCTTAAAAATAGACAAAACAATTCAAAGCTCTAAATATGCAGCACTTTTCAGAACTATCATCTTATATCACTATGCTTTAGAGTGTCTTATGATCTAATATTCCTAGCATACCCTAAGGTCGATTTTTGGACAAAACCAGTTAGCCTACCAGCATACTTTTTGCAATTAGGGAGAAAATCCATGCATACATAGGGAGAACACACTATACAAACTCAATTCAGTTAGTGTCCTATCCAAGATTTTAAGCTGGCACCCTAGTGCTACAAGGTAAAGGTACTTGCTAATCTTACATTTCTCTGTATCTGTTCTTGAACTGTAATTTTTGTGGACTAAATAAGAAGCCATAAAATAATACAAACATTAATATGTAAATATGACAAGTCAACATCTTCCATGTCCCCAGGCAATGTTACCAATTTCCACCTATTGCAAACACATTAAGTTTAGTTGAATAGATATAAACAGTTAGAGAACACACGAACACACTGCTTGTTGACTGACACACCAATGAAACAAATGCAAACAGAATTTAGTCTTACAATGACCCCTTGTTAAAGTGTCACAAGTTTTTATTTGTTAAAGAGGTACAGACTTTTTTTTTTGCACAGGATGTTTATAGTTTGACCAGCCTAGTGGAGAGTTCAAGTCTTAATCTGCAGATAGAAAATATTCAATTTTGTTTCACAACAGATTAAATGAAAATCAAAATATTCAGTTTCCGAGATTGGAGGCCTTCTTGGTACTTCATGTCGAGAAGACTTAGATAGCAAAGATTGGTCCTGGATAATGAAAGTGTTGGGGACATTTGGTTTTACAGGTAATTTCTTGTCTTAGGCCTCATGCATGTCAGTCTTCAAGCTCTTATCTCTTTGACTTGGGTGATGAGTCAATCTTTTAGGCGGGGGAGGGGGATGCGACACCACTTCTGTTTATTCATTATTATTATTATTTAGCATAATTTAGCAGTGGAGCCACTGTTGTGCTCCCTTATTCAAAATATAGATACTGTATCAAAGGAATTTCTATAGGAAATCGTAAACTTCTGTCTGTGTTATTTCAAATGATATACAAGTTGACACAGAGGCGCTTGGCACAGACCTGGATGGCATTTGCTGTGTGCTCCTTTCTGGCTGCCTGGCGGGGCGGAGTCACGCCTTCCAAACGCGTCGCAAAAATTGTGAAGTGTATGAATAAACTGTCCTGTTATACGTTAACACGTTTTTTTTTGTCGGATCCTTTGAATTGGGAAGAGTCCACCTCCACCGCATCCATGTTTTAAAAAATTTATAATATTTTTTTTTAAATTTTATTCTTTTGGCGCCTCTGTTCATTTCATATATTGTACTATTCCACCCTGGGTGGAAGGGCGGAAACCCTAAATTTCTTCCTATCTACAGAGAGCGACTTTTGAGTTCTTTCCACCTGCAATGACAGTCGTTGCCTAAGCGATAACCCTTGTTTGTGAGTATAACTATACTTACTTCTACCTCCCCCTATCACCAGTACTTACTACACTTTATTGGGCTCTCGATGTCCCTATCCTTTTTATTTCAAATGATGTTCTGCTTTTTGTGGCAGACCCTGGGAGGGATTTTACAGGAAGCTCATATAAATTTGTTTGGGCCCTCTTTCGATTTTGCCATAAATTCAAATTGAAAAAAAAATTACCACCTCCAAATTCCCCATTCCTCTGTATCTTAACCTTTCATCACCAATTGGCCCCAATTCCCTTTCACTTTCCTATTGTATACTATGTTTACCTACCACTTACATTGTAAACTCAGGTAGGCCATGTTCTCTTCTCCTCCTGTATCCAGGGACGGACCTAGACCAAATTGCGCCTGGGGCAAGGTCAGGTTTTGGCGCCTAAACTGCCATTCCCATCCAGTTTTGGTGCCTAAAGGTCAGGTTTTGGCGCCTAAACTGACATTCCTCATCCAGTTTTGGCGCCTAAAGGTCAGGTTTTGGTGCCTAAAGGTCAGGTTTTGGCGCCTAAACTGCCTTTCCCTATCCAGTTTTGACACCTTTTTAAGAATTCAACAAACTGCGCCTGGGGCAAGAGACCCGCTCGGCCCCACCTAGATCTGTCCCTGCCTGTATCACAGTTTTTAAGTGTAATATGTCCAGATTTGTCACCTGTTCATTTATTATACAGCACTATGTTATATGTTTGTCACCTGTTTATTTATTATATAGCACTTACATGTTATATGTTGAAGCTTTTGCAATATAAATTAATAATAACAAGACTGACTTGTAATGTAAGTAAACTTAAAAAAAACACCTGTTAGAATTACTGTTGCTAAATGCTTATTATATATAATTACATATATATTAAATGATAATCTGACCTTGCCTAACCCTTCTTTTCCTTTCCCTCCCTGTTATTGTTTATTAATGCTTACTAACTAAGGTATATCGAATTGAATGCAATTACCAATTACTTGTGATGTGACTAAACATTAGTATTACAAAATATAAGTTAACCATAACATTTCCCATAAGATATACACTTCTCTAGTCCCAGGAGAGGACGTCAGGATGTGTGCTTCTAATCCCTAGATAGGTTTAATGCAATGAATGTTTGCATGTCTGCATTATGCATGTTACAGGGCCAGAGTTAGGACACTTACGTTTACCTGGGTACTTCTGCGCATTGTAGGTGACTAAGCAATAGAATGCATAACTTTGTGAACTCGGCTTTTAACTTAGCTGTAGGAATAACAGTGGTGCCTGGATGAGTGAATCTGTGAATGCATTTGTTTGAACATTTGCATGCGAGCGTGCAAAGGGTTACTGATTTTTGCTATTTTTCTGGCCACACCATCTTTAGCACCTCCTTTTCCTTAAATTACTTATTTAAATGTCCTAACGAGAGGCGATGTGCCTGGATTTATGTGTTTTTTTCTGGTTACCTAATACTGAGCTACTGAGCCTTAAAGTAAATGGGAACTGCATTTAAAAAAAAAATGAAGCAAATACTTACCCAAGGAGAGGGAAGGCTCTGGGTCATATAGAGCCTTTCGTCTCCTCTCTCGGTGCCCTCTATCCTGTGCTGACTCCCATACCCCTCTGTTTCAAACCCCCACCGAAAGGGTATTTGGAAGTCTTCGGGAGCCGTGGCCTCCCAAAGACGTGCAGCTCCATACTGCACAGTCGTGAGCGAGCAAGAGAGCGTGCTTGCGCAGGCGCAGTACAGGGCCGCCCTTCTTCAGGAGCACTCGGGCTCCCTGAAGACTTCTGAAACCTCCTTCGGCCGGGTAAAGCAGTATTTGACTAAATTAGTCAAATACTGCTATCGGGCGAGCCAGCAGTGGAACGAGGGGACCAGGAGAGGAGCGGGTAGGATCTATAGGACCCAGAGCCTTCCCTCTCCTTGGGTAAGTATCTGTCTCATTTTTTTAAATGCGGTTCCCATTCACTTTAAAGAGAAACCGTAACCAAGGATTGAATTTCATCCCAATCAGTAGTTTATACGCCCTTTCCCGTGAGAAATCTTTACTTTTACTCAGACAGATCATGAGGGGGCTCTGTATGGCTGATATTGTGGTGAAACCTCTCCCACAGTGTGATGTCAGCACCAGAGTGCTGACATCACAATGTGGAAATCTTGTTGCATTGTAATGCAGTTGCAGTTGGAAATAACAGTTGTTTCCAACTGCCAAAAATGCATCATCTCTTTCCACAGACATCGCCTGCCAGCAGTAAAAATGTCGCAATGTGATAAATGTCAGAATGTAAATCAGGGAGAAGAAAGCTTTTACAATGGGCAATCACAGACTAAATCATTTATAAATAATTATTGTAAATTTTTAAGCACTATTTTTCATTACGTTATTTTCACTGGAGTTCCTCTTTAAGGACCAGAGCATTTTTTCTTAGAATTTTCTGTGACCCTTGTGATTGGCTCACAGTGATCACAGGGTCAGATTTGTACTCAGAACTCAGCTGCCATTAGACAGTTGAGTTACCAGCGTTATATGCAAGTGATTATGTTTGAGCCGGTATACCTAAACCTACATATGTGAGGCTCCAACATCCATACACACAGCGCAGATTTAATGACTTAATCACTAAGGTTTTTCTTCCCTCAACCAAGTCCGACGAAGGCTTATTATAAGCCGAAAGCTTACTGTTTATTCATCTCTGAGTTAGCCAATAAATGGTATCATCCTGATTCAAAACTCCTTGCTTTTACTGATGGATAACACGGTACAACATTCTACTGGTTTTACTATGCTGAAAGATACCGCAATGTACCGCACATTCCTGGAACTGAAAAAAGACCTAAAGAAACTTGCACAGCTGGACAGCAACATCTTTTTCTTGGTTACATGCAAATAGGAGAACCTTGTACCACAAGGACTGAGGCACATTTTGTCAGGAACCAAGTCCGACGAAGGCTTATTATAAGCCGAAAGCTTACTGTTTATTCAACTCTAAGTTAGCCAATAAATGGTATCATCCTGATTCAAAACTCCTTGCTGTAATGATCCGCTCAGCTGCCTGCACAGGCAGGCAGCTTTATGACCACTGTTCAGGTCTGCATTCTGCAGGTCTCTGGAAAAGAGACCTTTTGTCAGTTTTGCAGCCTGCTGCTGCTGAAGAATTTGCATACGTTTGTCATGCAAATTGCCTAGCCACATCCTTTGTAGGCTTGCTCTATATATACCATGTGATTCCACAGTACTTCACTGGTCATAAGGGTTTGTCCTGTGAAACACTCCTGCAGTGTCAGCCATGCTTATTGGTTACAGATTAGCTTAGAGTAATTCTTGGGACTGCACTAGGCATCCTTGCTAGAGCAGTCAGGATTGTATTATTTGTATTGCCTGTCCTGTCTGTCGTGCTTAGGTCACACTAGCCTCTAGCGGTAGCGGCTGTGGATCCTCCTGATCTACTACTCTCTTGCTGTACTTGGATCGCACTTGCTCTGGCGGAAAGAGCAGTGGATCCAGCTCGCTCTGTTCCTATACTTGGATCACACTAGCTCTGGCGGAAAGAGCAGTGGATCCTGCTAAACTCTCTAGCTATACTTGGATCACACTAGCTCTGGCAGAAAGAGCAGTGGATCCTGCTAACTCCATTTCCCTGTTTAGATCGCACTCGCTCTGGCAGAAGAGCAGTGGATCGTATCTCTCACTTATTCCTGTTTTCGTTTATCTGTCTTGTCCGATACGACCGCTTGCTGGAGGCTCAGCAAGGTAACTGTTAAGCAAGCGCTCACGTTCTCTGTTTCGTGTTTATGTGGCGGGGGTTAGTTAGGCGTGCTTGTCTCTGTTGTGCTTAACATGCGGAGACCGCGCTGTAAACGTGTTCGCTGTTGCGAATGAGTGCGGTGTTCGCGTTTAGTTAGCGTTTTGTTATTTTCCTTATCTTCTCATTGTATGATTTGCTGTGCCTTTGCTACTCTCGTTCGCTGTCTTGCTTAAGCCTGGTGTCACCTGGCAATCGCCACTCTCGCGATTGCGTTCCTACTTTGTTTCTGCTGTTGTGTGTGCACCATCGCGGGTTGGCGACTAGATTGGTGCACATACATACATTCTGTCTCTGTGCTCATTCTCATTCGCAACCACTTTGCTTGCGATTGCGTTCTCACTTGCTTTCCCTGTTGTGTGTCCACCGTCGCAGGTTGGCGACTAGATTGGTGGACATACATACATTCCTCAATCTGTGCTTACTCGGTCTTGTGTCGCTGTTAGCAATCGCCATCTCTTGCGATTGCCTTCTCACCTGATCTTCATGGTTGTGTGGTCATCGTCGCAGGGTGGCGACTAGATTGGTGGACACACATACCCTCTGTCGCTTTGCTCTCTCTCTTTCAGGGCTATCTTGCCTTGCGTTTCTTCCCTTCGTACAATTTCTGTCTGGCGTCTGTGGCAGGGCAGAGGATCTGTTCCTCTGCACTCCACAGCTCCATCTGCCAACAGGAATTCCCCTCTACAGGTGCGTTGCACCTTTTGCTGGGTTCTCTCAAATTATACGTTTGTGGAGGATTTCCGCAGTGTCAGCGCACATCCTGTGCGCTGACCACGGAGAGAATTCCACAATCGTTACACTTGCTTTCTCCCTTAAAGGGATAATAAAGCCAATATAAAAAATAAGAAAAAAATGAGTTTTACTTACCTGGGGCTTCTACCAGCCCCCTGCAGCTGTCCCATGCCCTCGCAGTCACTCACGGATCCTCTGGTCCCCCACCCACAGTTTTGTCTTCGCCGACAGGCTTACTGTGCCTGCGCAGGCCTCGCCACACCTAGACATGGCCAGACCTGCGCAGGCGCAGTAAGCCTGTCAGCGAAAATGAAACTGGCTGGAGGCGGGGGACCAGATGATCTGTGAGTGACTGCGAGGGCACAGGATGGCTGCAGGGGGCTGGTAGAAGCCCCAAGTAAAATAAAACTGATTTTTTTTTCTTATACTGGCTTAAGTATCCCTTTAAGGACCAGAGCAATGTTCACCTGTCAGTGCTCCTCCCTTTCATTCGCCAATCACTACTTATCACAACAAAATGATCTATATATTGTTTTTTCACCACCACTTAGGCCCGGTTCACATTAGCGGCTGCTATCCGGAATCGCCGTGCCGGAGCCGGACCGCATGCGGACCGGACGAAACGGACGCACGGCATAGCAATGAAAGTCTATGCGACCGTTCACATGCGTCCGTTTCGTCCGGACCGGAGCCGGACCGGATCCGGACTCCGGCGTCCGTTCCAACATGCGCTATTTTTTGGTCCGGCTGGTCCCGCTGACGTATCCGGACCGGAGCCGGAATGTTGCATCCGGCCAATGGAAACCAATGAGAACCGGAGAGCGCACAACACACTGGCTATAAAAACCGGATGTTGTACCACACTTCCTATGCTGACTCTATGGTATGGTGGCCATTTTGGATGGGGACCACATGGCACCAGCGTTCACAGAGTGGAGCAGCAGTGACTTCATGCTGGAGCTCTTTGGCAGCAATATGGAGCAGGATCTGTCTGATAGCGAGGGGGTGAGGCCCTACACATCAGAAGACCTCATCCTACAGGTGCAGCAGGTACCAGCCCTGTGGGACAAGGGGGATGCGGACCACAGCAACATCAAAAAATGCAGAGGCCTGTGGAAAAAAATTGCCAGGCTGTATGTGGAGGACTTTGAGCACTTGAGCAAGAGACAGCAAGGCACAGAGGGTATGTTGACTAGAAGTTTTTTGGGGGGGCTTGTGGTTTAAGCTTGTGATGTATTCCACTTTTGCTATGGATTTGTGTCACCCACGTGTTGCCCACCCACCCGTGGCCCACCCACCTGTTCCCCACCCACCTGTACCCCACCCACCTGTACCCCACCTGTGATGTATCCCACCCACCTGTACCCCACCTGTGATGTATCCCACCCACCTGTACCCCACCTGTGATGTATCCCACCCACCTGTACCCCACCTGTGATGTATCCCACCCACCTGTACCCCACCTGTGATGTATCCCACCCACCTGTACCCCACCTGTGATGTATCCCACCCACCTGTACCCCACCTGTGATGTACCCCACCTGTGCTGTATCCCACCCACCTGTGATGTATCCCACCCACCTGTACCCCACCTGTGATGTATCCCACCCACCTGTACCCCACCTGTGATGTATCCCACCCACCTGTACCCCACCTGTGATGTATCCCACCCACCTGTACCCCACCTGTGATGTATCCCACCCACCTGTACCCCACCTGTGATGTATCCCACCCACCTGTACCCCACCTGTGATGTATCCCACCCACCTGTACCCCACCTGTGATGTATCCCACCCACCTGTACCCCACCTGTGATGTATCCCACCCACCTGTACCCCACCTGTGATGTATCCCACCCACCTGTACCCCACCTGTGATGTATCCCACCCACCTGTACCCCACCTGTGATGTATCCCACCTGTGCTGTATCCCACCCACCTGTGATGTATCCCACCCACCTGTACCCCACCTGTAATGTATCCCACCCACCTGTACCCCACCTGTGATGTATCCCACCCACCTGTACCCCACCTGTGATGTACCCCACCTGTGCTGTATCCCACCCACCTGTGATGTATCCCACCCAACTGTACCCCACCTGTGATGTATCCCACCCACCTGTACCCCACCTGTGATGTATCCCACCCACCTGTGATGTATCCCACCCACCTGTACCCCACCTGTGATGTCTCCCACCCACCTGTACCCCACCTGTGATGTCTCCCACCCACCTGTGATGTCTCCCACCCACCTGTGATGTATCCCACCCACCTGTACCCCACCTGTGATGTCTCCCACCCACCTGTGATGTATCCCACCCACCTGTACCCCACCTGTGATGTCTCCCACCCACCTGTGATGTATCCCACCCACCTGTACCCCACCTGTGATGTATCCCACCCACCTGTACCCCACCTGTGATGTATCCCACCCACCTGTGATGTATCCCACCCACCTGCGATGTACCCCACCTGTGCACATAAAACATACACAATCACCAATTATTAAACATCAATTTATTGTAAAAAATTAAGACATTTAAAATCACTTAAAAACTTGAAACTCCAAAATAAACACATTTCAACAAAACATATTAAAAACCAAACATTCACCCTCGTCCTGGTGGTGTGGTAAAATAAAGTCTCAGTTGGTCCCTGTTCCGCAGTGACACTACCCTTGGCCTGGTTGCATACCTCCGCAGGGGCATTAGTGGAAGCACATTCGGGGGTTCCGGAGTCTCTCTTTCCTCCTGCCGCACAAAGTTGTGGAGGATGCATGCTGCCTTCACCACGACAACTGCGTTGCCCGGTTTCAGCAGCATGGGCGTGTGGAACACCCTCCACTTTGACACCAGGATCCCAAATGTGCACTCCACCATTCTCCTTGCACGGCTCAACCGAGCATTGAAGTGTAGCTGGCTGGCATCAAGTCCCCTGTCTGGGTACGGACGCATTACATGGTCGGACAGGGCGAAGGCCTCGTCCCCCACAAACACATAGGGGTAGGCCGGTGCCCTTGTCCCAGGCCAGGGTCTGTCACGGGGGAGACGCAGTCTGCCTTCCTCCATCAGCCGGCAAAGGGTCGTACGCTGGAAAATTCCAGAGTCATTGGAACTACCGTACGACCCCACATCCACGTACACAAACTTGTAGTCCGCATCTGCCACTGCCATTAGAACAATGCTGAAGTATTTTTTATAGTTGAAATAATGGCTGCCACTCCCCACGGGTTTCTGAATCCGGATGTGTTTCCCATCCAGTGCGCCAACACAATTAGGAAACTTGCACTCGGTCCAGAAGCCCTGGGCGATCTCCTCCCATTTCGTGGTGTCCGGCACAGGCATGTATCTGGCCCTCAGTCGCGTCCAAAGGATCCTCGAAGTCCTCACGACGATGCCTGCCACCGTGCTCTTCCCAATACGAAATGTGACATGTAGCGATGTATATGTTTGTCCAGTTGCGATGTACCTACAAGAGAAATAATCGAAATCAATTTTTCATGTCGTTACAGGAGAAAGGTTCAAGACAAGGTGGCGCAATATACGTGATGCATACGTGAAATGGCTACGGAAGAAAAAACTTGCCGAACGAAGTGGCAGTGGCGGGGGAAGGCGACAAAAAGACTACCAATTTGCCAAGCAATTGTCTTTCATCAATGCAAGCCTGGAACCTAGACTGTAAGTACCACTACTGTGGGCAGGAACTGAGAGCTCATTTACTACCATGACTTCGGCCATGTATTGCTATAAACTGGCCTCAATTCCCATGGCTAGCGAACTTTTCTCACAAGCTTTATCAAATGTTGGGTAGAAACGGTTGATAAAGTGTTTGCTAGTGTTTGCTAGCTCTGTGAATTGACGCCACATGCTGTTTGGCACACCAATAAATATTGTTTTTATCTACAGGACTGAAGACAATTTGGAGCAAGAGGAACCGACCCAGGAGGCACGGTTCAGCAGTGAGGAGAGCTTGGTGGATGATGACGTCGCCGATGTAACCTATTGCCCCGAGGAGAGGAGTAGGAGGAGGGAGTCCTTAATCCCAGCTCTCTCCTTTGATGATGACTTGGCAGAAGAGAGCTTGGATGTTGAGGTTGCAGGACCGAGTGTGGAAGAAGCTGCACCTCCACAATCGACCGCTATGGAAGCTCCAGGGGAACAAGAACAAAGTGAGGAGCACCGAGAGACTGCAGCACAACCAGCGCGCAGGGCAACCCCGACACAGGCCAGAGGACGGGAAGATGCTGCCACACCACCAGTGAGGACCACCACACCAGTGAGGCGTCGAGGTACCCTCCCCCCAACAAGGAGAGAGACAGAGTCCGAGATGTCCGGGGCTGTCTCCGGACTTCTCGGGATTCTTCAGAGCCACCAAACTCTCATAACCCGGCAGTTGCAAGATGAGGACAGGGGCCATATCATGGAGCAGTACAAGTCCCACATCACTTCACTGCAATGTGAGCTCGACGCTGTACATGGGCACTACAGGGATGAGCTTAAAATGATGCATGAGATGCACAGAGGAGAAATCGACCAACTGCGTGCGCAGCATCATCAGTCGGTGGGCCAGCTGCAGAACATGATGCAGCAAATGCATCAACAAAGCAAGGAACTACTGAAATTGCAGGCACACCCGTGTTTTCACACTGTGATGTCTCTAATACCATATTTGGAAAAGGTGCCTTCCCAAAACCTGATGGCGTGCCATTCCAATTTGCTGGAGGTGATTAAACAGCACATGGACACGCCATTATTGCAACCACCAATTTTTAGACCCCCACAACCAACAGCGGTGCCCACCCGGCAATCATCACAGATGTACACCGGCTACAGAGGCAGTCAATATGGGCCACCGCTGTCAGGGTCCAGCTCATCCACGACCAGCACCCAAGAGAGTCCAGATTTCCAGGCAGCAACTCCCACCTTTTCTAGTAGTGGTGCCGATACAATTTGAAAAAAAAAGTCAAATTGTTCCTGGACATGCTCCTCTGAATACCTCCGATCCTCGGAGGAAGGATACCATCACAGGGCTTTTTAGCCCAACCTTTTCCCTGCCCCATCTCCTTCAACCAAGGTTCAGAGGTGTTCAGATGACCATGTCAGGGAACTTTTGGTTTTGCTGGACTTGAACTTTAGGGCCTGGTGTCCCCGAAAGACACTACCTGGGTCACAACCTTGTGCCTGTTGCACTGCACCTGTAGTCCTGCACCTGTGCCTTTGATTCCTCTTGTTCCTTACTTTGTTGTTCCTAATCACTTGCACAAGACCCTTGGAGCCATGGGTGAAGGACACCTTCACTGGTCGGTGAGAGGCCTAGCCTTTTCACTGACCTGTGTCCTTCATTCATGGCTCAGAGGGTCCTGTGCCAGTGGTTAGGTTTTAGAAGCACTAATAATTTAGGGCCTGGTGTCCCCGAAAGACACTACCTGGGTCACAACCTTGTGCCTGTTGCACTGCACCTGTAGTCCTGCACCTGTGCCTTTGATTCCTCTTGTTCCTTACTTTGTTGTTCCTAACCACTTGCACAAGACCCTTTGAACCATGGATGAAGGACACCTTGACTGGTCGGTGAGAGGCCTAGCCTTTTCACTGACCTGTGTCCTTCACCCATGGCTCAGAGGGTCCTGTGCCAGTGGTTAGGTTTTTAAAGCACTTCAATTTTAGGGCCTGGTGTCCCCGAAAGACACTACCTGGGTCACAACCTTGTGCCTGTTGCACTGCACCTGTAGTCCTGCTCCTCTGCCATCGGTTCCTCTTGCTCCTCACTTTGTTCTTGTTCCTAACCACTTGCACAAGACCCTTTGAACCATGGATGAAGGACACCTTGACTGGTCGGTGAGAGGCCTAGCCTTTTCACTGACCTGTGTCCTTCACCCATGGCTCAGAGGGTCCTGTGCCAGTGGTTAGGTTTTTAAAGCACTTCAATTTTAGGGCCTGGTGTCCCCGAAAGACACTACCTGGGTCACAACCTTGTGCCTGTTGCACTGCACCTGTAGTCCTGCTCCTCTGCCATCGGTTCCTCTTGCTCCTCACTTTGTTCTTGTTCCTAACCACTTGCACAAGACCCTTTGAACCATGGATGAAGGACACCTTGACTGGTCGGTGAGAGGCCTAGCCTTTTCACTGACCTGTGTCCTTCACCCATGGCTCAGAGGGTCCTGTGCCAGTGGTTAGGTTTTTAAAGCACTTCAATTTTAGGGCCTGGTGTCCCCGAAAGACACTACCTGGGTCACAACCTTGTGCCTGTTGCACTGCACCTGTAGTCCTGCTCCTCTGCCATCGGTTCCTCTTGCTCCTCACTTTGTTCTTGTTCCTAACCACTTGCACAAGACCCTTTGAACCATGGATGAAGGACACCTTGACTTGTCGGTGAGAGGCCTAGCCTTTTCACTGACCTGTGTCCTTCACCCATGGCTCAGAGGGTCCTGTGCCAGTGGTTAGGTTTTTAAAGCACTTCAATTTTAGGGCCTGGTGTCCCCGAAAGACACTACCTGGGTCACAACCTTGTGCCTGTTGCACTGCACCTGTAGTCCTGCTCCTCTGCCATCGGTTCCTCTTGCTCCTCACTTTGTTCTTGTTCCTAACCACTTGCACAAGACCCTTTGAACCATGGATGAAGGACACCTTGACTGGTCGGTGAGAGGCCTAGCCTTTTCACTGACCTGTGTCCTTCACCCATGGCTCAGAGGGTCCTGTGCCAGTGGTTAGGTTTTTAAAGCACTTCAATTTTAGGGCCTGGTGTCCCCGAAAGACACTACCTGGGTCACAACCTTGTGCCTGTTGCACTGCACCTGTAGTCCTGCTCCTCTGCCATCGGTTCCTCTTGCTCCTCACTTTGTTCTTGTTCCTAACCACTTGCACAAGACCCTTTGAACCATGGATGAAGGACACCTTGACTGGTCGGTGAGAGGCCTAGCCTTTTCACTGACCTGTGTCCTTCACCCATGGCTCAGAGGGTCCTGTGCCAGTGGTTAGGTTTTTAAAGCACTTCAATTTTAGGGCCTGGTGTCCCCGAAAGACACTACCTGGGTCACAACCTTGTGCCTGTTGCACTGCACCTGTAGTCCTGCTCCTCTGCCATCGGTTCCTCTTGCTCCTCACTTTGTTCTTGTTCCTAACCACTTGCACAAGACCCTTTGAACCATGGATGAAGGACACCTTGACTGGTCGGTGAGAGGCCTAGCCTTTTCACTGACCTGTGTCCTTCACCCATGGCTCAGAGGGTCCTGTGCCAGTGGTTAGGTTTTTAAAGCACTTCAATTTATTAGGGCCTGGTGTCCCCGAAAGACACTACCTGGGTCACAACCTTGTGCCTGTTGCACTGCACCTGTAGTCATGCACCTCTGCCATCGGTTCCTCTTGCTCCTCACTTTGTTCTTGTTCCTAATCACTTGCACAAGACCCTTGGAGCCATGGATGAAGGACACCTTGACTGGTCGGTGAGAGGCCTAGCCTTTTCACTGACCTGTGTCCTTCATCCATGGCTCAGAGGGTCCTGTGCCAGTGGTTAGGTTTTTGAAGCACTTCAATTTATTAGGGCCTGGTGTCCCCGAAAGACACTTGGGCAGCTATGCCCTGCAACTCTTCCAGCACAAAGTTGGTGGTTGGTGTTCCTTAAAACTGACCGGGCTATACCATAGATATGTTATTTTTTTGTCTTCCATGTTGGAAGAATGTTTCCATGTTGGAAAGTGGTTGTTTTTGCAATAAAAAAATTTTGTTTTTACATACCTCAGTGTGATGAGTAGTTGTTCTTGTGGTGTGACTGCTCTCCTGAACGTGGTATCCTTCTTCCTAAGGTCATCCTTCACCATCTCCAAAAGGGTATCAAACCTGTCAGGAGATGTAAAGGAAGAAGCTGTAAAGTATGTTGTGGGACAAGGTGTTGGGTGGAGGATGGGGGAGGTGTGTTTACAGAGGTTTGGGAGTGTTGTGGAGGGTGGGGGTGTAGTGTATAGCTAGGTATACAGGGGTGTGGGGGTCAGGGTGGTGTGTTTAGCTAGGTATACAGGGATGAGGTGTTGTGGGGGTGAGGGTGGGGTGTTTAGGAATGGTGGGGGTTGGTGTATTTAGGCCTATATACTTACAGGGGAATAGACATCCGAGTGTAGCTGTAGAACTTCTGTGGGTGTCGTCTGAGGTCCCGGTAGAGGGCCTGGAACTCTCCCTTCCTCTGCCTCCTGGCTAGTAGAGGGTGCACCCACCATCTCCTGCGAGGAGCACGCCTTCTCCCCACATAGTAGTAGGTAAACAACAGGAAGGAGAGAATTCCCAGGTAATAAGCGTAAAAAATGACTGGATCCATGGTCCCAACTGCTGTCTCTGTATCCAAGGATGGTCTCCACACGTCCAGCTGTCTCCAACAATGACCCCAGAGCTTCTGCTGACCTCCCAGAACCCCAGGTATTTATACAGGTTGTTATCTCTTTAAGAATCCGGATCCGGACCGCAACCGTGTTTATACCGCACGGAAACCGTATGCAACCGGACCGGATCCGGACCGGATCCGGACAGGAACCGTACGGTTCAGGTCCGATCCGGCTCCGGTGCGGTCCGGACATCCGGTGCGGTTTTTGCAAAACCGCAAGTGTGAACGGGGCCTTAGGCTTTCTTTGGGTGGTATGTTTTGCTAAGAATAATTGTATTCTAAATGCATTTTAATGGGGATAATAAGGAAAAAAAATCATTATTTCTCAGATTTTTCCCATTATAGTTTTAGAATAAAATGAGCTGCCGTTGGTAAAACACAAACATTTTATTTGTCCAATTTTTCCTGTTATTACAACATTTAAAATTTGTCCTTAGTACATTGAATGGCGACAATATTTTATTTTTAAACAAAAGTGTGTTTTTTCCGTTTTGCATCTGTCACTAATTACAAGCCTTGATTGCAAAAATAACAGTAATATACCCTCATGACATACATATATAAAAAAGTTCAGTACCTAAGGTCATTTTTTTATATGAAAATGTTTTATTTTGGGAACTGTGGGTGGGTAGAGCAGGTAAAGGGTTAATTTTAATGGTATGTGCAGGACTGTTTCTTGGGCAGGGTGACAGCCCTGGGCGTAGACAGGCAAGTAGAAGAAGGGGTGTAGGCAGAAGGACATACCATAACTGCAAGGGAGCTGGTGATGCAAGGTGCAGCCAAATGGAAGAAGAAAGAAGATTACCAGCACGATCACCTTCCTGGACTCCTCCTGGGCGTCCTGCAGCTGCCTGCGTCCAACGTCAAGTCATCATCACGTCACCACCGCATGATGACACCCGATGTCCTGTAGCGGTACTGCAGTCTGTCAGTGCTCGGTGCCCATGGAGGAGTCGGCTTTCTGGGCTCTCTTTGCCTGTGTGTTCTCCTGGTCCCTGCTTCCTCCTGGATGATCGGCTGCTCACTAGTAAGGAGGCAATTTTTACACCCTTGCCCTGGGTACAGTTTAGCCTAGAAACTGCCCCGATAAAGACTACCAAAGCGTGGGCAGAATGAAGAAGTTAAACTGGGCATGATGCAGGAAATTGTATTTGCCCAGATCTGATCCAGAGACCCGAGTACTGCAAGGAAAAGTTCTGCTATCCACGATACCAGCGAGCCACCTATTGTCCCAGGTGAACGTTTCAGCATTGATGGCCATACAAACATGCTGCCTGGCTATAGCTATACTGCCTGTCCTGTTCTGTGGAGGGAGTCATGGAGATAATGAAATAAGGGAAGAACAATGTGCTTGTTTGTTACTTGCTTAGTGATCTGCCATGTTAGATCACTAAATGACATGGCACAGCTCTGCTGACATTAGATTTTTGTGCTAGATGGTCACAAATAATTGTCTACAATGATGAAAATATTGCACAGGTAAGGGCTTAACAGGCTTGACACCAACTATCTCTGTTGTTAACTCTGCTCTTATACTAAAGCTCCATACACATACAAACAAACAAGGAATGATGGGATGGCTGAGAATCGTTTACAAAAAGTTTCCCAACAATAACAAAAGAAAGCAATTATCGTCCATGTTGACCGATCCATCCTGGAAGACTGGTTCGGATGATAAGCGGTGTGAGTTGTGCGTGTTGAATGGTGACAAACGATTGCTCCATTCCAACTACTCAGGTGTGACTAGTTATGCATTTGGAGGTCCTCATTATAGCTAACGATCCAATCAGCAGACCATCTTTGTGCTGTTGTTGAAGTCAGACGTGCTCCAGTATCATTTTTTGGTCAGAAATCGCTGAGGGTCGCTTGTTTTGTAAAAACAGTGATGGAATGCGTGTATAGGTTTTTCTTCCTAACATTTTTACTGATACAATTGCTCCTAACAACACACGTAATGTCATTTAGCGTGATAAACAATAATGTCGTCCATATTACTGTGTCATAAAGTATTGCAGCTATGTGCAGCACCTGTTGCCAAGTTGGAAAAGTGTCAGCAAGCCGCGCAACAAAGCGATTTTGCAGCGACATTCATTTTATTACTAGTGCATGCGAAGGATGAAACATCTCCAAGCATACAAGCGGAATCAATTAATACTGAGCCATTGCATGGTTAATAGAAATAAATAAATAAATGGAACACATTGAATCCATTAACATTTTGCTATTGTTCTCTTTGGCTGCTTCCCTAATTTTATGACTGTTTTAAAAATGTTTGGTAGCAATCCAGAAACACAGCTGGCAGGTCTGGCGCTGCCCAGAATGCAGCGCACTTCCCACAGTGTATTAGATAAAGGTCGATGCGTTGCAAATATTGTCAGGACAATATGCTTAATGCAGTTTTGATTGAATACACATCTACGTTTGTGTACATCATATATTCTGCTCAGTTATCTGACTTTCTGCTGCGTTTTACAGATAACATTCTTTTAAGCATATTACTATATGTGTGACAAAGTGATATATGCACTAAACTGCGGTAAGCAGAATAACATGCGTAAAGTACCATGCAATGAGTAGTGCGTAATGCATAACATGTAGTGTATTGCATTGCGCTCTGCTCATCATGCGGTAAGGCTTGATTCACACATAAATCTGCACATTTTCACTCTGGTCCAGTACTGACCTGTCCTATCAGTTTTGCCTGACTGGACCGGAAATGTACACCTTTTATGTGTGAACACATCAATAGAAATACATACAAAACTGATAGGTCTAGACAAAACCAGAAATGTGCAGATTTATGTGTGAACACAGCAATAGAAACACATGCAAAACTGATGTCAACTGTAAAACAACTGGACACCTTTTTATGTGTGATCCAAGCCTATGACTTAATGGAGGTTATTCTGCTTACCGCAGTTTAGTGAAAACACCCCAAAGTGGCTTACATTCTATTGTACCTACCATGCTATAGTGACAATTTGGAGGAAAGCCATTAAACCTAACTACATATTATTGGGGAGAACACAGAAACACTATGCAGATAATGTTCTTGGAAGGAATCCACTTAGCCACATGGGCCAGATGCACTAAAGTACTGTATATTAGGGACCTAAAGGTAAGAAGAGCTTCTATTGCAATGAACTTTTTACTTTTACAGGAACAACCATTCTCCTCTGCCCTATCATATGAAATGTAATATGGTAAAGCAATTATAAGTGTTTAAATGAAGATATACCGGTATATGTAGAACCCTCTCTCAGTCTCACCCTCAGTTTCTCAGCAAGTGCCTCTAGCCGACAAGACACCACATTAAAACATCTTGTTGGAGTCTCTTAATGGCTCCAGGACGTTTTAATGCGTTGCTCACTGCCACTGCCACTGTACACGTGTACACGGCCCCACCACTTGTACCATGGGGTCACTGAGATCCGTGACTGGGGAAGGGGAACGAACGTTCCCCTACCCAATCGCAATATCTGGAATTAATGGACATGACCTAGATCAGGGGCCATGTCTATTCATAAAACAGGCAGTAGTATCACTCTAATAAGATGTAAAAAAAAAAAGGTGAAAACAGCCATCTAGTGGGCAAAAAGTAAAATTACACACACACCTTACATTTACAATTAAAAATTAATTAAATTAAATCCCTCCACTTCAAAAAGAGCCCCCCCCCCATTAGTTGCCTTAGGGATTCAGCTTTTTAATATGTATTTTATGAAGCTATAGTCCTGTTATTTTATTACATAAGGACTTGTAATTATTGACCTAACACAGAAAACCCAGAGAAATTACACCTATATTTCCAAATAAAATATTGTCACCAAATATTGTGATAGGGAAATAATTTAAATGGTGTAAAAACCGGGAAAAATGGGCAAATAAAATACATGGGTTTTAAGTATGGTAGCATGTTTTACTTTAAAACTATAATAATTTATAATTTTTTAAAAATTGTTTGTATTATTCCCGTTTAAAATGCATTTAGAATAAAATAACTCTTAGCAAAATATATTGCCCAAAGAAAGCCTAATTGGTGTTGAAAAAAACAAGGTATAAATCAATTTGTTGTGATAAGTAGTAATAAAGTTATTGGCAAATAAAAGGGAGGACTGCTGACAGGTGGAAATTGCTCTGGTCCGTTAGGGCAAAAACCCCTTGGGGTGAAGTGGTTAAAGTACACCTCTAACAAAAAAATTAGCCCCAGGGGTACTTACCTCAGGAGGGTGAAGCCCCTGGATCCTAATGATTCTTTCCTGCAGCCACGATCCAGCGCTGGCAGCCTGGCTACAGATTTATAACAATCCTGTGAGAGCCTCGCAAAGGCACATTTCCTTTGGGGCCAGCGGAAATAGCCGAGGCGCCTGAGCAGTTGAGCGGATCAGATTGGACTTTTTCCAGCTGAACTCAAGCGCAAGCTGCAAGTGCGCCTAAGCAAGGCTTTTACAGGATTGTTATGATCCTGGAGCCCGCACCACCGTTCGGGGGCTGCAGGAGAGGACAGTGGAAGCCTCAATAGGATCCAGAGGCTTCCCCTTTCCAAGGTAAGTACCCCCAAGGGTTATTTTTTTCTTTACAGGTGTTCTTTAAAATGACTAGATTTGCCCTGCTTGGCATTGCCTTCTCACCACAAAGTGGCAGCGCCAAGTTGGTCATGCCTCAGTGCTACATATGCATGCAAGTCCTTGTCGTGGTACATATGTAGACATATGTGGCCAGCATAATATATCTTAATGAAGTTTTAAAACTTGAGGTATATGATAGATACCATTGTTGATTTCCTTTTAACAAATTTGACATGCCTAGATGTCACGCTAATCTGTCTTTAATATTTTGTGAACCACTAACCCAGAACAGTACATAAGATCACATGCTGTGAGTTCCCTCTGCCTTCACTGGCTGCACGCTCGTAACACACCAGATGAGGGTTTGGCTGTGAACACTGGCTTTTTGCATTCGTTTTTGGTGACTGTAGACATTGATATATCCGTTTTTCCTCTAAACCCCGTTTTCAGTTTCCCATTTTCCCAAATCCCTTAGATGTGACTTTTATTTTTAGGGTCTGTTTAAACTTATCAGTTAAAGAAGTCGTATGGTGAAAAAAAAAAAGTATAGAGGCTGCCACCCTGATTTCATTTTGAAAAACTCCAATAGCCAGGCTGTTTTCTTTTCACTTTCATCAGTGTTAATTTCTTGGCATGCAGAATATTCCCATCTTGCTGCATGAGTATTGGCAGCACAGTGGCTAACTGGCTAGCACTCAAGTATATTGTGACAAAGTTAATTGGGGTATACAGCCCGATCATTAAATTAGGCACCACCATAGTCCACAATGGCTATGGTGGTGCCGACTGAGTAAATTGGGCACTGGGATGTGGCTTTTATATAGCCATACTCCCACTACTGGTACAGCAGGTTGCAGGAGTGGATAATCAGTGCCCAGGGTTGGGCTATCAGCTATTCAAACTCTGGATATCGGGAGTCACATGATTAAGGGCACCTGTGTTTGGCTATCATATAGCCAACGTTGTGCAAAGTAGAGAAGAACAGCGAGGCACAGCTTAGCATAACAGCCCTTTTCTGCTTGGGCAAACACAATGGTATCAGCAGTGGGGGGTGACAAATAAAGCCTGACAGCTGTTTTGCGACTATGGGTTTCATCAGAAGCAGTCATATAGCCAGACACCGGAGCAGCTGTGGAAGGATGCTCAGTCAAACAAGTTAATGTTGGGTGTAGGTAGGGGAGAGAATAGGGTTAGACGTAGGTGGGGGGAGGTTAGTGTTATATAATTAGATAATAATAACTTTTTGGTACCATCTATAGATTAAAGTGACGTTGAACAGACCTAAAAAATGCAATACTGAACTTACCTGCGGCTTCCTTCA
The DNA here is from genome assembly GCF_040937935.1 of Hyperolius riggenbachi. Lineage (NCBI taxonomy): Eukaryota > Metazoa > Chordata > Amphibia > Anura > Hyperoliidae > Hyperolius > Hyperolius riggenbachi. The sequence goes on from NC_090646.1 coordinate 389,668,132, forward strand.
GCCATCCGTAGCCCACAAGGCCCACTCTTTCAAGAACAGCGCATGCACAGAACGCTCAGGGCGATGGGGCACGTGACCGAGACTGGCGTGCAGACGGGCTGTGCATGCGCAGTTGCGTACAACTATTGGCTGGGTCCCGCAGCTAACGGAGCTGCCAGCGGAGGGTTGGAGGAAGCCCCAGGTAAGTTCAGTATTGCATTTTTTAGGTACGTTCAGGTTCACCTTCATTGAGACCGGTTTGGAAATCTGCCATAAGTTACAAGGGAAAATGGTTACAGCTTTTTCCTCTTTGCGCACCTGATTCTGCTGGAACCATTATAGAAAACTGACACCTTCATGTACCATTTCTTAATGGTAAGGAATGGCAGTACTTTCTCCTAGTATATGCACATAAGAGAAAGGTAAGCACCTGGGATAATATTTGTTAACATCTTTACAATGTGTTGAGATAATCTAGAGAGAATTACATTTTTTCTTCAACAAAACTGAAATTCCACTTACAAGAGTTGAAGTAACATTCAGTATTATTAAACACAAATTGTAGTCTGCTAATCTATTTGCAATATGTGTTCTTCAGAATAGTTTTTGCAGGCATGTGCTACATGAATCATGCTATTATCCAAATTTCCTGACCAAAACAAAGCTTACAAATTGTTCCAGTTTTAGATAGTGATGGTGTAGATGGGCAGTTTAGTGATAAGATAATTGCAGAGGAGGTGGCTTGAAAAGCATCTTCTGGCAAAGAATGAAGTCATTCTAGGACACATGAATGCTAATAAATAACAGTCTTGCAAACTGAGTTTATAAGTTATGTGAGTGAAGTGTAATGGACATGGCTATAAAACTATTAATAAACTAAAAAACAAACTCAAATCTAGTCGAGTCTACTTAACAAAGCACATCTGTCATGTAAATCGTTAAAAACAGAGATATTAGTTACATGTCTGCTAACAAATGTGCTTTATCAGGGCAATATACCTGTCACTCACTACACCGCCATCCTTGAGTTCACATCACTAATCCATACACAGAAGATAGGGCTGCAGATAGTCTCTTAAACGATACCTTATGCTTAGTACACACAATGAGATTTTCAGGCAGATTTCCTGGCAGATCGATTATTTTCAACATGTCCTATCTGATTTTGATCGATTTTCCATCAAAAATTGATCGGAAAAACGATTAAAATCAGATTGGACATGTTGAAAATAATTGATCTAGCAGGAAATCTGCCTGAAAATATCAATGTGTGTACAAGGCATTGTGAAGGAGACTTGTGTAGGAAGCAGTCCTGATGCACACTGCTCCGCCCATTCTACTCCGTCTCCTTCCGTTATCTTGTAAAGCCCCTCCCTCCCCCGAAGCCACTTCCTGGTTGGCCAGGTCACTAAGTAGTGCACATGCGCTACCCGGCAACAGGCGTCCTTGATTGCGCGCCCGCAGCCTGGAGCCCTCTGCACACGTGCAGGACGTCACCACTACATAGTTCACATGCGCAGAGTGCTCCCAGTTGCGTCATCAAGAACACACGGTGCCAGTCGGCACCTGCTCACTGCTCACCAACCTGGCCAACCTGAGAGGGGCCTTTAGAAGATAACGGAGGGGGCTAGAGGAGAACGGGGGGAGCAGTGGGCATGAGGACTGCTTCCTACGCATGCCTGCTCCCCATGTTTGTAAAATTTACCAGCTAAGGTATCCTTTAAGTGGGAGAGAAAGAAAAAGGCAGGCACCACCTGAAACCTTGACACCAGCTGCCTGCACAAGGAATAACTTAGAGGACACATAAAGTAAGAGGGATATGGAGGCTGCCATATTTATTTCCTTTTAAACAATACCAGTTGCCTGGCGTCCTGCTGATCTTTTCTATCATCTGTAGTGTCTAAATAATCCACCTGAAACAAGTATGCAGCAAATCCAGTCAAACATCTGATCTGCATGCTTGTTCAGGGTGTATGGCTAAAAGTATTAGAGGCAGATGCCTAGGTTGCCGTGTGAATGACCCTGCTCTGGCTGAGAGCACAGACCTGTGAAATAGTTGCACAGTATGGAAAGGATGGCAACAGAGGTGCAGTGAGAAGAGTGGACAGCCATGTTCCAGGTTTTCAAGCTGCTAGCTCTAGATTTACTAAATTCCTTGCAAACACCCAGCATGGTCCTTTGTAATGTTTTATGCTTTACCCATCATCCCCACTTGATAAATCTATATATCTGTCTGTCTATCGATTCACATTTCGCCACAGTCAGTACCATTTATACCTGACTCCCAGAGAAAAAGTCCTTTAAACAAAAAAATGTGCAAAAAGTCAGTTAGGGCAGAAAGTTTTGAGTAAAAATGTTACATTTCATTGAAATTATTCAAACAGCAAGCTTTCAGTATATAGTAAATACCTTTTTTACCGTATGCATTTGGCATACTGTTCATTAAGTGGAGAAAGGTAGACTGCATAATATGAATGTTCAGTGTACAGTAAATGCCGGAGCAGGGTGGTACAGATGGCATTTAGTAAAGTCGCGGAAGAAATGATGCAGTGCATGTTTACGCAATGAAGTAGGCATATCCAGCTGTGAGGGGGACATATGCGGCTCGTGACCAGCTATGGCACCCATTGGGAGAGCCTGCGGGAACTGTTGTCTACGTTTTGGCCAATTTTGACAGCCTCGGATGAGATAGCTAAGGTAGTGGGTCCACGCCCACTGCTTACTGCCAGGAGGGCCCCTAATTTGAGGGATAAATTAGTACGTAGTGAGTACAGGGTCAGCAACGATACATGGCTACAGAGGGGAGTACCTAACGGGTCTTATAAGTGTGGCAAATGTAAACTTTGTCCATTTATTGAACGTACAAAGAAGTTCGAGAACAGTACAGGGGACGCTGAGTACGATATAAGAGCATTTATCAATTGCGACACGACTCGTGTCGTTTATATGATTCAATGTCCCTGTAGGCTTAAATATGTCGGGAAGACAAAAAGAGCATTAAAGGAACGGGTCCTTGAGCACTTCTGTAAGATTAAAGGGGGTAAAGCAATAGGGGGTATTTATGAACATTATAGGGAATGTCATAATAACGATGTAAATGGCACCCTGGTTAAAGGCATCTATAGGTTAAAGGTATCCACAAGGAGGGGGGATTTTGATGAAGTATTGTATTGCAAGGAAGCATCATGGATCTTTAAATTAAATACGGTAGCACCATTTGGCCTAAATGCCGAATTGGATCTGACTCCATTTTTGAGGATCCGAAGGTATAATTGATAGCTTGGGATATGTGTGGATCCGCAATGAATGATTGGTGCCATGCAACGAAAGTGCCAAAAACTAAAATCAAAAATAAAAATAAAAATAAAAAATAAAACATATAGATCCAATATTGACTAATCTAACATTGTCTTTAGAATTGTATACGTGATTACTGTTGATAGATCAGGTACAGGCCTGTGGACTTATTGCTATCATTAATGACCCTGTGTGGTAAACTGGATCATAGGTCTTTACTTGATACAGGAATGGCCTTTCGTTTGATGTCTCCTATCTATATGTGGAACTATGGACTCTTTGATGTTGCAGAGGCCCTCTTTAAAACAAAGTCACGTTGCTTGCTCTGTAGGAAAAGTACTGACTTGGAATTAATGTGCGTATATGGATCCGTCAGCCCATCCCATCGCATGCTGTGCAGTGAGTCACTGAGTGTGCGTAGAGAGGAGGCGGGCTCTTTGAACTGTTTTTAATCAGCTGTTGCGTACATTGAAGCCACACCCTGATGAAGCGTCGCAAGTGACGCGAAACGTCGGTGGGCGGAGCCACGCAGCCTGCCTCTCGGCTGTGCTTCCGTGTTGGTGAGCGCATGGAGTGGCGTCCCGTCTCGCTCGTATGCCGGGTCGGATGAAGCAGCAAACTAGACTGCCAGGACAAGGCATCTTAACCACTGGGGAGTTCAGGCCGAGACGCGGCTTTCCTTCCATCCAGTGACTCCACAGTGGTACATGGATTGGACACACGACTATCAGGAGAGCAGAACGGACGCTAGTAGTATCATGTGGTGAGACCCATCCTCTATTCCTTGCTGACAAACATATGAACTGCATCATCTCTGAGGGAATGTATTTCTGCTAGCTCCCAAGTCCACTTAATAATTGATCGTGGTGGACTACAACAAGAATTTGCAGCTTTGTCTCTAGGAGGAAGGGGGGCCCCCACTATATATTTCATCCATAGTGCATGGCACCAGTACGGAAGCGCGGCATGCTTGAGATGTGTGAATGGGTAATCCCTCTATGCATTGTCAAGCTGGCATATTTATTATAGCGGCTGATTGATGGCTAAACTGTAGTTTTGCATACGCAATTTTATTCTTGAATCATGTGTGTTTCGTTCCTTTGTGACTATCTGAGTATTTACATGTCCTTGATTTATAACAATAAATTTTGATACTTTGTATATTAAGGTGGCCTGAGTACCCATATGTGTTCAGATTTTTTAGTATTAGTGGAGATAGCAGGTGCCTGCCCAGGAGAAGAGAAGGGGTTAATGATTCTGGTACTGAGCAGGTTCAACACGAACACACACTGGGCAGCAATGGAGTGGTAATAAAACTATACTGCCTACCACTAAAGGGTTAAACACAGGCACACTGGCCCATAGGAGATGAAGGGACTCTCCCACAATTTTTTTTATAAGGGTCTGAATCCCCACACCTGTGGAGAACCTAATATTCTTCATAAAATTGTCTGTAAGCCCTTACTGTCTTTTTCCTGCTGCTGCCACCTGCCCACCTGTTTTGTGGAACACCCCATTATTAGTATTATTATTTATTGTATTTATAAAGCACCAACATATTACGCAGCACTACACAATAGGATGAATGGGTTAATACAAGGTAGGACATACAAGGAGCTTACAACAAAACAAGATCATGCAAATGATTTAATAACAGATAACCCCTGTGTCCAAGTGCGCCCTGCTACACGTTTTGTTAAGTGCCCACAACAAATTAATTGGTTATTTCATGTAGATGGGTGACCTGGGACTACCATGTATACATTAATTAAATAAGGAGCATTTTTTTATTGAAAGAAGGAACGTTTTTTACATATTATTGTGGAGTCAATGAAAAATACCCGGCTTATTTGCCTTTCCTGCTTCCGGCTTGTCCACTGTGATCGATGGGATTCTCAGTCCTCCATTTTAAAAATGGCATTGACCCCATAACAGCCTTCTAGTCAGCGCACTGTTAAACTGTAATATTGCCCACTTGAGCCATAATTAAACATGGACATTACCTTGCTTAACAGTTGCCCTTTCAGTTATATTTGACAGGAATATGCTGTTAATATGCTGTTAAAAACTGCTATATAACTGACAGCAACTGATATATTTTAGTGCTGACAAAATCTTGTCTGAACTGAAAGGAATAGTTGAAAAATGGCGAGCTTCTGAGAGGAACTGACGGAGAGGTTAAGTATGTAATATTTATTTGCAGGTACATCACATGTTTATTTTAAATAATTTTACTCGGTTCAGGTTCCCTTTAAGGCCTGCATCCCACTATGTCAGACTATACAGCATCCAGTTAAGGGATGTGCTGTCATTGCTGTCGGGGTCCATTGCAGGGTCCACTGCTACTCCAGAACAGTGGTGTGTCATGTTTAGCTTCTAAGGGTACAATGGTTAATTTGCATATATTCAGCAGTGGTGCCTGGGAGACATCTCGAGCTCACTCTAACCTGAATTATCGCAAATTCTTTCTGTTTTAGGAAAGCAAACTTTTGTTTTTCTTAACATCTTAGTAAGGGGGCTTTTAGGACCATTGTAGTCCCTTACACACCCCAATGAGTTCTGGGTCACCATGAGCTTGCTGGTTAGTCTGTGCCATTCAGCAAATAAGTGGCAACACAATTTACTGTCTGGAAAAATGCATGTGGTCACATTTCTCTGCACCGGACTGAAACTGATCTAAATGGAGAGGGTCAATGTAAACTAGCCCTTGGAAAATCATTTCAGTGCTTGATCTGTCTACTTAGAATCCACTTATCATTCTGTCAGTGTAGAGCAGCAGACACAGTGTGATCCAAGCCTAAAATGTTATCACACTAGATATTTTGGTTTAGCTTTACCTATTGGGATTGATTGAAACATAATAAGTGAAGTGTTTGTGCTGCAAAAGCCGCTTCCCAAGAAGTGGTCACCTCTGCTATTCCTGAAACCTGGTCCTGGCGCTTGTTACATGTTTCCGTGTTTAAAGGATTCTGTGCGTGGAGTGATAATGATGTGATGTCTGCTACAGCTCAGAGACATCGGCTAGTCTTTACAAATAATTCTCTTTCTGGAAAGGATAAACAGATTATAAAGCCACAGAAATGTTCATATAAAACTGCTCAAAAAATACATATGAAGCAATGCGCTGATTTCCCATGTTTTATTTTGATTCTTGTCTACTGCTTGCAAAATTCTTGAATTCTGTTTTTATTTGAACTTCTTCCCACGCTGTATACAATAGTCACTGGCTCTGTCATTTCGGCTTGCAGAAACATTTTTTACTGCTTTGTGGAGGCAAGTCAAGAGTGTTCATTAAGACCAAATTTGTTAATAAAGACCCAATTAATCTCAAGACTGATGTTAATAAATACTTCAAACACATGCATTGTTAATTATCACTTTGGCAGTACATTCTAAAATGTGGGTAGCTATTTTAAAGCGGTGCCCACCTGCTGCTACATAACTAAAGTGTCAACACAGATACAATACCCCATGCATTTGCTGTTTTCCTGTTCTGAAAGTGGGGTCTGAAGTTACACTTCCTGTGAACTACAAATCTACAGTACGACCATAGTACGAGCATGACTTCTGTTCCAGTCACTCCTCAGAAAGAGCCGTAGTTAAAGTAGTCAATGACTTATCCACTGCTAAAGCTAAAGGCTTCTATTCCTACTCTGTTCTCATCCTTCTGAATCTATCCTCCGCTTCTGACACCGTAAAGATATCTGGAGTAGTTTGAAGGCCCTTCAAGAAAACATAAAAGACACAGAGACCCCATGGGCCCATTATAGTGTAGTAATTTATCAATAGCAGGTAATTCAGTATGTACGTAGTAGAGGTTATCACAAATATGGGTGGTGCACTAGCAACCACAGTATAAGGCTAATGAGGATAGCTCATCCTAACTAGGGTTCTTTGGTCTTAGCTGGGCTGGATGGGTCCCACTCTAAAAATAACTGCTAGGAGCCCTAAAAGAACTTAAAGGACAACTATAGCAAGAGGGATATTGAGGCTGCCATATTCTTTTTTCATTTTATGCAATACCAGTTGCCTGGCTATTCTGCTCGCCTCTGCCTCTAATACTTTTAGCCATAAACTATGAACAAGCATATGCAGATCAGGTGTTTCTGGTGTTATTCAGCTACTACTGCAGCCAAATAGATCAGCCATATTCTTCTCACTTCAGTTGTCCTTTAAAGCCTTTTAGACCGATTTGAGCTGTTTCCTTCCATTGAGTAGAGGCTTCCCCAATGGATAAAACAGCTAAAATCCATCTAAAAGGTAAGAAAAGACACCACAATAAAGAGACTTGTGAGAGATAAACAAGATTGTTATTTACACTTAAAAGACAACGCACTTCTGAGTCCTTGTCTGCTTCTTCAGGTGAAGTGACAGTGTCTTTAAAGTGGATCCGAGATAAACTTTTACTCATTGCATAATTGTGTTCCTTTTATATAGTTTATAGGGCATTCCTCAACCCAAATACTTTTTTTTGTTTTAATACTCTAATTCTCTATAAACTAAACAAGCCTCGCCCACAGCTCTTCCAGTGAAGGCACTCTGAGACCCATATAGCAAGGGCTTATGGGAGCTCAGTCTGGGGAGGAGGTTACTAGCCAGAGATTTCAGAGGGAGAGGGGACTGAAGTTTTCACAGGCTGAGGGGTGGAGATGCAGAGCAGCTTGCCTGTGTGTAATGTTTACAAGCAGAAAATGGCTGCTCTCATTGTATCACAGTTGAAGCTGTTTGCAGCTAGATTTGCTGTGTAAATTATCTAAACTTTAGATAAGATATATTGACAAGTTACTTGTTATAGTTAGTTTTTCATTTCAGATCCACTTTAAATACTCTGCGGTAGCACATGTAAAAGGTTTTTGTAATGATCTGCTCTGCTGTCTGCACAGGCAGACAGCTTTTTGACCATTTTGTAAGTCTGAGTGCTGCAGGTCCCTGGAAAGGAGAACTGTCTTCACTCTGCAACTTGCTGAGCTGCTGCTCTGGTGAGGAATTTGCATCCACTTGGCATGCAAATTGCTTAGCTGCTTCCTTTGATGGCTTGCAGTATAAATACCATTTCCTCCCAGAATCCCTTGCTGGTCATGATGGTTTGTTCCTGCTAGACTTACCTTGAGTCTCAGCCCTCTGCATATTGTTTGTTAAAGAGGAGCTGTTAGGTATAAGGTCTCAGAGAAAATAAACACATATATCAGTAGCTAAATATAGGCTGTACTTACATTACATATGCATTTCACTGTCCACGTTTGGATTTCACAGAATTTTTATATAGTATATGCAGAGAATGATGCTCCTGACAGCTCATGGCAGGTTCCATGTTTGTCTGTCTCCTATGAAGCCAAATGTGTCGTCATGTCCTCCCTGCTTCCGGATCACAGAAAAGCTCGTACTGAATAACAGTAGTGTGCAGTGAATATTAATTAGCCATGTGGCTAGGAACAATAGCGGACTCCTGCAGTGTACTCTGCTGGGAGATTTATCAGTGCTGTGCACTGGACTGAGTTACATGGTATTGTTACTTGACCCTGTAACTTCTCATTAGCAGCCGAGGGGAGAGCCCCAGAATGCTTTGCAGTATGGAATGCGGCTTGCGTCTTCTTAAGAGCTTGGGAATAACAGCTTTGCTGATAAGCACACATCAAATGTAAGAGAGATTTTTATCTTCAGTAATGCCTTTTTGGCTTCCTTCTAAACTGTTTAACACAGGAGAATAGAGGTTTAAATTAGCTTTTGTAGCCTGACAGTTACTCTTTAAGATTATCTTAGAGTAATCCTTGGGAGTGCACTTGCATTCCTTCTAGCATAGTTAGGTTGTTGATTATCTGTATTGCCTAGTTCTGTCTTGTCTGTTGCGATTGTCTTGTCGCCAGCGGCGGTCGACAGGAAATCGTTCTGTCTGTTGGGATCGCATTCGCCCTAGCGATAATGGCGATGGTTCCTTCTGTACTCTGTCTTAGGGGTGCAAGCCAGAGCAGCGGTTGCTACTGGTTGCTCCATCTGTCTGTCTGTCTGGATCGCATTCGCCCTAGCGGTAGCGGTGGTGGTTCCTTCTGTACTCTGTCTGGGAGTGTAGGCCATAGCTGCGGTTGTTACTGGTTACTCCTTCGGTCTGTCTTGTCTGGATCAAACGCTTGCTGTAGTCTCGGTGAGGGAACCGTTTAGCAAGCGTTCGCGTTCTCTTTTGTTTTCGTGTTTCTTTGGTTAGTCAGGGTTGGTATGCTTTGTTGCTATTGCGCTTCTCGTGTGGCGACCGTGCCGGGCACGCGCTTTGTCGCTATTGCGCTTAACGTGTGGGGACTGCGTGTAGTTAGTCCTGGCTGTTCCTTTGCTCTGTCTTATTGTGTGTTCACCGTCGTTGGGTGGCGACTAGATTGGTGGACACACATACATTCTGTCGCTGTGCTCACTCTCTCTTTCTCAGGGCTATCTTGCCCTGCATTGTTGCAATTTGTACAATTCCCATCTGGCATCTGTGGCAGTGCAGAGGGGTTGTTTCTCTGCACTCCACAGCTCCATCTGCCGGTGGGAATTTCCCTTTACAAGTGCATTACACCAAAGCTGGGTTCTGTTGTTTCGTACGCTTGTGGAGGATTTCCGCAGTGTCAGCACACATCTTGTGCGCTGACCTCGGAAATAATTCCGCAAACGTTACAGTTTTGATGCTATTCAGATGGCTGAATACAGGTATCCCTATTTCTACTTAGATAATACCTAAAATCTGGCTGAATGGCACCATAATATTTTATGGTTCAAGACACTGCAAAGTTTATTAACCACTTTGCATTCCAGGTTTTTCCCCCTTAAGGTTCCTTATACTTTTGGTATATCAGCTGAGTCACTATTGATACAGCAATAACTTTTTATTACCTATGCCATCAAACTGATACATACATTGTTTTTTTTCAGGACATTCTAGGCTTTCTTTAGGTAATATTTTTTCATGGTATTTTTTAATTTAACAGGCACTTAATCAAAGAAAATTAGGCTATTTTTCTTGTTTCTCCCTTTGTAATTTTTACATGACAAGTGCCACAATTGTAAAACACATCAAAAAACATTATTTGGTTAAAACGATACCATACATGCCACATTCCATCACTAGTTGGGCATGTAGCATACCATTATAGTCAGCCTGTGTGTCTGTAGCGACTGCATGCGTATAGCTAGTCGCACAGTTTGGAGACCCCAGTACTATATAGATGCATTGCTAGGCAACAACATTTTGATGCATCTATATAGTTTTGGGTCCCCAAGCTGTCGTCCTAGTGATCACATCTGATTGCTATGGGCAACAGCCATTACAGGTGTTCATGAATCTTTTCACCTAGGTGACACAAGGGGTTAACTAGTCTAATAGGGGTTAAAACTTAAAAAAAACCTCTATCAGGACCCCACCTTAGGAAGTACTATAACGCAGCACAACTGGCTATTATACCAAGCACATACCACCTATTATGGATCCTTTTAGAGAAAACTCTTCTTTCACCTGGTAGAGCTCTCTCTGGGCTGAAGCCCCCTCACGAAGAAGGCAACATTTGAAGCCCCTTTCACCACCCATACCCTATCTATCTGGTCAAAAGTTTGCTTTAAATTTAACCTTCAATCCACCGTCTTCCCCTTCAGGAAGTTTTCCACCATCCTAACTTCCTGAAAGGCCATTATCTCTTGGCCTTCCATTAATGGTTACTTTGTGGCAGACAAAAGTAACCCTTCAGAATTTCCTAACAATGGTTTGGATTAATTCATTCTTTACATGAATTCCAACTAGAGTTTTTGCTGCCGCCTTCCGAGCTGTTCTGGGCTCACTATATTTTTTATTATCTTATAGGTAAAGCGAAACCTGGACAAGAGGTGCTTCCCACATCCTTTAAAAGTCTCTGTTCCAATGACCCTCTATGAAAAGGTACAATTTCAATGCTATATTCTGTCTTTAATCAACCCCTTCTAATCAGCCTCAAACTTAAAGGGACTTCGAGCAGTGCAAAAACTATGGAAAGATGCATATCATTTTAAAGCTCTCTTTGGCCTCTTGCACACTGCACGCGATTCCGATTCAGATTCCGCTTTTTAATCAGTTTTTACATTCAATTCAGATTCTGATTTGCAGTTTGCTCCCTGCACACTGCAAATCGGAATCTGAATCGGATGTAAAAACTGATTAAAAAGCGGAATCTGAATCAGAATCGCGTGCAGTGTGCAAGAGGCCTTTCTCCTCTTTCCAATGATGTATAAACCGCCGCCCTACGCCTTTTAGTTTTCATTGTTTTCGCAATTGAAATTGCCGCGGCCGTGATTTCGATCACGAAAATAGAGAAAACGAAAAGGCGTAGGGCGGTGGTTTATACATCATTGGAAAGAGGAGAAAGAGAGCTTTAAAATGATATCCATCTTTCCATAGTTATATTGTATTACACAGGGCGACTTTTTCTCAAAGTCAGCAGCTCCATTCTGCTGAAAAAGTCGCCCTGTGTAATACAATATAACTATGGAAAGATGGATATCATTTTAAAGCTCTCTTTCTCCTCTTTCTGGCGACCCCTAAATCGTCACCCTACGCCTTTTAGTTTTCTCTATTTTCGCGATCGAAATCGCGGCCGCAGCAATTTCAATCGCGAAGATGGCGAAAACTAAAAGGCATAGGGCGGCTGTTTATATATCATTGGAAAGAGGAGAAAGAGAGCTTTAAAATGATATGCATCTTTCCATAGTTTTTGCACTGCTCGGAGTCCCTTTAAGTATATGATAGACTAGGAGTCAGAGCTAGAAATAAGTATGAGAAGGGAGAGAGAGGAGAAGAGACCGGCACTGCATTCGACTGTTTATTCCATATTGTAACATTGGTGATGAAGACACGTGACAGTGTATAATTTTTTATTATACACTGTCACGTGTCTTGATCACCAATGTTACAATATGGAATAAACAGTTGAATGCAGTGCCGGTCTCTTCTCCTCTCTCTCCCTTCTCCTACATAGTAATGTTATGGCTACTACCAGAGCACGCATTCACCACCATATTGTATGAAGCAGAGTGGACCCTGCCAGCTCCCTACTCAAGATTAACTTCAGCTGTAGTGCCAACCTCCACACCTCTCCACACCACTAGAAATAAGTATGTCAGATGAACAATGGGCCCAGTGCCTAGACAAACTATCAAGAGGTAGCCTCCAGACTTCTAATCTGGAGATCTTCACTACGTTTACTTCACAGAGCTTAACTAGAACCTGTGAAAATCCATAGACTGGATACAACATGTTCTGATAGGCGCTTCCAAGGTTGTCAAAATGGGGGCACCACAGTTCACATATGGTTGACATGTCCACTGGTCTCACACTTCTGGACCAACCTTCAGTCTATGCTAGTCTGGGTTTTCCTAGGAGAATACGTAAAGACCCTAAGGTTACTGGACCTTAATCCTGCAAAACTAAAAATTCACACCACAGATTTCTACAATGTATCTTTGTGGTAGCAAAGACTTATATTGCCTCTCAGTGGCCTTATCCAGCTCTTACACTGGCCTTCCTAAAATCTTGAATAGATCATATAGTGATAGGTGAATGTCTAAATGCTCTAATCCAGGATAAAACTGCCCAAATTTCCATAATTTGGGTACCAAGGATAGATTATAGAGGCGGGTTGGGTCTTCAATCTATATTGTAAGCTTGAAAGGGAGGATGGTCCTCTACTTTGGTAACTCTAGTAATTCCAAGCCCACTATTACCGATGTATAGTTTGTATGTTTTATACCTCATAATTATGCCCATACCATGTCCCTGATGTTATACATTGTGTTCAGTTTTGTACTTTTGTGTTCTTGCAAGTGGCTCTAGTTGGTGATGAGTCGACTTAATGTTCATGATGTCTGTATTTTATCATGGTTAAAAAATACATGTCTTTTTGGAAACAGATATGCTGTGTGGCTCTGGTAGGAGAAATGTGCTGAGGTTTCTCGTTGTCAGATTGACGAATGTATTTTAATAACACTGTGCATGTAACACCAATATGTAGTTATTCACAGCACCCAATAATGCACGCGCTTTTAGCCGTATAGAGTCAGACCAATGAAAGATGATTACTGACTGGCAGCTATAATAACTATTCATCGCTGCTCTCTGTGGTGTGTTGTATTAAACTTTTTATTAGGAGTTATAATAAAAGCCAGTGAAAATCATGCATAGTCATGTTCAGCTACTGCAATTTCCTTTTGCCCGTTTTAATGATAGAAGTTGGATACACTTTTAAAAACAAGAGTTGTGTAACATTATTTATTTGCAAAGTTCACAATTTTACTACAGGGTTAACATTTATTATTTTTTAGCTGAGGATAGAATTCTTTATAAGTAAACTACTTATTGGGGCCTAGTTTGAACAATGAAAAAAGATTGTGCAGTACCATAGTTCACCTTAATTAGAGATCAGATGAGCTACTCAATTCATTTAAATGGAGTTATGGATCACCAGCTGCAACTATTATTTCTCAAAACAAAAAGTAATGACGACTTTCATCTGCCTATAGTTACTTCTAAGGCCAATTTTACACTGGATGTGCGCTCGCACCGCAGAAATGAGGCTTCATATGACCCTGCGCCACAGTGCAGCCTCAGGGTCATGTGTATAGGCCCGCTCCCTGGTTAGTGACATACTTCCTTCTGGGCAGGAAGTATGTCACTGGGATTCCCGTCGGTCCGTGCATGCACGCCGCACCACGATCACATTGTGCACACTGTCTGCGTAGCCCATTGACTTGCATAACTGATCTGTGCAGTAAGTGCGATTCATGGAGTAACGCAGTGCAGCCTTTGCATCAGATCTTGCTTCTAGCACATCGCACCACACCACATTAACTCTGCAAGGCTTCATTGACTTGTATTGCACTCATGGCACCTTGTGGTAAGAAAGGGTAACACAGGCTCACAATGCCAGTGTGCAAGGGGCCTTAAAGAGAACCTGAACTGAAAATAAAAAGTCAAAATAACCATAAACAGGTCATACTTACCTCCTGTGTAGTCTACTTCTTAATCTTTCGCCTCTCCTGTGGCCCATTTGTCCACTGTGATCAATAGAATTCTCCGTCCTCCATTTTAAAAATGGCGATTACCCCATAACACAGCTTCCTGGTCAGCACACTGTTAAACTGTAGTATCGCCCACTTGAGCCATAGGGAAACATGGACATTACTTTACACATTCAGTTGTAACTGACAGCTGCTGATATATAACTGACAGCAACTGGTATATTTCAGTTCTGACAAAATATTGTCAGAACTGGAAGGGATCACTGTAAGAAGAAAATAGTGAGCTTCTGAGAGGAACTGACGGTGAGGTTAGTATGTAATATTCATTTGCAGCTACGTCATGTGTTTATTTTAATTAATTTTACTCGCTTCAGGTTCCCTTTAAAGTGACAATCTGTGACAACAGTGGCAGAGTATTTGAAGAAAACCCCACAAACCTCCACTCTGCTTCACTGCTGCCTATGGGGTTTGCCACAATGGAACTGAAAGATAAATAAGTGACAAACAAGTTGATCATCTCAGAACTTCATAAATATAGAGATTGGCACTTATTGCTGATAATTAATGGCAACAGATGAGGTCATCCAAAAGTAGTTATTAATGATTGTTATTATTATTAAACTGTATTTATAAAGCACTAACATATTACACTGCACTGTACTCTAGATAGGGGAAGCATTACAGCATTAAACAATTGGGCATACCGGTATATACCGAAGGCTGAATTTATACTTTTTGTCTTCCATGTGTAACATCCATTTATAGCAGCCCCTCTTTTTCTTGCCCAACTTCCTTGGGGAGCAGCTTCGTTTTCCCATGTGTCATTCTATGTTTTCAAGAGCTTCCTCTTCCATGTTCAGCAACTCCTCTTCCTTGTCCATCTGCACCAGGACCTTTGTAGCCTTTCCAGAAATCAGTCTCTGTATAGAGCATAATGGCATTCATTTATGCAGGTTGTAAAACTCTCCTATTCATGCCTCTGTTTCTTGTTTGTCAATTTAGAGAGTCATGAGACTTTAATTCAAGGCTGGATAAGCTCAGTACAGTGCCAGGAGCTCTGAATGACCAGCTCTGTATGTGCCAACATGGTAAAAATCAAATATTTAGAGTGTAACCTAGAGCTTAACTGTAGACATAGTTACTGGATTAGTCTATCTAAGAGTTTTACGCTTGTTTTAAGGATAAGGTTTTATCATTTTTTTTGGCTTTTGTTAGCATCTCAAGAGATCTCTTAAAGGGGAACTTCAGCCTAAACAAACATACCGTTATTAAGTTACATTAGTTATGTTAATTAGAATAGATAGGTAATATAATCTTTTACCCACCCTGTTTTAAAAGAACAGGCAAATGTTTGTGATTCATGGGGGCTGCCATCTTTGTCATGGGGGCAGCCATCTTTTTGGTTGAAAGGAGGTGACAGGGAGCATGAGACACAGTTCCAACTATCCTATGTCCTGATAACCCCTCCCAGCTGCACACGCTAGGCTTCAAATGTCAAATTCAGAATGTAAAAAAAAAAAATTGCACCAAAACAGCAGAACGAGAACAACAACATCAGAAATCCCATCATGCTTTGCACAGCATAAGGGGAAAACTGCCTGGGCAGTTTTCTTCTGTGCAGCTAAAAATGAGGCTTGTATAAGAGAAACAAAGTTCTGATGCTGTGAAACTGTTAAAGAAACACCAGGCCTTTTCAGTGCTGCTGAGTCGATTTTTAGTCTGGAGGTTCACTTTAAAGGGGTTCTCTGGGGGGGGGGGGGGGGGTGTTTGAAAATAAAAACAGACACTTACATGGGGCTTCTACCGGCCCCCTGCAGCTGTAATGTCCTACGCCATCCTCCAATGATCTGCCGTTCCCCACTGCTGGCCCCGGTCTAACGCAGCATGTCATCCAACTGCAGCTGCGCAGCCGTGGCCACGCGCAGGCTTGCTCCCGCGCGCGTCATTGGAAGCTTACTGCGCAGGCGCAGTACAAGAAAACTTTGTACTGCACCTGCGCAGTAAGCTCCCGATGACAAGAGTGGAGGCGCACATTATTCGTCTTGTTAGACGAATAATTGCCCGGTGCCGGCGGCGGGAAATAGGTGATCGGAGGAGGACGGCGCAGGACATGAATGCCCCAGGTAAGTGTCAAATTTTATTTTCAACCCCCCCCCCCAGAGAACCCCTTTAAGAATCCCAGCTGAGACATCATAAGTCATCTAACAAATCCTGCACTAAAAACAGTTTTTTCCTTTAGACACCTCCTTAATTAACCTAAGCATGACAATGGCCTAAAAGCCTGTTAAATGGGGAAGGGAAGGTGGGATCAATACCAGAGGTGAACCATGCAAAGCTGAGGAACCGTGAGGATGAGGAGTGCAAGCCAAGAAGAAAAGAAGATTTAGAACAGGGAAGTGGGCAGCACGGTGGCGTAGTGGTTAGCGCTCTCGCCTTGCAGCGCTGGGTCCCCGGTTCGAATCGCAGCCAAGTCAAATTCTGCAAGGAGTTTGTATGTTCTCCCCGTGGGTTTCCTCTGGGTACTCTGGTTTTCTTCCCACATCCCAAAAACGTACAGATAAGTTAATTGGCTTCCCCCTAAATTGGCCCTAGACTATGGCAGGGACTAGATTGTG
This sequence comes from Hyperolius riggenbachi, assembly GCF_040937935.1. Lineage (NCBI taxonomy): Eukaryota > Metazoa > Chordata > Amphibia > Anura > Hyperoliidae > Hyperolius > Hyperolius riggenbachi. The sequence goes on from NC_090646.1 coordinate 389,685,030, forward strand.
AGCCCCTCTGAGGAACAGTTAGTGACAAGCCAAAATACTCTGTACAGCGCTGCGTAATATGTTGACGCTATATAAATACTTAAATAACTAAATACGCTGTAATGTAAACATTGATCTCTTCTTCCAGTATGAATGTAATAGTTTCCATCAAAATGTGCTGAGCAGAATCTGTTGATGTTGGTTTCTGAGTAAAATAGTCACAGACTTACCTAGTTGTGTGTCAGGCTTAACTCACACTGGTGTTAGATGGCAGCATCTCCCTGTTGTACTTGTCACCATGTGAGCAATGGGGAGGAGGGGTTCTGGAGAAAAGGCAGACTCAGGTTCAATTGCAGTGTTCACGCAAGTGTTGCATCGTAGCTTGATTGGGTGGTCATCTCACAGGCATCAAATGGTAATTTCCCTTAAGGAAGTTACCATGCAAATAGACACCTCTCTACTGTTGCACGTAACATCAGGAAATATCACGTGGCAACAAAATGGTGGTTAAAACAGGCCCGGGTTGCTGGTGCTCACACCCTATGGAACAGATTGCAGGTGTGCACATTAAGCAGCAGGCACCTTATACAGGGCTGGTTCAAGTAACAATTGGGCCCTTGGGCAAAATTAGCCTGGGGGCCCCACAAAAGAAATCCCCCTTGACCAAAAAGCGTCATGAGGGGCCCTTTGTTGCAGCCAAATTTCCCTCCGGGGCCCCTGAGCTGGCTGCTGACCCTCCCCCAATCACCTCACAACTTAACAGACTCTGCAGAGTCCCTGGGGAGCAACAGCTAAGATAGGGGAGGGACACCTTGGGGGCCCCTACAGGCTCTTGAGCCCTGGGGCAATTGCCCTTTTTTTTTTCTTTGGTAGCTCTGGCCCTGACCTTATAAATAGTCTGCAAAAGCCCATCAGCACATTAAACTGCAGTACAGAATTATGCAAGGGCTAAACTGATCCCACCTTATGCATTGGCAAAGAAGGGTGTGCAAAGTGATGTAGCATACAGTCAAAAATCATCTGATTACATAAACTGATTAAAAATTGAAATGCAATGTCCCTCTGGGTACTGATGTCTGAAGCAGGCCACTATGGCATGGTTGGTTTGGGCTTCCCCAGTTGGCTATAACATAGTAACATACAGTGACATTGTCCAAGGAAATTATGTGCAGCAGAGCAGAAAGGTCTGGGTCTGCTCTGCCTTATTTTACTATCACATTCACATCTAGGAGTGGTTGCAGTGCACCATAGGTGGCTAAGGGCAACGTATCCCCTCGTCCAGAAAAATGCAGCAAGTTCGTACTCTGCATTCTGTTTGCTGCAATGTGATCTGTGTTTTTTTTTTTTTTTTTTTAACATGTGGAAGAAAACAACAGGATCCACTTTCTGTGCTGAGTGGAGCTTGCAAAAACGTACCCAAGTGGGAAATAAGTCTTAAGGCAGCTACAAACCATACAATTAAAAGATCCAATTTTTCACCAATTCGGTGATTTTGATTGGTTGTCCTGAAGAATCGAGAGCTTTTCTTTGCTTTCGATTGATAAATCCGATCGAATTTCCTGTTTTTTTTCGATTTTTGGAGATTGGACACGTTGGAATTTTCAGGCCAACTTTATCAAGAATTGTATGGTGTGTGATGGATTGTCAATTACTTGATGTACAGTTTCAATCAATGTTTTCTGAGCTTTCAATTATTTTATTCATGATTGGGGAAAAATTGAACATAGGTGTGTGATACATTGGTCAGATTTTTTAATTGTTACAATCAGTCAGAAAAATTAATTGCTATTCTTAAATTGAACAGATATTTAAAAAATTGTATGGTGCATTGTTCCTGCTGCATTGTTCCAGACCAGCGGATGCATTTCCCATAGAGATCTTTGGTGGAAAAGCATCAGATCCGAACACGATGAGAAAACGGAGTGGAGTGAACACTAAACTGATCCGCTATGCTCTGAGCCGTTTGGACTATCGCAAGTGGGAACCAAGCATTATGTCTAGATGACTGATGTGGAGAGGCCACTCAAAAATACAGAAAAATGCAATGCATACATCCTCTACCTGAGGATTAACATCTACTTTGTGTATACTCTGGTTTGGTACAAAAACCAGCTGTACCCAGTCCATACATACCTTACTCAATTATATTGTCAATTCTCTTTTGCTGTATTTAAAAAAAACAATAACTTTTTTTTTCTTAAGTTGTGGAGTAACAAGAAAACTGTAGTAACTAACAGCAACCAGATAGTTTCTTCTATCTCACTGCAGAAAACTGAAATCTGCCTGTGTGTTATGGCTTACTACACAGTGCTTCCTGTGACAGTTCCTCTTTGCACTGCCTTGTGTGTCTGTGTACGCCTCAGTATTATATCTTTTTATTTTCCCTAGTGATTGCTCATAATTAGCTGGTACACTGATCATGAGTGGGTACGCCTGTGGAAAAGCAGGTGTCTGACCACGTCTGTAAGCACTTTGCACAGTTCAGTCTATATCCCCCTGAGGACGTGTGTTTTTATGCTCACGCAGTAGTGGAGAGCTTGTGCCTCATCAACTGACCAGCCTCTCTGACTGTGCTGGGATTCCACTGCTGCCTTTAAATATGCTGGTTATTTTTATCCTCCTACGTAGTAGCTGTTTGGACCGCCTCGTCAACGAGAGCCAAACAATGTTTCTCTTTAGTCAGGAGGGAAGTGGAAACAAGCCAGTCACGTGGTCATCAAATCAATGAAAAAAAAATGCAAAAAAAGTCCCCATCTTTCTCACTTTTTTTTCTTTCACGTCGTAACAGGCTGCTGCCAGCCCAACACTGCGCTATTAGTACATGGTGAAGGAGGGAGGCAGGGTGGGAAACAGCTTGACAGAACTCAGGACCAAAAAAGACATAAGGGAGAAGTAGGAAAAAAGTAAACATATGACTCTGGCAAATCAGAAGCAGCACACTGAGTATTAAGGAAATGAAAGGCTTGTACAGACCATCAGCCCATGAGAGGCGAGGTGATGTCAGAGCGCTCTCCAGGATTAGCAACCCTTAAAAGCTGCACATCTCCCAGAGAAGCAGAGTCTGGCTTGGGCTGTCTTGCTGCGAGTGGAAAGCAGCTATTCTTAACACTGCAGCGCTCTTAGCCATGATGCTGTGCTTACTATACTGTATGGGAAGAACGCAATGCTTAACTAGTATATATAAAGCATATGTACTCATTCTGCACATTTCCAGGACATAGAAGAAAACCCTCAGTTTACATAAAGCTATAAATATAAAGTGCATTTTTATACAGCTCTAAATTGACTCTTTGTGTTCTGAAACATGAACCTCCAGCATAAGCACATCTACTATGCATACGGTGGGTCTCATTAAAAGAGCACTATAGTAAAATCAGCTAAAATAATAAAAAAAAAATAATCATACTGAAAATTAACAAAGGGTTAGAAGGAGCAATGGTTAAATAGAAAGGTTCAAATAATTCATTTAAGGCAAAACTGAACTGAAAATTACAAAATAAACATGTCATACTTACCGCTCATGTAGTCTTCTTATCATTCTCTTTCTCCTCTCCAGCGTCCTGTTTGTCCACTGTGATCAAGGTAATTCTCCGTCCTCCATTTTGAGAATGGCCATTACCCCATAACAGCTTCCTGGTCAGCACACTGTTAAACTGTAATCAGCTACTTGAGCCATAGGGAAACATGGACGTTACCTTGCCTATCAGTTATCCTTTCAGTTATAACTGACAGCAACAGTATATTTCAGTTCTTACAAAATCTTGTCAGATCTGGAAGGAATCGTTGTTAGAAGAAAATGAGCTTCTGAAAGGAAGTGACAGCGAGGTAAGTATGTAATATTCATTTGCAGGTACATCGTGTGTTTATTTTAAATAATTTTACTCGGTTCAGGTTCACTTTAAAATATTTAAAATTGTAATAAAGCATGGCGGCAAATCTTACTTACTGACAGCCTGTGGATGAGCTCACTGGCTACAGGGGAGAAAAAATACAGGTTTATCAATGAAGAGGAGATCCCCCTGTTGAACATAAGGTTCATTGTTGGATCATCTCAATGGCATCTTCAGCTTCCATGGGAGTAATAGTGTAATTGCTGTTTCTTTAAAGTGTAACTGAGACAAAGAAAATAACAGCGTTGATACTTACCTAAGGCTTCCTCCAGCCCCCTTCAGGCCATGAGCTCCCATTGTTCCCCCTAGGCTGCTCTGAACTTTTGCTGGCCAGCCCGGTCAATTTGTCCAGTTGTGCATGCATGGCCTGGGACAGGGCGTGCCACCGTTGCGCTCCGGTTCCCATATGGGTTCTGCCTCTGCGCAGTTCCACTGGGCCAGCCAGCAGAGGACCACAGCAGCCAAGGAGAGGAAGTCAGGTAAGTATTAATGCTTTTATTTTTGTATCTCATTTCAGGTTTCCTTTAAGGCAGGGTTCACAAGTGACAAAATTGCATCCATTTTCCTTCACAATTCCGGGTACAAACCCCCGTTTGTACTTGGCGAAATAAATGATTCTTATTTTAAGTGGCTGCAGCACAAGCACTTTGAGTTCGCCAGGAGAAAAGTGCAATATAAATGTCAAGTCAAAGATAGCTTTATTGGCATTACCAAGATTCATACAGGCATTACCAAAGCACGGGGGGAATCAGGGACATGGAACGGGTGGGGTAGGGGTACAGTGGGTTATCAGTTCATGAACATTTTTAGGTTTACAGTTCATTTATGCTCCTCTCAGTCTGTGGCATGCTAGACAAATGTGGCATGCATCTCTTAGGACCTGAAGACTAACCTATCAGCATGGTGTTTATATGCTGTCCCAATGTTTGCATTTGTTTCTCTGGTTCTCTTCTGCAGACATATATCATATTGGTAGGTCAACTGTCTTCTCCACAAAAAGTCAGTGGTTGCAATAGATTGTGAGCCATTTTGAAGGACAGATGTGAATGTATATAGAGCTATGTAATATGTTGCTGTTGTAAACAGTAAATGCACAGACTAAAGAAAAAGAATTTGACATATTGAAAAGCTTCTTCTTTTGTGTTTGTATGGGAAACCACTCTAGATACCATTGCTTAAAAGAAGTTAATGAATAAGACATCTTTACAATGTTTCTGAAGAAATGATTCACCGGTGATGCTATGTTTTCAGTGTTATAAACCTATGTAGCTATGTAAGCGCATTATTGACCAATTACTTCAGATCTTCAAAGTAAACAATTTTTGCAAGGAAAGCAAACTTTTTCTTCAGTGATACTATACTGTAATAAAGCTGTAAAATGTAAGTCCGATATATTGCCACCCTTTACCTTTAGTGCCCGTTTTAAATAATATTGCACATATGTATCTTTCCTAATCCTAAATATTTTTTTTTCCACAGAAAGTAGAATATATTTTTCTTTATTCATAATATCACTACTTTTTTCATAGAAAATCCAATCTGTCCCACCGTAATCTTTAAAGATATTTGTATGAATGAAAGAGTGTTTAAACAAGGGCCTGATAAATAATATTTAAAGTGAACCTGAAGTGAAAATAAATGTATTAAATAATACATTGTATGTGTAGTACAAATAATAAATAGAACATTAGTAGCAAAGAAATGTCTCATATTTTTATTTTCAGGTATATAGCTTTATTTATAACATTACATCAGACTGTCATAGTTGTGGTTAAGAATCCACACTCTGGAGTCTACTGGGGGCAGACCGCGGTGACACAGGTGGGAGTGGTGGCTTGATAAGACTTTGATAAGAGTAAGCTTACTTACTCTTATTATTTTAAGTTAGCCAATAAATTGTATCATCCTGATTCTGAACTTCTTGAAAAAATCTGCCCCAGAAGTTTAGTCAATGGAGGGTGGAGCTTTAGATCTCAAATGGTTACGGGTTTGTGGGTGAGTTATTGTCACTTACAAGCGCTGATCCTGCCAGAATTAACAGAGAGACTTAAATTGCAGGCTCTCTATTTTTTTGTTTCTTTTTACACATCTTGCATCTTGATCTTTCAGATCAACAGCAGGTTAAAAACAGCATGTTTTATGCCTCATTTGCTGCCCACCTGGCCTACAGCACATACTTTACCAATGGAGATGCTAATGCCCTGGTACTATGTGCATGTTGTACTGATTGATTAAGTCTACCAAGTCCGGTTATACTTTATAAACTATAACAAGACCAACTATCTCAGCTTCTCTCCAGGAATCTCTTCATATGAAAACAACCTGTACTAGGACTTCTTTGCTATAGTTGGCGGTGGCAGGGGAGGAGTTTATGTGCTGTACCAGCCGCTATATTGGGAATACATTTGCTGTCAGGGCCTAGACTCAGGTAAGGGATTGCTGGGCCTGATGTTTACCAGAGGGATCTTCTAGCGGATCTATTTACAATAAAGTAATAAAATGTCTGCATGCTACAACTTCTTACTATCTTAGCAAAGCTACCCAATATAACTAATTAGTAGGGATGAACAAAATTAGAAGATTCTGTTTTGCTAGAATTTCCATGGAATTTACCAGCTTTCTATGAAGTTGTGGCATTTTCAGGACAAATATTGTTGTTCATTATTGTCACTGGAAGGTGTGACAGTGTCACTGGAAGGCAAACTGGCAAATATTGGGGTTGATTCACTAACCTACAGTATAACTGCCGTGCACAGGCAGTGCACAGCAATTTTACAGATACTTCTACCACTAGAGTAATGTGCACTGTAAATAGTGGGGTAATGATTGCATTGGCTTTGTAATATGCGTTATGCAAGTAAGGGACAGCTTGCCATATGAAATGTTTGTTGTACTAGATGAGGTGTTGTGCTATTATAATTATACAGCAACTAGGTACCATTCAGACAAAAATATGGTCTTGGACTTTGGAAAGAACAGTTCCCTAGGCCGCAATTCAAGTCCCATGAACAGAAGTCCCCTCTTTACCCCTAGTCTCATATTATCCCTTGCATATTTTGTTTAAACACCCAGTACACGCATACAGTTCTGCCAATAATTATTCATACCCCTGGCAAATTTTGACTTAAAGTTACTTTTATTCAACCAGTAAGTAATTTTTTGACGGGAAATGACATAAGTGTCTCCCAAAAGGTAATAAGATGATGTACAAGAGGCATTGTTGTGGGAAAAAAATTCTCAGCTTTTATTTACATTTGAGCAAAAAGTGTCCAAAGTTCTATACCATTCCAAATAGTCCAAGCTGTTTTAAAGCATCCTAATTACTAGGGCTGTGTAGTCGGAGCAATTTTGGGTACTCGGAGTTGGAGCCAGAGTCAGTGATTTCATAAACGGAGGTGTAGGGAGTCGGATGATTTTTGTACAAAATCCACAGCCCTGGTAAGTATTAGACTAAGGAGTCGGAGTCGAGGAGTCGGAGCAATTTTGGGTACGGTGGTTTCATAAACTGAGGAGTCGGAGTTGGAGTCGGAAGATTTTTGCACCGACTCCACAGCCCTGCTAATTACCCTGATCAATCGGGAACAGCTGTTTTAATCAACTCAACAGGTGAAAAACAGGAGCTCTCTGCAGTTGGTTTGTGGACAGTCATGACTAAGACAAAGGAGCTCAGTGAGGACCTGCGGCTGCACTTTGTGGCTGCTCACGAGTCAGGAAAGGGCTACAAGGCCATTTCTAAATGTTTTTAAGTACCAGTGACTACAGTGCAAAATATTATTAAAAAATACAAGATGTTCTGTACTGTGGACGTGGTCGGGAGCCAAAAGTGACACCTGTGCTGCCCAGGAGGATAGTGAGAGAGGTGAAAAGAATCCAAGGATCACCACCGATGCCATCCTGGTGAATTTGGGCTCTGCTAGTGCAAGGTAGACAATCTAATGGACACTGCACACTGCTGGGTTCCATGGATGCAGACCGAGGAGGACGCCACTTCTCCAGATAAGGCACACAAAAGCTTGCTTGGCCTTTGCAAATGCTCATATGGACAAAGGAGAAGACTTCTGGTCTTTTGTGTTATGGTCAGATGAAACAAAAATTGAATTGTTTGGTCACAATGATGTTTCCTTCATTTGGAGTAAAACAAGAGAAGCTTTCAACCCAAAGAACACCATCCCCATTGTCAAACATGGTAGTAGGAACCTAATGCTTTGGGGGTGTTTTTCAGCCAATGGACAAGGGAACCTAATCACAGTAAACGACACGATGAAGAAAGAGCAATGCATGAGGATTCTCAACGACAACATCAAGCAGTCTGCAGAGAAACTTGGCCTGGGGCACCAGTGGAAATTTCAGCATGACAATGACCCAAAACACACAGCAAAAGTGGTAAAGAAATGGTTAGCAGACAACAATATTAACGTTTTGGAGTGACCCAGCCAGAGTCCTGATTTGAATTAAATTGAGAATCTGTGGAGGGAGCTAAGGATCAGGATTATGGCAAGAAGACCCTTAAACCTGAAAGATTTGGAGCTCATTGCTAAAGATGAATGGGCAAAAATACCTGTGGAGACATGCAAAAAGCTGGTTTGCAACTATAGGAAGTGTTTGATTGCTGTAATAGCCAATAAAGGCTTTTCTATTGATTATTGAGACTGGACACTTTTTTGCTTAAATGTAAATAAAAGCTGAGAATTTTTTTCCCCCACAATAATGCCTCTTGTACATCATCTTATTACCTTTTGGGAGAAATCTTTGTCATTTCCCATCAAAAGATTACTTGCTGGTCGAATAACATAAGTCAAAATTTGCCAGAGGTATGAATAATTATGGGCAGCACTGTATGTTAATAGTCAGACATGCAGATCTAAGCCTCATTGTTTGTTTAGAAGAAAGCTATGCAGAAGAACCTGAAAACATGGTTCAGCATGTATGAGTCAATAAGTGGGGAAGAAAATATTATGCAAAACATCCTTAAAAACTCCAACTCAGCAGATGTCTTCTTCTCCAAACAGGGCTGTCTCTAAGCATTGGGGGGCCAAGCAGACAATTGGATCAGGTGATGATGATCATGTGTTTGTAACAGGATTTATTTGTGCAGATCCTAAATTGATTGCTGCAGCAGAACATTATTAGTAAACAAAAGCTGGAATGATTGGCTTTCATTTAAATAGCTAATTGTTTCAGTATTATGTATGTGTGCTTCAAGTCAAACAAATACAAAACCAATTAAGTCCAGGATGTGGTTTATTTTTGTGAGGGCAATCAGCCCGTTGTCGCAGCTTTTCCTACAAAAACATTTAACAACAGTGGCTGTTGATCGGCGTGTCATTGCATTTTTCTCATGCTTATGCGAGTTGGTCAAATAGAAATCTGAAAGGGCTGCTAGCATGCAGTAATTATGGATTAGAATGAGTATATATTACATAGTTTCCCCATGCTGTCAGATGTTATCTTGCTGTAAAAGGATCTTGTGTAGGTCTGTGGAACTGTTGCTATTTTTCTTGGACTATTCAGGAGATTAGAGCCACAATAAAAACCTTGAGTTGCGTCAACCACCTCAGTATCCCTATTGGCTGGAAAACCCCACTCCCTCGCAGCACTGACAAGTTCAGCAATACACTTGCATGTGTAGCTTGGAGCTGGCTTTTGGCATCCTACCTACTTTGGCAATGTGTTTTCCAGCAATAACATAGATCTTTTCAAAACCATTATTTTCTGCTACACAGTAACAATCATCTCAGTATGCTCCAGTGGATTTCATTGTGATTACCAGATTATTAGCACACTCAAATCACTGTATGTTCAGTTCAAAAAAAATATTAAAGAACTGTGTGAAGTACTATTTGTACCTAAACTGGCCATATACAATAACTTGAATGCTGTTTTAGAAAAACCATGTAAAATAGTGTCTATGTATTTCCAGGGCTTACGTAGAAGACTTGTAAAAATGAAGAACTGCGTGGACTTCCCCTCAGAATGTCATAGATGCATTGTCAGCCCAGACGCCACAGTAAGTGAAGGCAGACTCAACTAGCAGGCATTTCCTGAGCCATAGCTACAGCATGCAAGGGGGCAGGGCTGGATCACAGATCATGGCTTTTAGGTCGTTTTTTTTTTATTTTCTGACATTCTTAAAATATGATACACCTATTATCCACCCACTCCTATCCTGAACCATGTACTAAAATCCACATAGTTACCGTTAAAAAATGCTTTCAAATTTCTGATTTAATGTTAGTAAAATGTCCTCTTTATTTTAATCTGCTCCCAGCTATGGTTTTCTGGATATGCGGTGTTATGCTTCTGTGCATCCTAAGCAGCAGCCCACAGTGTGATGAATGTGAATGCAATGTCCATTTTTGCATCACCATTGCCCAGCACAGTGAGTGTTTCATATATGCAGGTTAGTCTGTTCCTCTATCAGTACTACTGAGTATAGATAATCAATGAGATGCAAATTGGAACTGGGCCAATCAAAATTGACAGGAAGGGATTTTTGATTGGCTCAAGTTCAAGCTCTATACAATTTGGATGAAACTTAATTTCAAGTGGGAAAAAAATTAGCAATCTCATTTACCATCTTTATTGCAGAGCTACCAGCTGTGATAGAAAAGGAGGGAGTTGAGTGATGTTTGCTGAAATGTTTGCAGTGCATATAAATGTCCTGGAGGGAATTGTGTTTATTTGTACATGAATGTGCAGTTTTACATTAAAGTGGTCTGAAACTCTGACATAGCATTGAATAAAAATGTGTTTTCCTACTTTGTATTACCAATACAGTTATTATATTTGCTTTTGTGCACAATTAATATTATTGTTTGTTTAGAAATTACAAGTTCCCAAAGTAAAGTTTATCTGCTCTGAAAGTTGCCATTGCATTTTATTCAAGCTGCTTTTTATTATATATGAAAATCTTCTAGTGAGCTCATCTGAACTGTGTGTAGGCTTGAAGCACGGAGAGCTCCTTTCAGTTGTTACACACAATGTAACAACTGAGGAATATAAACAAAAGATACTTTTATCTCCTCTTCGGATTGGATCCTAAGCTGAAGGGGCTTTCCTTGGCAGGACACAGTTGTGTTGTGTTTATTGGTTTGAATGCTGTTCTGGTCCAATTTTTGTTTGTGCCAGTAGGTCTAAGGTTGTAAGGAATCTTTTGGAGCAAAGAAGAAATGCTGAGTTTCAGACCACTTTAAGTTGCTGAAGATATAACTGCCCTTAGCATTCGGCCAAGTTCTTTACAGATGCTATGAAGTTTGTGTATGTGTGTGTTTGTGTGTGGGGGGGGGGATGCAGGAGGGATAAGGAGGGAGAACAATGGCCTCAGGCTGGGCTTGGCACAGACTGTCCTCCAGCCAGTATCTCCTGCCATTGGATAAGGGGGAATTGAGGGCTGCCATGCACATGCTAGATTCTCAGCAGAGCCAGCCCTGTATGGTCCCTTGTACAAGAACCATCTAGTGTGTATACAAGACTTTAGTTGTTATTGCTAACCTTTTACCCAGAAATATATTGTAGTAACTATTGTTTCAAAAAGTATAAATAATCATATACTGTGTGACTATGGTGAAACTTGTGCTTGGGCCATTCTGATGTTCATTAAAAGGTCTTCTTTGTTATTGATGTGGACATAATTAACCATGGACTTTTTTCATGGGTTTCCAAAGTGACGTGAAGCTGACTAATTTACGCATTAGTGAGTGGATCATGCAGATGGGTAAGCTGTCTCTTGTTTTGCTGCATCCCTTTCTGTTAAAAATTATAAGCAGGTGCCACAAACAAAACTTGGATCCGAACTCCGGTAAACTGACACAGTGATGAAATCTACCCGTAAATCGAATTACGGTAATAGATCACGGTCCAATATAGAGAAACATGTTTCTTACCAAACATTCTGTACCCTCCTGCTGCTGTCATTAATACTTCAACACTGCTTGAGATTTATAACTGCAGAATATGTTGTCTCCATTTCCAAACATATGGCGTACATTTAACAAACAACATGCATTCACGTAGGAACCACAGGAAAATCATGAAATATTCTCATTGTTTTGTAAGTAGAAAAATGAAAAATGTGCTATACAGCTGGCGTTCCTCACACCATATCTTATTTTGGATAGTCGGCTAAAAAGTATATGTCAATCAGTCTTCCGCAAAGATTCTGTTTTTCATTTATTAATCAGAAATGGCATTTTCCATCCAATTACAATCCTAAATCTAGTCAGACTGCCTTCAGAATCCATTTCTGTTTTCTATTAGATTCAAAAATGTAATGAGTTTGTGTCTCCGCTTTTGTTCTGTATTGCTATCTATGTATGTTTACTTTACTCGCTTGTAAAGTGATGTGGAATATTTAGAAGGTACCGTGGAAGGGCCAACACATCAAATTTTGAATACTATGAACAGGTTGTGTAGGTAAGCTCTCATACTACATGGAATTGCAAGAAGTTTTGAATCAATACTCTCCCACACAATATTGTGTTGCACTACATCAGCGCTGGGCAAACTACAGCCTGTAGGCCACATCCGGCCTGTGTGCGCTGCTTCTCCAGCCCGCCGACAGGTGGCCGCATTCCCCTCCTTCCCCCCTCCCTCCCTGCAAAGTTGCAAGCGGGCACTGAGGGATTTAAAACTCACCTTGCTCACTGATGTCCTGCGTCACATCTCCACGGCAACAGGACGTCACATGACGTAACATCAGGACGTGCCAACGTATTACACGCTGGAAGCCAGCGTGTAACACGCTGGCACGTCCTGATGTCACATCATTGGATGCCCTGTTGCCATGGATATGTGACGCGGACATCGGCGAGCAAGGTGAATTTCAAATACCCTGGTGCCCGCTCACAACTCTGCAAAGGAGGGGGATGCGGGAATGCAGCCCGCGGTCCTCACAATGAGGCTTGGGCTGCGTAAAGTTTGCCCAGGACTGTACTACATGGAAGTGGTAATATTCACCAATCACTGGCCAATCAAAATGAAATGTGTGTGGCAGGCTAAAGGTTCGGCGCTAGTTCAAAGTTTTGTTGCCATTAACTTCTGAAGGACAAAAAAAAAAATTATGAACATCAGTCCTATCTAATTCCTTGTCCAAAGACACTTGGAGGAATTCTCCCTTCTATGTGTTCAAGCTGGGATTGGTTTCCTTAAAGTTGCTGCGTGGAAACATAGTGTAGTGACGTTTCCTTGAGCTGAAGCATTACAGTGTCTTATTTCCTTAGCAGAGCAGATGGGTGAATTACAATGTAAAATCCTTTCTAAATCACTGACATGCCACCTAGATAAAAATTTCATTCCTTTCAGTGCATGCTGCATAGGGCCATTCAATACCATACCTCGCAACAATGAGGGTAAAACAATCTGGCATAACGTCAAACAAGTTGGGGTAAATGGCTCAGTAATGTACAGCTTTATATATTTTATTAAACAGTGAATCTGAATGCACAGTTTGGGAACTATGGGGATAAAAAAGATCAGTGAATAATTCCGGCTATTATTTTGAAATGGGGATAAATCTCTTTTTTCTATGGCTACTTGCAGTAAGAAAGGGCATGTACATTTCTTCAGTTTTAAAAAGGAAAAGTTGGGAGTTAATTTCACTGGAGGGCTTGCTAGTTGCATAAGTTGCCACTTTTAAGGGGCCCATACACAGGTTTATTTCAGCTATTGATCAATCGATCGATTCTATTGGAAATCGATTCTATCAAATCTATTGATCGATCGATTTGAAGCCGATTTTGATCGATTTAGGTCGATCTGATGCTGGCAGCAGATAGATGGCACATAGATTTGCATTGGATCTAATTGTCCAATAATGCATTTAGATCATTCTGAAATCTATTGGAAATCTGTTCCTAGTGTGTGGCACACGTCGGATAGATTCCTGTCAGGTTCGACTTGACAGGCATCTGACAGAAATCTATCTGATGGTCGAATCTGCTGCAAATCTATAAGTGTATGGCCACCTTTAGGACAAAGACTGCATAAATCTTCTATGGGCTGGTTCCCACCGATCAGGTTTTAACTTCCTTAGCGTTCTTTACAGACTTTACTGTATAAAAGCAGTGCAATTTTTCCCTGGAAAGAATCAGAATGCAAAGACTGTGTTCCCACCTCATTATGTCTGGTCAGCTGGAGCGAACAGTATAATGTCCACTCTGATGGTCCACAGTGATGCGGCTGGAGCCTGGGGCAGAGGCTATATGGGGGAACCCATCCATTATCGCAGACTGCACAGAAGTGCAGTCCGCTTACTGCAACGGAACCCGTGGATGACGAGTGTGAACGGCTTCTATGTATAACATAGGAGCCATTCACTCTCCACTTAGCAATAAGCGAAGAGTGGACAAAAAAAGGTCAGTTCTTTGCACTAGTAGGAACACAGCCTAAGTATAAGCAGCCAGAGAGCATCCCCCCGTTTAGGTAGCCATAGAGGGACGCCCCACCTCCCAGCATAGATAGCGGTCACCGAAGAATAGTATTCTTAAAGTTGATAGTTGCCCCATTCTTGCCTTACATAGAATTTCATATGCTCAACAGTTTGGTAGTCCTTTGTCATATTTTGTATTTCGGAACGTGCCAAATGTTTTCAATAGATGTAATAAGTCTGCTGTGTACTACATGCAGAATGTGGTTTACAAATCATATCGTTCATGTTTTATAAGTTTTCTTTTTTGTAGGGAAGAGGTTTAACTTGGATTTGTGTTCCCAGACAATGGTCTGGTTTCCGCATAGCCCAAGGATCACAGTCATCCATTTATGGTTTTCAGTTTTCTCTCTAGTGTACACATAATTCTCCATATTTTTCATAATTTCTGTGCTATTTTTTCTTGCAACAGAATGTTGTAATAGCCCCCTTTCCCCAACCTCATCCTCTCCGGAATGCAAATATTATACCCATTGCTACTCTTATGTTGCTAATTAAAGAGGAACCTTAACGACATATACCGTAGTAGAATGCAGTCAATTATTCATGAAATATCCTGGTTTCAGCATCTGAAACACTTCCTATAGCTACAGTATATATTGCTGTATATTGGTATGAAGCCCCACCCTTCCACTGAGGCTTAGCCTAGGCTGTGTATTATGCACAACGCTCTGCCTCCAAGCATTCTGGGAGACCAGAGATATTTTTTACTGGCTTTAGAACTTGCAGTAATCAAACATTCTGCAGAGATCACCTGCCAGTACTAAAGATGTTGTCACCTGTGATAAATTTCAGAAAGTAAATCAGGGAGAAGAAAGATTTTACAATGAGAAAATCATTTATAAATGAATATTGTAAACAAAAAAAGAAGGCATTTTATTCATAATGTTATTTTGATTACAGTTCCTCTTTAACCACTTAAGCCCTCGGTCGTTTTCACTTTATGCATCCGAGCAATGTTTACCTCCCATTCATTAGCCTATAACTTTATCACTACTTATCACAATTAACTGATCTATATCTTGTTTTTTTCCGCCACCAATAAGGCTTTCTATGGGGGGTACATTTTGCTAAGAGCTGCCTTACTGTAAATGCATTTTAACAGTAAGAATAAGAAAAAAACTGAAAAAAAATCATTATTTCTCAGTTTTTGGCCATTATAGTTTTAAAATCATACATTATTAAAACCCATGTATTGTATTTGCCCATTTGTCCCGGTTATTTCACCGTTTAAATTATGTCCCTATCACAATGTATGGCGACAATATTTTACTTGGAAATAAAAGAGCATTTTTTCCGTTTTGCATCTATCACTATTTACAAGCTTATAAAAAAAAAGAAATTGAAATATTTCATCTTTACATAGATACTTAAAAAGTTTAGACCCTTAGGTAAATATTTATGTGGTTGTTTTTTTTATTTATTATTATTAAACATTTTATGTGGGTATTTTTGGCAGGGTGGGATGTAAATAGTATTTTTTTTGGGTGACTATATGTGTATTTTTTTTTTTACATTTAGATGTAGTTTTACTTTTTGGCCACAAGATGGCAACCTTGAGTTTTTTTACATGGCGTCACTCTAAGCGGAACATGTACGCTCAGAGGGACATAGGAGGCAGAAAAAGCGAAGCTTCCGAGAGAAGCTGTCGCTTTTTCTGCGGAGGAGAGGAATCAGGGATCGGGCACCATGGCCCAATTCATTGATTCCTGGGCTAACGATCTGCGGCCGATCGCACACGTGCATGCACGATCAGCTGCGGGAGCACGCAGGAGCGCACATGACCTCCTTGACGTAGTTCTACGTCAAGGAGGACAAAGTGGTTAAACTATTAGTTGTGATATGTTCTGAAGGGGTTTTTTGTTGTGCTTTTTGTTGTTTTTCTTTTTTGCATTACTAAACTTTTCCATTTTTTTTAGTTACCTTGCCTCAGCTTTTTTGAAATGCTGCTGTTATCAAATTAAAAATCAGAAATTGTTTTCATAGAACAATAGCATTTCTCTGTTTAAACATTTAATATGTTTTTTTCTACTATTTTCAATTAAATAAAGAGTGTAAATGATTTGCTATTCATTGCCTTCAACATTTTTTTATTTATTTTGTACATTCTACACAGCGTTCCAGCTTTTGTGGGAACGGGTTGTAAAGTAACAAAATTCACTGCAGTTGAGATGCCTCTGATATTGTATTGTATTTGCCATTGGGCCAACATACAAATTCATTTTAGGCTTTATAGTTCCCAAACCTACAGTGTAATGTAGAGGCTGAGTGCTGGGAAATAAGTTAAGATAAATAAAGCTTTGCCTAAGTCTTGTAAATGATTTTCGTTAAAATATCAGTATTTGGGATTGAGGAAGCGTTTATGTTCTTGTGTCTCCTAACACTTCTGGGTTTCTGAATTATAGCCCAACTAAACCTTAGCGTGAGCATGGCACATTTTTGTTAATTAACGTAAATTCTAAGTATTGCCTCTGGTCTGTAACTGAAAAACCCACTTTACAGCTCTTGCCTGCAACTTTGTACGTATCTATGCAATATTAAAACATCTTTTGCCTTCTGCTCCCCCCCCCCTTTTTTTTTTTAAAGTAAACTGACTACTGCTCATCACCCCCTTTCTGTGACTACATACTACATGTCCCACCCCTTTTGCAGACACACGTTTTATACTGAAATGTAGAGATTCTGTTTAATGTATCCGAGGCGGTTTTAAATGTAAAAAAGGGACACAGAAGCATGTTCCCATCTGAAGGACTTCCGCACTGCTCTCAGCCTCTTCTGCGCCCCACTAGCCCCTACAAATCTGACAACAAGCAGCTTGAGAGAAACTCCTGCACAACTCCCCTTCAACCGCCTATTAAAGCCTTCTCACTGGCTCTCCACTGCCTGTTCCCCACCTCTCCTTGCCCCTTTCATTCCACTCAGTACTCTGTGCTCTCAGAGGAGAGCACAGAGCTGCATCTGCAACGCCATGACCCCAAAGGTCACAGAATGGAAAGTAAAGAACAACTGGATGTTGGAGCAGTGAGGAGCCGCAGTAATGGACACTCCCTGATGCGGCTACCTCCCTCCTCAAGTAACATGCTTTATTTTACTTTTGAGACCGGCTCGGGTTCTTTTAAATGTAGTCTATTTTGGGTGTTATAAGGTCACATCTGATTGACTAGCTGAATGCAGAGAGGAATGGAAGCAAGCAAGTTGTAGTGCAATGGGAAACACATTTGGCCCATGAAAAAAGATATTCTTTCCACCACTCTGCTTTACCGACTTAGCAACCTAATTACTATAAGTGCTGGATTAGATAGACGATTGGTGGTAATAATCGCTTTTTTTCCGGTGGGTGACGAAAGCACCGCTTAAAGGGTTCACCCACCACTTACATCCATAGGAATGGAAGAAGTTGTTTCTAACGACAGTACCTGCAACGTCCAGGACTGGTTACGTTTGGCAGTTCCGTGTCCCCTTACAGGGGTCAATACGGGACGACCAAAGGACGAGAAGTGCCACCGAAGGTTGCCAAATGCTGTTTTTTTGTTTATTGTCAGAAAAGCAATTAGCATCAGCTAATGAACCGCAGCCACTGCTGCCCACTGACGACCGGCATTTAAGTGTACCTTGTTCAGTTTTGTGGGGGTTTTTCTGTTCAGGTTTGTGTTTAGTTCAGTTTGAACATACGTCTGTTCCAAATCCAGCTATACATTCTCTACAAAGTATAAAGAGTTCATATCCCACACACACAGTTGTTTTTAGAATAACCATAATATTTTTATTAAAATGTCTGTTATATTTAAAGCAAGATCACAGGGGCTTACGCTGGAATGATTCCACAATGTAATCACTTTTATTTATTTCCTTTTTTGCTGCTGTGTAGTTATCAGTGGGAAAACATCAGTTTCTCTGCTCAAATCTATAGCTATATAGACTATATAGATCTGAAAACTACTCTGTGTATATACATTGCAGATTGCCAGGGCAGTATTTATGGGCTGTGCTGCCCAGGGCAACCTTGAGTGATAGAGTCCTCTCCCCCACAGCCAGATACAACACAAGGACTTATGGCCCATACTCACGGGCTACAATTGTCGCCCGTGAGTATGAGGCGCAACACGGGCGCGCGCCCCGAACCGTCGCTCGTCGCTGCTGTCGCCAGGCGATTGGCGCGGTCAATCGCCCGCCGACAGTTGCCGCCGCAACTGTCGCTAGTCCGCGTGAGTATGCGGGCTAGCAACAGCAACATAATAGGAAATCCACGGCGCTTCCGGCGAGGGGGAGGAACGTCGTCGACAGCTTCCGTCGCTTCAGTAATCCCTCTTCCGCGTGTGTACGCGGAGGGACCTGGCGATGAGCTGCCGCCGAACCTGTCGCGCACACGCTCCCGTGTGCTGGCGACAGGACAAAAAGTAGCCCGTGAGTATGGGCCATAAGGCTTAGCTCACATGGACTTTTTTTTATGGTAAACCATGCTGCGGCGGGAGTGGTTATTATCTGAGCTACCGCTGACAAAGTACAAACCAGGGCACACTAGAGCACACTTTTTACTTGCTTTTACTTTTTACCCAAATTCTCTCCCCCCCCCCCCCCCCCCCGATATATTACCTACTGGGAGATATATAGGCTGCAGAAAGTTTAAAAATGCTGGTGGTTTGAGGAGTTCAATGCAGTTGAGTTAGCTAGAATCTGGCATTAACATTTTCTGCTGTTAATGGGATGATATACAGTATACAGTGTGTGTGTGGGTGGGTGCTAGATGTGTTCTGTGATTATTGGTAATTCTCAAGAGCTATTTCCAGTATTCTAGTGGTGAGCCCTGAGTCTGACATTAGGATGACATCATTTGTAGGCCCATTGTTTCTAGGAACTATTTTCTGAAACTGGAGTGTTGTGACCTGTACAGGAAAACTAATTAGATGTGAACCAGGAGCCCCCCAGCTGGAATTTGTGGGATGTTGCTTCCATGGAAAGCATATTCAGTAAAAAGGACTCTGCTTAGCATGAAGTCTCTGAAGAATTACTCACTTGTCAGACCTTCCACAAGACAGTGAAAGGTCTGGTGTTATTCACTCACAAGTGAACTTACATTTTTTTTTTACATTTACACTCTTTCTGTTGTACATGACTGTGGGCTGATGCTTTAAAGTATAAGCGAAGGACAGCATACCGTTTTTTGATTCTTCTACCTGAATAAGTGCTGTGCAGAATAGCCATGATAAAATACCCCAGGCACTTGAATTTATCTTTCTTTGGACTATGGACCTTAACTACTTCAGGATTCTGCGTACGCATAAGTACGCCCCTGAGTCCTGAAGCGGTTTCCATGGCGGCCGTTCCATGTCAGTTCACGGAGTGTGTCTACGTGAACACCCTGCGAGCCTCCGATCGCGGCTCGCAGGGTAAATGTAAACACGCGGGGAAGATCTTCCCCGCTGTTTACATACATACGGCGCTGCTGCGCAGCAGCGCCGTAGAGGAGATCGGCGATCCCCGGCCTCTGATTGGCCGGGGATCACCGGCATCTGATAGGCTGAAGCCTATCTGAGGTGGCGCAGGACGGATTTCCGACCTGCACAGCCCATAGTGAAGAGGGGAGGGAGGGAAGGAGGCAGAGGGAGGAATAGCGCTGCGGAGGAGGGCTTTGAAGAGCCCCCCCCCGCTAGGCACAGCAGCACGGCGGTGATCAGACCCCCCCAGCAGGACATCCCTCTAGTGGGGAAAAAAGGGGGGAAGTCTGATCGCCCTGCTTGATATCTGATCTGTGCTGCGGGCTGAAGTGCCCCCGCAGCACAGATCAGGCTGAAATCCGGAAGTGGTTAAGAGAATTATCTTGAGATTTACAATGAGTTGACCTAAAGGACAACCGAGGTGACATGTGACATGATGAGATAGACATGTGTATGTACAGGGCCAAGCACACAAATAACTCGGCTGTGTTCCTTGTTTTCTTTATCTGCCTGAAAGAGTTAAACATCAGATATGTAAGTGGCAGTTCCTGTCAGGACTGGGTCAGACTACAGTGTGACCCTCACTGATAAGAAATTACAACTATAAAACACCTTCCAAGCAGAAAATGGTTTCTGAGAGCAGGAAAGAGATAAAAAGGGTCAACAGTTCATAGATTTTAGCTCTGGCATACTTCAATGAATGTGTCATTGACCAAAAACAATAAAACAGTAAAAACGTAGAAAGTAGATTTAAATATAAAATAAAACTGTGGAATATCTTAAAAAGTCGTTTTTAGGAGAAGGAGGATAGATACAATTGTTTATTTCATTAGTTTATTTTCACCTTGGGAGTCCTTTAAAGGAATACTGAGGTGAAATGTAACATGACAGTGCCAAGCACACAAATAACTATGCCATGTGTTCTTTTTTTTCTTTCTCTGCCTGAGAGATGTTAAACATCAAGAATGCAAGTAACAGTTTCTGTGCAGTTGTGTCCTAGTCAGACTACAGTGTACCCTCACAGATAAGAAATTACAGCCATAAAACACTTGGTAGAAAATGGCTTCTGAGAGCATGAAGAGATAAGAACAGCCAATAGTTCATAGATTTTAGCTCTGCACCATCATATAAATGCTCTTTCACTTTAATGTAAACACACTGATATAAATACAAAGTTTTGGAGGACTCACCTCCTTTGTCAAGTATTGCCAGTGTCTAAAGAAACATACACAGCATAACAGTTTATATACCAAATGGTTCAAACATTAGCCAATCAGCTCTGCGGTGTCACTTATAGCGACCAATCCCCTTACGTCCGCCGCGCGGACCTTATGGGGAACTCCTATTTAATATGCAAGAACTGGTGCACCTATCAAAGAGCACTATAAGCAGCCAACTGCGCGCTGCCAGGAAGTGAGGTCCGTCCTGCCTCCCGCACAGACGCCGACCAATGCGGAGACGCATCTCCAGATGACATCATGTCAGGCCTCGCCCCTAACCGGAGCGGACCTGACGGGAGACTGCGCTCCGTAGATGCGTTTTAGCAGGCAAGGGCTCCAACTGCTAACAATGTACGTAGTATGTTTTTTTGCATTTTATTCCCAGGAAGCAATGGGGAGGGGGCTGACATCATTCCTCCCTCCCTCTCTAGGGGCCCTCTCCTGTGCTTCCCTGCAGAGTTGGAGCAGCGGTGTTTAATTAACTCACCTGATCACTCACTCCATGTGATGTGTCCCTGTCGTCTCCTCTCTACTTCCTGTTTCCTTGTATGATGCGTGATTACACATCATACAGAGATCGGGCGGCCATAAGGGAGCCTGCTGCCGGTGGGGACATATCGCATGGAGTAAACGAGCAGGTGAGTTCATTACACACTGCACTGCTGCTGCAGATCTGCAGGGGGCCACAGGAGGGGGGCCCATGGAGATGGAGGATGTCGGCCCCCCTCCCCGCAGTGGCACCTATACCTGCTACGCAGGGCCGGTTCTAATAACAATGGGGCCCCCGGGCAAGATTAACCACGGGGCCCCCCAATCAAAAATCGGCAGTAAGGACCCTTTGTTGCAGCCAAATATCCACCCAAGGACCCTGAGGCAGGGGCTGACACCATCTGGCTCAGCTGAGGACTCTGCAGGGGCACTGGGGAACAACATTTAAGTTGGGGGGAGACACCTTGGGGCCCCCTACAGGCTCTGGGGCCCTTGGGCAATTGCCCCCTTTGCATCTATGGTAGCGCCGGCCCTGCTGCTACGTATACTGTGGGTACATATACCTACTACCTATATTGGGGCACCTATACCTGCTACCGATACTGGGGCACCTATACCTGCTACCTATACAGGGGCACCTACTCCTGGCTACCTCTTCTGGCTGCACCTATATCTGGCTACCTGTACTGGCGGGACCTATTCCAGGACAGGAAAAGTGGGATACCAATACTGTACATATCTGGTATCATTTGATTTAGCAGGGCTTTTACAAACAGTAACATTTTTGTCAGTAAATGTAATTCTTCTCTGAACAAAAAACACAACAGAAAAATATTTAATTTTTTATTCCACTTTTAACATATTTCACTCTAAAATGTTGTTATATCTCCAGAAAAAGTACAACATTTTGTTTCAGTGTTCAAGCCCAATTCATTACAGGCCTTGAGGAGTCCACCACTGCAACCGGAGATCAGGGCTCCATTGAGGTAAGAAGACACCACGCTGATTGGGAAACTTTTGGCTTTGCTGGATCCCGGCTCCATCTATCGGCTGCTGCTGCTCCAACGCAGCAGGGACACCTCTGGTTCAGCCCCTCCATGATGCCAGCCACTAAACTGGAAGTAAGGGCCGCTGCAGCCGGATGCCTCTGCGACAGCCAGATCATCTTGACCAGCCTTGCCGAATGCTTCCCAGGAATCGGAACCCACCACAGAAATTAACACTACTGCAACATTTGAACTGTAACACCTTGTCCAGCGATCCCAGATGTCAGCAATCGGGATCCTTAGCAGCGTCAGCCATCACCGCAGGTTTCTATGAAGATCTGGGTTATCGCTGCTGAACCATCGCCTCCCTCTGTCCCCCTCACCCCGTGTCTCCTTAGGGATGACAGATGATTGCCAAGTGCGACTGGTGGCACCGTAGTATGGCAGCCTCGGCTCTTGGCATGCGGACATAATCCCCCCCCCCCATACTTCCAGAACCTGTAAAAGCCAAAACCAATTCCGGGTAATACACCTGTTTGTATTTGGTGCAATAAATGATTTTGATTCTAATTATGGAAAAAACAATATATAATTGTGTGATACTATATAAATGTCCTATTTCATGTAGGTTTTCTTGTTGAAAATCCTAAGTAAACCTAATAAGAGCAAAATGTCTAAAAACTGCTTGGCAGTAGAAGTTCGCATTTAGGACAAATCGGCTGGCAGGGAAAGTGTTAAATACAAAATCCTAATTGTTTTTAGAAGAAAGACAGATACAATTATTTATCTCATCAGTTTATTTTCACCTTGTTTTTCCTTTAATAAAAGTTATTTGACGTAACCGGAGTTTAATAACAAAAATAGTATACTGCTTGCAAACCCCAGGCACAAAGTTTCAATGGAGTAATAGTGAACACCAAGACATGTTATACTGCATGCAGCTAGGATGAAAACTCTATGTAATTGCTCCCGCCCCCTCTTTTTGCAGTAGCAATGTAAATTGAAGTGATCCACTGCTGTTCCTTTTAATCCCTTTCACTTCTTCACTTGGGTGGGAATGACTGTTGAGACTTATTGAGAGGGGAACCAGATAACACAATAAACTACATTTATATACCCTGCCACTTTAATGGAACACATATATTTTAATGCTGGGGATAGGAGACCTAATTCCTGAGGCAATGGTGTTCTGCAAGGATGGGAGGATCTTCCCTTTCTCCTTGCAAGGTACCCCCCAATGCTGACAGCCATATAGGTTTGGTATAGCTTGGGGAGAAGGGGACACACTATTGTCAATTTTTCCTTTCCAGCCCCTAACCTGTTTTGCTGACTGCTTCTATATAATATAGGGCAGAAACATACAATACAGGTATATTAAATATTTGAAAAACATTAATATACTGTAATGCAAAGGGCCTAACTCAGGCCCAGATTTACCTCACAGGAGCCTATTGGCACAGATGTTCTGGCAACCTAGACTTCATCCTCCTCGAACCCACAAACCCTCAGTCGAACCGTACCACAAGTATGCTGACTGGCCAGGCTGTCATTTTTTTTATTACTTCCCCTGCTTGACGTAGGTAGCCACAGGTGTCCCTTAGAATCAGGTAGCCAGAGTAACATTGTTTATGCTCCGCTTGGGACTCTGCGTAGGGAAGGAGTGAGCCACCTCTCCATCATCAGGCTCATGTAGGCATGCGCCTACAATGCCTTATGGAGAATCCAGCACTAGACTAACTGCAACTGCCAGCCTCATGCCAACCACTTCAACGGCAAGCCAAAAGGTGGCAACCACAGATGCAAATGATCAAGGAAGGCCTTGGCTCAAAAAAGGAGGTTCACTATTAAGGTCCATGACTAAAAAAAATAACATTGTATGTTATTTGCTAATGATCACTGCGGCCATCATCAGTTGCTAGTGATCACTGCAGCCATCATCAGTTGCTAGTGATCACTGCAGCCATCATCAGATGCTAGTGATCACTGCAGCTATCATCAATACGTGATGCATCTGAGTTTCTTCCATCATTGGAGTTCCCTATCTGGAAAGTCATACTGAAAACAATCAATGGGCTCAATCCACTTCACTTTTTCTCCTAGTTTTCTTCTACATGAAGATGAAAAATGATCTCCTTACAGACAACTGAAATGAACCTTATTTTCTAAGACGAGGGATTGTGAGGTGCTAAAATTACCTAAGCAGTACATAAGGAGCAGCAAGAGTCTAAAGTGCAAGCTATTGCACTTTTGGAGACATGGGGCTCGATTCACAAAGCAGTGCTAACCCAGTTAGAGACTTTAGGCATGATAACCATTGCACCACTCTGGTGATAAGCCAGTTTAGGTGTGATAAGTTTAGGCATGATAAGTTTAGGTGTGATAAGTTTAGGCATGATAAGTTTAGATAAGTTTAGATCGCTTGCAAAGTCCCGCACGCAAAGCAGCGCCATTAAACTTTATACGAAGTGCACCAGACTTTGCTAGCGTAAAACTTTTGATCAGCTGTGCACTGCGGTGCTAATGCAATTGGCGCTTAAACTTATCATGCCTAAACTTATCACACCTAAACTTATCATGCCTAAACTTATCACACCTAAACTTATTACACCTAAACTTATCATGCCTAAACTGAGTTTAGGCATGATAAAGGGCTTTTCACCAGCGTGCTAACTGTTAGCACCGCTTTGTGAATCAGGCCCATGGAGTTTAAATATTTATATTAGTCTTCAGGCAGGGAACACACTTGTGTGTCTCTATGCAGGAAAGCGCACACGTTTTTTTTCATAGCTGCTGATGTAATTGATACAAAAACCTGACAAAATGTGCAGAGTCATGATGTAGAATGTCAGTTTTTTTTCTGCGCGCGAACAAAATATTAAGCGTGTGCTAGCACATTAATTAACATGAGTTCTCAGATTCTCTGTGGAGAAAACGCGCACGAAAACAGTCAAGTGTGTTCCCTGCCTCAATAGTGACAAATAGTCAGCTCTGACAGCAAACTGAAATGCATGCTGGGATAATTACAAATAGTGATGGCAGAAGAAGTATTCATAAGAAGATGATGTCACAAGTTAGAAGTATATAGAAAAAAGAAAGAAGTTTACTGAAGAGAAGACATCATATAGATGAAAACTGAGTACAGATGAAAGCAGGAAGAAAAAATGTATTATTTTTTAACTATTGTTTTTTTTTTCTCTTTTTTTTTTACTATTTCAGAAAGTAGTTTTTTTTTAAATAAACATTTATATTTATTTAAATCTTACAAACAGGTAGAGGGTCAACATACAATACCTTCGTTATGACAACCTGCAAAGGACAGGCAGTCAGGGGGACTTGGCTGGAGGGGGATACTCTTTTTGTTGTTGTAATAATTTAACTTTAAAAATTGTAAAAATTATTTTTGAAAATAAACAAAAATTTCATGAAAGATTGTGGAATGTTTTATAAAAAGATTTTCGTGACAAAAGTGTTAGAGAAAATGTTTAAGATACTTTCTTGTTTGATTTAAATATATCATGCAACAACTTAGCCTGTTATTGAGCAAGCAAACACTGTACTTTTATGGAAGAAGAGGAGAAATCCGGGCACCCGAAAAATTGCAATTGCTTAATCCACTTTATTTCAACCCACAGGGCAAACAAACACAGCAACACTGCCACACTATTGCTGTGTATGTTTGTTTGGATGAAATAAAGTGGATTAAGAAATTGCAACTTATCTGGTGCCCGGATTGCTCCTCTTCTTCAATAATATTGGGCTGTTTGATCTGGAGGCACAGTAAGTTATCCAAACCCACTGAGGTATGTATCTTGTGCCGGTCTATTTTTCTCTCACCCATTTGATAAGACTGTGCCACTGCAGATGGCAGGAATTCAACATTGTGACTGTCTGTACTGTCACCATTGTGGGGTGAACTCAGTTTTAGGCAGGGAGCACACTTGTCCCTGTAATGTTGCGGTCGTTGTTTCATGTTTGATCCCTCACCTCCAATTCTTGGACAACATTTTAAATAGACTGCTGTGTGTGTTAAAGGACAACAATCAAAGTTAAATACAATTCTAAATGCCGCATACATTTCCAGTAATTACTAGCAAATTGCAATACAAAGGCTTTTTTTTCGTCTTTTTCATGCTTTTTTTAATGTGAAGAAAAAGTGAAATTTATAGAGAACAGTTTTCACTGGGGGGCATTGCTATAGAGGACAGCCCCTTTCCATCAGTGCTTTGCACTGTACCCTGGCGTTCAGTTGTCACTGACGCTTTGGATTGGTATTTTTTTTCTAGTTTTGTCCCTTTATCTCCAATAATATAATAAAAGTATGTATCTAGGCTTATATGTGTCTATAGGATAGGCTTAACCAATATTTTTTGCGTGTATCTGCGATGGATGAATGAGGATTGCGTGTGTTGAGATGGGAGAGACATCGGAGCCGGGGGGCGTGGCTTGTGGGCGCGCTGTGACGTGGAGGCTAGAGCTTGCGTTCCATCTGCTCGCTCTGTTGGTCCCCCAGCGTCACTTCCGGCCCACACGCGCACTTCCGCCCGGCTCCCATTGGCCCCATATGCGGATATGTACCCGCATGCTGGATACGCAGGCACGCCTTCTGAAGACGCCGTGAGAACGGCGAAACATGTCAAGGCGCCGCCTGCCTGCATGAGACGCCATCTCCTCCCGGTGACCCCCCTCTGCACTCACCACTCCACCATTCACCCCATGTGATCGGGGGACCAGCAGCACTGCCAGTTGGGCATCTGAGCTCACCAGGACTTGTTGGCAATTTGCACCTACCTAGCCGCACGCGGACCCGTCCAGCCATTGGACACTTTTGGCTCATACAGCGGAGTACAGCAGAGACCAGCGTGACGCACAGCTGGCTCCACAGCTTCTGGGTTGTATCCCTTCATATTCCTCCATATGGTGCACCACGGAAGGGTGAGATTCTGATGTGATTATCCCATTGTGATGCAACAAGTTTGTCTTCCATTCGCACACATATATGTGATAAGTGTGTTTGGCTGCTGCTCTCATCTTTGCTGGCTTGCTGCTCGGGCTGTCTGTCCTGCATTGTGCTATTTCCACTTATGCTGCTGGAACTTTGGACTCAGTTTCATTTTTCATTTTGTTGGCCTGTCATCTGCTGCCCTCCTTTTTTTTTTTTTTTTTTTTTGGACATATATGTGCACACTCACCTACCCTGTTTTTTTGAGCTCATGTATGCCTGGGCAGTGCCTGCCAGTGTTGAGAGTTTGGGGTTATGAGAGGAGGTGGCCATCTCATGTGATTTTAAAAGTTTCTATTTTGGTTATATTAATAAAATATATATATTTTTTTTGTAGACTGGCAGCAAGTATATCATTATTTACATTTGTTTTTTGCCTTTCATCACTGTTAGCATCTGTCAAACAAATTCTTCTCCAAATTAATGCGTGCATTTCAGTGGACAGATGCACAGTGATTGTTGCTAAGTATTTGAGTTTAAGTCCCACCCTCTCCACGGAGTTGAATACCTGCCTTTACGGGTTATACTCGGGCTATAGCCCGAGGGGGACGGTGGTGATACTCATCATAATTTTTTCCTTTAAGGAGATAATATGTTACAGTGGAATGATATAGTGTCTGAGGTGGAAAGCGACTGCGCACTGACGACAGAGAGTAGAGGGGCACAGCAGACTATAAATTCAGGCTTTAGAAAGCTTGAACGCCTATACGAACGAAAATCCAGGTTGTGGTGGAATGTAAAATATAATAAGATCAGAGGAACATTTTGCACCCGCATGGTTGAGAACCCAAACCTTTCCTCACCGCAAAGATATTACCCCTGAGTTTAAGAAAAAATGGGAAAACAACTTTGATAACTGTGCACAGGTCTGTCTAACTTTACTGACAGAATTGGATGAGATAGAATTGGGTAAAATTGAGGTGGAGATCAAAAAGCTCACTGATGAGCTAAGTGGTCTCTCTAAGGATCCCCTTTACGGCAAGAGAAACGAGTCGCTTACTGCTCACATCAAAAAATATAATCGTGAACTAATCATTACCAAGGATCGCAAGATCAATGGTGATCGGTTGGCTTATAAAATTGGTACTGCCTACCGCTGGGAGACGAAACCAAGAAAACCTATACCAAGGGGAAAACCCCCCAGACAAGGTCCAAAACCAATACCAGCAAGTGGTGAATCTGAATCTGCTGTGAGCAGTGAGGACTCCCAATCTCGACCCGTTGGTAATAATCCTGATAAACAACAAACTAAACCACGATATCCTTTGAGATCATTAAATCAGAGTAAAAAGAAAAATATACAGGATAATAAAAACAAGGGGAGATCTGATACTGAGGAATCTGACACAGGTGAGAATTTTGGGGCAGGATGTGGCCCATCGGGGATGGGGGCCGATGCCTCATCTTCGTCCTCGGCGTCTGGCTCTTTTTTATGATCGGGCAGCCCCTGGGCGACACTGATCCTGTCCCCCGGGGGCATGCTACGGTGGGAATGGGTTCTGTTGAGGAGGAGCTGCAGGTTATTAACCTTACAGGATGCCAGCTGCCTGTGGCAGTGGTATCATTGTTACAGAAAGGCTTGGGCTTTTGCCCTGTACAGAATCTTGATAAGTTTGGATTTAATGTAGACCTGCAGCTCTTCTGTCGCAGAGCACTTTTTAGGTCATTTCGGTCCATCAGACAAGATGACATTGTGTCGCCTGAGTGGACTGACGAGGATCTTGCTGCTTTGCAGGATCTTGAAGATCTACACGCCGAGGGCGATACTGGGGCTGAGGTCACAGTATCAGACCCAAGGGACGTAGCAAGTATTGTGAATGCTGCCTATACTGGTCCCTCTTATGTTGAGGTAAACTCCCAGTTTCGGAACAAGTCAAAAAGGTTTCCACCATTGACTACCAATGCAGGCCTCAGGTCATTTATCAGAGCAGTGGAACGTGATGTTACACGCCTTGACGTCTCGGGATTGACCGCCTCCAACATGACTAAACAAGAAAGAGACGCCCTAGTATGGTTGGAGGGACACACTGATTGGACCCTCAAACCATCAGATAAGGGGGGCAATATAGTCCTAATGACTACCTTTGATTACCGCAAGATGTGCCTTGATCTCCTCGGCCGTCCGGGATGCTATCGGAGGGTTTCTCCGTCTAGATTGATTAAAGCTATGGGTGAACTAGGGACGCTCATTGATGGGGCACTACGAGATGGCATTATAGACGCAAAAACGGCGGATTTTTTAAAGGTGGTGGATCCGATTATCCCCACCTTTTATGCGCTACCTAAGGTACATAAGCGCCTTATAAATCCCCCCGGTAGACCCATTGTGTCAAGCAGGGGTGCTTTCACTGAGAAAGTGAGCATCTACATCGATAGGCACCTACAATCCCATGTACAGGGCCTTCCTTCATACATCAAGGACACGACGCAGCTTTTACGGGTTCTTGATGGACTTACAGTACCACCGGGGACCCTTCTCGTGTCCTTGGATGTGGAGGCCCTGTATACGAGCATCCCGCACGGCGGAGGAGTCAGGGCAGTGGCCACATTCTTGAACGAGCGCACGTGTACTGAAAGGGGACACAACGACTTCTTACTGGGTCTTTTAGAATTGCTTCTTACCAACAACATATTTGTTTTTGATGGGTCCCACTACCTCCAGATGCAGGGCGCAGCGATGGGCACCACCTGTGCCCCGTCCTATGCCAATCTGTACCTGGGGGAGTGGGAGCGCGCTGTGTTCGCAGACGAGGACTTGGAGATGTACCTGTGCCACATCTTGTCGTGGCACAGGTACATCGACGACATCCTCGTCTTGTGGACTGGCACAGGTTCTGATCTGAACGATTTTATTGCCAGACTCAATAACAACACTCGCAATCTAGCATTTACTGTAACATCTGATCCTGCAACGATCCCCTTCCTTGATATACGTATATCGAGTGATGCGATGGGACGTATTACTACTGATTTGTATAGAAAAGAGACGGCTACTAATGCATTATTGCACGCTTCGAGCTTTCATCCATCCCATACGATTAGGGGTATACCCACTGGCCAATATATGAGAGTGAGACGGAATTGTTCGTCTGAAGAAACATTCCAGTCCCAGGCTAATCAACTACGGGCGAGATTTCGCAGCAGGGGATATCCCGATGCTACATTGCGACGGGCATTCAATAGGGTCAGGGAAAGGGATCGTTCCAGTCTTTTGATGCAGCATTCTGATCGGAAAACCCAGTCACAAATAGCGGAATTACGGTTTATAACGAAATACTGTGCGCAACACACCAAACTAAGACAAATCTTACAAAAACATTGGTATTTACTTTTGAACGACCCGGTGATAGGTCATGTGTTCCCTGAGCGCCCCATTGTTACCTTTAGGAGGGCTACATCTCTACGAGATACTCTAGTACAGAGTCATTTCGGGGGGGTCAATCCTAGACGTCATTGCATTGTATTGGGGACTTATACCTGTGGGGGCTGTCCCTATTGTCAATTCATAAAAGTAGGGAGAACAGTTACACTACCCAACGGTAGATCCCACACCTTAAAACATTATGTGAACTGCCAAACTGAACTGGTGGTCTACATGTTGATTTGCCCCTGTGGGGCGTTTTACATAGGCAAAACAAAGAGAAACCTGTGGAGACGTATCTCTGAGCACATGCAAAATATTGGTAATAAAGAATCCTGCACCCCCATTGCCCGACATGTGAGGCAGTGCCCCACGTGTACTGGCAGGAAACTACGTTTCGTAGGACTCGATAGGATCCATGGTACTATACGAGGGGGGAATTTTGATCGCCTTCTCCTTCAGAGAGAAACAAGGTGGATTTTTGAGCTCCAGGCATGTCAGTCACCAGGTTTAAACGAGGCTTTTAGTTAAGCCTCGTTTTTACCCCTTTGATATATAGGTGGCGTTTACCCACCATTTCAGTCCCCCTTTTTTCCCCTCTCCTTTCTGTCGTGTTTCGGTTGGCGGTCGTTCCACCTCTGCCACGGTGTCTGAACCTGTGTGGGACTACATTTTTTCTATAGTGCTTGGGCGTACAGCCCCTTTCCATCAGTGCTTTGCACTGTACCCTGGCGTTCAGTTGTCACTGACGCTTTGGATTGGTATTTTTTTTCTAGTTTTGTCCCTTTATCTCCAATAATATAATAAAAGTATGTATCTAGGCTTATATGTGTCTATAGGATAGGCTTAACCAATATTTTTTGCGTGTATCTGCGATGGATGAATGAGGATTGCGTGTGTTGAGATGGGAGAGACATCGGAGCCGGGGGGCGTGGCTTGTGGGCGCGCTGTGACGTGGAGGCTAGAGCTTGCGTTCCATCTGCTCGCTCTGTTGGTCCCCCAGCGTCACTTCCGGCCCACACGCGCACTTCCGCCCGGCTCCCATTGGCCCCATATGCGGATATGTACCCGCATGCTGGATACGCAGGCACGCCTTCTGAAGACGCCGTGAGAACGGCGAAACATGTCAAGGCGCCGCCTGCCTGCATGAGACGCCATCTCCTCCCGGTGACCCCCCTCTGCACTCACCACTCCACCATTCACCCCATGTGATCGGGGGACCAGCAGCACTGCCAGTTGGGCATCTGAGCTCACCAGGACTTGTTGGCAATTTGCACCTACCTAGCCGCACGCGGACCCGTCCAGCCATTGGACACTTTTGGCTCATACAGCGGAGTACAGCAGAGACCAGCGTGACGCACAGCTGGCTCCACAGCTTCTGGGTTGTATCCCTTCATATTCCTCCATATGGTGCACCACGGAAGGGTGAGATTCTGATGTGATTATCCCATTGTGATGCAACAAGTTTGTCTTCCATTCGCACACATATATGTGATAAGTGTGTTTGGCTGCTGCTCTCATCTTTGCTGGCTTGCTGCTCGGGCTGTCTGTCCTGCATTGTGCTATTTCCACTTATGCTGCTGGAACTTTGGACTCAGTTTCATTTTTCATTTTGTTGGCCTGTCATCTGCTGCCCTCCTTTTTTTTTTTTTTTTTTTTTTTTTGGACATATATGTGCACACTCACCTACCCTGTTTTTTTGAGCTCATGTATGCCTGGGCAGTGCCTGCCAGTGTTGAGAGTTTGGGGTTATGAGAGGAGGTGGCCATCTCATGTGATTTTAAAAGTTTCTATTTTGGTTATATTAATAAAATATATATATTTTTTTTGTAGACTGGCAGCAAGTATATCATTATTTACATTTGTTTTTTGCCTTTCATCACTGTTAGCATCTGTCAAACAAATTCTTCTCCAAATTAATGCGTGCATTGCTATAGAGGACTGTGTCCAGCACATCCAGCATACAATCTGTAATACTGTGACTGGAATCTGTTCAGAATGAACAGTTTACAGCCAGGAATAACTCATTCTGAATGGGAGGAGGAAGCATCCAAGTAAGGCAAAAGTACAGGTCCTTCTCTTCAGATCCTTCTCTGTATCTAAAAATCCTTCAGCTGTTCTCATATGATCTGGGAAAAAGCAGTGTGTGTATAAGCAGGGCAGAAACAAACAGTAAATCATTTCTCTGTGAATAGTGACAGAGAAGTGGAACCTATCTACATGGTATAGCTCTAGCCTAACGCCGACACAAACTGTTACAAACAGCAGGTTAACAAGGCATTTTTTTCACACAGTTTGTGATGAGAGACTTCCGAAAAGCTTTCTATTGTTGCTAAAAGCTCTATAGGTAAGTGGGGTTTACACAAGGACAATTTCTTTCATAGTTGTTCTTTAGCCACTTAAGGACCACAGTGTTAAATCCCCTAAAGACCAGGCCATTTTTCAGTAAATAGGCCACTGCAACTTTAGGGCCTTGCTGCAGTGCTGCACAACTCAGCACACAAGTTATTTCCCCCTCCCTTTTCTCCCCACCAACAGAGCTTTCTGTTGGTGGGGTCAGATCCCTGCCAGGAGGTTTTTATATATATATATATATAAATATTTATTGTATTTTATAAATACATTTCCTTATTTATTTATTTTTTTTTCCAAACACCCTCCCTCCCCCAGCCAGCCAATAATGGCGATCGGCTGTCATAGGCATCAGCAAACCCCGACCCCAGTACTGCACACCGATCGGCGTTAGGCGGTCCTGGGGCTGCCACTGCCTCCACGCCACTTGGCATGGATTGGTCGTGTAAACGTTAAAGAGAGTCTGTTAAAAAAAAAAAGAGCCCCTGGGGGGTACTTACCTTGGGGAAGCTTCTGGATCCAAAAGAGGCTTCCCCCATCCTTCTCAGTCATCTGGATCCAGCACTGGCTCCCCCGGACACAGAACAGCAATAATCTTTACAATTGCAGCTGCGAATATGGGCAGTAGCGGCTCTCTGCTCGGGCTCTAGTGGAAATAGCTGAGCCCGATTGAGTTCTACTGCCCAAGTGCAGTAGAACGAACGCGATTGGGCTCGGCTGTTTCTGCCACAGCCCAAGTGGAGAGCTGCTACTGAGCATGTGCACAGCCGAAAAGCATCTGACAAGGAGATCCTCAGGGGGTCCCATCGCTTTATCTCCTCTACTGAGAAGGAAGGGGGGAGCCTCTTTAGGATCCAGAGGCTTCCCTCTCCTGAGGTAAGTACCCATAGGGACTCTCTTTTTTTATATACAGATTCCCTTTAATATTAGCAGTGTGAGGTGAACAAAGCAAAATAGGTAAGACGTAATATAGAGATAGGTACTTTCCCCAGTCCCCAGGAATTGTGCTGTGAGAAAGAATGAAGCTATGTTAAACAAATGGCAATGTGTTTTTCATATATTCTGCGGGGAAGCGTTTGCCTTGTAATAACTGCAATAGTTGTGTAACACATGCAGCTGCTCCACCAGATGGGCTGTGTCCATACTAAACACAAGTTTCATTTCCATTTATTGCATTGCACACACTCAAGCATACAGTCATCGGTACCACTACCAAGCCAGTTTGAGGCTTTGTAAAGATGACTCAATGTAATAAGAATGAAGCTCATCTGTCACTCGCTGTCATATGCACTGATTTTAATTCAAACTTCTGTCCACAATCCCAAATTTTGTTTGAAAAAATGTTGTGTTTGGAAACATTTGTAAATGCATACTTAGTAAATTACCTTTGTACTTGTTCCAGTAAATTGTTTTATGAAACATTTCTGAAAATGTTTATCTAGCCATATGAGTTAAAGAAAACCGGAAGGGCGAGGGATATGGTGGATGCCATATTTATATCCTTTTAAACAATACCAGTTCCCTGGCACCCTGCTGATCTTTCTTGCATCGGTAGTATCTGAATCACTCACCTGAAACAAGCATGCAGCAAATGCAGTCAAACTTAAGTCAAGGCAATGTACATTGTAGAAAAAAATAAATAAATATGGCAGCCTCCATATCCTCCTCAGCTATCCTTAAAGGAAACCGGAATGAATATGGAAGTTGCTATTGCCGTCTTCTACTTGCCTTACTACGTACTTATTGCAGGTGTAGTAAGGGCACTATTGAAGGCAAAAGATCAGCATGACAGCTCTCTAAAAGGAAATAAAAATAACAACCTCCATAGTTCTGGTACTACTGGGCTTGTGCTTACTACTTATTTAGGTGTGACTTGATTTGGAATGCTTCTTTTAGGTTTTTATTGCTATTTGTTTTATAGCTGGTAAGATTCCTCTCTCTTCCTGTCCTAAACTATGAAAGGGCAATACTATACATTTAGATGTGTGATTTACTGTATTGCTAGGTAAACAATTATGATGAACTGTCCCCATGTCATGTCTTGGCCTAAAGTTATAGGCACTTGGGAAAAAATGCTGTAAAGCCCCATTTACACTAAATCAGATGCTCTCAGTTATAACTGAAAGGACAACTGATTTTCAAAGTAATGGCCATGTTTTCCTATGGCACAGTTCAAACTTAACACTTTTTCACTGATATCTTTTTCACAATGCACTGCTATGGAGAAGAAAAAAAATGTGCACCAAGTGTGTAAACTGGGAAGTGCTGTGTTCAAGCATCAAGGTGGCCCCACACTGGTGATGTACAAAAAAAAAAATACTTGTAGCACATACAATGCTCTTTATTGAGCTCCAAAAAGCAAAAGGTTACAAGCAAAGGTGGTAAGCATTTTGATTTTTTTGCTCAATTAATAGTCTCTGATTTGGATGTTATTTCAGTGCTGGTTTCCTCAGGTTGGCTGAGGGTCTGCCGGGACTCTATGAGAAGGTGAACTGTTCTCTATAGAAATTGATGTCTGAGAATTTCAAAGATATAATTATTGTTTTTCTATTTAACACATGCAGTAAATGCAGTGTACTTAAAATGAGAGGTATTAAAGAGTGCTTATTTTTTTAAAGGAAAACTTAAGTGAACTATAAAAAATGAGATTTACTCACCTGGGGCTTCCCTCAGCCCCCAGCAGCCAATCGGTGCCCTCGCAGCCCCGGTCTGACGCTCCAGGACCCGCCGGCGAACACTTCCGGTTTGGCCGTCACCGGCCGACAGGCATGGGAACGCGAGTGATTCTTCGCGTTCCCAGCCTGTATATCGCCCCCTATGCTGCTATTGCGGCCAGCTGGTCGCAATAGCAGCATAGGGGGCGATATACAGGCTGGGAACACGAAGAATCACTCGCGTTCCCATGCCTGTCGGCCGGTGACGGCCTAACCGGAAGTGTTCGCCGGCGGGTCCTGGAGCGTCAGAGCGGAGCTGCGAGGGCACCGATCGGCTGCTGGGGGCTGAGGGAAGCCCCAGGTGAGTAAATCTCATTTTTTATAGTTCACTTAAGTTTTCCTTTAATATGTAAACCTTTTAATGCAAAGCTCTAACTCCCCCCTTTCTCAGTGTCAGTGACAGTCACGCTCCAGCTTAAAAGCTTCTGAAATTCCCTTCACCCTTTGGCACAACTGCTGTGGAGCGTACGTTAAAAAGGGGCGCTGGGAAAAAAGGGCGCTGGGTTTTAAACGATAAACATGGATAACGTTTAAAAATATAATGTACTATATTTCGTTTAAAAATAATGTTTTATAAAGTTATAAATCATTAAATAATGTGCATGAAATTGGCAATTGTGAAAACGTTCATCTTCCGTTTAAAAAGTGAAACGTATAATAACGTTTAAAAAAAAATAGTAAGTAACCCTCCCTGTACCTACCCCTAACCCCTAGACCCCCCTGTTGGTGCCTAAACCTAAGACCCCCCTGGTGGTGCCTAAACCTAAGACTCCCCTGATGGTGCCTAAACCTAAGACCCCCCTGTTGGTGCCTAAACCTAAGACCCCCCTGGTGGTGCCTAAACCTAAGACCCCTGGGTTGGTGCCTAAACCTAAGACCCCCCTGTTGGTGCCTAAACCTAAGACCCCCCTGTTGGTGCCTAAACCTAAGACCCCCCTGGTGGTGCCTAAACCTAAGACCCCCCTGTGATAAGCATTAATAACGTGTGAAAAAAATATTGTGCTGTTTTTCGTTTAAAAATAATGTTTTAAAAAAAATTGTACTGTTTTTCGTTTAAAAATAATGTTTAAAAAATTATAAATCATAAAATAATGTGTAATCATGAGAAGCAGTTATAAAACAGTAAAAGTCTCCGGGCGCCGCTTATAAAACGTTATTTTTCTCCGGCGCCCTTTTTTCCTGTCGGGCGCCCATTAAACGATATTTATTATGGGAGTGAATGGCGGCGCCCGATTTGTCCACTTGCCTCAGGCGCCCGAATTTACTGTTACCGCTGTGGAGGTTTTTTCTAAATTGTTTCAAACCTCTTTGGCCGAAGAGCTTTGGAGCACTTTGAAAAAAGTTGGCTGCAGGATGGCAGAGTTTCAAACCTCTAATGATTTACGGGCAGCAGGTGAGTTTCTGCTGCTGACACCCGCTGATCCATGCAGCTCTGCGATAGAGCTGTACATTAAAGGGATCCTGAACAGACGAGCAAAATAGAAATCTGAACTTACCTGGGGCTTCCCCTAGCCCCCATAGCCCGCAAGGTCCCTTGGCGTTCCCCGGGTCCCCTCCGTGGTCCAGTTATTGGCTCCATTAGGTGCACGACTTTGGCCAAAGCAGTTCGCATGCGCAGCCCATCTGCGCACCTGGCTCAAACATGCACCCATCCCCATGAGCGTTCTGTGCAAACGAGGTTCTCAAATGACTGAATCACGCATCACATCCTGTGGTCCCGCTGCCCGGGGGATCCAGAGGACCCCGAGGGATCTGGCAGGCTGCGGGGGGCTGGAGGAAGCCCCAGTAAGTTCAGATTTTAATTTTGCTTGTCAGTTCAGGGTCTCTTTAACCACTTGCTGACCGTGCACTCATACCGCGCGTCGGCAAAGTGGCAGCTGCAGGACCAGCGACGCAGTTCTGCGTCGCCGGCTGCAAGCTAATTAATCAGGAAGCAGCCGCTCGCGCGAGCGGCTGCTTCCTGACAATTCACGGCGGGGGGCTCCGTGAATAGCCTGCGGGCCGCCGATCGCGGCTAGCAGGCTAAATGTAAACACAAGCGGAAATAATCCGCTTTGTTTACATCCGTACAACGCTGCTAACAGTAGCAGTGTTGTACCAGATCAGCGATCCCCGGCCAATCAGCCGCCGGGGATCGCTGTCACATGACAGGCAGGAGCCTGTTAGAGGCTGCACAGGACAGATCCGTTCCTGTGCAGCCTCGGATCTCCGGGGAAGGGAGGGAGGAGAGGGAGGGGGGCTTTGAGGTGCCCCCCCCCCCGCAACACCCAGGCAGGCAGGAGCGATCATACCCCCCCAGCACATCATCCCCCTAGTGGGGAAAAAAGGGGGGCGACCTGGTCGCTCTGCCTGCACCCTGATCTGTGCTGGGGGCTGCAAAGCCCACCCAGCACAGATCAGCTAAAACAGCGCTGGTCCTTAAGGGGGGGGGGTAAAGGGTGGGTCCTCAAGTGGTTAAAGGGACTCCGAGCTTACCCTGAAAAGCAAAATAGTACTCACCCGGGGCTTTCTCCAGCCCAGCGCTGGTCAGGAGGTCCCACGACGGCGTCCTGGCTCCTCTCCTAGGCCCCGCTCCGGAATGGCTGACCGGCAGCAGCCCAGCGACACTCGGCCGAGTGTCGGGCTGCTTCTTCCTGGTATGACACGCCTGACGTCATGACGCCGGCCGCCCCGCGTCATCACGGTGGCCGGCGTGAAAGTACTGCGCATGCGCGCTTTAATCGCGCATGCGCAGTACTTTCGCATCGGCCGCCATAATGACGCGGGGCGGCCGGCGTTGTGACGTCAGGCGCGTCATACCAGGAAGAAGCAGCCCGACACTCGGCCGAGTGTCGCCGGGCTGCCGCCGGTCAGCCATTCCGGAGCGGGGCCTAGGAGAGGAGCCAGGACGCCGTCGTGGGACCTCCCGACCAGCGCCGGGCTGGAGAAAGCCCCGGGTGAGTACTATTTTGCTTTTCAGGGTGAGCTCGGAGTCCCTTTAAAGGGTTTACACATTATAAGATAAGTACTGTTTAATAAACAAAACACAAAAGGCTAGCATGCTGTACTTGTACCCCTTACCATACCTCTATGTATTATTATTTATTATTGTTTAGTATTTATATAGCGCCGACATATTACGCAGCGCTGTACAGTGTATATATATATATATATCTTGTCACTAACTGTCCCTCAAGGAGCTCACAATCTAATCCCTACCATTGCCATATGTCTATATTATGTAGTGTAAGTACTGTAGTCTAGGGCCAATTTTTAGGGGGAGCCAATTAACTTATCCATATGTTTTTGGAATGTGGGAGGAAACCAGAGTGCCCGGAGAAAACCCACGCAGACATGGAGAGAACATACAAACTCTTTGCAGATAGTGCCCTGGCTGGGATTTGAACCAGGGACTCAGCGCTGCAAGGCGAGAGAGCTAACCACTACGCCACCGTGCTGCCAAACTTAAGGTATGTATAACTTCATACCTTAAAGCAGGGGTAGGGAACCTATGGCTCGGGAGCCAGATGTGGCTCTTTTGATGGCTAAATCTGGCTCGCATACAAATCAGTAAGGATTGATTCACTAAGTTACACTGCTCAAGCAGCGCAGCTTAGGCCCCTTTTACACTTAATCAGTTGCTCTCAGTTAACCTCCTTGGCGTTATTGAAGAGCTCAGCTCATCAATGACAGCCGGAGGGCGCCACTCAGGCCCCGCTGGGCCGATTTTAAATTTTTAAAAAAAAAAACATGCAGCAAGCACTTTGCTTGCTGTGTGTTTCGGTCGATCACCACTGTTCACCGCCGATCCGCCGCTACCCGACTCGAAAGAGGCCCCCACCGCAGACCCCATGCGCAGCCTGGGCAATCAGTGCCAGGCAGCGCTGAGGGGTAGATCGGGACTCCCGATGGCGACGGGGGAAGCCCTAAAGGAAATCCCGTTCAGAACGTGATTTCCGGACGGGCATACGCGCCGGCGGAGGGGTGGGAGGGACGCCGCAGGGAGGGGGGAATCATGTAGCTAGCGCTAGGCTAGCTGCATGGTTTAAAAAAAAAAATCATAAAATAGTCCTGCGCCGCCACCCTGGCAATCTTAATAGAACGCCAGGGTGGTTAAAGCCGAAAGAAAACTGATTTTTAACCACTTGCCGACCGCACGCTTATACCGTGCGTCGGCAAAGTGGCAGCTGCAGGACCAGCGATGCAGTTCTGCGTCGCCGGCTGCAGGCTAATTAATCAGGAAGCAGCCGCTCGCGCGAGCGGCTGCTTCCTGTCAATTCACGGCGGGGGGCTCCGTGAATAGCCTGCGGGCCGCCGATCGCGGCTCGCAGGTTAAATGTAAACACAAGCGGAAATAATCCGCTTTGTTTACATTGTACGGCGCTGCTGCGCAGCAGCGCCGTAAGGCAGATCGGCGATCCCCGGCCAATCAGCGGCCAGGGATCGCCACCATGTGACAGGGGACAGCCTGTCACTGGCTGCACAGGACGGATAGCGTCCTGTGCAGTCCGGATCACCAGGGGGGCCAGGTAGGAGAGGGAGGGGGGGAATTTCGCCGCGGAGGGGGGCTTTGAGGTGCCCCCCCTGCAACACCCGGCAGGCAGGAGCGATCAGACCCCCCCAGCACATCATCCCCCTAGTGGGGAAAAAAGGGGGGCGATCTGGTCGCTCTGCCTGCACCCTGATCTGTGCTGGGGGCTGCAGAGCCCACCCAGCACAGATCAGCTAAAACAGCGCTGGTCCTTAAGGGGGGGTAAAGGGTGGGTCCTCAAGTGGTTAAAGTAATGCCCATATTTTCCTATGGCACAGTTCTCACTATACGTTTTTTAACTGAAAGCTTTTTCACAATTTCACAACCAACCCGTACTAATGCACACTAACTCATACCAACGCATTAAGTGTTAAAGAGACACTGAAGCGAGACTAAATCTCGCTTCAGCTCTCGTATATAGCAGGGGCATGTGTGCCCCTGCTAAAATGCCGCTATCCCGCGGCTTAACGGGGGTCCCTTCACCCCCAACCCACCCCCCGCAAAAGTTGGTCGCAGACTTGGTCGCTAAATTTCTCTTCCTGGAGGCAGGGCTAACGGCTGCAGCCCTGCCTCCCAGCGCGACTATCAGACGCGCATCACCGCCTCTCCC
The DNA here is from genome assembly GCF_040937935.1 of Hyperolius riggenbachi. Taxonomy (NCBI): domain Eukaryota; kingdom Metazoa; phylum Chordata; class Amphibia; order Anura; family Hyperoliidae; genus Hyperolius; species Hyperolius riggenbachi. Next base: position 389,725,998 of record NC_090646.1, read on the forward strand.
CCGCCCCTCTCAGTGAAGGAAGACTGAGAGGGGCGGGGGGAGAGGCGGAGATACGCGTCTGACAGACGCGCGTGGGGCAGGGCTGCGGCGGTTAGCCCTGCCCCAATGCGGAAACGCTCCCCCGCATTACGGAGGGGATTTGGGGGGACAGGGACCCCCGTTAAGCCGCGGGATAGCGGCGTTTTAGCAGGGGCACACGTGCCCCTGCTATATATGAGGTCTGAAGCGAGATCTATTCTCGCTTCAGACTCTCTTTAAAGGGCCCTTAGTGTGGCAGCGCAAAGTAAGCACACTACTGCTGTAGCATGCACTACTAACTAACTCTCTTGACAGGCAGCCTATTAGGACAAAGTGCAGGGATCTCGTCCTACAAAGCGAATCAACCCCCAAGTCGGTTAGCTAATTGTACAAGCTGTTAGTCTGTATTTCTCCTGTCTGGCTCTCGAGGAAATTGCTGATGTTGTTGAAACCCAAGAGAAGCTGAAGCCATGTCTGACACTTCTGCTGCCCGGCGGATCAACTGTGTACACATCACCATGGCAACAGGGACATAAGCCCTCTGCTGCGCATGCACACTGTCCCAGGTAAACATATTGTATGGCTCTTACTGAATTACATTTTAAAATATGTGGCGTTTATGGCTCTCTCAGCCAAAAAGGTTCCTGACCCCTGCCTAAAGGGACACTTAAGCCAGAAAAAAAAAGAGTTTTACACTACAGTCGGGAATGCGGAAAAAGCTACGCGTGGCCAGTCCTGACGGGCCTGTCGGCAAAAACGAAACTAGCTGGCAGCGGGGGACCAGAGGATTAGTGAGTGGCTGCGAGGGCACAGGACTGCTGCAGGGGGCTGGTAGAAGCCCCAGGTGAGTAAAACTCATTTTTTTTCTGGCTTAAGGTTCACTTTAAGAAAGTAATAACCTGTGTCCTGGAATCTGTGTATATCAATAACCACATACTACTAGCAAATAGTAAGCGATTTTCACTGTGCACCAATCAAGAGAATGCATTTATTTTAAATCAGATGTACACATTTAGGTATTCAAAACTTTGGTTTATATTTCTTATTGATCTGATTGGTGAACCAGCAGCATTTTAATCCTATATACTCGATGAGGTATTAGAAAAGGGGCATATGAGGTGCAGATCAACTGATTTAGATAAAATTTACTGATAATGCTCATGGCTGCCTTTGCTTTAAAATATGGACCTGAACATTAGGTTTTGGTCTATTAAATTACATTTCCTTCCCAATGGAAACAAACAACCTGTTTAAGAAGGGCCATTTACATGATGTAAAAAGAGCAAAAAGAAACATAAAACATATTTTATTTATTTTACTTGCTTTTTTTGCTTCCATTTAACTGCCCCCCCCCCCCCCCCATTTCAAGACGTATTATAGTGTAGTGGACGTTTGAAATATAGCCACACTTTTCATTATCAGGGAATGGATATGCAACTTTCCTTATAAATGATTTCATTTTGCTGAAAACGTATTTCTGGAATAATCAAATCGTATACCAATTTCAAAAACTCAATCACACAGCACTAGATATATTAGGCATCTTTAGCACGAAACACTGAAACATATGCAACTTAGATAAAGGATAAACATATGCAACTTAGATAAAAGATAATCAAACTCTAGGACTTATAAAGGATATCTTAAAGCGGAATATAACCCTGCATTTCAACTTTGCTCTAAAACATTATTTACAGTATATTATATGCAACCAGCATTTTTTTTTTTACTAGACCAGCATTGGAAGGGTTACACAGGGCTTTAAAGTCCCTAGAGATTTCTGCAACCGAATCCGAACTTGAGTTAGATACTTTTTGTTTACAAATATGTGTTTATTATGACTCATCTCTCTCACTGAGAAGGAGCTTGGAGGACAGCCAAAGAGATGTATCTATTGATAAACAGTTACACACTAACTAAATAGAATGTAACCATCTGAATGTCTGCACGGAACTTAAAACCTCTGTGTTTAACCCTTCCAATGCTGGTCTAGTAAAAAAAAATGCTTTTTGCATATAATATGCTGTAAATAATGTTTTAGAGCAAAGTTGAAATGCAGGGTTATATTCCGCTTTAACTTGTAAAAAGTTGATATCATGTGTATAATTGATACATACATTTTCTGTATTTCACCATTATTAAATTCAATATACAGTAGTCTGCAGTGGTAATCAGCACTTCCTGTAGCATTACCCTGTGGGAAAGGATGTCATGAGCTACTGTGTGGGGAACAGGAATGTGGCCAGAGGGGCTATAAGGAGTACTGTTTACCAATGAACTGCACACCCTTCACATATCCAAAAGGTTTGAACCACCAGCATGCTACCTTTAACCTTGTATATGATGGCTGACTCTCATTTACCCTCTCCATTCTGACTAACCCACTTACAGTAGGTAACTGACTAATTTGCAAATCCTTCTCCATCTTGGCTGACAAGTGGACTCTCTCAAGCCTGACTGACACAAAAACTTAATTCTGCACATTTTGACAGACACTGCTGACCCTTTCCATATTGACTGACACATTTAACCTAACCGTTTCCCAGGGGCCTAAATAGAAATCACTGGACCTCCCTGCAAAACTTTGGTCATCCCCCCAGCTGTTGTTACTGGAGGGGGGAGCATTGATGGTAGCCCAAGGTGAGGGAGGGGGTAGTTGGGTCCCCCTTTCTTCTGCTGTGTGTGCCAGCGGCTCCCCCTTCCTGCATGCTTCCCCTCCTGCCCTTAACAATGGCCCTGGAGCGCCCTAGAGCCAAGGGCCCCCTTTAGGCTTCTCCTCCTAAGGGCCGCCCCCTGCAGCTGCATCCCTTGCAGGGGCTATTGTTATGCTCCTGCCCTCTCCATCCTGGCTGACACAATTTGTTACCTTCTTCATCCTGTCTGACACTGACAACATTTTGACCTTACTGTCACTAGTGCCTTTGGAAGATAGTGAATATGCACTTCATAGATAAGGGTTGGGGTGATCCACCAATAGTAGGAAAGGGGCCTTGAGTGGACTGACCGCTAAAACATTCTCTGGATATAGTCTTGAATATGCAATACCCAACCTCGTTTGTTATGGACACAGTTCTTTATTTAATTTTACCTGTATTTGTTTTCGTCATACAGGGAAATTACCACTAACCCAATGGTCAGGTTGTTTAAAATAAACTTATACCATTTAGTAGATCATTTTATGTTTACTTATTTTCCATTAGCTAATCACAAGAAGAATGAATGTGAGTAAATGTATTTCAAGTACTTGTAAAAGTGCTCAAATGTACACAAAGCAGATCTATGTTTACTTTGGCCTGGTGTTTAACTTTACCATAGCTTTTTTTTTTCTGAAATCAGATCTTAAGCCACTTTTCACAGTTTTTACATGCAGATTTAAGACACACAGCACAGAACTGATAAGCAACTACATTTCCCCCACACACTTTTTCTTATAGTATTCATGTAAAAGAATTCAAATATAGCATCATTATTTACTGGTCTTGAAACACCTACAAACTCCTATTAGGGCCTGTTTCCACTACTGCAGATTCAGAGTATAGAGCATACCCCACTTCTGAGTTGATCAGGGAAAAACTGCCTATTCCGTCAATAGCATGCTGTCCAAATCGCATGGCAAGGCTATAGCGATTCGGCTTTGGCTTTGCAGCAGCACAGGTGAATTGGATGCGGCACCCAGTGGAAATAGGCCCTTACACCTGTATATTACATCTCGACAATATGAACTAAAACACTGCATAAATAGAGATGGCCTGAACTTTTCACCGGCGAACGGGAACCGCCGAACTTCCGTGGTTCGCGATCGCGGAGAACCGCAAACTTTTCCGGAAGTTCGATTCGCCCCCATAGTGCATCATTAGGGTCAACTTTGACCCACTGCATCACAGTCTGCAGGCACATTGTAGCCAATCAGGCTACACTTCCAACTGGAGCCCCACCCCTTCCTTATAAAAGGCAGGCAGCGTAAGGCATTCGACTTACTCGTCTGCCTGCAGTAATTAGAGAAGGGAGAGCTGCTGAAGAGAGAGCTATAGGGAAAGCTTAGTTAGGGTCTTGTAGGCTTGTTAGCTTGCTCCTTGCTGATTCTTATTGCTAAAAAAAGCACTCCTCAACAGCTCTTTTGAGAGCTAATCTTGTTCTTGTGATCTATTTTTTTGTGTGTGTGTGTGTGTCCCACAGACACTTGTGTTGCATAGACAGCCTTGGTAATTCCTACTGTGCCACTGCCATGCCCAGCACATTTAGTGACTACCTGTGTGTGTGACAGGCAGCTGCACATTTGTAATCCCAATCACTGCACCTGTTCACTGCTCAGTGCACCTACCTACCTACCTATACCTACGTGAGTGCACGCATTGTTTATACCACCAGTCATTGCACCTGTTCAGGGTACCTGTGTGTGTGTGTGACAGGCAGCTGCACATTTGTAATCCCAATCACTGCATCTGTTCACTGTTCAGTGCATCTACCTACCTATACCTATGTGAGCGCACACATTGTTAATACCACCAGTCATTGCACCTGTTCACGGTACCTGTGTGTGTGTGACAGGCAGCTGCACATTTGTAATCCCAATCACTGCACCTGTTCACTATTCAGTGCACCTACCTACCTACCTATAAGTACGTGAGCGCACGCATTGTTAATATCACCAGTCATTGCACCTGTTCAGGGTACCTGCATGTGTGTGTGTGTGAGACAGGCAGCTGCACATTTGTAATCCCAATCACTGCACCTGTTCAGTGCACCTACCTACCTATACCTACGTGAGTGCACGCATTGTTAATACCACCAGTCATTGCACCTGTTCAGGTTACCTGCCTGTGTGTGTGTGACAGGCAGCTTCACATTTGTAATCCCAATCACTGCATCTGTTCACTGCTCAGTGCACCTTCCTACCTATACCTACAGGAGCGCACGCATTGTTAATACCACCAGTCATTGCACCTGTTCAGGGTACCTGCCTGTGTGTGTGTGACAGGCAGCTTTACATTTGTAATCCCAATCACTGCACCTGTTCACTGTTCAGTGCACCTACCTACCTATACCTGCGTGAGCACACGCATTGTTAATACCACCAGTCATTGCACCTGTTCAGGGTACCTGTGTATGTGTGACAGGCAGCTGCACATTTGTAATTCCAATCACTGCACCTGTTCACTGTTCAGTGCACCTACCTACCTACCTACGTGAGCGCAAGCAGTGTAATATACCACCAGTCATTGCAACTGTTCACGGTACCTGTGTGTGACAGGTGCACATTTGTAATTCCAATCACTGCACCTGTTCACTGTTCAGTGCAACCTACCTACCTATACCTACGTAAGCGCACGCATTGTTAATACCACCAGTCATTGCACCTGTTCACGGTACCTGTGTGTGACAGTTGCACATTTGCAATACCAATCCCTGCATACCTGTTCACAGCACCTGTGTGACCGCACGCTATTTAGTATACCAGTCTGTGCATACCTGTTAACTGAAAAGTACATCTGTAGGTAACTCTTCTTCAATAGCATCATCATTTGGACAATCTGCTCTGCTCGGCCTCAGAGTTCTGTTTGTGATGTTTACATTTGGTTCCTATCATTGCTGAACTAGTTAGCCTTAATTTTATCACCTGAGTTAGGCAAAAAAAATATCTAAAGCTCAACATACAAATATTGATTTTGATCACCCATTACACCAGTCAGCCATCATGCCTGCTTTGTGATCCCCCCCCCCTCCCCCCCTAAAAAATTTAAGCTGGAGACACCACTGCCTGAAGCTCGATGCATATAGTGTGAGTTAGGGGAAGCTTAGTTTTAGATGCACTGCCATTCCTCGACTACTGTGTACAAAACAGTCATTACCAATATTCTACCTATCAGCATAACCCCACAATAAAATTAGCATGTGTCTCTATTAAATACTGTATATGCTGTTTGGAAAGCATACCTAGTCAATTCAAGAGTGTTCCAAATGAATATATGTGTTTCAAGGGGTATTCAAGATGTTATCTACAAAAGGGGGTGTTTAGGAAACACTTTCATAAAGGGGCACAGCATATAATAATGTTGAGGAACACTGATATAATTCAATAACCATCCAGGACTCCACCTGGATTGGTGAGCCGATAAGCTTCTGATTCACATACCACTAGGATAGAAAAGTAGAACGTTTCAGTCTGTGCGACCTTTATTAAGCCACCTAATATAAGCCATCTTCTTCTATTCTAGCAAGATCTCTCTCTTACATTATAAGATCACTTAGCTCCCACTGTCAGTTCCTTCCAGCAACACAATAGGGAGACCCTCACCTAGCACAACAGCTGTTGCTAGATGGCTGTCCTGTTACCTAGGAAAACTGTATCACAAAGCCAAAAAACAGAGGCACCAGGTAAGAATGAAATATATTAAAAAATATTTAAAAGGGAGGTAGTGGTGGACTTACCCTGAAGAAGTCGGACATTATTATTTATTGGGTTTATATAGAGCCAACATATTACGCAGCCCTATACAATACATAAGATTACAGACAATTATAACGGGGTGACCGACAACACAATACAGGTAATAAGCAATAAGATACAACAACACAATACAGGTAATAAGCAATAAGATAAACAACACAATACAGGTAATAAGCAATAAGATACAACAACACAATACAGGTAATAAACAGTAAGATACAACAACACAATACAGGTAATAAGCAATAAGATACAACAACACAATACAGGTAATAAGCAATAAGATACAACAACACAATACAGGTAATAAGCAATAAGATAAACAACACAATACAGGTAATAAGCAATAAGATAAACAACACAATACAGGTAATAAGCAATAAGATACAACAACACAATACAGGTAATAAACAGTAAGATACAACAACACAATACAGGTAATAAGCAATAAGATACAACAACACAATACAGGTAATAAGCAATAAGATACAACAACACAATACAGGTAATAAGCAATAAGATACAACAACACAATACAGGTAATAAGCAATAAGATACAACAACACAATACAGGTAATAAGCAATAAGATACAACAACACAATACAGGTAATAAGCAATAAGATACAACAACACAATACAGGTAATAAGCAATAAGATACAACACAATACAGGTAATAAGCAATAAGATACAACAACACAATACAGGTAATAAGCAATAAGATACAACAGTACAATACAGGTAATAAGCAATAAGATACAACACAATACAGGTAATAAGCAATAAGATATAACAGCACAATACAGATAAGCAATAAGATACACAACACAATACAGGTAGTAATACAATGCCAGAACATACACTAGAGGGGTAGTCCCAATAATACAAGTTCACATTATTCTGAGTAGAGTGCACAATCAAGTATGATACACAAGGAGAGAGGTCCCTGCCAAAGGCTTACAATCTAGAGGGAGGGAACATTCAGCTTCAGTTTTAAAAAAAACAACAGGATTTTATTGCTCATATTAAACACAAGGGAATTAAAACAGGAAAAAACCCCACTGTGTAGATGCCGAGTATTACGTATTTGGACTAATAGGTGCTCCACCATTTTGCCTGAAGAAGCGGGTAAGCCCGCAAAGTGCGTCACAGTTTAGTCTTCATTTTATTTCCCTTGTGTTGAAAACTGACACTGAATGTCTGATTTCTTGGGGTAAAGTCCATAACTACTTCCCTTTTAAAGAGAACCAGAGACGAAGCACCCTCATGTATTTTATTACATTTATCAGTGGGAACATGACAGTAAACACCTACCCTGCTTTTAGTTTCATTGTTATCTGCTTAATTAGTCTATTAGCAGCTGTGATAAGAATCCACCGACTATTCAGTCGAGGTTTGACCTGGAATCATTATAGCTGAGTCACTCTTCTGTGAAGTGTTTTCAAGCCCAAGCCTTCCCCCTCCTGGCTTAGATTTCCTGCTTTGCATACTGAGAGCTGTGATGACTGGGAGGGGCTGCTCTGCTGAGAGAGAAGCTCTGTGGCTGTAATATGATCCCTGTGTGCTCTGTCTGCATAGATGCTGATCACTGCAGTTTCATTCCTATGAGAGACACTTCCTACAGGCAGTACATCATACCAAAATGAAAGCACACAGATGAGCCTTTCTCATATAGCCTAGATAGCAGCCTAGTCTCATATAGCCTAGACAGCACATCCAGAACAACTCATATAACCTGGAAGGAGAAGGGATATGAGCTGGCGGCCATATTTGATTTTTGCTGGAGCAATAATGGATAAAAAACACTAAAAAAGGCACACCAGAGTGGCAAAATTATCAGGTAGAGCATTTATTCTTTACAAGCTATCAACTGATATGTTTATTTTGTGTGAAACGTTCATCTCTGGTTCCCTTTAAACAGTTTTTAATGTTTTATACTTTCCTGGCACCTCCTCTTTTTTTCGACTTTGTGATTTATTAGATGTCCACCCTAGGTGGAGGGGTGCATCCCCTGATTATCTCCTACTACAGAGGGCGGCTTCTTAATGCTGAATGGGGACAGGTTCATATTTCCTCAGGTGCGCAATTAGTGGTTACCTTGGGGCAGGCCCGCCATCAGGGGGGTACAACCGTGACTTCCGTCACGGGCCCGGGCCGGGCCCAGGGCCCGCAGCCTCGGGCCCCCCCGCCAGGCATCAACCTGCTGTCTCTTCCGGCCCCCCCTCCCCCAGCGGCCATCGCTGTTAATACCTTCACAGCGGCCGCTCTCCCCTCTCCGGCGCCTGTACTTTCCAGCAGCATCTCTCGGCTGCTGTGTGTGTGATGATGCGACAGGAAGCATGGCTCGGTTCCCATAGTAACGGCGATACACATCGCCGTTACAGGAAGCCGCTGCTCTGCTTCCTGCTGCATCATCACACACAGCAGCCGAGAGATGCTGCTGGAAAGTACAGGCGCCGGAGAGGGGAGAGCGGCCGCTGTGAAGGTAACAGCGGCCAGGGCGAGCGGGGGGCACCACCTACCCATACTGGGGAACTATACTGGGGCACTATACTGGCTATACTGGGGCGCTATACTGGCTATACTGGGGCACTGTACTGGCTATACTGGGGCACTGTACTGGCTATACTGAGGCACAATAGTGGGGGCAACTATACTAGCTATACTGGGGCCCTATACTAGCTATACTGGGGCACTATACTGGCTATACTGGGGCACTATACTGGGGAACTGTACTGGCTATACTGGGGCACTGTACTGGCTATACTGGGGTACTGTACTGGCTATACTGGGGCACTGTACTGGCTATACTGGGGCACTGTACTGGATATACTGGGGCACTATACTGGCTATACTGGGGCACTATACTGGCTATACTGGGGCACTATACTGGCTATACTGGGGCACAATAGTGGGGGCAACTATACTAGCTATACTGGGGCACTATACTGGCTATACTGGGGCACTATACTGGGGCACTGTACTGGCTATACTGGGGCACTGTACTAGCTATACTGGGGCACAATAGTGAGGGCAACTATACTAGCTATACTGGGGCACTATACTAGCTATACTGGGGCACTATACTGGCTATACTGGGGCACTATACTGGCTATACTGGGGCACTGTACTGGCTATACTGGGGCACTGTACTGGCTATACTGGGGCACTGTACTGGCTATACTGGGGCACTGTACTGGCTATACTGGGGCACTGTACTAGCTATACTGGGGCACTATACTGGCTATACTGGGGCACTGTACTGGCTATACTGGGGCACTGTACTAGCTATACTGGGGCACTATACTAGCTATACTGGGGCACAATAGTGGGGGCAACTATACTAGCTATACTGGGGCACTATACTAACTATACTGGGGCACTATACTAGGGCACTATACTGGCTATACTGGGGCACAATACTGGGGGCAACTATACTAGCTATACTGGGGCACTATTCTGGCTATACTGGGGCACTATACTAGCTATACTGGGGCACTATACTGGCTATACTGGGGCACTATACTAGCTATACTGGGGCACTATACTGGCTATACTGGGGCACTATACTGGCTATACTGGGGCACTATACTAGCTATACTGGGGCACTATACTAACTATACTGGGGCACTATACTAACTATACTGGGGCACTATACTGGCTATACTGGGGCACTATACTGGCTATACTGGGGCACTATACTAGCTATACTGGGGCACTATACTAACTATACTGGGGCACTATACTACCTATACTGGGGCACTATACTGGCTATACTGGGGCACTATACTAGCTATACTGGGGCACTATACTAACTATACTGGGGCACTATACTAACTATACTGGGGCACTATACTGGCTATACTGGGGCACTATACTGGGGCTCTATACTGGCTATACTGGGGCACTATACTAACTATACTGGGGCACTATACTAACTATACTGGGGCACTATACTGGCTATACTGGGGCACTATACTGGGGCTCTATACTGGCTATACTGGGGCACTATACTAGCTATACTGGGCACTATACTAGCTATACTGGGACACTATACTGGGACACTATACCGGGACACTATACTGGCTATACTGGGGCACTGTACTGGCTATACTGGGGCACTGTACTGGCTATACTGGGGCACTGTACTGGCTATACTGGGGCACTGTACTGGGCGTGCACAGCAGTCTGTAGGGGGGCCCAGGCTTGATGTTGTGTGAGGGGCCCCAAAATTTCTGATGGCGGCCCTGCCTTGGGGTAACCTATGTTATTAGCTACACAATTTTGTGCTTTGCTTTTTGCCCTTTCTTTACTAGAAAAATTGTAGTCTGCAGTCCTATACTTCCACAAACTCTTCTTGGTCTTCTGAGATACCTGGAAGATCAGGGAGGTAACACACAGCTCTGTTTGAACTGTTATCCCAATCACGGGCAGGAAAAATAAAATGCCATACGGGATATTGTTCACTATAGTATAGTGTGAGGTGGAATTCACATACTTTACTTATGAAGAGTTTCAAGACTGAATTGGATGAATGATTATGTGTCATGTAGAACTTTCCATGAATTATTGAGTTACTAGGTATATTGTTTATACACTGAAAAGTCATGTACGTTTTCACTTCACAAAAGGATAAAAGTAGCAAAATCCAATAATAAGCATTTCTATTGGCTCTGCTACATCATTTAAAGTACAAAATAATCCCATATGCAGTAAATAAGCTAGCTGGCTAATTTAATAAGTAAGGGCAGATTACAAAACAAATAAACACGGGGTATTTTAGCGTGCTGATTCAGAATGGAGTTCACTTGGAGAATTCTTGATGCTTTCCACATTGATGCTATTAAAGTCTACTGATCTACTACTGATTCAGATTTGGGTGATGAAAAGTTGAGATACGGATCAACGTTTCTGCTGCATGAACTTTAAATGTTTTGTTATGTTTTGCTAATGCTGAATATGGCCAGTTCAAAGCTTTGCTGCTTCCATGTGTATTTTCTTATGTGAGAACTATTATAGGACGATCTCTATTAAATAATGCACCTTGTGACAACACAAAGACTTTCTATTAGCAGTGCTCACAGGATGTGTTGCTTTGAAGCTCTCTATATAATATAAGTTCAGCGTGTCAGATGTATCTAAAATATTTCTGTTGTTGAGTACAATATAGTGAGAGTTGTAGGGTCTGTTAGGAAAACCATAGAATGCCCGCTGTCCTATTATGTGGAGTCCCTGCCTGCGGTTTTGAAGCTATTCACTATATCATCTACCATCGGAAAAAAAAAGTAGGCACAATGTAGCTCCTTTCATAACAAAAGCTCAGGAAATGTCAGTATAAATTTAGCTGCATCTATTAATCAATCCTGCGGACAAAGGCTATATGGGTGTGCAGGAAGCACAGATGCTTGATAAGCACTGATTTATAGCGAAGCACATCATGGCAAGAGATCAGTGGTATAACTTCTTGTCTGGCAGATGTTTGGTGTCTTGGCTGGGTAAGTAGACAATCTTTCTAAGAAAGTGAATTGACAATTCATATGCTTTTTATAAAACACAATTATTCAAAATACTTGCACTATTCAACTACATATCAAAACAGGGCAAAAAAAATTATTTAAAGGGGAACTGAAGAGAGAGGTATATGGAGGCTGTCATGTTTATTTCCTTTTAATCAATACCAGTTGCCTGGCAGCCCTGCTGGTCTATTTCTCTGCAGTAGTATCTGATTAAAACCAGAAACAAGCATGCAGCTAGTCTTGTCAGATCAGACTTATAAGTCTGAACCACTGAAACACCTGGTCTGCTGCATGCTTGTTCAGGGGCTATGGCTAATAGTATTAGAGGCAGAGGATCAGCAGGGCTGCCAGGCAACTGGTATTGTCTAAAAGGAAATAAACATGACAGCCTCCATATACCTCTCTCTTCAGTTCCACTTTAAGCACTTGCAGACTGCGATAATTGAAATCAACACTGTGTTTATGGCTGCTTATTCCTGCCAGGGCATATATTTCAATTACCGCTCTGCACGGATCGCCGATCGTGCCGCTTTCCTATCGCTGCATGCCACTCACTCTGCCAGCACTATGACGGCAAAGCTCTGTGAGCTGGTCAGGAGTCAGTTTTATTGGCTCCTGACCCCGTACCAATGAAATTGGTTCACAGAGCTCTGCCATCATAGCTATGGCAGAGCAAGTGGCCTGCAGCAACAGGTGAGCGGTGTGAGCAACGAGACCAGCGAGTCCGTGCGGTGAGACGTCGGTAGGCCATGTTTTTTGGTACCAGCAGTCTCTAGTCCTCCAGTGAACATTGAGAACAGATGGGTGACCAGAACAGAGCCCTGGGGGACCACGACTGACAGTGGGGCAGGGGTTGAAGAGGAGCTGTTGAAGAAGGTCAAGAAGGAGCGATTGGAGAAGTTGGAGGAGATCCAAATCAAGGAAAGGACATGGATGCCCATGCACTGTAGAGATTGGAGGTGGAGGAGTGGTCTCCTACAAGTTGAAGCTTGTCATAGCTGTCCCCAGAATTGTTTTAATTAGTGGAAAAGGTATTCAGATCTGGATTCTATCATTTGAAAACACCAGTTTGTGTCGAGAGACATTGAAGTGAAAAAGAATTATGATATAATGAATTGTATGTGTAGTACGGATAATTACTAGAACATTAGTAGCAAAGAAAATAGTCTAATATTTTTATTTTCAGTTATATAGTTTCTTTTATAACATTGCATCATTCTCTAATATTTGCAGTTTACACACCACTCAGCATTCTAAAGAGAAGGCTAATAAACTTTTAGAGCTGTCCTCTGCAGGAAAAAAAACAATATAGTTAGACACACTTGAGAAAATAAGCTTCAGAAGACAGAGCTCTCTAGGACTTTGAAACTTGTGGAGCTTAATGGCTCTTTCGCATAGATAACAACTGGAGTTTCTTGAAGAGGAACTCCAGTGAAAATCATGTAATAAAAAAGGGCTTTATTTTTTACAATAATTATGTATAAATGATTTAGACAGTATTTGCCCATTGTAAAATATTTTAAATCCATGATTTACATTCTGACATTTATCACATGGTGACATTTTTACTGCTGGAAGGTGATGTAGCTGCTGCTTGCTTTTTTGGCAGTTGGAAACAGCTGTAAACAGCTATTTCCCACAATGCAACAAGGTTCACAGACAGGAAACTGCCAGGAGTACCATGGTCCTCAGAGTTTCTTGTGGGAGGGGTTTCACCACAATATCAGCCATACAGCACCCCCTGATGATCCGTTTGTGAAAAGGAATAGATTTCTCACGTAAAATGGGGTATCAGCTACTGATTGGGATGAAGTTCAATTCTTGGTCACGGTTTCTCTTTAACGCTTCCTGTCCTGGAAACAATATAAGACTTATGTCTCTGCTCGTAATGTTTTATGTCTTATCTCTACTAGACAACCAATTCATGATATCGTAATTTTTTTTTTCGCTTCAGTGTCTCTTTAAGGTTAGAAGATATGCAAGTTTCACTAATGACTTTCACAGGCAGGGGAGTAGCTGAAACAAAAATATGCTGTTTATAACCTAACAGGCCTCGGTCTGTAGGAGGTGGTTGTGAATAGCACAAAAACAAACATCTCTCCCTATTGTTATTGAGTATTAATATACCACCGATATCAGTACTTGTACATAGTAATGTTGCTAACTGTCCCTTAGAGGAGCTCACAATCAAATTCCTACCATAGTCAGTCATTGTCTGCAGTCTAAAAGGCCATTTTTTGGGGAGGAGAGCTAGTTAAACTATCTTTATGTTTTTACAATGTGGTAGGAAACCAGAGTACCCGGAAGAAACCCATGCAAACATCGGGAGAACATACAAACTCAGTGCAGATAGTGTCCTAGCCCAGATTGGAACCAGGGGACCAGTGTTGTACAGTAAGAGTGCTATCTGCCATATCACCCCATGGCATGTTTTATGATCAGAATAGTACAGGGTAGCGCATGAAAAAAACAGCCAATATGCTTGCCACATGGGTGAATATGCAGACAGATGCAGGCCAGCCCATCCCCATGTGCTGTGTGTGTCTTTCCTGGCTCTAGTGAAGCCTGTGTTGCCTGTATTTAGTGTTACCCATATGGCAGCAACTCCAGACAACACAGTACCAAAAAACTAAGGCATGATCTGGCTGGAATCTGTATATGCATGCTTGTGGCAGGCAGATAGGCCAGTTTTTTGTGCACCACCCTGTATATGAACAGATTACAAATTATTGGTCACCTTAAACAGCTGAGTGCTTGGTGTTCTGTGTTAATTGTACTATACAGTATTAGGTATCACTTCTTTGAGAAAAGGAGTCATCCAAACACATACTCATACTGCAATACTAAAACAACAATCCATTAGGCTCTGTTTAGATTGTAAAAAGTGTACTATGTAAAGAACAGGAAGACTATTTTTGTATCCTAGAAGCCAGAGACACAAGGAAGTGTTTAATATTCCTGTTCCTTTAGTGGTCAGTTTTGTGCTGAATCTGGATGCCAACTTTGTGATGGCAAGATGTCTCAGAAGAATCTCTTCCTGTAGTTAAACAAAGAACTTTTCTGGCACAGAGCGTAGCACATGGCATAGAAGACATAAAATAGGTAATACACAGGAGTGACCAGTATTTACACTTTTACATGAGGACTGCATAGTGAAAAAAATGTACAGTATGTATCCACTGAAGCTAAAACCTAGGTAAACTGAACATAAGTCTAGTTTAGCTACACTTCTCGTGCTGAAAGTTTAAGATTTAAAATGGCATCTCATGGTCATTAGGGGTGGTGATGCTTAGAAGAACTCACGGAGAAGCATGTGATCAGTTTGATCAGCTGATAGATTTGAAGGCTCTGATTTGCTGGTCATGACCATGTGTTAAACCAGAACCAAATAAGAACCTTAAAAATCTATCAACTGATCAAACTGATCACATGCTTCTCCATGAGCTCTCCTAAGCATTGCCATCCCTAATGGTGATGAATTAAAATGACATCCCTGGCATCACCAACTGTTAAGCCTGGTACACACATCCAATTCTTTATTGGCCGATTTTACCACTTCTGTGTAGCATGAGCGCTTACTTGCCCAATCTGTTCATAGTATTCAAAATCTGATGGCCCTCATACCACATGGGGGTGGTAAAATTGGTCAGTGATTGACCAATCAAAATTGGATGCGTGTATGCGCCCTTGGTGATGGTACCAGGCCTCTATTATACAATTGTGCTAAGTATGCATCTGACTGGACTGCCAGACTTAATATTTGAAACATGTGAAATTCAATAACGGTTGATTCTGTATTCTGTCTGTTATGTTGCCAAAGACAGCTACTAATATTATTCAGCTTTATTTGTAAAAGTGCTAGGGAAGGAAGGCAATGCAATTATTGTAATCAAACATCAGGCTGAAAACGCTGTGTTTCTAGCACAAAAAAAATGAAAGCTTAGCTTTGGTGAGTATTGGAAACTCCATGTACTCCTTTACCCCAAGTATCTATCAGAAAAATAAAAAAAAACCTTGAGATGAAGTCAGCAGATACGCTAAATACTGCCAATAAACTAGAGATTTTGGGTTTCGTACACCCATCAATATTAGAGCGAGTGCCAGAGCTGTGAAAAGGTAATTTTCTCTATCGCATCTTCTTACACAAATACTGAGACCATCCACACTGGGACATCTATGGATGGACAAATATCTTGTGTCTGAATCTACCTGAGGTTGCCTATTGGGCCAGAGACCATTTAACAGCAGGTAGGGGCCACCACGAGGATCCCTCTAAATCACCTATTATGGTGTTATTCCACAGGGAAAACCTGTATGTTCATGTTAATAAATTCCTACCAATGAACAAAAAAGCGGTTAATACAAAATCCTCCATGTACTTTTCACAATGCAATTACAAGATTTTTTTCAGATGGCAGTACAAAGTCTAGTGTAGTGGTTCAAATCTTGGCTGAAGCGAGTACCTATTCAGTGAGGAGTCCTTGGGCAAGACTCCCCAACACTGTTGCGTGGCCTATTAATGCCTGCCACTGTCAAGTGTCCAACAGGAGAAAGGTGCTATAGAAATGTTGTTATTATTATTATATTATATTATTATTATATTGTTATTATATTCTGAAATAAAGCCTGGCATTTAATTTCCCATGTAACAAGAAACAAAAAAGGCTAAAATGTACTTACTGGCTATGCAATCACCAGAGGAGTAAATCTGGGTGCCAGGAATCCGATATCATAATATATTATACTTTGCTATTATTAACTGCTATAGGCGTACATCAAAAAAGGGCACTATGGAAAGAAAGGGAGTGGGTATAGCCAAAATGTAATAATATTGTCTATAACCTTATTTTATTGTTTCTTCTTGTAATAAAATCTGAAAATATTGTTTATAATGAAATCGAAAATATATGTACAATCGTATTAATTTTATAATATTGTCTATAACCTTATTTTATCATTTCTTCTACCTATCCCTAACCCTAAGACCCCCTGGTGGTGCCTAACCTTAAGCCCCCCCCCCCCTGATGGTGCCTAGCCCTAAGATCCCCCTGATGGTGCCTAACCCTAAGTCCCCCCTTGGTGGTGCCTCACCTTAAGACCCCCCCCTGGCGGTGCCTAACCCTAAGACTCCCCTGGTGGTGCCTAACCCTAAGACTCACATATTGTTTATCATTATATTTTTGAAATCAATATATTTAGCTATTTGAGGAGTATTTTTATTTTCCAGAGAATATCGATTTTATTACTAAACTTTACGTAGATAGACAATATAACTACGGTAAGTATGTTTGTAAATGTTATTATATGGTTAGTAGGTTTGTAAACGTTATTATTCACTAGGCGCCCATTGTACAGTAAATATTATTCACCGGGCACCCGAATTTCCCATTAGGCACCAGTCAAACGATATTTAACATGAGAGTCAATGGCAACGCCCTTATTGTCCACTTGCTTCATGCACCCAAATTTCCTGCTTTCCCGCTAAAGTCAGAAGGCCATTGACATTTCTTTAAAAAAAAAACATTAAAAAAGCATTTATAAAAATTACATTTTTTTGGGGCGGCTATTTCGCCATTGATTCCCCTCCACCATGCCACTATCTGGGCTTGTGTACACTTGTACACCTTTTTTTTAAAGAAAATGTGGCTACAGAGATACCCTGAAGGTTTTAGAAGTTCACCTGCCATTAAAGTCACAGGAGCTTATCGCAAACGATCGTATTGCAAATTTTCATGGTAAAAAAATTGTGATGTTCACCCATCACTAATTACATGTACTCTAATTCCTCCCCATAGTATATTACTTTAGAATATGATTTAAACACAAGCATTGTGGGTAACACTTCATTTAAAGGGAAGGTTCAGGGAGGGTGGGTAAAAAATAAAAATCAATTTCCACTTACCTGGGGCTTCCTCCAGCCCGTGGCAGGCAGGAGGTGCCCTCGCCGCCGCTCCGCAGGCTCCCGGTGGTCTCCGGTGGCCGACCCAACCTGGCCAGGCCGGCTGCCAGGTCGGGCTCTTCTGCGCTCCAAGGCCCGGAACTTCTGCGTCCCACGCCGGCGCGCTGACGTCATCGGACGTCCTCTGGGCTCTACTGCGCAGTCGCAGTAGTTCTGCACCTGCGCAGTAGAGCCCGGAGTACGTACGATGATGTCAGCGTGCCGGCGTGGGACGCAGAAGTTCCGGGCCTTGGAGCGCAGAAGAGCCCAACCTGGCAGCCGGCCTGGCCAGGTCGGGTCGGCCACCGGAGACCACCGGGAGCCTGCGGAGCGGCGGCGAGGGCACCTCCTGCCTGCCACGGGCTGGAGGAAGCCCCAGGTAAGTGGAAATTGATTTTTATTTTTTACCCACCCTCCCTGAACCTTCCCTTTAATCCATGATTGTGCTACATGTTTCCTTCCAAGTCTACCAATTTGATGAAGCTGATTTAAAACAATGGGCTGTCTGTGTGGCCAACAGTTCACAGTTCACAGCCTCTGCATATCTTTAGCAGTTAAACTAATCAGTGTCCCTCAAATACAGGCAACTGCAAGAAATAAAAATCATCCATCTACAGTATATTATGCTGGGATTACACCATACAATTTTCTGTTAGATTTTTCTGTTAGATTCTCTAAATGCAACATGTTGGAAATGTATCTATTTTACCATCTATCTGCCGAGCAATTAGGCATTGTTCTACTCAGCAGGAGATAAACAATGCACCAGAGATAATGACCATTCTCTACAGAAAATAATCTAATTATGCATTCCAACAGAAAATCCAACAGAAAAATCAGAAGAATCTTATGGCCCATACTCACGGGCTACATTTGTGGCCTGTCGCTAGCACACGGCAGCGTGTGCGCGACAGGCCGGCGACAGCTCGTCGCCAGGTCCCTCCGCATACACACGGCGGAGGGACCTGGCAACTGATGCGAAGGAAGCTGTCGCTGTTGTTCCTCCCCCCGCCGGAAGCTCAGGGTATTCCCTGCTGGTTGCTGTCGCTAGTCCGCATACCCACGCGGACTAGCGACAGCCGCGGCGGAATTGCGGCGGCAGCAGGCGATTGACCACGCCAATCGCCTGGCGACAGCAGCGACAATGCTCCCGTGTTGCGCCTCATACTCACGGGCGACCTGTCGCCGCAACACACGTGCGCCGCGTGTTGCGGCGACAATTGTAGCCCGTGAGTATGGGCCATAACAGAAAATTGTATGGTGTATTCCCAGCATAAGCAAGTTTAGCAAGGTACTATACCTGCATCCAGCCAGGAAAAGTATAAGACACTCAACACAGGTCTTGGGTGGCAGTCCTGGCCAACTGGTTCTCTGAACTACCACTATGACCATTAATTAACAGACAGTGCATAAACTGGGTACTTATTCCTAATGCAGACTAGAAAGACATTGTTTATTAAAATCCATCTTAATATTATTATTTGCATTAATTAATATTACAGTGTAATTTGTCATGTTTAATCCTTGTAGCTTGTTTGTTCTGGTAACAATTTATTTGCTTATTTAACGAGTACATTTTCTACATGCAAATATTTGTAATCTGAAAGTAAATTAACAGCAGACAGCTCCGTCTGTCCCACCACCTTGTGTTGCCGCTAGGCACGTGCATAGTCCATACATTGTCCGTGGTCTTATGACCATAGCTGGGAGCATGTGAATGTAAGTACATCATTGCAATAGTTTCTGTGTATGCATTAGTGATGTTTGCTGTTCAGACACATTTTACATTATGCAAAGGAACCATGACACTTTAAAATTAAAGGACAACTGAAGTGAGAAGAGTACGGAGGCTGCCATATTTATTTACTGATAAACAATACTAGTTGCCTTGCCATTCTGCAGATCCTCTGCCTCTAATACTTTCAGCCATAGACCCTGATCAAGCATATGCAGATAAGGGGTTTCTGACATTATTGTCAGATCAGACAAGATTATCTGCATGCTTGTTTCTGGTATGATTCAGACAATACTGCAGACAAAGAGATCAGCAGGACAGGTATTATTTAAAAAGAAATAAATATGGCATCCTCCATATCCCGCTCATTACAGTTGTCCTTTAAATGGAAAAACTGCAGTTTGGAAAAAAAAGCAAATGCACATACCAGGGTTAATGGTCTGCTATTTGCGCAGCCAGCAATGAAATAAAACATAAGCAGCATCATTTTAAAAGTAGGAGCTGAAGAATAACAGTAGATAAGCAGAAATAGGAGGTGCCCAAGTAGAAATCCAACAGCACAATCAATTCTATGTGAAATAAGAGTGGGTATCAGCCTACCTTATTGATGACTATTAAGGCATAATAGTAAACATAATTTTATTTCGGCACAGTAGACAAAGACAACGTGTTTACTGTGCCGAAATAAAATTATGTTTACTACTATGCCTTAATAGTCATCATTAAAGTAGGCTGATTCGCACTCTTATTTCACATAGAGTTGATTGTGCTGTTGGATTTGCTACTTGGGTGCCTCCTATTTCTGCTTATCTCCTGTCATCCTTCACCCCAGGATTGGCTTTATGATCTTATCATCACCCCAGGATTGGCTTTATGATCTTATCTTATCATAAATCCTATTTCAGAGCAGTGACCACTCGACCCCTCAAAGACTGAGTGGGGACGGTACTTCCCCACTTGTACATACGGTGGTTGCTAGGTTAGCAACCCTGACTTGTAATTACCTCACTTATTTTCTGCATTATCTTCACATCATGTGACGTACTACACCAGATTGGACTTCCGTTGTCCCTGTGTATTTTCTATTGTTCATGATCCCAAGCTGAAGAATACATTTTTTCCAGTGTTTTCTCTAAAAGGCACCTGTTACAAAATATATTTTTAATGATGAACTGAAACCACCACTTTTTCATTTTTAAAATAACTCACATCTGGGCAAATGTTTGCAAAACCACAAGAATTTGAAAGATACAAAGAGGTGTATTTGCTAAATTGCATTAAGCAGTATAATGTGAGTAAAATCTTACTGCATGATGAGTAGAACAGTATGCAATACATTACATGCAATGCATTACGGTCTACTCATCCATGCTGTTCTGCTGCATCCTCTGTGGGCTCCCGGTGTGTGTGTCACATGATTCCATAAGTGGACTTGCACTACACACCATGTGCCAAGCTGCAGTGTATCACTTGGCACTTTTGCAAATGTGAATGGGCCCTAATGAAGCTGAGGCAGATGCAACAGGATAAAAACAAAAATTACAATAAACACAACAGAACTGGTGCAGTCTGAACAACTAATACCAGTAATAACCATATATCTCAACTTTCTTAATATACTGTAAGAAAGAGGAACACCTTAAGACATGCCTCTGCCTCGCCCCAGACATGCCCCTGATACACCCATAGTCATGCATACCACAAAGATTCCATACGCAAATTATGTAGTTTTATAATTCATACCACACTGGTCCTTTCTATCATCATTAGGTTCCCTCAATAAACATTTGGAAATAAGAAATGCATCAATTTAACCACTTAAGGACCAGGGGATTTGGTGCAGATCTGTGCTGCGTGGGCTCTCCAGCCCACAGCACAGATCAGGAATCAGCCAGGGCGATCAGATTTCCCCCCTTTTTTCCCCACTAGGTCCTGCTGGGGAGGGTCTGATCGCCGCCGGCTACTTGTGCCTTGCGGGGGGGGGGGGGGCTCTTCAATGCCCCCCTCCGCAGTGATTCCCAGCCTCCCCGCCCTTCCCTCCCTCTCCCGCAGGCTATGGGCGGCGCAGGACGGAGATCCGTCCTGCGCCACCTCTAATAGGCTTCAGCCTATCAGAATGCGGCGATCCCCGGCCAATCAGAGGCCGGGGATCGCCGATCTCCTTTACGGCACTGCTGTGCAGCAGCGCCGTATGATGTAAACAGCGGGGATTTCTTCCCCGCGTGTTTACATTTCACCTGCGAGCCGCGTTCGGAGGCTCGCAGGCAGTTTATGGAGACACTCTCCGTGAACTGACATGGAACGGCCGCTTGAACAAGCAGCCGTTTCCATGTAAAACCACTTAACACCTAGGTCCGCCGATCGGCTGACCGTGGTCGTTGAGTGGTTTTTAAAGGATGGGAGTAAAGTTTTAAGTTGAACACATTTTTAAGTAAAAAAAATACAAATATTTGCATAGATCTTTACATCATTCCTGAAAGAGGGACAAATGAGGAAGAAAGAGGGACAGAGGGATTGGGTTCCCAAAGAGGGACTGTCCTTCCAAAAGAGTGACATTTGGGAGCTATGTAATAGCTGCTGTAATATTTGTATTTAGCTGAGAATGGGTTGTCTATGCCTGTGTTCTGGACCAGTACAATACATTAAAGAATGATTTCTGATTGCATCCTTGCCTTAGGGAAATCTCTTCATATGGAAGGTATAACAGCTGAAATTCTGCCACCTTTAGGAAAGCTAGATTGTTTCATTTATGAATGCCCTTGGCAAATGCCAAGGAAAATAAAAATATGGTTATAGCACCTCTTGCAGTTGAGCATTTTATTTAATTGTATATCAAGGCTGCACGCCTGCATTACAAATCCAGCTGTTTATTCACACTGTTTCCACTCCACCAGGCTGTACAGGCATCTTTTCCATGCTCTCTACGCATATGAGTCGTCAGGAGGTTATTTAAGGTCTTTTAATGGCACTTAACAACTACCAAAAATTAAGTTTTAATGTCATTTCAAGTGCTTGAAAACCCCTTAATGTCCTGGGTTATAAAAATCTCAGTTACACTGTTTAAAAGTGTTCACACTTTCTCACATATACCACTGACTAATGAATCTGAGCTTTATTTATTTTTGCTGTGGATATGACAGAAGAAAAAAATATTAGCCAGCCTACAGCTGTGCCTGTGGTCTTTGGGTTGGCAAAGAGCACCACACACAATGCACTGAGTGACACTCAGACATCCTATTCAATACACAGGTCTGCTTATCATACGGGCATGGGAATAAAGTGTCTTATGACACATCAATCATGTTAGCATTACTACACACCTTATCACAGCTGCCTCTAGTCACTTACGGTAGCTATAGATCTTGCGATTCTGATTCAATTGACAAAGCGATCGGCTTTATTAAGGAATTGACTTCAGTATGATTGATCGAAAGTCAATGGACTAGTGTCCCACACACTACAAATGATATTCTGTGCGATTCACCTTCACTAATCGATCTGACCGATGTATCTTAGTGCTCAGAATGCAAAAATCGATTCAGAGTCAATCAAATGACATGTGAACAGTAGCCGTTTCCTGTGTAATTGACTGATTTCTCGCAACCTGCTCAATCGACTAAATTGGTTGGTTCGACATTAAATCAGACACTTTTCATCGATTGGGAATTCTGGAACACACTCGATTCCCTCTCGATTCTATAAAATTATCAAATCGAATGGTCGATCGGACAGCCAAATCGCTATGCTAGATGTATGGCCACCTTTACAGATGGGAGAGAATTATTTGCTGTTGTTTACCTGATTGGGAGCTGAGCCCAAAGTAACCATAATACGCTTCAGTAGTTAAATATACAGTAAATAGATTTGGAAAATAATCACATTAGATACAGTTCAGAGAAAAAGTGTTAGCATTAGGTCATTATTAAGATATGCTTAAGCTATGTACAGACCGCCAACAATGGTCATCAAAAATTATTGCTCCTGAGTTAGTTGAAACATATTGGCTATCTTTCGTAGAAGGTCAGTTTCATTTGCCCTCCTTTTTTAATTTTTTTTCTATTGATTGTTGTGTGCCTCCTCCCTTCCCTTCCCAACCTCTCTCTCATTCCCTAATCTAGCACATATATTCCACTTGTGGGAAGTACCCCCTTCTACAGCTGGACTCTTGGACTGCAATCATCTCTGGAGACCTTAGAAAGCCAATGCATGTCTGAAGATGGCACAATTACTTCACTTGCCTTGACAATGGTTGCCTAAATGTTTACTCTTTTAAAGCGGACCTGAGCTCAGAATTTCCTCTCTGCTCTAAGAGATACGCAACAGCATAATAACCTTTAAAGGGAGGCTGAAGAAGATGGAAGGCTCTTGGTCTTATAGAGCCTTCCCAGTCCCCTCATGGTCCCCGCATTCCCCCGCAGGCTCCCCGTTAGAAGTCTATGACCCATGGGTCGTAGATTGCTCTCTTCTGCGTTGGGTGGACTTCGGGAGTCTTCGGAAGCACTCAGGCGCACGTGCAAGCGCACCTTTGTAGCTCCCGTTTGGGCTCCCCATTGGTTCATGGTCTTGACCAATGTGAGTCCTCCCGGTGTCCAATTTCTAAGACCCATAAAGCTCCACAACCCTTCTTGGCAAGACAGGTGGACATTTTCCCAAGCTCTGTGGCCAACCCCATTGCCATGGCTGCGAAGCTGGGGACTGTCCACAGCAACGCATGTGGGGTGGCCAGAACTTATGAAAGACTTTTGAAAAAAAAAAAGGGGGGCGGAGAGCCACCAGTCTAATAAATTACAGGTGATCAAGTGAGTTTACACTGGAAGTTGAATGCAAGCTCATGTGCGAACTCATAGACTTGTAGCTATTTTACCCTAAAAGATGGTCATTTTCTGCAATGGTGAAGATGCAATGCAGCACAAGAAATTTTCCCATTGCATCTTTAAATCCAGTTTTTTTTTTTTTACATTCAGAATGCAAACATTAGTGTTCCTTATAAATGAACCCTCAGATCTACAACCATATTTCTTAAAGTTGAATATGAAATTAGTCAGAGATCTGTATCAAGTAAATATACATAACTCACTCTGAATTATAGTAGTATAATATGATGCTAATATTTTGTCACGTGTTTCTGGAAACAAATACATAAATTCAACAGAGCTCAGTCCAACATTCTACTGTCGCTGCATAAATTAGCTATTTAACTTCTCAGTCATGTTGTTGAGAACAGCGAATACACATTGCATTATTCAGTAGTAATTTAAAATTTCACTGAGATGCTGAAGGAGAAAAAATATGTTTTCCCAAAACCTCTCCCTTGTGTGTCAAGCTGGCAAAAAATGTTCTCCAGCTGTGCTGGAATCTAACTATTCCAAAGAGTGACTACTTTAAAGGGGCACCCGGGCCCAATGTTCTGTTTTTCTTTAATCTTGGAAAAGAGCTGGGTGGAGTGTTTTTGTACCTGTGTGTTAGCTAATGAGATTCCCAGTGACATTGTAGGAAGTGAGTGAATACAGTACACACAGTAAGAACAACACTTGTGTAGTAGTAGTTCAATGAAGGATTTATAACCTGTATCAGGTTTTTATTGCTGAGTTGACTTTGTTACTAGCATATAGAGATTCCACAGCACAGAGGAGTCCCCCCCTTACCCAGCCTGGGGAAGCTTCTCCATCGTTGCTGATGCTGTCATCCCTCCTCCCTGCTTCTTACACACAGAATGCATATGTCAACTGTTACCTAGCAATGCGTTTGTACAGGATTGGGCCTCACAGTGTCACCTTCCGTTGTGGGTGCTACTAATTCTCGAAGCTCCTATCCACCAGACTATGATCTTATATAACCCAGATCTTAAACATGTAACCCTTTCTGATTCAGTAATGTCGGACATAGACTGAAAAGGGTAAATATGGCTGCCACTAGGGGTGCAGTTGTCAGATATAATCCGATACAGTGTCAGCCCCTTTAGATCAAAGCATCAGACTAAGTTCAAAACTTTGATCACCGCTGACCCCACACTCCGCCACTTCACCACTTAATATGAATATTATGTTTGTGCATTTGGGCTCCCCAATGCTTGCGCCACTGGATCAAGTCCGTCACGGTGTCAGGCTGCCCAATGCATTCATCCTCTCTGGCACCATGCCTTGCTACGTAATTACTCTGGCCCGTTTACAATAAGGGACGGAGGTACAGCACATGAGGGCCCCACCCCCACTCCTCGCAGAACCCACATCACTTACTTGGTAGGTGTTAGAAGTAGGCAGGTTTTTTTTTTTAAATAAATCCAATGGAAGTTGGCTGAATAACTTATATGAAATCCCACTGGAGATGCTCGGTAGGTACCTCAGGAAATCAGACCCAGTGTCTCTTATGGAAGTCATACCCAGAAGCTAGAGCAGTAAGGGAAGGATACTAACCATTAGGGACCGTGGCGTAGCTAAGGAGCTGTTGGCCCCAAGTTTTACAATGGGGCCCCCACGCACTCTATACATAACAATGGATACAGCGCACGAAAACCTGCCAATGGCAACTACAGTGTCAGAGGTGCAAGAATGGGATGGGAAACAGCTTGTCAACGATTACCACTATTCAAAGTATCTATAGAAGAGCACAGTACCAATAGAGAGCCAATATTATAGTGGAGGAAGGGCCCTTCGGGGCCCCTCTGGCCCAAAGGCCCCCGATGCGGTCGCAACCTCTGCAACCCCTATTGCTACACCCTCGACTAGAGATGGTAAATTAAATGCAAATTGTTCTGAGCTGAGATTCAATCAAATCCTGCTGAGGTGAGATTCGATTGGTCCGTTTCAAAGCTGCATAAATTTGCATTAAAAATTTGCATTATCCTGCATCAATGTGAAATGTTCTCATTTACCATTTCCCTGTAAGCTAATTCCCATGTATATTGGACTCTATAGTGAAAGTGTGTTAGCCTTTTTAGCTGCGCTGCTGCTCAGACATGATGCAATGCTTTTATTAAAACGTTAAGACTTATTTTGCATTTGCTTAAGTTTTCTTCATTTTTTTTATATGGAGTTAATACCTTAAAATGAATATCACTAAAATATGAAAGAAAATTCATTTTCCAAACTTGCATTCCTGTCCTCTTTGGAATAGCTGGAATGGTTGACAGCCAGGTGGCACCTCTGTGCCCAGGCTCATGTGGTCATGTGACTTCTCAGACGCCTTGTGTTCTTTTAGAGACAAAGTTACTCATGCGGGATAACTAATATAAAGCTGTTGTGTATGAACTGTGAGATGCTGCAAAACCACAGCACAACATTAAGGACATTCCCAAGTCGTACACCACACGCTGCTTGTTTTTCTTCTATCGGTAGACAATAAACAAGCTACTGAATTCCATGCCTATCTGGCTTCTTATTTATTACAATCTCACATGTGCAACCTATTTTCTGCCATTCCATATGCTCCTCTACAGAGCTCACAAGCCAGGCTATTAAGTCTAATCATAATCAATTACCAGTGTTTATAAGTCAGCCCCGTGAAATCAATTAGGTCAGTCCATTTTGAGGTGGGTAATCACGTAGAAGCCCAAAGAATAATGGGAAAAAAGTCAGGAGAAATTACATTACACGGTGATGTAATTCCCGATGGAAGGAGAGTTTGTACAGCGCAGCGCAGCAAGCTTGCAGTTCCTCTCTGAAACTTGGATATCCTTCAAGTCTCATTAGAAAATAAATATCTCTGTGACGGGGGCCAGTATCCTCTGTGCGCACTCAACAAACACTGTGACAGGCGCGTGTCACCTGTGATTTATTACTACAGCAGTTCCTCGTCCTTTCCTTAGAGGAGCAATATAGACTGTCTTCACAGAGCAACAAGGGGGATTCTGTATTCTTTACAGAGAAAAACACATATGTAATTTGGAAAAATAAAGACTATTGTCAAGTCGCTCTGCCATCTGTCATACTTCATGCATTCTGTCATTGCCGTTTTACAAGCTGTTAGGCAGCTTTGGATGAATCCTCTGTTCATATTGTGTCAATAGAGAGTCTACATGCAGGAGAAAATTAGACTTGCTTTTATCAAATCAAAGTATATGATAGAAACTGAATCTCCAACAATCTGGACCATGCTAATATAGTCTTGCTAAGAAAAAATGTCTTCATAAAAGGTGTATGTTTTCTCCACTTTGTGTTGCGATTATAAGCTAAATCCCCAATGTCTCCCCTAGGCTCCCCCCATGTATGTGATGCAGAGTGTGCCTTGGAAGTGTGCTTGTATCGTAACCTTTTGGGGAGCACCTATATTAAGTCCTACGCCGCACTTGTGGCTGTTCTAGCCTGATACCGCGTAAGATCTACGCCGCCTGCCGTTTCAACTCCCAATGCGATCTTGCGCACCCGAGAGGGGAGATTAAAGGGATACTGTAGGGGGTCGGGGGAAAATGAGCTGAACTTACCCGGGGCTTCTAATGGTCCCCCGCAGACATCCTGTGTTGGCGCAGCCACTTACCAATGCTCCGGCCCCGCCTCCAGTTCACTTCTGGAATTTCTGACTTTAAAGTCAGAAAACCACTGCGCCTGCACGCCCGTGTCCTCGCTCCCGCTGATTTCACCAGGAGTGTACTGGGCAGACACAGACCATACTGGGCCTGTGCTGTGCGCTCTTGATGACATCAGCGGGATCGAGGACACGGCAACGCAGGCGCAGTGGTTTTCAGACTTTAAAGTCTGAAATTCCAGAAGTGAACCGGAGGCGGGGCCAGAGCATCGGTGAGTGGCTGCGCCAACACAGGATGTCTGCGGGGGACCGTTAGAAGCCCCGGGTAAGTTCAACTCATTTTCCCCTGACCCCCCCTACAGTATCCCTTTAAGCTGTCATATGACAGCTGACATCTCCCCTCAGTGATCATAAGCCATCGCTTATGGCTTCTGATCACGTGATTACTATGATCGCCGGTGGATCATAGTGATCACTGTAACAGCTGCGGTGGTAGGGTGGGAAGAAGAGGATCCACTCAATTCCCTGACGTTCCCGCAACGATCGGAGCTCCCCTCCGCTCCGGCCGACATCCCCGCTCGCTCTGACATCAGTGCCGTCATCAAACCGGACCTGGTACTGAGCGGCAGTACAAGCAGGGATGCCGGTGAGAGCAGAGGGGTCCACAGCGGCTCATCGCTGGAGCCTTGGAGGTGAGTAAAGGCTGCTGCAATAAGGGGGGACACCTGGCGACACGGGACATGATTCCCAGCAAGCCCCTGCAGGGATCCGGCTGCCTGACCTCCCCAAACGCGCCCCCCCCCCCACATGCAATTTGGCCTGGTCATTAACCTCCTTGCCGGTTATCCCGAACTCAGTTTGGGGTAACCTGCGCAGGAGGATTTCTCAGGCCCCGCTGGGCCGATTTGCATAATTTTTTTTCCTACACGCAGCTAGCACTTTGCTAGCTGCGTATAGTACGCTACCCGCCGCGCCGAGCCGATCCGCCCCTCCCCCCCGGCCCAGACCCCTGCGCAGCCTGGCCAATCAGTGCCAGGCAGCGCTAAGGGGCGGATCGGGATTCCCTCTGACGTCACGACGTCCATGACGTCGGTGACGTCATCCCGCCTGGTCGCCATGGCGACTGGGGAAGCCCTGCAGGAAATCCCGTTCTCAACGGGATTTTCTGCATACTCTGATCGCCGAAGGCGATCGGAGTGGGTGGGGGGATGCCGCCGCTCAGCGGCTATCATGTAGCGAGCCCTGGGCTCGCTACATGATTTAAAAAAAAAAAAATTAAAAGAAGTGCGGCGCTGCCTCCTTGCCGGATTTTTTAGACCGGCAAGGAGGTTAAGGGGGGTTAGGCGGCCGGTCCCCAAAGGGTTAAGTTATCTCCCCAACCCCCAATATCTCCCTCTAGCCTCTACTCAGTATGTGATGCAGAGTGCACATTGGAAACGTGCTTGTACTGTATCTACAGGTACCTCTCCTCTTTTCTAGCAGCCATCTTCCTGTCCTTGTAGCCCTGGACTTGCTGCTAGAGGTCAGTGGCAAGTACAGAGCTGCAATGAAGAAATGAAGATGGCTTCCTGTAATGAGATGACAGTGAAGCCTTGACCTCTGGTAGTAAGTACAGAGCTGCACGGGGACACGATGATGGCTGCCTGGAAGGAGAAGGCAGTAAAGAATGCACCTCTGGCGAATACAAGACTGCAAGGAAGTGAAGATGGCTGCCAGGAATGAGGAAGGGTAACAAAAGATACAGGCACGCTTCCAATGTATGCACTGTATATTCACTTTATATGGGGTCAGGCACATCTGACTCGCATATAATCCAACCCCCCCAACCCCAACACATACAAATAACGTAAATGCACATGATCAGTCCAGGGCTGTCAATAAGTATTTAGTATTCTGATATACCCATATTTCATTAAATAATAAACATTTATTGCAAAAAAAAAAAAAAAAGGGATATTTAACCACTTGCCGACCGCGCACTCATACCGCGCGTCGGCAAAGTGGCAGCTGCAGGACCAGCGACGCAGTTCTGCGTCGCCGGCTGCAGGCTAATTAATTAGGAAGCAGCCGTTCACGCGAGCGGCTGCTTCCTGTCAATTCACGGCGGGGGGCTCCGTGAATAGCCGCGGGCCGCCGATCGCGGCTCGCAGGCTAAATGTAAACACAAGCGGAAATAATCCGCTTTGTTTACATTGTACGGCGCTGCTGCGCAGTAGCGCCGTAAGGCAGATCGGCGATCCCCGGCCAATCAGCGGCCGGGGATCGCCGCCATGTGACAGGGGACAGCCTGTCACTGGCTGCACAGGACGGATAGCGTCCTGTGCAGCCCAGATTGCCAGGGGGGACAGGGATGAGAGGGAGGGGGGGAATTTCGCCGCGGAGGGGGGCTTTGAGGTGCCCCCCCCACAACACCCAGGCAGGCAGGAGCGATCAGACCCCCCCAGCACATCATCCCCCTAGTGGGGAAAAAAGAGGGGCGATCTAGTCGCTCTGCCTGCACCCTGATCTGTGCTGGGGGCTGCACAGCCCACCCAGCACAGATCAGCTAAAACAGCGCTGGTCCTTAAGGGGGGGTAAAGGGTGGGTCCTCAAGTGGTTAACTTGGGGTGCCAATTGTTCCATTCTATATATAAACAGTATATATATATTATATTTCACATTGTTATTGTACTCTAAACTTGAACTGTGGGCAGGTATGAAAACCTCAATTCAGTAGAGCTATGTACACACTAAACACTAGTAAGTGGATTTTCTAATATAGCTATAAATATTTGGATGTAAAACTAGCTATCTGCAATCAACCCAACTGCAGGAGTTCCTGTATTCTATACAGAAGAGTGAAGAAGAAAGACGTATGCAAATGAAAATACTAGAAGAAGGTAGAAACATACAGAAGATGACAAAGGATGAAAATATACAAAAGAGGAAAGGAAGCTACAGATTAAAATAGCAAAATTCAGACAAACAAAGTTTTGTATAACTCCTAATTATAAATAATAGGTTAAAAATGACCCATTTTACACATTTACCTGGGAGACTGGATATCTGAGGAACCCTTTATAAGTAAGAGAGCTTTGAGAGAGCACCATAATTCCCCTATTATTGTTTCCCTATTTTACAAAGTAGTATAGGATAAGGTGACAGCACTTTAAAAAGAAAGCACTGAGACAGCCAGAGCCCAAATGCTGCAGTATTACACTGATAGGGGGGTATAGAAGAAGGAGTAATACTCACAAAATTAGGTTGCAGCAAAGACAACCAACTGAGCAGGCAAGTGGAGATTATAAATCTGTCTCCACTTGGATGTCTCTAGAAGTTCCTGGTATGGTCGCTCTCTAAAAAATACATGGTACCAGCTGCAGACTGTGCACCTCAAAAAGGAGGGTAAGAAGCACAAGGGGTTAAGAGGAGCCCAAGGGTGACTAAAACGTTGTTAACGACAACTAAAATGTGAAGGAAGAGGTGGCTTACCTCAAGATGACACTCTCAGGCACTTGGAGCTTGGCTCAGTGATTACCTGGCACAGCTACTGGCCCAAGGAAGAGGGCAGAGACCCTCGAAACACATCACCAGTGCTAAATAACCTTTTTGTCTTTAACCTAGTGTCATCCTTGAGGTAAGCCACCTCTTCCTTTACATTTTTGTTGTTTTTAACTACGTTGTATTCACCCTTGGGCGCCTCTTACCCCCATTTTGCAAAGTGTACTGCAATGTTATAGTTTACATCGGCTGGAATTGAATCGGGGAATGGAGCCTCAGCATGTTGGTGGAGAATGCCAGCCCATAACAAAAAAAAACCCAGCATTGTTCATGCCCTTAGATGTGTGTGCACAATGCTGTCAAAACTGACATCTCCAGCCATCACACTACCTGGCACCTTTCGTATTCATCTTGTATCTGGAGTCTTTTGAATGCAACCACAACAGATATCTGTGCAATTTGTTTTAATGTTCAACAGTAGCTTCTGTGACTAATAACTTTGTAATACAAATTATATTATTTTCTCCGAAGTAGCATTTCCAGTATTTATGACCTGAAATTTTTCCTAAGGTAAGAAATGAGAAACTTGTATTTTTAGTTTCAAACAACATAGTGCCAAACTTCACACAACATTAAAACAAGAACTTTGTGAAGAGGGTGAAGAATCCCATTACATCTACCACTCCAGTGCTGCTGTCACAGTCCAACACTGTATAGCCAATTGCTATCACAAAATAGAGAAATGAATGTATCACATCACACATTCAGGCCAAAGGAGAAACTTGTGGTTTATATTTTCAAATTTTTTGTTTAATTCTTTAGGTGTGATTGTGAACTTCAAAGTTAGCAAGAATATTTTTGTTTCCTGAGGAGTTCACTATTATTTTGATTAATCATTCAGAAGAATATTGATGGTATCATTGCTGACTTACATTTAAAAATGGCTTGGCTGCTGTCTGGCTATTGTGTTGATTTTTTTACTTTAAAAGGAACCTGAGTTATTATTATTATTTAGTATTTATATAGCGCCGACATATTACGCAGCGCTGTACAATGTATATATATATATATCTTGTCACTAACTGTCCCTCAAAGGAGCTCACAATCTAATCCCTACCATTGCCATATGTCTATATTATGTAGTGTAAGTATTGTAGTCTAGGGCCAATTTTAGGGGGAGCCAATTAACTTATCTGTATGTGTTTGGAATGTGGGAGGAAACCGGAGTGCCCGGAGGAAACCCACGCAGACACGGAGAGAACATACAAACTCTTTGCAGATAGTGCCCTGGCTGGGATTCGAACCAGGGACCCAGCGCTGCAAGGCGAGAGAACTAACCACTACGCCACTGTACTGAAGTTGAGAGTGATATGAAGGCTCCTACTTGTATTTCGTTTTAAACAATGCAAGTTGCCTGGCTGCCCCGCTGATCTAATCCTTTTAGCCATAGACCCTGAACAAACATGCAGATCAGGTGCTCTGACCCAAGTCTGACTGCAGATGCCACAGGGGCAAACCCAGGATTTTCAAGGGGGAGATTCCTGAAAGGCGTCCCTCAGCCACGCACAAAACAGTATAAAAATATAGTAGGACATCATGCTGGGTACACATAATGAAATTTGCCGTTTGACTGACAGGATCTGACAACTATTTCCTAAATGTCCGATCTGCTGCCGATCGAGTGATCAGTAGCAGTTTGAATACAGATAATAATGAGTACAGCCGACATTGGTAATGAAGGGGAAAGTGAAGCATGCACACATCAGGTCCACAGGGCTGTGCTCATATCTGACTCTGGTAAGTTCCCCAGAGCTGCTCCATGCTCTGTACACACGCTGCTGCTACATCCAAAGTCAACTGTAGCAGGGAAAGAAAGGGGGCAGTGTTGTGAGCTGAAGGATGCCTGAAGATATTCTGGTGTCTCAGCTTGTGCCTGTCCCCAGAAACTGCACTGCACTGGTCTGAGGAGGGATTCCGGGCAGCTGTAATCCCCCCTGCATTTGCCTATGCCACATGCCTGTATCAGGGTTGTGACTCAGACACTACTGATGCCAGAAGATCAACAGGACTGTCAGGCAACTATTATTGTTTAAAAAGAAAATAAATATGCCAGCCTCCTTACCACTCTCACCTTGGGTTCACTTTAAATACATTATGAATCTTTAAATGGTAAATTAGATGCTAAGTGCTAGTGCTTCATACCTGCAATATGCATCCTCAGATTACATTGGTTGTGGCTGTCACTATAAGATTTAAAATGACGTGTAACTTGTAACATCAAGGTCACTAATATACAGATCTCTGCTTACTTGGAAGAGAAAGCCGGGGTAGCAAATGAAAACTACTAACTGCCAATAATCAGTCAACTGATCACTAATTCATAAAGCTGTCAGCTCATCCCTAGCTGTCACTAGCCTGACACAAAAAGTCCATACCTCCCCACTTTTTGAGTTAAGAAAGACAGACACTTTAAGACACTCCCCTGCCTCACCTCTAGCCGCCCCCAGCCACACCCCTAGTCCTGCATATCACAAAGAATTGATAAGCAAAATATGTTTTATAATTCAAACCATGCTACTCCTATCTATCATCATTAGGTTTATTTATTTGATAACATTTAAAAGTAAGAAATATATTAATGAAGAATGAGAATAAAGCTTAGAGTCAGTTTTATAAAACATTTTTAGGAGAAAAATACATACAGTATATTTACCTAGATCTTCACATCAGTCCCGAAAGAGGGATAAAAGAGAAGAAAAAGGGACAGGGATTTGGTTCCCAAAGGGGACGTAGCCTCCGAAAAAGGGACAGTTGGGAGCTGCTAGTATAACATCAGTAGCAGCAACTCCACTGGATATCATTTGAAGTAATTGTGCTGGAGATTTGCTAGATACACATTTTGCTGATAAATATCTGTGTACATGTGCCACATACCACTAACTCCATTTTCTGCATGCTTTTTGTAGCTGTGTCATGCTACCGTAAAGGCCTATTTCCACTAGCCGCCGCACACGGCTGCGAGACGTGTGGCGGCACTTCCTGATCTGCGAGTACGCAGAAAAATCCCAGAAGCCGTGCCATGCCTGGCTATGGGATTCGCTGACGCCCACACAGAATAATGCTGCAATGTTGTCCGAATCACTTAGGTAAGCGATTCAGCCGGTGGTACCATTGTTTCCTATGGCAGAGTTTCCCCGCACGATTTGCCTGCGGGGAAACTCTGCGGATTCGGCCTGATTTCCGCAATAGTGGAAGCGGCCCTAATGGCAGCCTCTACAGGTTCAAATTTACTTTAGGACAGTGTAATCCTCGGTCTTTTCCTGGACCGTGTTCTCCAAAATGAGAAATTATTTGCCTATAAAAGTTGTTAGCATTGCTGTTCATAGATGTGGTTGTAAAAAAAAAATGCAGTCTGTACCGAAACAAGGAAGTAAACATCCATCTCATTCAATCTAGATTCCTACTAATGTGTTTCCCTGAAAAGACGACTCCAGAGACTGGTAATCCCATGCAGAAAAATGCAAGCCACAGCCAGCCACACCAAGGAACATCCAAAGAATCCACACTCCAAAGCTGCTATTATGAAGCCAAAGATTTTTCTCTATCCTGTTGGCCCAGAGAATTGTAGAAGCAAGAAAAGCAAAAATTATGCCCTTTAAGGGACCAGTTTTGCAAAAAAAAAAAATTAAATTTAAAACACATGAAAACACATAAATAAAAAATACATTTCTCCCAGAGTAAAATGTGCTATAAATTACTTTTCTCCTATGTTGCTGTCACTTACAGGAAGTAGTAGAAATCTGACAGGTTTTGGACTAGCCCATCTCCTCATGGGGATTCTCAGGGTTTCTTTTATTTTCAAAAGCACTTAGTGAACGGCAGTTGCTCAGTCCAACTGCCAGGATAGTGTGCAAAAAGGTAGGGATGGCTGCCTGCATCTTTGCCTAGATCCTTTCCTGGGAGTGTTTTTTTAAAGAATTAATTGAATACTGAGAATCCTCCATGAAGAGATAGTCTAGTCCAAAACCTGTTAGTTCTATCAGATTTCTACTACTTACTGTAAGTGACAGCAACATAGGAGAAAAGCAATTTACAGCTCATTTTACATCAGAGGAAACATACTTCTTATTTGTATATGTTTACCTGTATTTTACATTTTGCAATTTTTCCCGATAGTCATTCTTTAAAGTTCCACAAAGCTATCATCATATCGTTAGTCTCCTTCCCCCGCAGAAAAGCAAATTAATTTACATAGGAAAGTGAAACAATTTCTGTTTTGCAGGTGGTGTTTGGAGTCTGGCAGGCTGTCACTGTGTCACTGAATTCAACCTCAGTCATTATGTTAAATAAGGTGTCATAAAGCCAGGTGTGCAGTTTGAACGTTCTGCCAGCATACAGAACATTTTCCCAAACGTGCACTAAGGAATGTTTTCAGCTGGTCAGTTTTGTCATTTTTCCTCAGCACTTACATAAGGTGCTCATATACGGTACAATAAAAAAAAAAGTTAGATTTTTCCCATTTATTCAACCAAAACAATCAAATCAAATGAAAGTTGAAAATAATCTTTTTTTTTTCTATAAAAAAAAATGAACGATTATCTAGTTTTTTCGACGCACATCTGATTGGACATGTTGGAAACAACTTTATATTCAATCTAATGGAATAATCGAACGAAACGATCTAATCGAAAACAATTGAAAAAAATTGTACCATGTATATAGCACTGTTTTGTACTGCGGCCTAGTTTACAGAACTGTTGTCCCATTGTGGTATCTATTTGATCCTCGATGATCTAAAGTAGCAATAGTTCATTCTTCAGTGCCGTTTCTGTCTTGTGTCTCCTATGTGAATCCATCTGGATGGATAATTGCACAATATTAGATGACACACAGGAAAACCCCTCTGGTTTACCATAGTATTGCTTTGAATTTGTTATTTGTATTTGGCTTGTGCACAGGAAAATATTTGGGGTTTACATCATTCATTTCTGAAAATCATTCATAATAAATTAAAGGGATACTGTAGGGGGGTCGGGGGAAAATGAGTTGAAGTTACCTGGGGCTTCTAATGGTCCTACGCAGACATCCTGTGCCCGCGCAGCCACTCACCGATGCTCCGACCCCGCCTCCGGTTCACTTCTGAAATTTCAGACTTTAAAGTCTGAAAACCACTGCGCCTGCGTTGCTGTGTCCTCGCTTCCCCTGATGTCACCAGGAGCACACAGCCCAGGCACAGACCATACTGGGCCTGCGCAGTACGCTCCTGGTGCCATCAGCAGGAGTGAGGACAAGGCAATGCAGGCGCAGTGGTTTTCAGACTTTAAAGTCTGAAATTCCAGAAGTGAACTGGAGGCGGGGCCGGAGCATCGGTGAGTGGCTGCGCGGGCACAGGATGTCTGCGGGCGACCAATAGAAGCCCCGGGTAACTTCAACTAATTTTCCCCTGACCCCCCTACAGTATCCCTTTAAGTGAATGTCTGAAACAGAAGTGCTAAATTAAGAAATTTCCCTAAGACACCTGGCGAATGGTAATTTAGGCACTGGGTATTGCCGTTATTTGAATTTTGCAATTCAAATAAAGACTTAACATTGGTAATTTGTTTGCCGCGATTATTGTTGCTTTGTAACACTAGAGCCCCCCCCCCCCCCGCCTTATTCTCTAGCACTAACCCCCCTACCTATGCCTAAAGCTTACCTCTAAAACTTATACCTAACACTAACTCTCCTACCTACACCTAACACTATAAGTGTGACACCGATACCACTTCATCGCAGCCATTATCAGTAGTCGGCTACACATACAGCTGTTATTGTTACTCACCTATGCATGTGTTGCAGCCATTTTGGAGTTTGGCTATATGATGGCTGACCCTCAGCACTTAATTTACATGACTTGATTTTGTGTATGAAGAATTGCAGGTTCTTGTATATTCCTCAATGCATAAAGTTATGGGTTGTAGAGTAAGGTGACCACAACTAGGACTCATCTGTTCCTCTGGATATCCTAGTCTGTTAGTCATCCTGGGGCTTGGATTAGCATCAATTTTTGGATGCTATCTCTGGTTACTGACAATAGGCAGTGCTATAGGAAGCAAGATGATCTCCAGTATTCTAATTTATCAATGGCCATATTGATGAGACTTAACCGCCCCACCACTCATATTTTCTCAGCATTACTAAGGTGTTCTGCCCTTCTTCCCTTCTCTTAACCTCATGGCTGCTGCACCTCATCCATTCTTTGCTGCCCACATGTATCTTTAGGGCTATGCATGCATGCATTTGATGATGTCATCATGCATATTACGTAATGGTAAACCAGGCTGTTCCAGTATTTCTGTTCCACCATCTATGCCAATCTGAAGGTAGTTTGAAGGAGAGTGGAGAGGGTTGGGGCAGGTCAAGCGCATCTTCTGAAAGGAGGGGGGGCTGTTTGTACTACGGCAAAGCAGCTATCATTACAGTAGCGGTGATAAAGGGGAGGGTGGAGCTTAAAAAAAGATTTTCCCTGTAAAGCATATATTTTATAACATAAACATTGTTCCTCTCCAGCTCCACATTTTGGAATAGGCAGGCATTATTGACAATGTATGTTCAGGTTCAGCTCCTCTAAGACAACTCTTCAAACAATAATCAACAAGAGAAACCTGTTTTAACAATTGAAAACTCAAAGAAGAAAAGTAAAGCCAGCATTGACTAAGAAATAATAAGAATCCTCAGGAAAATGTGCCAAAACAAACCCAAGACTTAATTTGCAGTATATGGTTTCCTATATGCATGGAATGGTTTACGTCTGATGCTTTATATTGTTATGGAAAAGAGAAAAAAGGAAGCCTTTGAATGAAAAGAAATCCTCACTCAAAGAGGCACCTGATATTGTTCTTCTAGTTTCCAGTATCAAAATAATCTGTTGTATCAGCAATGCTAATCCACTGTAAATAGCCACAAATTCCTGGCAAAGCTTCATTTTTAAGGTTATATCTATTAAAATAAATAAACAAAAACTCTGCTGCTGAATAGGAATGTGGAACAACAAAAAGTATCACAAAATGTATTTTCTTTTAGCCTAAAATTTAGTGTTGCCTAATTTGGTTCATAATGTTATCGCTTTAAAGTTAATCCGAGGTGACATTGATATGGAGGCTGCCATATTTATTTCCTTTTAAACAATTGCAGTTGCCTGGCAGCCCTGCTGATCTATTGGGCTGCAGTAGTGTCACACCAGAAACAAGCATGCAGCTAATCTTGTCAATGCTGACAATATTGTCAAAAAGACCTGATCTGCTAAATGGTTGTTCAGGGGTCTATGGCTGAAAGTATTAGAGATAGAGGATTAGCAAGACAGCCAGGTAACTGGCATTGCTTAAAAGGAAATACATATGGCAGCCTACATATCACTTTCACCTTAGCTTCACTTTAAAAGGTTCAAAATAGAGATTAGGGAATCAGCCAAAAACATATTAAAAAAACTTTCAGGGAAAGTATGAGGTTTGCCAAGCTTCACTAACCTGTAGGCAGATATGTGACCATTTTTATAATGTCATGTTAATGATACAGAATTAAATGGATATGTACAAGATCAGTATTTGCAATACCAGTAAGGCCCCGTTCACACTGCATGCGTTTCCAGTCGCGTTTTGGAAACGCGTGCAGGTGGCTGACACGCACGACATCAGACATTGCATAGAGTGCAATGTCTGATGTTCACACTGCATGTGCGGTCCGGGAACGCATGCTGCACGAATTTTTTGTAAAAACGCGTGGCTGTCCCATTCACTTTTCAGTGATGGGATCAGCCACGCAACGCACACAAACGCAGATGGCGTGCGTTCGTACGCGTTGCGTTCCGCACGCATGGCCATCCGCGTTTGGGATGTGAACGGGGCCTAACACATGATTATGTACAAATGTGTATGGTATCAACCTTTAAGATAACAGTACTAACACACAATCATGGTGGACTGTGCACAGCAATAAACGTTATGGTAAGTGAAATAATACACAACCATGAGAAAATCTGCACAATGTGAACGTTTACAATAACAGAGCAAATGCAGAACTATAGCACAATATTATCTTTTATTTTAGTAATGTTCGAAGAATACAGTGCTATTTCAAAATAAGAGTGGAAAAATGGAAAGTAGTCTGGAGGGATCACTTTCAAGGTCAATGTGGAAAGGCCCAAAGCCTTCAGAGCTTTTTGGGTTTCCTTAGTGGACAAGTCCACGGTCACTTTCACTCTTTCTGTGTTGATGGACAGGACAAAATACCTTTTTGATTGTGAAAGATGAAAGTTTAGTAGAAGTGCCAAGTGCCAAACACAGAATTGGTTTAAGGTAATTTAGTAATCAATCAAGAAACCTTGAAGGTGTTTGAAAGCAAAATCTAATTCAACAGTGGTATAAAATAAGTTAATGATAAAAAAAAATATCTGTTCTGTATATTTTTTCCTGAAACTTGCAGAGGAATTTATTGGCTGTGCAGATCTTACACAATATAAACAATTTGAAAATACAAAACCATCAGAGCAGTTTATGTGGAATCTTCAAATGAAGACTAAACATCATTTACCATTATAAGTTCTAGTTCACAATAATTTCTTCTATGCGGATTGACAATAAAATATGTCATTTTGATTTCAAAAGGATGAAAGTTTTCTTTAACTATGTAACACATTTGTACAGCAGCATCAACAAGTCAGCCGAGGTCAGGTATATAAGGCCTTTGGATGGGTCTCCACAAAAATGTAGTCAGACCTTGGAGCAGAGGAAGAAGAGTGATTGACAAGGTCTTTCTTCAATAAAATGGAAAGTTATCTAAAGGCTAGTCCAGCACAAATCATTTGAAACCATTTAACCTGTAGTGAGAGGAATTCAGAGACAGTAGTGACATCAACAGCTAATGTCACTGCTGTCTCTGAATTGATCACCACCACCACACAGCATATTTGTGCTCTTCATTTTGTAAATATATGCTCTCCTATAGACAAAGACTTGTGACTTTACCTCTGGTTTTCTTTCATTTATAGTTAATAAGAAAGAATTGAACTAAACAAAAAAATAAAAACAAAATGCTTTGTTTACTTTACTACCTTATCGTTTTAAAATGAAAACAGTGTATGCCCCACTGTGGTCACCCGGGTTTCCTGCTGATCATCATGTACAGGAGCTTTATAGATTGGGAAGAAGAAGGGATCACCAAACTGGGGAATATATGGTCATTCCAGAGAAACAGATGGGTGTCCGTAATAATGCAATAAATATGGGCTACATAATGGGCACTTCTAATATTACGCCCAACTACGCTTGTATGTTCACTCAAGGGTATCAGACCTGTCAAAAGAGTTTGACAAATTCCTTCATCCATAGGGAGCGAAAAGGTCGCTGGCTGAAATACAAACAACTATCAGAAAAAAAAGTGGAACCCCTATGGTAGCAAAATACAGTGGGCCAAAAAGGATTTCAGTGAACACATCATCTTAAGAAATGAGATTGTTAGGAAATTAGTTATCAGTGAAAATTGGTGAGAGTCATACTTTAACCACTTAAGTACCAGCGGTCTCTGCCCCCTTAAGGACCAGAGATGGCTGACGGAATCCCGACGAATCGCCGCGCATACCCGCCGCAACCGCCGTCACCGCTGCACGCCGGGATCCTCAGGATATAGATTCTGCCGTCTCTATGACGGCAGAGTCATGTGAGCTGGAGAGGAGCCGCTTTCATTGGCTCCTGACCATGTCTATCAATGTAAGCCAATGAGAGCGGCTTACATTGATAGACATGGCCAGGAGTCGGCTCCTGACTGGCTCACATGGCTCTGCTGTCATAGAGACAGGCAGAGCCTGTGAGCTGCGGCGGAAAACGTCGTTTTTGAGCGGCGCAATTGGCGGGGAGCGACAGAAACAGCGAATGCGTACTGCAGACGGTGATTGAAATCTACGCCCTGCCAGTCAGGAGCCCACCAAAACAAGGCGTAGATTTCAATCACTGTGGTCCGAAAGTAGTTAGGATGATTCATATATTGAGTCCAATATTAAACATATAAAACTGTCAGCACATTACAAACTATTTTGTCCTAAGTGTTAAACACTGAATCAATATGTATCAGTGCATGTGGGTCTGTCCAAAAATCCCAGAGTATTGGAAGAAGGTTCAGAAATATATAGAAAATCATCATTGTAAATGTGATGTAACTTTTGATGTTTAGTTATTTCTGTTAAACTTTCATGAGATTACGGAACAAGACAGGGGCTTGGGACTCCAAAACTCTCCCACAGGTGGTACACCTTATGTTGATAGCAGCTAGGAAAGTTACTTATTAGAAATGGTTTTAGCTGAGTACCCCCACAACCCGAGACCTTAAAGAGACACTGTACCAAAAATTACAACGTTTTTTCTACCATCCTACAAGTTCCTAAAGCTATTCTAATGTGCTCTGCCTTACTGCAGCACTTTCTACTGGCACTGTCTCTGTAATAAATCAATGTATCTTTCCCCTGTCAGACTTGTCGGCCTGTGTCTGGAAGGCTGCCAACTCTTCTGTGCTGGTCTGTTTATGCACACCCTCCAGGCCACTCTATGCACACTCCAGTGTGTGTTTTATTTACATAAGCCAGCAGCATCTCTGCTATCTTATCAGTGATAGAAGAGAGCTGGATAAAAATCCTCCTCTGTTAGGCTGTGAAAGTAGCTGGCTGACACATACTGAGGAATTTCAAACACAGGCACAGCTGTCTGCAGGAAGCCTGTAATGTTCAGTGCATGAG
Organism: Hyperolius riggenbachi; assembly: GCF_040937935.1. Taxonomy (NCBI): domain Eukaryota; kingdom Metazoa; phylum Chordata; class Amphibia; order Anura; family Hyperoliidae; genus Hyperolius; species Hyperolius riggenbachi. The sequence goes on from NC_090646.1 coordinate 389,768,354, forward strand.
AGAAGCAGGGGACAGAAGGTAAACACACAAATGATCTTTTGAGATTCAAAAGGAAAGCTGTATACAGCCTGCTTGTGTATGGATGTATTTTCTATGTGTGGACATACTGTACATCAATCTACTTCCTGTTTTGGTGGCCATTTTGTTTGTTTATAAACAAACTTTTTAAAACTGTTTTTGACTACTTTTAATGCGGCGGGGAGCGGCAAAATTGTGACAGAGGGTGATAGGAGATGTCCCCTAACGCACTGGTATGTTTACTTTTGTGCGATTTTAACAATACAGATTCTCTTAAAGGAAGAATTGATCCACATTTTCTATCAAGACAAGCTAGAGACACAGCTCCACAAGCAAAAAACATGACTAATAATTAATACATATACAATGCATGAGCTGCAAGAAATGATAGACCCCTTTAGATATGCTTCCTGGTATGCTATTAGAGCTCTCCAAGGCATCATGGGCAAGCTTAAAGTATGTAACATGTTATACTCAGGAACACACCAAACAGCCTAAAGAACTGGTGATGGGTTGGGTCAGAGGAGATGGGAGGAGGGGGAAGAGGGTTAGGGAGGGGAAGTACTAATAATATGTTAGATTATGTGACAAATAACTAAGATCAATATTTGAGAAGAGCTTGGATGTTGTAGCAGTCACTGAATGTTATACTGTACTTTCTTTGTTCCCCTCGAAATGTGGTGGATAATGTACAAAATACTCAATAAAATATGTTACAAAAATAAAAATAAAACATTGATGTAATTTAAAGACCCCAAAGAAAGACTGCAGCTATGCTTAATTTTACTGCTCACAATAAGAATCAACCTACATTCAACATTAAGTCAGTCACTATACTTCAGAGAGATGTTAATTTTATCTCAACTGTTTGCACTAGTTATTGGAATGTACTTTATATATATGTATGAATTTTTTGAATATGGTAGAATGTGCAGAAACATGTTGGGATATGGGACACTTTATTTTAGTATATGGTTCGTTCTCAGTAGGTCTAAATAAAAGAGATGTTTAAAGCAATACTCCTTTAACCTTTACTCTGAAACTTCAATTCTCTTGTCTTTTTGTATTCTATGTTATATTGACTCCCATTACTCTATTGCAGGTTGTTCATTATTAACAGCAGGAGAATTATATATAACTGTGAAGAGCCATACTCATTTGCACCAGTGCTTATTGGAAATGATCATTGTATGCTATAAGACCTTCTTGTAACTATTTATGTCTTGTCCAGTGTAGCAAACTGCTGACACCGGCAGCAGTGTACAGTATAACAATATCAGTTAGGCAATGCTCCCCAGCATCGGAGCAGGTAATTTTTTTTCGGTGCCGGCAGCTAGCTGGTCCAACGGGCACCACATAAACCTCAATGTTATTTTTTGATATAGTGGCACCCGGTGTATAATTTGGGTGCTGGTTCTGTGAGATCGGTAATATTTCCAGGCAACTAAAAGCAGCAGAAGGGCAGAGATTCCAGCACAGATATTGACAGGGGAGAGTTAGTGTGAGAAGAGGCCTAGGGAAAGAGATATTAGCAGATTTGTAAAATTACCGATATTCTAACATTAGTCAGTGCCCAATAGCAGGGTATCATTACGTTTACTGATTTTCTATTGATGACTCCACCCAGTACCAAAATGATCGCAGTGACGTTTTTCTGCTAACGCCTCCAGCATGCCCAATTGTTAGTAGGTTGTCGGCGGATGTCAGGGGACACCTGGAAAAGGCGCATGGAATGATTTTGAATGATTACAAATCTGGTTGGACCTTAAGAAATCTAGGCTACCATGAGAGCCCTTGGCTAAAATTATATAATGTTTTTTCACATTTTGATTTAAACAGTTTAGTGGATAAAAGCTAGGTTTAATAGGGGCATGCCAGCAATATGGTTTTGAATCAGAATGCCAGCATCTCTCAATGCCAGTCTGAAGGCAGTCTAATCATGCATTTGCATTTTTACCCCCTCTGATGTCTAAGTACAGTTTTACAAGAGTGTGGGAAAACGATTTTTTTTATACAGATGGTGTTCAGTATATCATGCTTAGGACTTAAATGAATATATTCAAATTTTGTAAACACATTATTTTACTAACATAAATACTGTTTTATAATGTCATTATATGTATAAATGGTGTAGTTTTAAAGATAACATTGCATTTCCAATCAAAATACTTTCAGTCTTATCCTGGCATTAGGACCTTTCTATTCTGGCTCCTGTCTTGCTTGACTAGAACAGCCACTCTTTCCACTTCGTGCCACTGATATTTATATTGTTGATATGTTCCACTATTGCCTAACAGTGATTGGCCAGTAATTTTGATCAAGTAAAGCCAGGCATCTAGTTAGTGTCATCAGGCATCTGGTTATGAACAGACTGGTGCTCAGGCCATGCCCTTCCCTGTATGCCCCCTCCCCTTGCAATGTCCCTGATATAGTAATGTGCTTCCCACTTTAAGAACCTCAATGCTCATGTCCTTCCATCATGTCCCACCTACAACAAGTGCCTTTGTTAAGTCCCCTCCCCCTACACACATACACACACACACACACACACACACACACCTCTTCCCCCCTAACTAGTGCCTCCAAAATACCACTACTATACCAAGTACTTCATAATGTCCCCCTTACGTCCCTATTATATTCACCCTATCATCAATTGTGCTTCCATTTTGTCTTCCCTGTAGCCAATGGTTCTATTAGGACATTATATTCTCCCTATAACAAGCACCACCATAATGTGCCCATTTTGAAAAAGTACAGACACTCATCAGTTCAGAGGTGCCAGTAGGCATGGTAAGCTGACATATTTCCACATTTTCCTAATCCTTTGACAGCTGTCTTCATGGCTGTCTTTTACAGTCTATCAATATTTTTACCAAAAGCTGTTTATTCCAATAACTGTTAGTATTATTGTTAATGGTTAATAGATTTAAGGATGACCTTGTATTCAATAGATACTTTTTGACATTCAGTCTGCTAAACGCATTATTAATCACCCTCCCTTTGGACTTCCTAGGAGTAATCATAGCAGTGTAAGCCTCTTTTGCAAACTTCTGCGTCACACAAATGTCTGTTTTGTTGCCAGGCTAGATATGTGTTAGACTTGGAAGCAGTGGCAGGCACAGCGCTGAGATATTCCTGTTGACTTCCTATGTACCAATAAAGCAATTGATTCATCTTATAAGTGATTAGTCTCACTTTCTGACATCAGAATTAACACTCAGATATGTAGTAGGCTTTCCCAGGAACACAACACACTTGCCCAATGCTCCAATTTACTTAGGCAAGAGACTCACTCTAGTGCTACTTCAGTTATCATTATTTATTGTATTTATGAAGCGCCAACATATTACACAGAGCAGGACAATAAATACAATGATACAATGAAAGACAGACATAGCAAGGCTATACAACATAGGACAAAGGTATACAGTGCAAATAGGGTATAAAATACATGGTCGTGCGATTTGGGGCTGGTTAGGTAGATCCAGTATGAGGCGGTCATAGGAAAGGAGCATGCGATCACGTAGAATACACTAGGGAAAGGAGGACTCTGCCAAAGGCTTACAATCTAAGGGGAGGAGAGATGGGCACACTAGGTAGGGCTCTAGAATAAATATTCAGTAGAGTGTTACTGTGTGGTAGGAGGTGGGTAGGCCATCTTTAAGAGGTGGGTTTTGAGGGCTTGCTTTAATGTGTTGAAGGATTGGTCAAGTCTGATGGGTGGTGGAAGGGAGTTCCAAAGGGTGGGGGTGGCTCTTGAGAAATCCTGCAGTTGCCTGAATATAAAGACTGTCTGCTACTGCAGTTGCCTGAATATAAAGCCAGGCTGCTATGGCAACTGCTTATGGCTCAATTAAACAGAAAAGGGGAATGCGGTATGTGTGTGCATGTTTCTGTAAATCACCACACATTGCAGTGGTAACATGGCACTTTCAGCCTTTCACCTCCATGTTTAATATTGGACTAGGGCAGTTTCCAAAGGCTGAAAAGGCTTTGCTACCTCTTTTGAAATTTCCCCCAATTGTTATGAACTGTGTTGGTTGGTATTGCCTGGAGTTCTGCAGTGTAAATTATTGGCTGACCTGTATAAGAGTTCAAGAGTTCACAAAGAGATAAAGTCATGATTGGAGTATGCTACAGGCATTACTCATGAAGTTAAACCTTACTACACAGTTGTAATAATGAGTGACTTATTTACCCTGAATGTGACTAGTGTAACACCACTGCAGGTGGCAGAACATTTCCATTTTTATTGAACCATTTACAGAAGTGCCAACTAGAAATTATGTTCAGATGTATTTGTTAGTATTAATCAATGCTCACTTAGGACCATTAAAGTGCCCCTTTGGAGGCTGTGTTTCCCTTTTAACTCTTTCCAATCCTATGTCGGACTATATCCGACATTGGCCTTTCTTCTATGCGTTCAATGTCGGATGTAGTCCGACAAAGGAGAACTGACTGCCTCTATATGGTGCTGTTGCTGGATAAAATAGAGAGGATCTAATTAACAAGTATAAATGTACATCAGAGGGCAATATAAAAGCTTGGCGGATGAGCTTTTTGTCCCTAGGCCTTCTCTAAGGACTAGAGGACATGATCTGCGCATGGAGGAAAAACGTTTTTTAGCCATTTATTTAGGAAAGGGTTCTTTACAGTAAGAGTGATTAAGATGTGAAATGCATTGCCACAGGAAGTAGTTATGGCAAATTCTATATCTGCATTTAAAGGGGGCTTAGATGCTTTCCTTGCGTTGGAAGACATCCATGGATCCATGGCTACAATTACTAGGTAATGCCCAGTGATGTTGATCAAGGGATTTTATCTGATTGCCATCTGGAGTCGGGAAGGAATTTGTTTCCCTTTTTGGGGTTAATTGGACCATGCCTTGTAAGGGTTTTTCAATTGTATAAGAAATTATTGGCTAGGGTTCAAGATGTATAAATCAGATAGTAGAATTTTATTAATGAATACAAAAAAGACACAATTTCATAGCTTGATTGCATGCAAAAATCAGCTTCATAAAATGATCAGTAAAAACTTGCGGGGCATCTAGGCACCAACAATGAGATGCTCTAAACCAGACAGCAACTATCTAATCTAGGCCGGCATCATGCGTCCATCCATACATCCATGCAATGGCGCCCACTCACTCCTAAGCGTTGCTCAACTTAATTGCAGTGCGTGATACTTGAAAGGCTAGTAAGGGTTTTTCGCCTTCCTCTGGATCAACAGGGATATGTGAGGGAGCAGGCTGGTGTTGTATTTTGTTTCCGGTTGAACTCGATGGACGTATGTCTTTTTTCAACCCAAATAACTATGTAACTATGTAAAATCTAGCACAGCGTCATCCACTTCAGATCAAAGTGTTGGACTTGCTGTAGATGCGCTGCTGCCGAATCTTCCCTGGCATTGCATTCCCCTATGTTGATCAAAATGTCAGGCAAAGTCCCACAGTCAAACCATCATTTCAGATGACCTATACATGTATGGCCAACATTAACATTAGAAGAGCTAATAGTTGAGGCACAAGCATTTTTACTTACCTGGAACTTTTTCTAGCCTCCTGTAGGATGTGGGCTCCCTCCCCATGGTCCCAGGCCACCCTGTTATTCTGTAGCTCTGGTTGATGCTGACTACTGTGCATGTGCTGCCCTGGCCACGCGGGTCCTTGGTCATGCTCTCATGATGGGGAGTACTCTGTGCAAGTGCATCTACAGTCTTAGTGAACTGCACATGCACGACTGGGACTATAGTGGAGAAGACTGCAGGAGATCAGTATGGCCTGTAGATATGGCGAGAGATCCCATGGCTAATGGGGCTGGGGAAGCCCCAGGTAAGTAAAATTGTTACACTTCTATCATCTCAGATACACTCAGATACTCAGATATAGAGGATAATCACAAAAAGATATAGGATGCTAGGGGTAGAACAATATATATATATATATATATATATATATATATATATATATATATATATATATATATATATATATACTGTATATATACACACACACACACACAGTATATATATATATATATATATATATATATATATATATATATATATATATATACATTTAATTACAGCAAAAATGCAAAGTCTGAGCATCTATGTGCATTGACAAAATTGGCAAGTTAGCTATCAACTTGCCCCTAACAGTGATGTAATTGCAAATCCATAATAAAGTATTAGGCAGATATACATGAATGGAACAATCTGAGGATTTCTTGAGTAGTATGTATGCATACCATAAAATTTAAATGCCTCCCTCAGCTTATATATCTTATTATTATTTTTGATTTATATAGCACCCACATGTTTCGTGGTGCTGTACAATAGAGAATACAGGGTATATACAGTTGCAAAACAATGATGGGATTTAGGTAATGCACAAAGTTACAAACAAATGAACAGGTTAGGTAATGAATTGTACATAGAGGTGTAAAATATGTACCCACATTCCACTGTATTAAAAACACAAGAGAAAGCCCCGCCCATTCGAACACACACACGCACGCACACACACACTACAGAAGTCCATGTACAATTACTGTATACTGTATATGGAATGAAAAAAAGCATAAGGCAAAAGGAAAAACGTCAGTTATGACTGAATCAAAAGGGAGGAGATAATGTGCTTCCTTATTAAAATACATTTTGTACTGAAGAACATTTATCACAGACCTTACCTTGGAATTCCCCCTTCTGTGTCCTGGTATAGGGTGGTCATGAAGAAGTTGAAAAAAAAATAAAAAACCTGGTGCTGCTTACACATTACTCAACACTGCCACAGATAAGAATAGTAGATCGAGCTCACTGACTCATGCATTTTCAAATTTATGGTTTAACATTAGCCTTAAAAATAACCCGAAAGCCAGAAACTTGGTTATGGCTACACAAGACTTCTAAATGGATTGTTAGAGCGATCAGGGCCGGATTTAGGCCTAGGCCACCTAGGCCATGGCCTAGGAAACCACAGGAGGAAGGGCACCAAAGCAGCAGACTAAACTGGTGCAGCATTTGCAAGCTTGCAAATGCTGCAATGAGGAGAGATCAGGCAAGCGCCTGACCATGGTACTCTGCTGCCAGTCACCTGTGCAGTGGTCACTTTGCTCTCTGTGCACGTCGGCGTTGTGGTAGGCAGCTACGGACTTGGACAGCATTGGAGACAGAGGGGAAGAGGAAGCTTCTGCACTGGAGACGAGTGGAGAAATGAGTGACACAGATGGCTGCTGTGGTGTGAAGGCGAGCTGGCTACCTATACTGTGGGGAGGAGTTATCTGGCTACATATATTAGAGGGAAGGGCAAGGGGTCATCTGGCTACCTATACTGGAGGAAAAGGGGGGAGGAGTCATCTGGCTACCTATACTTTTGGGGGGGGGGGTCATCAGGCTACCTATACTAGAGGGAAGAGGGGAGGGGTCATTTCGCTACCTATACTGAAGGGGGGCGGCTGGTGACAGTGGCCTAGGGCGGTAATGAGTACAAATCCGGCCCTGAGAGCGATAGATCAGCCTAGTTAGAATAAAATCAAACCTTGGACAGCGCCGCAACAAAAATTACCTGCATAAAGTCACAAGAGAGGATATTATTGCAACTTAAAAGTTGTTGACTGCTGACAGTGGTGGTATCAATAGACTGTCTCAGGTCACAGAATTGGAGTCAGCACTGGTCTTCACCACAGGCTGTTATTCTCTAAAGGACAAGAGTAACAAGGGTTCCTTTTTGGTGAAGTTGGAAATTTTGAGTGCTGCCATAGGCACCCATGTTGAAGACTGCGATTAGCAGCTATATTTGTAGCCACAGTTTGTAGGGCTGCCTGCTATACATTTCCTGTTATAGCTGCTAAGCGTGGCCATTAACATGGCAGCACCAAAAATCATGGCACCTCCAGTAAATGATAAGCTAGCAAGCACAGCATGGACAAATAAAACAGATAAATAAACCAAGTACAATACACTACAATTTATTATAGTTCTACATATGTATTATTTCCACTATACATACCATCCTATTTCCATCTTTTTTTAAAATATACATACACGCACACTTTTTCATTATTCCATTGTTTTTGTTTGTTTTTTAAACAATACATAAAGTTTGGTATGTACTAAATAGTTACAGTATATACAATTTATTCAGGTTAAATACAGTTTTTTAATCTGTCACACACTATACAATTGTTGATAAAGTTGGTCTGAATTTTCTAACATGCCAAATCTCAAAAAAAGTAAAAGTAAAATAAAATAGTAAATTTGTTTTCATTAAATTGTAGTGAAATCACAGAAACAGGAAAAATGTATCTTGTGTCCACCTCAATAGTAGCACATTGGTAATTTTACCAGTTTTCTACTAGAGGCTATTTCCGGGTGATTTTTTTTGGAAGGTGTGGATTTTCAGGCAGTCTGTACACCAAATTACTATTGACATGGATGCAAAGAAATGTAGTTTGATTTTATACTCACTTCATGCCCAGCTAATACATTATAACAAAGATAACATTAAAGGAACACTATCGATTAACACGTTTTTTAACCTGGGATTGAGAGAGTTCCTGACGTGCTGGTAAATAATGATGTATACATTTCACTTGCTCTTTTGTTCACTGTATCAAATTCCTTTCACTCTTAACTTACGGCAAGTCTGCTCAAATCTGATGGCAGAGTGAACCATTGGAGAGGGGGAATTCTGTCACCGTGAATTTGTTAACCCTGTGTGTGTGAGAGAAAGCTGTCAGCAGCTGCTGTGTCCTGTGTCTCTGACCGAAGTGTCTGAAGAGAGCAGAGGAAATGTAACTTGTTATAAACATTTGTAATTGTCTGTGACACCACAGCTTTTTATACTTTTTTTGCTTTCAGATTTGTAGTCTAATATGCAAAAAAACAAAAAAAAAAAAAAACAATGACTGTGCATTGAAGCAGACACCCCTTTGAGAATGATTTGTTCCAATACAACTAAATCCTACACACAATGAATTAAAGCTTCCTACTAAAGTAGGAAAATGTTTACACAGCTACTTAGACATTATTTGTACATTGTCATTTTAGAACATTTGGTATGATAGTTTTCTTTTAAATAATAATATATATTTTTTAACCACTTGAGGACCCACCCTTTACCCCCCCTTAAGGACCAGCGCTGTTTGATGGGATCTGTGCTGGGTGGGCTCTGCAGCCCCCAGCACAGATCAGAGGGCACGCAGAGCGATCAGATCGCCCCCCTTTTTCCCCCCTATGGGGATGATGTGCAGGGGGGGTCTGATCGCTCCTGCTGGTGGCATGTTGCGGGGGGGGCACCTCAAAGCCCCCCTCCGCGGCGACATTCCCTCCCCCTCCCTCTCCTACCTGTCCCCCCAGAAATCCGGGTTGCACAGGACGCTATCCGTCCTGTGCAGCCAGTGACAGGACGTCCTTTGTCACATGGCGGCGATCCCCGGCCGCTGATTGGCCGGGGATCGCCGATCTGCCTTACGGCGCTGCTGCGCAGCAGCGCCGTACAATGTAAACAAAGCGGATTATTTCCGCTTGTGTTTACATTTAGCCTGCGAGCCGTCGGCGGCGGCCCGCAGGCTATTCACGGAGCCCCCCGCCGTGATTTGACAGGAAGCAGCCGCTCGCGCGAGCGGCTGCTTCCTAATTAATCAGCCTGCAGCTGACGACGCAGTACTGCGTCGCTGGTCCTGCAGCTGCCACTTTGCCGACGCACGGTATAAGCGTGCGGTCGGCAAGTGGTTAAAGTAGTCAGCCTACCAAGGAGGTTATGAGAGCTAAATTTTTTCACCATGTTTTAAACATCCAGCAATAATATCAGTGCCACACAGGTAAATTGGGTGCCATGTAATAGTCTGCAATGTTAAATTGCTGCTATACGATGAAGATGTGGCGAGTTTGCTGCCTTACTTACTAGCTGATTGGTTATCACTTGCTTCTTGGCTAGGGATAGCTGCATGTCTAGCATTTTGGCTAGTATGGTATATTAGTTACCGTTGGTGGTGGGGTTGGGGGTTAGTGTTAGGAATTAGAACCAGGGGTTGTGTTAAGCATTAGGAGAGGGCTAAGTGTTTATCACTAAGAGGGAAACTTAACCACTTAATGACAATTTGACTTATAAAAAAGTCCTGTTAGAGCCTCTTAAGGGCTCCAGGACGTTTTTATAGGTCAGACAGTGCTGCTGCTGTGCGCGTGCACATGCGCGCTCCCGAGTGTGCACGTACATTCCTGTGCACGTTCGCGTGAAAATAGTGAAAAAAAACCCACCAGAGAAAAAATACACCTTTATTTCCAATTACTATATTGTCACCATACTTTGTACTAGGGACATAATAAAAAAACTTGTGATAACCAGAACAAATAGGCAAATAAAATGTGTGGATGTTATTCACAGTAGCAGTGTTTATATTAAAACTATAACTATAGGAAATGAAATTGGAGAAATAGTGTCTTTTTTCATTTTTTCCCTTTAAAATGCATAGAAAATAAAGTAATTACTGAAAACAAATATCAACCCCAAAAAGCCCAATTGGTGGTGACAAAACAAGATATAGATCCTTTCATTGTGATTAGTAGTGATTAAGCTATTGGCAAATGAAAGGGATGAGCACTGAAAGGTGAAAATCGCTCTTGTCCGTTAGGGTAAAAACCCCTTTGGGGTGAAGTGGTTAATGTGAGATTAGGGGTGGTTGATTGAGTATTATATTACCAATATTTTAACTATTGGTATGTAAACGGCACTCAATTCAACAGGCAGCACTGTTATACATACTCATACAGGGTCTCTATTTGTAAAGGCAATACAAGAGTAGTGAGACCCTGTGTGACTGACTTTTTGCTACTTTTTCTTGGTGGGCTGCCAGTCAGCTATAGTCAACCTCTAATATTGGATGTACCACTCCTACTTCAGCTTCTCTGTTAAAATATGAAAAGATTTATGGAGCCTTAAAGGATACTTAAGGTCTTTTCAAAATTTAAGAATGGGTGGAGCTTGCATGTGTAGGAGGCTCTCCTCATGCCCACTGCTCCCCCGTTCTCCATTGTTCCCTTGCTTTATGGTCTAATGTCCCCCCAAAGCTACTTTCAGGGTGGGAGGGTCGGTGAGCATTGAGCATCTTTGATTGCACGCCTGTGGCTGGGAGCACTCTGCGCATGCGCAGTACATACAGTAGTTGTGATGTAGTGCCCATGCACAGAGCACTCCTGGGCTGCATGTGCGTGACCAAGGACACACCTTGCCTGGCAGTGCCTGCGCAGTGCTCACCAACTTTTTTACATTTTACCACATTACCACTGAGGGTTTTTCCCCTTGTGGATTACAGCAATTTTCACCTTTCTGCACTCATTCATTTCATTCGCTAACAACTTTGTCACTACTAATCACAATGAAATGATCTATATCTTGTTTTGTTTGTCACCAATTAGGCTTTCTTTTGATGGTACATTATGCTAAGTTTTATTTTATTCTAAATGCATTTTAATGGGAATAATAAGAAAAAAAATTAGAAAATTCATTATTTCTCAGTGTTTGGCCATTGTAGTCTTAAAATAAAACGTTCTACTGTGGATAACACCCACACATTTTATTTGCCTATTTGTCCTGGTTCTTGCAACATTTAAAATATTTTCCTAGTACAATGTATGGCGCCAATATTTTATTTGGAAATAAAGGTGCATTTTTTCAGTTTTGAGCCCATCCCTTATTACAAGCCCATATTTTAAAAAATAACAGTAATATACCCTCTTGACATAGATATTAAAAAAGTTTAGTACCTAAAGTAACAATCTATGCATTTTTTAATTGTCTTTTTTTAATGCAAAAGATTTGTTTGGGTAACTATGGGAGAGTGTGGGATGTAAGGGGTTAATTTTAATAGTATGTGTAGGTCTTTTTATAAAACAAAAAAATGTATGTAGGTGTAATTTTACTATTTGACCACAAGATGTCCTCATGCAATATGTTCCTGAGCGTACTAACAATACTCTAACAGGATGTTATGTGTGGCTGTGTTACTTATATTATTACAATGACCGCAGGCATCTCATTGATGCCAGCGAACATTGATACCAGCACTTTAATCAATGAATGGGAACTTAAGTCACTGATCGGTGTACTAGTACACCGCCACAGGAGGTGGGGGTTGCAGGCACGCGCATTCCTGCACCGCTCATAGGAATGGGAAGACGAATATCTTGGCCCCTGGAGCGGTTAGTGAGCAACCGTGGGGCGTATCTATAGTGCTGCTGACTTGGCTACTGGTTAACCTCCCTGGCGGTAACCCCGTGTGTGATACGGGGTAAGCCGCCGGAGGGTGCCGCTCAGGCCCTGCTGGGCCGATTTTCATAATTTTTTTTTTGCTGGACGCAGCTAGCACTTTGCTAGCTGCGCCAGCACTCTGATCGCCGCCGGCCCCCGCCCGATCGCCGCTATTTGCTGCGGCGCGCGGCCCCCCCCCCCCAGACCCCAGCGCTGCCTGGCCAATCAGTGCCAGGCAGCGCCGAGGGGTGGCCCGGGACTCCCAATGACGTCCCGACGTCAGTGACGTCGGTGACGTCATCCCGCCCCGTCGCCATGGCGACGGGGGAAGCCCTCCAGGAAATCCCGTTCTATGAACGGGATTTCCTGATCAGAGATCGCCGAAGGCGATCGAAGCGGGCGGGGGGATGCCGCTCAGCAGCGGCTATCATGTAGCGAGCCCTCGGCTCGCTACATGATTGAAAAAAAAAATTTTTTTTTTAAAAAACTGCTGCGCTCCCTCCTGGCGGTATTTTTCATACCGCCAAGGAGGTTAATGTATCTTTTGTTAATTTTTTTTTTAAAATGTTGTAATCTATTTTAAAAGAGGACCTTTTAAAACATTGACATATAAGGTATATTGATCAGTATAGCAAACATAATCATCTAAGTATGGTACTTTTATTTTGTTCAGCAAGAATACTTTACTTTTATGTTTTTGTTTTGGTTTAGGCAAATAGAACATATTTTCCACATTTTTGTGTGATTTTACAAATTGGTTGTGATGCAACTATGACCACACGTAATAGTTTCTGAAGAAGGAAGATTATAGTAAGCTAAAAGAGGGTTTTTACTTTTCACGAGCTGTAGGAAAAACGGATGAGAACAATGTTACAAGGACAAGACGTTACAGACTGCCAAGTGCATTATGAGCTGGACATTGGGTCTGAGCTAGGCAACTATGGCGCCAGATTGCCTGTGGTAAGGTGATAGCCTGTGGCAGATTGTTTGCAAGCAAGAGTGGCAGCTTTTTCTTTGGGGACCTATAAAGGTTTGCATGCCCAGTTACTGCTAGATCCTATGGCTTTACATGGAACAGTGCCGGCAGATTTAATTGCTTCTGATGGTGGCATAGTAAGCCAAGGAACTGAACTTTGGGTTTTAAGGATTTAAAAAGATTACTATGCCAACAGCACTATTACAACTCTGGCTTGGCATAAGATCATCTTTGAAAGGAGTGGACTTGACATGGTGGTTTACAAGTGACACAGTATGGAAGTGTATACAATTCAAAAGAAAGCTGTTTCATATTAGAACTTGGATTGACATAAAAGGCTAAAAAGTATACCTGAATAAAAGAAACAGAAGTAAGGTTTGAGTTTTAGAAGATCTATACAATTAAATATAATCTCTTCTAGACTGGAAGTTTGCTTTTGACAGACAGTCCATTTAAGTGCCATCTAACAGACGTTTTATCCTTTTATTTAGGCCATCTAAGTAATTAGATAAAATGTGTGCTTGTCCGTACAGTGCTATTTGATTTTATGAAGGGAACAAAAATCTGATCCACCTTAGTAGCTGAGGAAATTACTCTCACAGTAAGGCCCGGTTCACACTTGCGGTTTTGCAAAAACCGCACCGGATGTCCGGACCGCACCGGAGCCGGATCGGACCTGAACCGTACGGTTCCTGTCCGGATCCGGTCCGGTTGCATACGGTTTCCGTGCGGTATGAACACGGTTGCGGTCCGGATCCGGATTCTAAAAGAGATAACAACCTGTATAAAAACAAAAAAAAATGTTGGGGTCTGGGAGGTCAGCAGAAGGGGGACCTGTGGAATCAGGCCCTCCGCTGTTTAGCACTCACCTCCACCTCCAACATGCTGCCAACATCTCCAGCTCGTGCTGCTCCACTCCAAAATGGTTGCCCATGTGTCCCCGATACAATATCGCCGCAACAATCCTCATAGGAAGTGGGGTAGAACATCCGGATTTTTTGCCAGTGTGTTGTGCGCTCTCCGGTTCTCATTGGTTTCCATTGGCCGGATGGTGCAGTCCGGCTCCGCCCCGGATACGGCTGCCGGAGGAGCCGGACCAAAAAATAGCGCATGTTGGAACGGACACCGGAGTCCGGATCCGGTCCGGCTCCGGTCCGGACGAAACGGACACATGTGAACCCTGGCATAGACTTACATTGCTATGCCGTGCGTCCGTTTCGTCCGGCCAGCATGCGGTGCGGCTCCGGCACGGCTATTCCGGATAGCCACCGCTAATGTGAACCGGGCCTAAAATGCAATACTGAGTATAATTCTTACAACAGAAGGTATTTAGGATGATTCAGCTTTAAGCGAGCAACTGTGGTTCCCCATGATGCATTGCTCCTGAAAATGCAAATCATCTCTTTATACCCCTGACACTAGGCTTACATCCAGAACTACTGGTGTATAGGCTTATACATTTTCCCACACCAGCCCAACATACAGACAAGCCTTTTTCAGACTTTCTGGTCCTTATAATGCTGGGTACACACGTTGAGATTTCCCGCTCGATTCACGGATCGTTTCGATTACTTCAAACATGCTCGATTGAATTTTGATTGTTCCTGCCGTCGATTTTGCATACTTAACATGAAAAAAACGATCGAAATCCAATCGAGCATGTTTGAAATAATCGAATCGATCCGTTCGATCCCACAAATCGAGCAGGAAATCTCAACGTGTGTACCCAGCATAGGATGCAACATTTCTAGACATCATTAGCAAGCATCTGAAAACCCTTTAAGGCCCCTTGCACACTGCAAGTGATTCCGATTCAGATTCCGCTTTTTAATCAGTTTTTACATCCGATTCCGATTCCGATTTGCAGTTTGCTTCCTGCACACTGCAAATCGGAATCTGAATCGGATGTAACAACTGATTAAAAAGCGGAATCTGAATTGGAATCACTTGCAGTGTGCAAGAGGCCTAAGAATGCTTATTTTTTTGCATACAATGCTAAAAAATCAGGCTCTGTAGGGGTCAATTGAACAACAACATGTATAAGTACCTTGACTTTTTATCATGATTTTAAGAAATACTATACATGTGATGTCTTCATAATTAAGACAAATGACAAAAAAACTATTGTATGCATTTTCCTTTATTCAGCAGGCATTCTGCTATTCAGATAGTCTTATACTGTATTTAATTGTCCTAAAATGTCCAATATTGTTCTAGAAAAGAATCATCATTACATGTAAATCAGTTGACTGTAATATCCTGTTTAATTTGTTTTTATTTTATCTGAAGGAAATGGGAAAACTGTATGCCAGTTCAAAATGTTATATGCAAAAACGACTTCTATTTTCTTATATTTGTTATGTCTTTTATCAGTAGATGGTGTTGTAGAGGTGACTTTACCTATTCTGCTAAAACCATAAACTCTGGACTCCAAGGAAAAAAATATTTACAATTTTGATATAGTGAAATGGGCCTAGGACAGAGTTTAAGATTTTTGATAATATATTTATTATCATCTACAGATTTGCCATTACTTCCTGTTTCTGAGCCCCCAAAGCTCCAATGTGCATTTTGGTTATCTTTGAAATAGGAAATAACTTCATGGGAGTTTTAATGTATTTCTATTCTACAAAAAAAGGCTTTATTTGTCACTATCACAACTACTTTCAATGTTAAAGAGATGTTCCTGCTTTCCATATTATTCAAAAGTAAAATATCTAGGGATGGGACAAATCCACAATTTCCTTGAATCCGAATACAAATCCAAATCTAAAAAGGTTCTCGAATATCTCAAACCTTTCGAATCACGAATCTAACGAATTCTGCACATAAGAATTGTGCGATCTGTGGTATAATTGCCCGGTACCCAGGCATAGGTACCCACAGTATAGGTAGCGAGGTAAAGATGCCTTCAGTATAGCTAGCTAGGTATGGGTGCCTTCAATATTGGTACCTTTCAGTATAGGTAGCAAGGTATATGGGCCTTCAGTATAGGTAGCAGGGTATATGTGCCTTCAGTATAGGTAGCATGGTATATGTGCCTTCAGTATAGGTAGCAGGGTATAGGGACCTTCAGTATAGGTAGCAAGGTACATGTGCCTTCAGTATAGCTAGGTAGCTAGGTATAGGGTCCTTCAGTATAGGTAGCAAGGTATATGTGCCTTCAGTATAGGTAGGTAGGTATAGGGGCCTTCAGTATAGGTAGCAAGGTACATGTGCCTTCAGTATAGGTAGGAAGGTAAAGGGGCCTTCAGTATAGGTAGCAGAGTATAGGGGCCTTCAGTATAGGTAGCAGGGTATAGGGGCCTTCAGTATAGGTAGCAAGGTATATGCGTCTTCAGTATAGGTAGCAGGGTATAGAAGCCTCCAGTATAGGTAGCAAGGTATATGTGCCTTCAGTATAGGTAGGTAGCTAGGTACAGGGGCCTTCAGTATAGGTAGCAAGGTATATGTGCCTTTAGTATAGGTAGTAGGGTATAGGGGCCTTCGGTATAGGGGCCTTCAGTATAGGTAGCAAGGTACATGTGCCTTCAGTATAGGTAGGTAGCTAGGTATGGGGGCCTTCAATATAGGTAGCAAGGTATATGTGCCTTCAGTATAGGTAACAGGATATAGGGACCTTCAGTATAGGTAGCAAGGTACATGTGCCTTCAGTATAGGTAGGTAGGTAAAGGGGCCTTCAGTATAGGTAGCAGGGTATAGGGGCCTTCAGTATAGGTAGCAGGGTATAGAAGCCTTCAGTATAGGTAGCAAGGTAAATGTGCCTTCAGTATCGGTAGGTAGCTAGGTATAGGAGCCTTCAGTATAGGTAGCAAGGTATATGTGGCTTCAGTATAGTTAGTAGGGTATAGGGGCCTTCAGTATAGGTAGCAAGGTACATGTGCCTTCAGTATAGGTAGGTAGGTATAGGGGCCTTCAGTATAGGTAGTAAGGTACATGTGCCTTCAGTATAGGTAGGTAGGTAAAGGGGCCTTCAGTATAGGTAGCAGGGTATAGGGCCTTCAGTATAGGTAGGTAATGTAGGTAGGAATAGGGGCCTTCACATAGGTAGGGAGGTATATGGGGCCTTCACATAGGTAGGTAGGTATAGGGGCTTTCACGTAGGTAGGTATAGGGGCCTTAACATGGGTAGGTAGGTAGGTATAGGGGCCTTCAGGTAGGTAGCCCTGTGCTCCCCCAACGGCCTCCTCTGTCCACTGCGCCTCCTCCACTTGCCCCCCCTGCATAAATAAGTACCCACTCATCTTCCCCGGAGCGCAGAGCAGCAGACCTCTTCTTTACTTCACTGTTCCCCCTAGTGGCTGGACCGGCTTTTACTGATGACGTAATAGTAAAAGCCGGTCACTAGGGGGAACAAGGAAGTCAGTGAGAGGTCTGCCGCTCTGCACTTCACTCTGGACAGGTGAGTGGATACTATTTTAACTATGCGGGGGGGGGGCATGGGGGGGCAAGCGGAGGAGGCACGGGGAGGACAGAAATGGACAAGGGAGAGCGGCGGATGCGCAGGGATGCAGCGTCGGGATTCGGCGAGCAGGAAATGGCGTCGGGATTTAAATCCATGAATCTCGAATATTTTCCAATATTCCAGATATTTGTGGATTCACGGATTTGTCGTCCTATCCCTAAAAATATCCCTTTCCTAGGTACTGGGCTTTAAGTTCTATCTTTTGACTTGCCACACTATCATCCAATATGTCCCCATTGGGACTTACAAGCTACAAACCAGACGCGTATGCCCGAAACATAACATTACTCCAGAGATGAGATGACAACACTGCAGCAAATGGCAAACTGTAAAGGCCCTTTTCACATGCAAGGTGAGCTGAATGCTTGTCAAGCAGTTCTACTTCCCAGCTGCTGGCCACGGGCGCCACTCGGGTGCAATTAAAATGCAGCCAAATGGCAGCTTTTGTAGCACCACATGTCATCATTTAACGCATAGTGTTACCTGGCAGCAGAAAAGCACGCACTCAGACATGACTCCGTGGGCCGGCCTCCCCTTCAATGCCTGTACTAAGTGCATGGAACCACCTGACATGCAATGAGTTCACCGCCTTCAGCCTTCTGTGTGAAAGAGGGCTACTTTTTGTTGGTAAAGTGGATCTATTCAGCTTGCTATCTTTCGTAGTGCAATTTCACTGACTGCCTTGAACTGAAATGGTAAGTACACACAATGGTATATTGATTTCTGTATTAGCAGTAAATGTACTTTCCCTAGCATTGTGCAGTTGCTGAAATTGTTTGTTCTTTAATACCAACCACAGAAACAACATATGAATGTATCTTCCATATCACAAAAGCTTTAAAGAAAACTCCAAGTTATTTTGCCTATTTTAGAAATGTGCTATGCAATGTAGACAGCCATATGACGTTAGGTATGTGTGTTCATCAAGCAATGTTCTTTTTGGTTCAAAGCAATAAATTAGATTCTCCCAACTCCTAGAGCAGTACTGTAAGGACAAGCAGAGCTTTCACCTTTACAATATATGGATAGCTTTAGGGTCTCTAAAACAAGCACAGCAACATTGTAAGTAGAGATCCAACCCCAGGCATCTGGCACTATAAATATGCTCGAAAGCAGGTTGTATGCGGTTCACTCAAACTTGTATGAATTTATGCTGGTATCTCACCATGCCTTTTGAGGTTCACGACAGAATTCCTCTGTAATATTTGCAACAAGAAATGTAAGAGACTGACTCCTGATGAAGGGGGGATACCCCAACGAAACATTGCGCTTAATACTTTGTAAGCTGTGAGACAGCTTGCCTGTAAATCGCCAATGACAAGAGGAAAGAGCCGAACACCACTTCTTTAAAATCCCTTTATTCCAGTTGGGAAAAGCAGGTGCAGAGCAGTGGGGGTATCAAGTGCCTGACAGCTGTTTCGCTGGCTAAACCAGCTTCTTCAGAAGAGTTTTCATTGGACATTTACAGCAATCTGGATGTGAACACTTCCTTTCTCTGCTCCGGGTGTTCCGCCCTGCTGGATTTGGTGCCAGGTGCTGTTTCCTCATTTACACTATTATTGCCTGTAAATCTTTCATGATATTCCGAAATAAATGGGAATTCCACTTGGAATAGAGTCGCGCCTGTCTTACGTTTATCATTGCAAATCTACATATGCTGCCATCATGTCTCCTTTTACATGAACCTCATTATACCCCCCTCCCCCTCCCCAGTCACATGTCCAGATATCACATCACTCATAAAACAAGAGATGGCTGTTGCTCTCCCCAGTAGGGAAGTGTAATGAAATGAGCATATTTTTTAGTCCAATCCTGTCGCAGTTCACCTCTCATGTAAGCTTTCCTCCCACTGCTCATAATGCACCATCATTTGATAAATACCTGGCACAGAGGAGTGAGTTTGAGAGAGTTGGTATATACTGTATGTCCAGGCTAGTGATCTTCCCTGATGCAAAGCAGGTAATGCTAGGTTTCAGGGAAGGGTACCACTTGTTGCATGAGGACAAGTGCACCGGGGGGTGGGATAACTGTACAGTTCCCTGACAGTATTGATTTTGAAGCTAATGGGAGGGCTGAGCTAGCAATGTCAGGGTGTATGTATGTGTAACTGATGACTTGAAGCAGAATGAAACCCATAATTTCTACTTTGCTCTAATAGATTATTTATAGCATATTACATACAACCAGCATCTTTTTTTTTTTTTTTACTAGAACTGCATTCAAAGGGTTAACACAGGCTTTAGAAGCTTCCCTTCCAGCATAGCTGGCCGCTTCTGAAACTTTACATAATGTTATCTAGTGTTTAATTGTATCAAGTCAGGAATGTAAACAAAGCCTTCTCTCACACCACAGGGTCTCACAAAGACAGTGAGACAAGCAAATGCTTTCTGATGTTTTCTGATTAAGTTAGAGGATGAATAAAGCAGTTATAAATAAAATGCAAAGTCAGCTCTTAAAGTAAAATTAGTGTATTTCAGAAATGTATAATTTCTAAATGAATAATACTTATGCACAAAAGCAAATATGCTAACCGTATGGCATATGAAAAGTAGGAAAACATGTTTTTATTGAATATTATGTCAGGGTTTTATACCACTTTAAATGTCTTAGGTCCAGAAATGGCCTCAGATAGCAATACAGACAACAGTAAAATGCAAAATGGGTTCTGATCCTGTTGACATTACCCAAAACTGACATGAAACAAAATCCTCGAGTTAAGCTTTGAAAGATTCCAGCAAAATCTGTTGCTTTTTCTGTCTGTGACAGATAACTGCTCTCAGCTGGTAAGAGGAAGTCTTAACTAGGCATGCTCAAATTCGGCTTCGGGAGATATCCGGATTTTTGCTATCCGGATATCTCCCAGTAATGCTGTGCGGGCTGGGCGGGGGGGGGGGGGGGGGGGGGGGTCAAGCTTACCTCTCTGACGTCTTCTTCGGTCGTCCCTCGGCGCCTCCCACGATGCGCTCCATGCGCGTCACGTGATTACAAACACTTCCTCCTTCAACCCGGAAGGAGGAAGTGTTTGTAATCAGGTGACCGCCGCTTGGAGCGCATCGTGGGAGGCGCTGAGGGACGACCGAAGAAGACGTCAGAGAGGTAAGCTTGGCCCCCCCCGCCCAGCCCGCACAGCATTACTGGGAGATATTCGAATAGCAAAAATCCGGATATCTCCCGAAGCCGAATTTGAGCATCCCTAGTCTTAACCTCTAGCCGACCATGTCACACTGATGGGTGTGGCCACAGCAGTAGCCCCAGGACCGCCTAATGCCAATCTCCTGCTTGGTTGGCAGAGCAGAGCTCCACCTTCAGTCTCCGAGCGGCGATCTGTTCGCCGTCTAATTAGGGTGTACAGTGCTGTGGTCTACAGAAGCGCTGTACTGGGGACAGCCGTGTGACATGGCTGTGCCCTCCTGAGACACAGAGGTGATCAGCTGATCACGGGGATTGACTGGCGGGGAGAGGGAGGGAGGGAGGTGTACAATAGTTTAAAAAAACACATTTTTTTAATTAAAAAACACACAAATAAACACAAACAAACATCTGGGGGGGGAGCGATCAGACCCCACCAACAGTAATCTCTGTTGGTGGGGAGAAAGGGGGGGAATCACTTGTGTGCTGTGTCGTGTGGCCCTGCATCTTGGTCTTAAAGCTGCAGTGGCCAATTTCATGAAAAATGGCCTGGTCTTTAGGGGGGTTTAAAACTGCAGTCCTCAAGTGGTTAAATAAGTTTTGTACATAATCAGTAGTGTACCCAGCCAATTTAGCACTTGGTTCTTTTACGCTTTGAACTCGCCCCACCCCTACAGGCAAAGGTTGGTGTGGCAAAATAGCATACAGCAAACCAAACAAAAAAAATTGGGTGCAGTCACAACAGACTGTGAATGGGACCAAGGGTACCTACAATAGCCATTTTTAATGTGCCACACTCACTGTACACACAGAATGACGAGCCACAGTAAGCATCACTGCTACTCACGCACAGTGTCCCATATCCTCATAAGGAACAGATTAGGCATAGGAACATGAATCAGGCTTAAAAAAAAAATTAAATAAAAATAAGCGATAACTTGCTAAGCAAGAATAAAAATCAATATAGTATTCCATGTTCTGTATTACTAACAAGAAAATATCAATGAAATGCAAATACCTATGACAGACAGATTATATGAACAGGTAGGTAACAATGACATAATAACGATACCACCAGATATCAGTATTAGGTAGCCAAGTAAGCCCCCAGAATTAAGAATTTGCTAAATATGTTTGTCCTACAGGGATAAAATGTAGGCACGATGTGGGCCTGTCCAATTGCCTACTCCTGCTGTAGAAACATCAGAATGTGGTGAAGTAGATAAGCATGACAGGGTATCCTGATGCCTTCCTGCCTACACCACTGTTTCTCACCAGCACATATGAGTTGATTTCACATACTAGTGGGACACAGGTGCAGTAATGCAGCCGTGGAGACACAAGGAATGTGCTATCAAGAGAGGAGGACAGAGGAGTGTTCCAGCAGGACTAGTAAGTAACCTCTCCAGCATGCACCATTTACAGTTCTGCATTTTCACTGCAAGGGTCACGGGGACCCATGGCAGCCGTTCTGATCATCCAACAGGCCCACACGGCCTAATGCAACTGCCTCTGTTGCCTTGTTAATGAGCCGGCCTATGAGAGGATGATGATAGAGATTTCTGAAAATCAAGACATTTGGATACTTGTGAATATGGGACAGGGCAGATGTTCCCTCATCTCTAAATGTATAACTCCACATTAGCTAAGCAGTCATAGGCAGACACACAGAGACAAGTATACACATTTTCATCAAGAAAATACAAACACGTCTTTGTTAGCTTATTGTGTTCCCTGGTAAAACATAAATCATGTGGCCTGAGCATGCAACATCTGGGCGATAGCAAGAACAGCGAAATTGAAGAAGACACACTATAGTAAACCACAATCACATTTATGGGAATAAAAAGCGTACTTTCTTCCAAAAATTCCCAATGCCGTTGTTATATTGTGTTAGTGTAGTTTGGTTTTGGAACAGCGTTATCCTTTCTAGTGACTTACAGATTTAGATGTCAACAGAAACCCAAATATTAGTGTGATTTATGTTATAAACATTTCCAGTGTTTAATGTATCGTAAATGTGAAAGATTTAGAGTGTGATTTATTCCTCATAACGTATTCTGTATTGTAAGTGTGTCGCTTGCTGACACAAGAGCTTTGTCTTGAAAAGTCTTGACTAAGATTAAATAGCCTTGTACTGTATGAGAAAAGCACACAGACAATGACCACAATTCACTAAGCTCATCTCATGTTTTAATAACAATTCTTTGCTGTTTTTACTGTTATCACCATGGTGATAAGGCATCTAGTATTCACTAAGCAATTTACCCCAGGTAAAGGATTCTGTCCTTAAAGGACCACTATTGCGAAAAAAGTAGGCAGTTAAAATCTGACAGAACCGACAGGTTTTGGGCCAGCCCATCTCCTCATGGGGGATTCTCAGGGTTTTCTTTGTTTTCAACAGTATTTCCTGAACAGCAGTTTAACTGCAAAAATAGTAAGATACTAGCCAGGCCCTCTACTCGCACACTATTTTGTCAATAGACTTTGCAACTGCCGTTCAGGAAATGCTGTTGAAAACAAAGAAAACTCTGAGAATCCCCCACGGGGAAATGGACTGGCCCAAAACCTGTCGGTTCTGTCAGATTTTAACCGCCTACTTTTTTCGTGATAGTGGTCTTTTAAAATAACGAGTGGTTTCTTAACCTATTTTAGTTCTTGGACATAGAAACTACGTCCACGAACCATGCGCGCTCCCGGCCGCGGTTTGTTAGCCAGGCAATCAGTGAATTGGGCTATGGTGCCCGATCACAGATTCCTCTCCCCCGCTGAAAAAGCAACAGCTTCTCTCGGAAGCTTCGCTTTTTGTGGCTGTAGCGTCCCCCATGCGTTTCTCTAAGCGTATGTTACGCTTAGAGTGACGTCATGTAAACAAACTCATGGCCGCCATCTTGTGGCCAAAAAGTAAAACTACAACTAAAAGTAAAAAAAAATAAAACTCAAACACACATTTACATTATAAATCTATTGTTTACATCCCACCCTCCCAAAACTACCCATATAAAATGTTAAATATAAAAAAAAATATAAAAAAAACAAAGCATTACAATAAAAAAAAAACATGTAAATATTTACCTAAGGGTCTAAACTTTTTAAATATCAATGTAAAGATGAAATATTTCTATATTTTTTTATTTTAAACTTGTAAATAGTGATAGATGCAAAACGGAAAAAATGCACCTTTATTTCCAAATAAAATATTGTCCCCATACATTGTGATAGGGACATAATTTTAACGGTGTAATAACCGGGACATATGGGCAAATACAATACGTGAGTTTTAATTATGGAGGCATGTATTATTTTAAAACTATAATGGCTGAAAACTGAGAAATAATGCATTTTTTCTGTTTTTTTCTTATTCTTCCTGTTAAAATGCATTTACAGTAAAGTGGCTCTTAGCGAAATGTACCCCCAAAGAAAGCCTAATTGGTGGCAGAAAAAACAAGATATAGATCAGTTCATTGTGATAAGTAGTGATAAAGTTATAGGCTAATGAATGGAAGGTGAACATTGCTCAAGTGAAAACGACGGAACGCGAATGGGTTAAAGAGAAACTCGACCAAGAATTGAACTTTATCCCAATCAGTAGCTGATACCCCCTTTTACGTGAGAAATCTTTTCCTTTTCACAAACAGACCATCAGGGGGTGCTGTATGACTGGTATTGTGGTGAAACCCCTCCCACAAGAAACTCTGAGGACCGTGGTACTCCTGGCAGTTTCCTGTCTGTGAACCTTGTTGCATTGTGGGAAATAGCTGTTTACAGCTGTTTCCAACTGCCAAAAAAGCATGCAGCAGCTACATCACCTGCCAACAGTAAAAATGTCACCATGTAATAAATGTCAGAATGTAAATCAGACATTTAAAAGATTTTACAACGGGCAAACACTGACTAAATCATTTATACATAATTATTGTAAAAATGAAGCACTTTTTTTATTACATTATTTTCACTGGAGTTCCTCTTTAAGTTAAGATTTCAATCCTTAAAATAACGATAAAATTCTAAAGTTAAAGATAGGATGTTAATTCACAGAGAGAAATACAGGTTATAACAACTGTAAAGTGTGTGAAGAATTATCACCTGACCTGAGCTGTTTTTAAGTGGAGTATTACTAAAGAATTTAGTGTAAAGTGAAGCGTTCTGAGCTGTCTGATTTTTTTTTTTTACTAGTTTATGCAGAAAGTGACTCTGTATAGAGAGAAATATACAAAGCAGTTTGGAGCTACAACCTGCATGCATATGCTTCACCCCTCCCTATCTAATGCATGTGAGAAATAACTACAGAGGTGATCCGAGGTGAAAAAAAAAAACTATAGCAAGAAACTTGTCTATATATCTTACCTAAAGTTTAGATGGTTTACACAGTAAATCCAGCTGCAAACTGCATCTACAGTATATGATCATGTCTTCTTGTGATACAATGAGCGCGGACATGTTTTGCTTGTCATCACACACACACAGGCAAAGCTGCTCTGTATCTCCACCCTTCAGCCTGTGAACTCCACTCCCATCTCCACCCCCTCGCATCTAACATGTAAACAGTTTATAGCAGAGTATATAGTATATATATATATATATATAGTATAGTTGCCCCCAGTATAGTTGGCCTCAGTATATAGACAGCATAGTGTGCCCAAGTCAGTATAGCTAGTATAGTTTACTCAGCATAGCTAGTATAGTTGCCTCCCCAGTATAGTTGGCCCCAGTCAGTATAGCTAGTACTTGCCCCCCAGTATAGATAGTATAGTTAGCCCCAGTCAGTATAGCGAGTATAGTTTGCCCCAGTGTCGTCCTCAGACCTCCCCCCATCCCCCATTGGATTACCTTTGGCGGCTGCTTCCCCTGTAACTGTCTCCCTCTTTTATAAGACAAGCTTCTTTAGTGAATTAACATTTAAAATACTGATTGATGTATGGTGGTACGTTTTTCACCTGCCTTATCACTAGTATGATCTTAGTGAATTATGGCCAATAGTTAATGCACTCTCGAAATACTCAAAACTCCAGAACTACATTTCCCAGGGTGTTGGGCATAAATGGGGCAAGTATAGAAAAAACATTTGAACTAAGACATCATATCCAACCTATCAATTAGTAATCTCTGCTCAATGTGTGGCGGATATGGTATAAGGGCATTTCACATACTAAATATAAAGAAGAGAAGAAAACCCATAATCAATAAGCACATATAGTTTTACAAAAAATCACTGCATAGTAGATCAATAATAAACTTTATTTCAACCTGTAATACATTCAAAACATTTAAAAGCAAGGCATGGTCACATGATCTCAAAGGTGACTAGTATGCACATGGTCCCGGATGTAGAAACATAAGTATTGTTACTGACATGACTGCTCACACAATAAAAAGTAAGGTTCTCAAATAGCACTGTACTGGTCAAACAAGGCTCGTATCGCTGCACCCAGTACAGTAATAAATAAGGTAATAATTGGTGCAGTGATTGATCAATAAAGCAGTGCAACTGGAGAATCCAGACCAAAGTAAATCAGTGATAAAAGGCAGGATTGATCGCTCTAACATTATCAGCCACATAAACAATTAAAGTGCATGTGCAAAGTGATTCATCCATAGAAGAGGTGCAATATATTTACTGTATATGTATATATATATATATATATATATATATATATATATATATATATATATATATATATATATACACACACACACACATAAACGGGGTATGAGTAAACGGAACGTTTCTTCACACTAGTGAAGAAACGGACCATTCTAGATAGAAAAATCCACTTTGGGGTTGGGGGTCTGTGGAGAGGCTCCACTGGGGGTGGGGGTCTGAGGGGGATGTGGGGAAACGGAATGGAAGCAGCTGAACGGCAACGGAGTAAAAACGGATCCGATCGACTGGTACTCAGATCCGTTTTCACGGATCCATTTGCCACTTCATTGCAAGTGTGAACTGAGCCTGGGAGTTTAAATAAATACCATTTTAGTTTAAGGTTTTTCTTTAAACTGTAATCTCTTGATCATTTTTTCTACACATATAAAGTATGGGAACACTTTTTTTTTTTTTTATGAACGAACGCAACAGAACTTGTATTTTGTTTTCCGAAACTTTAAAGTACAGTGTGTTCTTTGACAAAGATAAAGAAAAGCTAACACAGTGTGTATAAAGAGAACATAAAAAATATCTGTAATCACAAGGCTTAAACAAATCAGCTGATAAGTTAAATAAAAAAGGCACAAATTTAAAATCCATCACATGATTTCCTAGCTGTTGATATGAATTAAGTTTAGTTTGCTTTTTTCATTGAAAATGTGTGTAATAAACATTGTTGATGTTATTTCTAGAATAGTTGCAGATATGAGAAAAAGAAAATGAATCCTCTTTCACTTCTTATCATTTATACATCAGGAGATACGGTACTAAAAATAAATTTGATCCCTTGCATATTCTAAAATATTTAATACTAAACTCTCATGTAAAACAACACACAACAGATTCCACTGTGCCATTACTCATTTTGTAAAAATAAAGCCAAAATGGAGAAGCCATGTGTGAAAACCTAAGTAGATCCCATGATTCAGTAATATTTTTCTGTATTATTATTATTGATTTATAGAGCGCCAACATATTCCGTGGCGCTGTACAAAGTAAGAAACTAACATGGAGTACATACTATAGACAATAGTGTACACCAATATACAAGATACATAATTAGTGACAAAATACAAAAATGATACAAAATACAGAAATACATCATTGCTGATGTCTTTTCTCTTTGGCATTGAGTTAACACCGTCTTGAATGCTGTAGATCGGCAAAGTTCCAAGATGTCTGCTTCTGCATTTTGTATGAAGGCCTGTGTACACGCTCAATCAATGTCACCCGATGGGATGGGGAATGGGAAAGACACGTCGCTTGAGCCATGTGTTCTGTTCTATGCAAGGTAGAAGAAAATGGTGTGGGAGTAACATCACACGGCGGGCGGGGTTAGTAGGGAGAACAATAATATGTCATGTGTTGTTGATCATCTGAGGTTATACTTACCTAATGTTAAGGACCAGTTGATGTTCTTTTTTTAATTTTGTCTTGATATGCAATACCTTAGAATTAAAACAAGGTGCCCATTTTTTCCTCCTGATTGTATACTCTATTTACAGTAAAAACATAACATGCTTCATAAGTCAAGCTCGCTTTGCTGAATATATCATGCCAAAGCATATATTTACCACTGTATAGAGATGCCCAGGACACTTTCCTCTTTGCATGTTTTGAGATTATGTAGTTGATGAAACAAGCTTGACTCATTAGGTTTGTGTTTTTAGTGCAAGCAATGTGTATATTCAGTGATCCATTGGTCCACAGTTTATCAGGAGGTTAGTTCAGCCTCTTTCTGCTCATTGACTTTAATCTTTGCATTTGTTTTATTCACTGGGGTCGGGGGCATAACAATAGCCCCTGTAAGGGTTGCAGGCGCCTAGGGGCCATGGGGAGGGTAAAGCCTGGTTAGGGGTCCGCCCATAGCCATTTTTAGCAGCAGGAGGGGGGTGCAGAGGGCACACAGCAGTGGGGAGGCGGGCTCTACTCCCCCCTCACCTCGGGCCCCCCCTTCAGGGCTCCCGGCTCCCCCTTCCAGAAATGATCGCAGTGGAGGTGGGCAGGGAACTCACCTCTCTCTGGTTCCAGGCGGTGATGGAGCTCTGCGTGCCTCCGTCTCCACTGCTAATCAGGAAGTAGAGTCAGCAGCATTGGAAACAGAGAAAACGGAGGAACCCAGGGCTCAGTCCCCACCTGGAACCAGGAAGAGGTGAGTTCCCCACCCGCTGCACTCATTTCTGGAGGAGGAGCTGGGAGCACTGAAGGGGGGCCCAAGGTGAGGGGGGGGGGGTCTGGTCCCTTTCCTCCCACTGTGTGCCTGCTGCTCCCGTCCTTCAGGCTACCTATACTGGATAACCTACCATGGGGCACCTATAGACCTGGCTAACCTATACTGTGGGCATCTATAGCTGGCTCACCTATGCTGGGGACACCTATACCTGGCTAACTATACTACTGGGGCACCTAGGCCTGGCTACCTATACTGGGGGCACCTATAGCTGGCTACCTATACTGAGGGCTCCTATGCCTGGCTAACCTATATTCGGGGCACCAATAGCTGGCTAACCTATGCTGGGGTACCTATGTCTGGTTACCTATACAGAGGGCACCTGTGCCTGGCTACATATACTGAGGGCACCTATAGACCTGGCTAGCCTACACTATCCTGACCATCCTGCCTTTCCCATTTCTGGTGTGTGTGTGTGTGTGGGGGGGGGGGGGGGGGGGTTGGGGTGAGCATCCAATGTTTCGCAAGGTTACGCCCCTGCTGGGGTGCCTCTTCTCATCCAGATTCCTGTTTTTGTAGCCTATTTCATTTTTAGCCATACCATGCAACATGTTTTTATAGTTTTCTTTTTACCATTAAATATTTTTTTTCTTCCCAGAGAATGTGACTGGGTACTCACAATGATCTGAGAGAAATGGGTTAGATCTGGTCACACACAATTATAGTGGCTGCTCATGTTTGGTAACCGAAAACATCTGAGTAATACCATGCATGTATTTCACAGCAATTGTCAGTTCCCATATTTACTTTCTAGTCAAAGAACATAGAGCTACTGAGAGTCAGCACAGGGGTTGAAGCATAACAAGCAGACTTTGTCTGGGCGTGCAAAAAGGATCCTTGTAGTAGGAGACAGGGTTTGGGATTATTTGTTTATTTATTTATTTTTTATTTATTTATTGTATTTATAAAGTGCCAACAAATTACGCAGCGCAGGACATTAGTTTAGGTTACAGACAATATTTAGGGGTGACATACAACAAAATGACAATACATGAATACAAGAAAGACCAGATCATGCAGCACAGTATGAGTACAAGGTAATGCTTAGTCACTGGAGGGGAACATGGAGATTAGGCAAGTTAGGTTCAGTCAGATGCATTGCATGGGTGCACAGTAATGGAGGTGCATGATCAGGTAAGACACAAAAGGAGGAGGACCCTGCCCAAAGGCTTACAATCTAGAGGGAAAGGTAAGGACACGAATGGTAGGGGACCAGAGTTCAGCTGTGGGTTTAGAGCACTTGAGGGGTAGTAGGCCAGAGTGAAAAGGTGAGTTTTGAGGGCTTTCTTGAAGATGTTGAAGGAGGGGGCTGCCCTAATGGGTGGAGGTAGGGAGTTCCATAGTGTTGAAGCAGCTCTTGAGAAGTCCTGGAGGCGTGCATGGGACTGGGTAATGCGGGGGGCGGTTAGGCGAAGTTTATTGGCAGAGCGGAGTGAGCGGCTAGGTGTGTACCTTTGAGTAAGATCAGAAATGTAGGTTGGACAGGGTTTGTGGACAGATTTGTAGGTCAGACACAGTATCTTGAATCTGATTCTGGACTGGATAAGAAGCCAGTGGAGGGATTCAAGGAGGGGATCCGCCGTGGTGGAGCGATTGGAGCAGTGGATAATTCTGGCTAGCGCATTCATGATGGACTGCAGTGGGGCTGTTCGGGTCATAGGGAGACCAGACAGCAGGGCATTGCAGTAGTCAAGGCGGGAAATTATGAGGGCATGGATGAGGAGTTTGGCGGTGGCAGAGGTCAGGAAAGGGTGAATCTTACAGATGTTACGAAGGTGGAAGTTGTAAGACTTTGTGAGGTTTTGGATGTGGGGAGTGAAGGAGAGTGCAGAGTCCAGAGTGACACCCAGACAGCGGGCTTGAGAGGTAGGGCGAATGGTAGTGTGGTTAACAGTGACATGCACATCTGGGAGGTTCATGGATGGCCGGGGTGGGAAGATCATAAATTCCGTTTTGCCTAGATTTAGTTTTAGGAACCTAGCGGACATCCAGGATGGCTGATAGGCAGGAGGAGATCTTGTCCATGGTAGTGGTGGATATGTCAGGGGTGTGGAGGTAGATCTGGGTATCATCTGCATACAAATGATAGTTAAAACCCATGGAGGAGATAACCTTGCCAATGGAGGATGTGTATAGGGTGAACAGTAGGGGGCCAAGGACCGAAACCTTGGGGGACTCCCACCAAGAGGTAGTTGGGGGTGGACGAGGACTCATTGAAGGCGGTCGTGAAAGAGCGGTTGTAGAGGTAGGATGAAAGCCAGGACAGGGTGAGATCGTGAATGCCTATGGACTGGAGGGACTGGAGGAGTAGGGGATGATCTACTGTGTCAAAAGCTGCTGAAAGGTCAAGGAGGAGGAGAATGGAGTATTTACCTTCAGCTTTAGCTAAGGCAAGGTCATTGATTATTATTATTACTAGTGACCTAAGCCCTTCTGGCCACTGCGTCCTGTCCCAATGGCTGTGTTAGTGCAGGACATGTGCAGTAGCGGAAAAAGCACTGACACACGGACATGGCATGCAGGGACACTTATACTTTATGAGGTAGGAATATTATTGATTTGTTTAAAGGGAAACTTAAAGGGTCACTTAAGGCAGTAAAAAAAATTAGTTTTACTCACCTGGGGCTTCCACCAGCCCCCTGCAGCTGTCCGGTGCCAACACAGTGTTGCTCAGATCCTCCTGGTCCCGCCGGCAGCAACTTCTGTTTTTGGCGACAGATGCCGACAGGCCTGGGAACGTGAGTGATTCTTCGCGTTCCTGGCCGCAACAGCACCCTCTATACTCCCCCCCAGGTGAGTAAAACAAGTCACATTAAAAAAGCCAATTTTACTTACCTGGGGCTTTAACCGGCCCCCTGCAGTCGCTCTGTGCCCGTGCCAATACGCTAGGATTCTCCAGTCCCCTGCCGCGGCTCAGTTTCAATTATGCGGACTGAGCCTGTCGTCGGCCATTGCGCCTGCGTGGCCCTGGCCATGCGCTTCCTCGGTCACGCTGCACAGCGCGACTTCAGGGGGCGGTAGAAGCCCCAGGTAAGTAAAACTGGCTATTTTAATGTGACTTAAGTCTCCCTTAAATGCCATCGTCTATTTTGGTGCAGCACAAAGTAAGAAATAAACATGGATAATACAGGCACTGGTAAATAATACAAAGTTGATAGAGAACATAACTGTTGCATTAAAGTGGACCTGAACTCAAAACTTCCTCTCTGATCTAAAAAATAAGCAACAGCATAATAACATTTATAAAAGAACATTTCTTTGTTACAGCTGATACAAATCCGCAATAAATCTGCAGTGTCTACTTCCTGCTTTCATGGAAGCAGACATAGAGTTAACATCCTGTGGATGCAAATTAGCTGCTCTGTCAAGGCAGCCAGCTTTTTAATTTTCACTACAGTTTCTCTTTAATGCGGGTTTACTAAAATGAACTGGACACATTTTAAAAGATAGAGTGACGGAAAAGTTATATGGCCATCAGTAATGAGCAAAAACAGTGATATTCTTTTTGCAATCATTTTCACAAAAATAATGTTAAAATGCCATTGAAAATCATTTTGTAATAAGTTTGTGATTTTTCAATGTTTTTGTGAATTTTTGCGCTAAAAAAAATGACTTGTCACATAGTTAGTTTGGTTAAAAAAAGACATTTGTCCACCCGAAGCCTTCCATGGCAGCACAGAGCAGTCTTCAATCCATGGGTTTGACAACTGCTAACGTGGGTGACATCGCTGGAAAGAGTGGACCAGGAGAGGAATGGGAAGGCGCTCTCCTTTTTGTTCTTTTTTTTTATAAACTTCATGTTTGCTTTAAATTCCCCTATTACTATGGAAGAGGTACTCTCCACTATTAAGTCATTGTAAAAATCTACAGCTCCTGGAAATTTGCTAACCTTTTAGTTACAGCCCTGCCTCACCACTCTGTACAATGACATTCTTTGTGGTAGCAAATTGTCCCCGGAGTTGCGCTTTTTTTACCCTCATCCCCAACCCTGGGCAGACCACACATCTCCTGCTGGTTTCCACCCAATTTCAATACTTACAGAGAATCTGTAAGGAAAAAAGTGGCCTTATGGGATACTTCCCTTGAGAGGGGGAAGCCTCTGGATACTAATGAGGCTTCCCCCATCTTATCCAACCACTGGGATCCAGCAATGTAGAGAGTAAGGAGAAGTACCCCAAGGAGAAGTACAACCGATGGAATAACCCCATAGGGGCACTTTTTTCCTTACTGATTCTCTTTTATATTGATATTTAGGTTTCTTAGGTCTGAGATTGGGGTTGGTTGTTGGGCATTTGGTCAAAGACAACCAGATGGGGTTTGTTCCAGGACGGCAATGTTTTGTAGACACAGGATCACTTGTCAAGCATGAGAGATCTCACACTGGTGTGAAGCCCTATTCATATGCTGAGTGTGGGAAACATTATGTAAATAAATCACATCTTATCAGATATGAGAGATTTAACACTGAAGAGCAGCCCTATTCATGTGCTGAGTGTGGGAAATGTTTTTGGTATAAATGAAGCCTTGCCTACATAAGAAATCCCACACTGGTGGAAAACCCTTTTCATGTGCTCAGTGTGGGAAATGTTTTGTATGGAAATCGAGTCTTGTCATGCATGAGAGATCTCACACTGGTTGAAAATCCCTTTTCATGTGCTGAGTGTGGGAAATGTTTTGTATGGAAATTGACTCTTGCCAGACATCTCACACTGGTGAGAAACCTTAATCATCATACAGGGATATAACGGCCAATATAAAATGGCCTGAAAGCCAAAAAATCCATAATGAAGTAGCCATATATTACCAATGAACAGAGGTGAAGGCCTTACTGATATCAAGACCCAACAGCAGAAACTCAGCATCTTGTTCTATATGAACAGCAAGTTTGTGATTTTTCACATTTTTTGTGAATTTAAAAAAATAAACGACTTGTCACACAGTTTGCTTGAATAAAAGACATCCATCCATCAAGTCCAACCAAAAATAAATAAATAAACACCATCCTGAACCTGCGCTTATCCCAGTTGATCCAAGGGAAGGCGAAAAACCTTACAAGTCCTGGGCCAATTAGCCTTAAAAGGGAAAAAAATCCTTCCTGACTCAAGATGGCAGTCAGATAAATCCCTGGATCCCTGGATCAACTCTTCCCAGACTTTCCTAATAATTATAGCTGTGGATGTCCTTCACTGCAAGGAAAACATCCAAGCCCTCTTTAAATGCAGATATAGAATTTCCCATAACTACTTCCTGAGGTAAGATGTTCCACATTTTAACCACTCTCACTGTGAACGACTCTTTTCTAAACAGATGGCAAAAACTTTTTTCCTCCATACTCAAATCATGTCCTCTTATCCGTCATACAACTCTAGGGACAAAAAGCTCATCTGCCAAGCTTTTGTATTGCCCTCTGATGTATAAAATATAGATTTGTGTTTTCGCAAATTTCCACCATGTTCCACCATATTCTCTAAATCGAAAATGCGAAAATGACTTTGTCGAAAATTTGTGAGCAACACTAATGGCCCTAAGTCATGTGCATGTGTCAAGTCAGGTATTTATTCCTGACCTGCATGGAAAAAGTATATTATAATTGGCTGCACACCACTGCTCACATTTTGTATGTGATCTGCTGTATTCAAACTGGCTGTTGTTGTGAAAGCCATGTACTGCACTAAGCTTTCAGTTGACTACTCAGTAGCTCTTTTCAGAAATTGTATTCGGCTGCCCCAGACATATAACAACTCACCCCTGTCATTCTGTAATAATCAGAAGCATATTTTTAATCCAATTTGTGCTGCATCTTTCTGGTCTTTCCCAGCATTAAAAGGTTAACATATGTTAGCTTTTAGCAGAAAGATGAACACAATAGCATTAAATAACATAGATCTGATGCTAATTATAATGTCTAGGAAAGCCTGAACCCTTTGATTTGCTTTGTGGTTTTTGTTTAAATGTCATCCACGTTCAATTAAATATTTGTATTCCAGGTTCTCAGCTAAAATATTGGTATTCATTAATGTTTTTTGTTGAAAAAGTAATGATAGTATTTTAATTCCTTATGTAACTTTTTTTTTTAACTAGAGATGTAATTAAAGCTTTGCTCTCATTTTAATAGCCTCTCTACAGAAACTACATATTTACCATTTCATATGTTTTGCATCGTGAATTAAAATGAAAAAAGTATTAAGTAAAAGGTGCTGAAATTAAAAGAGGGAATCAGTCAGTAGAGACCAATAAGATTCTGTACTTACACAGCTGCCACTGTCGTGTCATAATAACTGCTTAAAGAGACACTGAAGCGAAAAAAATATATGATATAATGAATTGGTTGTGTACTATGAATAATTACTAGAAGATTAGCAGAAAAGAAAATATTCTCATATTTTTATTTTCAGGTATATAGTGTTTTTTCTAACATTGCATCATTCTCTAATATGTGCAGATTACACAACACTCAGCATTCAAAATGATTCTTTCAGAGCAGTCTATGAACTAATGACCTCTCCTCTAGCAGATAAAAAGAAAACTGTTCACTTACAGTTGAAATAATAAAAGTCAGAAGACAGCCCTTTCCACGACTTTGAAAGTCGTAGAGATTAATGGCTTTTTTGCATAGAGATAACAACTGGAGTTTCTTAACTCTTCCTGTACTGGAAACAATTACACTGATGTATCTGATCTTAATGTTTTATTTCTTAGCTGTGCTACACATACAAATCATAATATCATAATTTTTTTTTCGCTTCAGTGTCTCTTTAAAGAGACACTGAAGCGAAAAAAAAAAATATGATATAATGATTTGTATGTGTAGTACAGCTAAAAAAAAAAACATTAACAGCAGAAACACAAGTCTAATATTGTTTCCAGTAAAGGAAGAGCTAAGAAACTCCAGTTATCTATGCAAATTAGCCATTCAGCTCCACAACTTTGAAAGTCGCAGAGAACTCTGCCAGACACTTGAGATAATCTATATATATATATATATATATATATATATATATATATATATATATATTTATATAATATATATATATATATATATATATATATATATATATATATATATATATATGTATATATATATATACACTAAGTGCCTCAACCTTAGATCAAGAAGAAGAAGTAGTGCCTTGCCCCCAGGGCTGTTCCTAGACTTTTTGCCGCCCCCCACCGCCGCAGCCATGGGTGGGGTCCGCCGAGCTAGAGGGGGTAGCGGGTAGGAAGGGGGTATTGGGCACAGCGGCGGGGAGGGAGTTGGACCCACCCTCCCTCCCCTGGGTCCCCCATCTGCCCTCCCCCTCTAGCTTAAGCAGTGGCAGCCGCCGCTATTAGTAAGAGGCAGTAGACGTGAATCGGAATGATGGCACCCCCGGCTCCCCTATAGATGTGGGTCGACGTGTTGGTTCTGGCAGGACGCGCGCAGCTCAGAGCTGTCTTTATAGGCTGAGGAAGCGTGTCTGATGGGGTGTCAGTGGTGATGTCATCAGCTGACAACTTTTTGCAGGAGGTGCTATCATTTCTGGGGGTTGGGCTTGTGCTCTGCCTCCTGGGTATTTAAGGCCAGAGTATTCACTTGCTCGTTGGCCTTGATACTAATCAGTTCACTGGTTCTTGGCCTAGTCAGTGAGTTTCAAGAGCTACATTAATATATTGTGTAGACACACAATATATATGTACTCTAGTTAGTCAGTCTTGCTTTTTGTAATTATATATTATTGTAATATTTTGAAGTAACATCTTATTGTATATTTATCTGTGTACCGACCTCTTGCCTGCCTCTTGACCTCGCTCTTGTCTTGTCCTTCTTTACCACTGCCATCTGATACACGTGTTCGACTCGGCCTGTCCCTGACTTCTTTAATGCCTGATCCTTACAATACGACTGACATCTGACTTATGTGTATGACCCTGCCTGTTTTTTTACTACGATATTGCCTTGCTACTCTGTACCTCGATACCTCTGACTTTGTGTACGACTACGGCCTGCTCCTGACTATGCTTTACGTACTACTTTTTGTGTATACACTTGTACATTACCTCATCACGTATCAGCGTGATAATCAGTATGTGCAAAAGATCAGTTCCTTCAAAACATCAGTTCCTGCAAAATGCATTCACAGTTTATGATATCTGCAGATCTCATACACACCTTGTTTAACGGACATTCATCTGCAGATCAGATCCACCAGGATGGATCTTCAGATCTGCAGATAATTGTCTGATCTGCAGATGAATAGCCCCCTGCATACTACATGGAAGGGGGTAAAATTGGTCTATGATTTGTCATTTTCCAAAGACTTTTATCTGTTGTGTACACAGCTTTTAATGGCTGTTATTAAGGGCAATCTCAGGTTTGTAACTACAACCTACCGGCTCCTCAGCAAAGATCTGCCACCCAAGCCCCCATATTCCAGCCCCCTGCATCCATGAAAAAAGGTGCCTGGAAAAAAGGGCGCAGGATATTGCTGCTAGAAGAATATCACTTTTAACCATATTCTACTGCTGGATTAGGATAGCTACACCTAACCCTACTCTCCAGTGATGTGCAAAAATGCTGATATTCTTTTTGCATTAATTTATATGAAAATAACGTTAAGTTCGATTTCCAAGTGAAAATTCCATTGAAAATTTGTTCTTGTTTTTCGTGAATTTTCATAGTAAAAATATAGATTTTTTGCATTTTTGTGGTAAAAATTGCCACAGTAAAAACAGTTTTTCTGCATTGTCACGCTTTTCACTATTTTTCAGGGTAAAAATATCTATTTTTTGCAGTAAAAATAAAAGTTTTTTTCCGCATTTTACTGAAAAACGTGAAAAGGGGGAAAAACAAGCCTATTTTTTGTGAAAATTTCTGGTAATAGGAAAAAGCATTTTCAATGTGAAAATAACTGGTGAAAATTTGCAAGCAACACTGGTGATTGGTCCAATCATGCAACACAATCTGTTCAATGCTGATTGGTGCAAACATGCAAGGCGATTGGTGCAATGTGACTGATCCAAACTTGCAAGGTGATTGGTTCAATATGAATGGCCAATCATGCAAGGCGGTTGGTCCAATGTGATTGTTCTAATCGTGCAACGCAATAGATCAGAAGTGATTGATCCAAGTGTGTAATGTGATCGGTTCAAAGTGATTGGTCCCACCATGCAAGATATTTGATCCAAAGGGAATTGTCTAATTGTGCAAGGCGATTAGTCCAATGTAATTTGTCCAATTGTGCAACTGGATCGGTGCAATGAGATTGGTCCAAGCTGACTGATCCAGTTGAGCAAGGTGATTGGTTCAATTTGATTGATCCAAACATGCAAGATGATTGGTTCAATGTGATTGTCCAATCATGCTAGGGGATTGATCCAGTGCGATTAATCTAATCATGCAAGGTGATGGGTCTAAAATGATTGTCCTAATCGTGCAACACGATAGAGCCAAAGTGATTGGTCCATTCGTGCAAGGCAATTACAGGGAGTGCAGAATTATTAGGCAAGTTGTATTTTTGAGGAATAATTTTATTATTGAACAACAACCATGTTCTCAATGAACCCAAAAAACTCATTAATATCAAAGCTGAATATTTTTGAAAGTAGTTTTTAGTTTGTTTTCAGTTTTAGCTATTTTAGGGGGATATCTGTGTGTGCAGGTGACTATTACTGTGCATAATTATTAGGCAACTTAACAAAAAACAAATATATACCCATTTCAATTATTTATCTTTACCAGTGAAACCATTATAACATCTCAACATTCACAAATATACATTTCTGACATTCAAAAACAAAACAAAAACAAATCAGTGACCAATATAGCCACAATTCTTTGCAAGGACACTCAAAAGCCTGCCATCCATGGATTCTGTCAGTGTTTTGATCTGTTCACCATCAACATTGCGTGCAGCAGCAACCACAGCCTCCCAGACACTGTTCAGAGAGGTGTACTGTTTTCCCTCCTTGTAAATCTCACATTTTATGATGGACCACAGGTTCTCAATGGGGTTCAGATCAGGTGAACAAGGAGGCCATGTCATTAGTTTTTCTTCTTTTATACCCTTTCTTGCCAGCCACGCTGTGGAGTACTTGGACGCGTGTGATGGAGCATTGTCCTGCATGAAAATCATGTTTTTCTTGAAAGATGCAGACTTTTTCCTGTACCACTGCTTGAAAAAGGTGTCTTCCAGAAATTGGCAGTAGGACTGGGATTTGAGCTTGACTCCATCCTCAATCCAAAAAGGCCCCACAAGCTCATGTTTGATGATACCAGCCCAAACCAGTACTCCAGCTCCACCTTGCTGGCGTCTGAGTCGGACTGGAGCCCTTTACCAATCCAGCCACTGGCCCATCCATCTGGCCCATCAAGACTCACTCTTATTTCATCAGTTCATAAAACCTTAGAAAAATCAGTCTTGAGATATTTCTTGGTCCAGTCTTGACGTTTCAGCTTGTGTGTCTTGTTCAGTGGTGGTCGTCTTTCAGCCTTTCTTACCTTGGCCATGTCTCTGAGTATTGCACATCTTGTGCTTTTGGGCACTCCAGTGATGTTGCAGCTCTGAAATATGGCCAAACTGGTGGCAAGTGGCATCTTGGCAGCTGCACGCTTCACTTTTCTCAGTTCATGGGCAGTTATTTTGCGCCTTGGTTTTTCCACACGCTTCTTGCGACCCTGTTGACTATTTTGAATGAAACGCTTGATTGTTCGATGATCACGCTTCAGAAGATTTGCAATTTTAAGAGTGCTGCATCCCTCTGCAAGATATTTCACTATTTTTTACTTTTCTGAGCCTGTCAAGTCCTTCTTTTGACCCATTTTGCCAAAGGAAAGGAAGTTGCCTAATAATTATGCACACCGAATATAGGGTGTTGATGTCATTAGACCACACCCCTTCTCATTACAGAGATGCACATCACCTAATATGCTTAATTGGTAGTAGGCTTTCGAGCCTATACAGCTTGGAGTAAAACAACATGCATAAAGAGGATGATGTGGTCAAAATACTCATTTGCCTAATAATTCTGCACTCCCTGTAGTCACAAACAAACAAACAAACAAACAAACAAACACAGAACATTTATATCGCGCTTTTCTCCTGGCGGACTGAAAGCGCCAGAGCTGCAGCCACTAGGACGCGCTCTATAGGCAGTAGCAGTGTTAGGGAGACTTGCCCAAGATCTCCTACTGAATAGGTGCAGGCTTACTGAACAGGCAGAGCCGAGATTCGAACCCAGGTCTCCTGTGTCAGAGGCAGAGCCCTTAACCATTACACTTTCCAGCCACTGTAGTCCAATGTTATGGTCCAATTGCACAATGCGATTGGTCCAATGAGATTGGTCCAGTTGTGCAACGTGATTTCAAGGAGTTAATGAAAGTGTAAAGGTGAAGGGCCATGCCTTAATTTTAAAAAGTAGTCTCCCCTCCACAGCTTTAAAGGATACCTGTAGTGAGGGAAAGTCGTTCAGTTCAACCTGCCTGGGGCTTCTTCCAGCCCCCTGCAGTCCTCTCCTACATGCCCAGGAGAATGTGCGCATATGTTCTGGGGGGTTTATGCTGAAATCTGGGAATCCTCTTAAATAAAAGGACCCCCAGGTGTCCTGCCCATTTCAGGCAAATAGGTGCCCCCTCCATGTAAATAGATATAGAGAGTCATTTTTGACCCTTCACCTATGTAATGGTAAAAAAAGAAAGAATTAACTGGCAGATGACCACCATATTTGACCAAGAGATAGATCCCTTCTAACTGAAATTTGATAACCTTGAAATCTAATAAAAATCTATGGAGCCACCACCACCATACAGGGCCGACTGGCAGGCCCACGCCAGGTCTCCCTCTGGGGCTTTGCAGAGTGTTGTCAGACTGTGTTCTGTCTCCATCCACCTTGGCAGCCTGTTCCCCCATGACCCGCGCCAAGAAAGTATTCATGTGATGTACATGCCACCTGCTGTAGAGGAATAAGGGTGCGTCAGTAGAAAGTTACTAGCGATGGCTCGAATCATTCACCGGCGGACAGTTCCCATCGATCATCGGCCGTTTACCCGCCCGTGAACAGATCGTGAAGTTCGATACACCCGATACTTTTGCATGGAGCGAAAAATTGACCCTTCACATAAGAGTCAGCAGACACATGGCAGCCAATGAGGTATCTCTCCCTCCTGGACCACACCCCTCATAAAAACGTGAGCACAGCAGCCATTTTACATTCTGAGAGTGGCTGCTTTGCTACTGTAGGTAGAGTAGGGAGAGAGCTCTGCTGAATGAGGGATAGCATAAGTAGCTTGCTGTTCTGCTTGTCCAGTGCACTCTAGCTGTTGGAGAGACGTGTTTCTTCTTTTTGTTCTTTGACTAGAAAACCCATATTCCTTTTCAGGATAGGTTTTTTTTTTTTTTTTTTGTAATTGTTAGACTGCTGCTCTGTGTGTCCAGTGCACTTTAGCTGTTGCAGAGGTGTGCTGCTCCTAGTAGTTCACCAACTAGAGAACCCCATAAGTTTAGACTTTTTTTTGTGCTTTTGTGCTGTGCGCTGTTGCCGACCGTGGTGTTCTGAATTAATATTATTACAAACTGCGCCCACTAAATTTACTCCACACACTGTATTGAAGGTATATATATATATAAAAAACTAAGAGTGTTCGCTATCTGTTAAGTCCACGTTTGAATGTCTATATTAATCTTAATGAGGCAGCGCTTCTCTTCTCATAGCATGCCACCTGTAAAATCAAGCAAAACTGCACATAGTGTATTACTGTTACAATAACATAATTAAACACCCAAAAGTGCCAAAGTGCTCCGTCAGTGCTCCACTGCAAGTGCCAATAATCCACGATATCCCCTTAAGAATTGCACGCTCACCAAATTCAGACTACCTCAAATCCAGGTGGATCTAGAGCTTAGGCTTAACAACCAACGACTCAGCAGCAGTTGAAATCCAAGTGTTTTAATCCAATACCTCATAAAAAACAGTAAAAACGAACATAGCATAAAATCTTTGACATAAAAATAATTGCCCTGCGCTGAGTGCACACTCACGTCATCCAAGTTATCAAGCGCCTATCGGGTTCAATACCCAGCGGTGTTCCTCCTGCTATCAGCGTCCCATACCCGCTGCGACTCTTCCACTGTGACGTCAGACGCTCCTGGCTCCGCCTTACGCGTTTCGTCCCTACGGACTCATCAGAGGCTGACGTCACAGGAGCGGCCGACGTCTTATATACTCCTACTTCCGGGTTGACCTGAGACACATCCCGTCGCGGCCATGTTTACGCATGAACCGCATCACATGGCCCTATGCGTCAATGCGACTTGGAGGTCGCATTGAACTGACGCTTCCATGCATTCAGTAAAGCTCAGTGGTACTGCCATCTAGTGGAATAAAATGAACTAGCACCAAATTCTAATGTCCATCAGTTCTATAGTTCTGTGAAGCTAAAATCAGTTTTATATTAATGTTAAGCTTCAATCTACATACGCCATTTCAAATGCATTCCTCTTATATATTACAATATTTATAAGGATGTGTATATAAATGCATGAGAGCATCAGTATTGTTGATTAACACCACTAGTTATTGTTCCACCACCTTCATTAACGCCCAGACAATTGCTGCTTTATAGAAATAACACTGGCCCCAACATCTGATGGGTCCCAACACCTTATTCACCATACAATACATTTCATCCGCCTTTGTGCGTCCCATTCAGGCCCCCATTTACATACTATCTGCCCGAAACCAGGCATCTTATGGGGTGAGAATCCTGTGAACCCCCATAGTCATACCCTGTTCCCAAATCGGGTCCTAGCCCCTTCATCTATGTGTCCCCTTTACTTTTACCAGGGGTCAATCCCAAATGTGTATAAATCGGTTCCAGGGTTCTCAACACACTTACAAAATTCATTACACATTTAAATCCTATCCTCTTACCCCCATTTCAAATTTCCTCAATTATAACTCGTGCCTCTAACCCCAAATAAAGGATCCCCACATCAATTCCCCATTCTAAGTGCAGCTCGCTTAAAGATCATTTGTAATAAAACAATTTAGATCAAATTCCACATTCAGTCACCTTGGGGTTAACGTTTTGAGGCTGAAGATCCACCTCCCCTCCGCTTGGGAAATGTCCCTCACCCTGCTCGACCCTCTCCATTTTTTCATATGGGCCTCTATCCCCATGAAGGTCATCATGCTAGGGTCACTATTGTGATGTAGTCGGAAATGGTTGGATACATTGTGTGTAGCCAAGCCCTTTATAATATTGGCCACATGCTCTCTAATTCTCTTGTGTAATTTCCTGGTGGTTCGGCCAATATACTCCAAATTACAGGGGCATTTTAACAAATATATTACCCCTTCAGTGTTGCATGTAATACATTGTCTTATTGTGATCAGCTGTCCAGTGTTATTTGCTGTGAATTGACTTCCCCTCTGGGGACATGCTTCTCTACAGCCCCTACATCCTCGGCAGGGAAAGAAGCCTGTTTGCCCCAGCATGTCTGCTGCGTTTACCTGAGGTGGTTCTATACAGCTTGACACCAATTTGGATTTAAGATTGGGGGCTTTTTTATATATAAACCCAGGCCTCTGCGGCACTACACTTTTTAAAGTACCATCAAGTTGTAAGATATTCCAGTGTTTTTTGATGATTTTTTCCACGTCCTCATATTGGCTGTTATAATCCAACAAAATGTCATATTCCCTATTTTTTTGCGATACAGTTGCTTTCTTGTTCTCCAATAGTTGAGTTCTATCCATTGCTACCACCATATTGACCTGTGTTTTCATCATCCCCTCATTATAGCCTTTTTCTACAAA
The DNA here is from genome assembly GCF_040937935.1 of Hyperolius riggenbachi. Taxonomy (NCBI): domain Eukaryota; kingdom Metazoa; phylum Chordata; class Amphibia; order Anura; family Hyperoliidae; genus Hyperolius; species Hyperolius riggenbachi. Next base: position 389,811,862 of record NC_090646.1, read on the forward strand.
TCTTTGCACTAATACCTCACTCTGTTCTTTGAAATCCTCCATCCTAGAGCAATTTATCCTAATGCGCATTAATTGCCCTTTGGGTATGTTCTCCAACCATTTCTTATGGTGGCAGCTACCCAGTGGAAGATATCCATTTTTATCCGTTGGTTTGAAATAAGTTTTCGTGTTCAATATATTATCCTCCTTTTTGATCACCAAATCAAGGAATTCCACCTGCTCCAGCGACCAATTAAAAGTGATTTTTATTGGGTCCCAATGGTTATTTGCTTTCTCACAGAATTTTTCCAACTCCTCTTCTGATCCTCTCCATATAAAAAACAAATCATCTATGAATCTGTTCCACATTATTATATTCTCTGATCCTTCTATTAGCAATATTTCCTGTTCCCACTTGGCCATGTATATATTTGCCACTGAAGGTGCGAATTTTGCCCCCATGGCGCACCCATGTGGGTAATAGATATTTAAGTTCATTTGTATTAATGATGGTTTCCCTTTCCCCTTGTACCAATATGTTCTTTAATGCCATTTTATATTCATGGGTAGGATCCTTCTTTAATTTTTTATATGTCGACTGATCTTCAAGTAGCCTGTCCATCTCCCTTTTATATTGTTGGGAGTTCATTATGACCAAGCCTCCCCCTTTGTCCGCAGGTTTCAGGATCAAATCCTTCATCTCCATTAACTCACTGATTTGTTGGTGAATCTGATCCACATTTTTTGTTTTTTAACCACTTGATGACCCACCCTTTACCCCCCCCTTAAGGACCAGCGCTGGTTTGATTGATCTGTGCTGGGTGGGCTCTGCAGCCCCCAGCACAGATCAGGGTGCAGGCAGGGAGATCAGATTGCCCCCCTTTTTTTCCCCCTATGGGGATGATGTGCTGGGGGGGTCTGATCTCTCCTGCCTGCTGTGGGTGGCGGGGGGGGCACCTCAAAGCCCCCCTCCGCGGCGAAATTCCCCCTCCCTCTCCTACCTGCTGCCTCCCCCTGGTGTTCCGGGCTGCACAGGACGCTATCCGTCCTGTGCAGCCAGTGACAGGATGTGGTCTGTCACATGGCGGCGATCCCCGGCCGCTGATTGGCCGGGGATCGCCGATCTGCCTTACGGCGCTGCTGCGCAGCAGCGCCGTACAAATGTAAACAAAGCGGATTATTTCCGCTTGTGTTTACATCTAGCCTGCGAGCCGCCATCGGCGGCCCGCAGGCTATTCACGGAGCCCCCCGCCGTGATTTGACAGGAAGCAGCCGCTCGTACGAGCGGCTGCTTCCTGATTAATTAGGCTGCAGCTGGCGACGCAGTACTGCGTCGCTGGTCCTGCAGCTGCCACTTTGCCGACGCACGTTATGAGTGTGCGGTCGGCAAGTGGTTAATCTCTAATTTCTCTAAATCTTGCAAAATTGCCCTTTTAAATGTATCAATTGTACTTTCTTTTGAGGAGTCCTGGGGATTAAATAATTATTTATTTCTCAATCCTGTATGTGCATACTCTTGTGGGACAGGATTGGCTCTGGTGGTGGGGCCCCCTTTGTTTAAGAAATACTTTTTTTGTGTGATTTTCCTCACATATTTATTAATATCCAGATATGCCCCAAATGTATTCAGTTTTTTTGGGGGGGGCATAATTGAGACCTTTGTCTAAAAGTTTTAACTGTGGTTTAGTAAGTTGCACCCCACTGATGTTAAAGATCCCACTCATTTTCATATCCTTCTTCTTTTGTTGCTCTCTTCTGCCCCCTCTTGTGCCTCTCCTGTTCTTTTTTCCCCTCCTCCCCATTCTTCCTCCTGATATATACTCGGGTTGATACATTTAAAGGGGCAATTTTGCAAGATTTAGAGAAATTAGAGATTAAAAAACAAAAAAAATGTGGATCAGATTTACCAACAAATCAGTGAGTTAATGGAGAAAGGGATCAAAAAGGAGGATAATATATTGAACACGAAAACTTATTTCAAACCAACGGATAAAAATGGATATATTCCACTGGGTAGCTGCCACCATAAGAAATGGTTGGAGAACATACCCAAAGGGCAATTAATGCGGGGGGATTTTCAACACTTTTGTGAACCTTAGGGTTACAATATATAACAGGTACTCTGGGGTTAGTGGGTAATAGATATTTAAGTTCATTTGTGTAACGATTGTGGAATGCTCTCCGTGATCAGCGCACAAGACGTGCGCTGACACTGCAGAAATCCTCCACAAGCGTGTAATTTGAGGGAACCCAGCAAAAGGTGCAATGCACCTGTAGAGGGAAATTCCTGTCGGCAGGTGGAGCTGTGGAGTGCAGAGGAACAGCTCCTCTGCCTTGCCACAGACGCAAGACAGGAATTGCACGAAGGGAAGAAACGCAGGGCAAGATAGCCCTGAAAGAGAGAGATCAAAGCGACAGAGGGTATGTGTGTTCACCAAACTAGTCGCCACCCTGCGACGATGAACACACAACCAGGAAGATAAAGTGAGAAGGCAATCGCCGGAGATGGCGGTTGCTAACAGCGACACAAGACCGAATAAGCACAGATGAGGAATGTATGTATGTCCACCAATCTAGCCGCCAACCTGCGATGGCGGACACACAACAAAGGAAACTGAGTGAGAACGCAATCGCCTGAGAAGCGATTGCGAATGAGATTGAGCAAAGGGACAGATTGTATGTGTGTGCACCAAACTAGTCGCCAACCCGTGACGGTGCACACACAACAGCAGATAAGAAGTAGGAACGCAATCGCAAGAGAGGCGATTGCCAGAGGTGACACAAGGCTACAGCAAGGCAGAGCACGAGAGTAGCAAAGGCACAGCAAATCATACAATGAGAAGATAAGGAAAATAACAAACGCTAACTAAACGCGAACACCGCACTCAATCGCAATAGTGCACGCGTTTATGCGCGGTATCCGCGTGTTAAGCACAACAGAGACAAGCATGCCTAACTAACCACCGACAGACAAACATAAAACACAGGACGCGAGCACTTGCTTAACGGTTACCTCACCGAGCCTCCAGCAAGCGTTCGTAGCAGACAAGACAGATACACGAAAACAGGAATAAGTGAGAGAGACGGATCCACATCACTAGTGCCAGGCGAGTGCGATCCAGGCAAGACAGATTAGATGAGATAGCTGGTAGCAACTGCTGCTCCAGCTATACTCCAAGAACAAAGATCAGAACGACTTCCTGTCGACCACCGCTGGGACAGAACAATCGCAACAGACAAACAAAACAGATATGCAATCCTAACTGCACTAGGGAATCTGCCTAGTGCAGTCCCAGGAATTACTCTAAGCTAATCTTTAAACAATGAGCAAGGCTGACACTCCAGGAGTGTTTCACAGGACTAACCCTTATGACCAGCAAAGGACTCTGGGAAACATAGCTCTTTATACTGCCAGTCATCAAAGGAGGCAGGTAGGGGATTTGCATAACGAGTGTATGCAAATTCCTCAGCAGCAGAACAGACCAGAAACTTGTAGTGGAAAGACAGGTCTCTCTTCCAGAGACCTGCAGCCCACAGACTAGAGGAATGGTCAAACAGCTGTCTGCCAGTGCAGCCAGCTGAGCGGATCATTACAATTTGTATTAATGATGGTTTTCCTTTCCCCTTGTACCAATATGTTCTTTAATGCCATTTTATATTCATGGGTTAGATCCTTCTTTAATTTTTTATATGTTGACTGATCTCCAAGTAGCCTGTCCATCTCCCTTTTATATTGTTGGGAGTTCATTATGACCAGGCCTCCCCCTTTGTCCGCAGGTTTCAGGATCAAATCCTTCATCTCCATTAACTCACTGATTTGTTGGTAAATCTGATCCACATTTTTTTTGTTTTTTAATCTCTAATTTCTCTAAATCTTGCAAAATTGCCCCTTTAAATGTATCAACCCGAGTATATATCAGGAGGAAGAATGGGGAGGAGGGGAAAAAAGAACAGGAGAGGCACAAGAGGGGGCAGAAGAGAGCAACAAAAGAAGAAGGATATGAAAATGAGTGGGATCTTTAACATCAGTGGGGTGCAACTTACTAAACCACAGTTAAAACTTTTAGACAAAGGTCTCAATTATGCCCCCCCCAAAAAAAACTGAATACATTTGGGGCATATCTGGATATTAATAAATATGTGAGGAAAATCACACAAAAAAAGTATTTCTTAAACAAAGGGGGCCCCACCACCAGAGCCAATCCAGTCCCACAAGAGTATGCACATACAGGATTGAGAAATAAATAATTATTTAATCCCCAGGACTCCTCAAAAGAAAGTACAATTGATACATTTAAAAGGGCAATTTTGCAAGATTTAGAGAAATTAGAGATTAAAAAACAAAAAATGTGGATCAGATTCACCAACAAATCAGTGAGTTAATGGAGATGAAGGATTTGATCCTGAAACCTGCGGACAAAGGGGGAGGCTTGGTCATAATGAACTCCCAACAATATAAAAGGGAGATGGACAGGCTACTTGAAGATCAGTCGACATATAAAAAATTAAAGAAGGATCCTACCCATGAATATAAAATGGCATTAAAGAACATATTGGTACAAGGGGAAAGGGAAACCATCATTAATACAAATGAACTTAAATATCTATTACCCACATGGGTGCGCCATGGGGGCAAAATTCGCACCTTCAGTGGCAAATATATACATGGCCAAGTGGGAACAGGAAATATTGCTAATAGAAGGATCAGAGAATATAATAATGTGGAACAGATTCATAGATGATCTGTTTTTTATATGGAGAGGATCAGAAGAGGAGTTGGAAAAATTCTGTGAGAAAGCAAATAACCATTGGGACCCAATAAAAATCACTTTTAATTGGTCGCTGGAGCAGGTGGAATTCCTTGATTTGGTGATCAAAAAGGAGGATAATATATTGAACACGAAAACTTATTTCAAACCAACGGATAAAAATGGATATCTTCCACTGGGTAGCTGCTACCATAAGAAATGGTTGGAGAACATACCCAAAGGGCAATTAATGCGCATTAGGATAAATTGCTCTAGGATGGAGGATTTCAAAGAACAGAGTGAGGTATTAGTGCAAAGATTTGTAGAAAAAGGCTATAATGAGGGGATGATGAAAACACAGGTCAATATGGTGGTAGCAATGGATAGAACTCAACTATTGGAGAACAAGAAAGCAACTGTATCGCAAAAAAATAGGGAATATGACATTTTGTTGGATTATAACAGCCAATATGAGGACGTGGAAAAAATCATCAAAAAACACTGGAATATCTTACAACTTGATGGTACTTTAAAAAGTGTAGTGCCGCAGAGGCCTGGGTTTATATATAAAAAAGCCCCCAATCTTAAATCCAAATTGGTGTCAAGCTGTATAGAACCACCTCAGGTAAACGCAGCAGACATGCTGGGGCAAACAGGCTTCTTTCCCTGCCGAGGATGTAGGGGCTGTAGAGAAGCATGTCCCCAGAGGGGAAGTCAATTCACAGCAAATAACACTGGACAGCTGATCACAATAAGACAATGTATTACATGCAACACTGAAGGGGTAATATATTTGTTAAAATGCCCCTGTAATTTGGAGTATATTGGCCGAACCACCAGGAAATTACACAAGAGAATTAGAGAGCATGTGGCCAATATTATAAAGGGCTTGGCTACACACAATGTATCCAACCATTTCCGACTACATCACAATAGTGACCCTAGCATGATGACCTTCATGGGGATAGAGGCCCATATGAAAAAATGGAGAGGGTCGAGCAGGGTGAGGGACATTTCCCAAGCGGAGGGGAGGTGGATCTTCAGCCTCAAAACGTTAACCCCAAGGGGACTTAACGTAGAATTTGATCTAAATTGTTTTATTACAAATGATCTTTAAGCGAGCTGCACTTAGAATGGGGAATTGATGTGGGGATCCTTTATTTGGGGTTAGAGGCACGAGTTATAATTGAGGAAATTTGAAATGGGGGTAAGAGGATAGGATTTAAATGTGTAATGAATTTTGTAAGTGTGTTGAGAACCCTGGAACCGATTTATACACATTTGGGATTGACCCCTGGTAAAAGTAAAGGGGACACCAAGATGAATGGGCTAGGACCCGATTTGGGAACAGGGTATGAATATGGGGGTTCACAGGATTCTCCCCCCATAAGATGCCCGGTTTCGGGCAGATAGTATGTAAATGGGGGCCTGAATGGGATGCACAAAGGCGGATGAAATGTATTGTATGGTGAATAAGGTGTTGGGACCCGTCAGATGTTGGGGCCAGTGTTATTTCTATAAAGCAGCAATTGTCTGGGCGTTAATGAAGGTGGTGGAACAATAACTAGTGGTGTTAATCGACAATACTGATGCTCTCGTGCATTTATATACACATCCTTATAAATATTGTAATATATAAGAGGAATGCATTTGAAATGGCGTATATAGATTGAAGCTTAACATTAATATAAAACTGGTTTTAGCTTCACAGAATTATAGAACTGATGGACATTAGAATTTGGTGCTAGTTCATTTTATTCCACTAGATGGCAGTACCACTGAGCTTTACTGAATGCATGGAAGCGTCAGTTCAATGCGACCTCCAAGTTGCATTGACGCATAGGGCCATGTGATGCGGTTCATGCATAAACATGGCCGCGCCGGGATGCGTCTCAGGTCAACCCAGAAGTAGGAGTATATAAGACGTCGGCCGCTCTTGTGACGTCAGCCTCTGATGAGTCCGCAGGGACGAAACGCGTAAGGCGGAGCCAGGAGCGTCTGACGTCACAGGAAGCAAGGAGGATATCGCTCGGAGGAAAGTTTGAGTGCACTGCGGAAGAGTCGCAGCGGGTACGGGACGCCGATAGCCACAACAGGAGTAACACCGCTGGGTATTGAACCCGATAGGCGCTTGATAACTTGGATGACGTGAGTGCGCACTCAGCGCAGGGCAATTATTTTTATGTCAAAGATTTTATGCTATGTTCGTTTTTACTGTTTTTTATGAGGTATTGGATTAAAGCCCTTGGATTTCAACTGCTGCTGAGTCGTTGGTTGTTAAGCTTAAGCTCTAGATCCACCTGGATTTGAGGTGGTCTGAATTTGGTGAGCGTGCAATTCTTAAGGGGATATCGTGGATTATTGGCACTTGCAGTGGAGCACTAGCGGAGCACTTTGGCACTTTTGGGTGTTTAATTATGTTATTGTAACAGTAATACACTATGTGCAGTTTTGCTTGATTTTACAGGTGGCATGCTATGAGAAGAGGAGCGCTGTCTCATTAAGATTAATATAGACCGTGGTGTTCTACTAGACTGCTAAGTGTGGTTCACCAGCACAGCAACTATATATTTTTATTTGTGGTGTTTGCATAAACCTAACTGCCACCTGAGTCAAGTGGCATTCAGTTCACCAAAGCACCTGTGTGTGCATCACTATTGTTACCTTTAGGCTAGGTTCACAGTGGTCAGTTGCACTGCAGAATAATTCTGCTTATCAACTCACTGCCCATACAATTCTATGGGACTGTTCACAGTAAAGCGTTGTACCTGATCATGTTATTCTAGCTTGCTGCATGCAGGCTTTGCATTAAAGTCTATGGGCTTGATTCACAAAAGAGTGCTAACTGTTAGCACGGGCGGGAAACAATAAAGTTGCACGCGAATTTTCCTGCAAAATCGATATCGTTTTCACGCAAAAAAGTTATCATTCGAAAATTCACGCGAAAACGCCTGTGCTAACAGTTAGCACTCTTTTGTGAATCAAGCCCAATGTCCAGTCTCCATTGCAGTTCACATACATTTGAACGCATTATATCGCATGCGTTATACAAGTGACCACTGTGAACCAAGCCTTACAGTTATGTTCTGTATAAAATCTCACTGTCAGCTCATCATCACTGGCAGGGCCTTTTTTTGGTGATTGTTGCACATTGCATAAACCTAACAGTCACCTGAGTTAAGTGACATTCAGCTCACCAAAGCACTTGCATGTGCATCACTCCTGTTACCTTTACAGTATTGTCCTGTATAAGACCTCACAGGTACTTCAGTTCATCATCAATGGCAGGGCCTTTAAAAAAAAAATGTATGTATGGCATGTAAATGCCAAATTTTCAAGGCCTCTGCTACAGCGGCTGCAACACAACAATATTTTTCAAACTTGCTTATGCCAAATTCTTTTGGCCTGTGCTACAGCAGCTGCAACAAAACATAATTTTTCAAATATGTATGTGCCAGGGGCTGGAAAAGCGTGGCCGTGTGCATTCCCGCGAACGTGCGCACAAGCACAGTGACCGTCACCACTACACAAATATTGCCATCGAGTGGACTAACATTTATGTCCTGGAGGTGTCGAATAGTCAAAACAATTATTCACTTAATTGATGTTATCACTAAAGCGCTTTGCGGTTGTTTGCGGTGAGGTAAACACAGCGTTTCGTCTGTCAGTGTGAACTAGGCCTAACCCTTGCACTACCTGATCGACATGTACACACCGGACGTTTTAAAGCACTTTATTCCACAAATTTATAAAAGTAATGTGATTTTTGCCCTTTAGAGATTATAATGCAACTCTGTGTAAAATACATATTTTTTGGTGCAAATTTTGCCATGTATGACCATCTGGCATGCCACTGTCCAGGTGTTAGGACCCTTAAAACAACTTTTACATCAGTTTTGTGGCCAGAAATAGTCCACAATATAGGTGTTAGTGTTCATCCTCCCATTGAATTCTATGGTGGTTCACCGCAATTGTCCACAGAATTATTTGCAAACCGTTCGCGAACCAATTTCCGGGAAGTTTGTACATCACTAAAAGGTAAGCGTGCTTTGCTGGCACCACTCTGCACGGGCCCAGGGGAGCACTACTTTAGATGGGGGGGGGGGGCACCAGTTAGGCTCCGTCGATCACGCATGGATCACCCATCAATACTGCTGAGCAACCGACCCACGCGCGGGTGTTTGCGCAACCTAGTGGACAGTGCCGTGCGCAGCAGGCTATGGGGGGGGGGGGGCTGGGGTGCGGCTGCATAGCTAGCATAGTTGCCCCAGTATAGGGAGTTTAGTTGCCCCAGTATGGTTAGTATAGTTACCCCAGTATAGTGCCCCAGTATAGCTAGTATAGTGCCCCAGTATAGCTAGTATAGTCCCAGTATGGATAGGTAGTGCCCCTGTATAGTGCCCAGTATGGGTAGGTAGTGTCCCAGTATAGCCAGTAAAGTGCCCAGTATAGCTAGTATAGTGCCCAGATAGCTAGTATAGTGCCCAGTATAGCTAGCATGGTGCCCAGTGTAGCTAGTATAGTGCCCAGTATAGCTAGCATAGTGCCCAGTATAGGTAGGTAGTGCCCAGTATAGGTAGGTAGTGCCCAGTATAGGTAGGTAGTGCCCCAGTATAGTGCCCAGTATAGCTAGTATAGTTGCCCCCAGTATAGCTAGTTTAGTTGCCCCCAGTGTAGGTAGTTTAGTTGCCCCCAGTATAGCTAGTTTAGTTGCCCCCAGTATAGCTAGTTTAATTGCCCCCAGTATAGCTAGTACAGTTCCCCCCAGTATAGATGCTCAGGAGGGGGGAAGCAGCGCTAGAAGGAGGGGCAGTGGAGGCAGCGGTGGGAGGGGGGAAATATCCCCCCCCTTCCTCACCTGGGACCCCTCCTTCTGCCTCTCTCCCCCTCCATTTAGCGGTGGCAAGTGCGGGCTCGGCAGCGAGGAGACATGCGCAGAATTACTCACCACTTCCACGTTCCAAGCGCCGGGAACGTCATGTCGTCACAGATCTCCGCCTTCAATGCCGCCCACTGTGCTTCCGCTATTCAGTCGCTTGGAACGCGGAAGTGGTGAGTAATTCTCCGCATGCCTCCCCGCCGCCGAGCCCGCACTTGCCACCGCTAAATGGAGGGGGAGAGAGGCAGAAGGAGGGGTCCCAGGTGAGGGAGGGGGGATATTTCCCCCCTGCCCACCGCTGCCTCCACTGCCCCTTCTTCTAGCGCTGCTTCCCCCCTCCTGCGCCCTACAGTAGGAACAGGTCTGGCGAGAGGCCAGACCTGTACGGCACACCAGGCAACATCCCGCGGCACACTAGTGTGCCGCGGCACAGCGGTTGAGAAACGCTGCTCTATTGCACAGTGTGTTTATTTGGACTGTGAAAGATCTATTCTTGCGGAAGCCAGCTTGTTCTCTCCTGAGTTTTTGATTCACATAGACTTTCACTAGATCTAGTAACATTCTTGTAAATACTTTAGTGGGAATAGATAGCAATGTGATCCCCCGCCAATTATCACACACTGTTGCAACACCCTTTTTTGGCAGTTTCACAAGGACACCCTTTTTCCAGTCAGCCGGGAATTCGATGGTCCTCCCTGATTTTCTCAAACAGTTGCTGTAAAAGTGCTGAAATGTCAGCATCTTCTTTTAAACAGACACTGAAGCGAAAAAAAAAATGATGATATAATGAACTGGTTGTGTACTACGGATAATTACTAGAATTTTAGTAGCAAAGAAAATATTCTAATATTTTTATTTTCAGTTATAATTGCCTCAATTCACTAAGATCATGCTGGAGATAATAAGGCAAGAGAAAACTTACCTCCACACATTTGCCTGAGGTAAAATGTTTCCTGAATACTACATGCCTTATCACCATGGTGATAACTATAGAAATGCAGGAGATAAGCTTAGTGAATTGAGGCCATAGTGTTTTTTATAACATTGCATCATTCTCTAGTATTTGCAGTTTAGACACTACTCAGCATTCTAAATGGGTTCAAAAGTTCACTAGCCTGCTCTGTAAAATCTTCCCTGCAGAGGAAAAAAAGATACATTTGTCTTTTTAGGCTGCTTACACGCAGGGACGTTACAGGCGCACAGCAATGTAACACAAGTGGGCTGTTCACACAGCCCACGTTGCGTTACATGTAACGCTGCACGTTGTCCGGAAAGTGCAGCATGCTGAGAGGAGGCGGGGAGAGCCAGCTACAGTAGCCGTGCACATGGCTACTTAATATTCACTGCACTGGTGGCAGCTGATTGGCCGGCGGGACCACGTGATGCGGAGTGTCTCGCTCCGCATCACGTGGTCCCGCTGGCCAATCAGCGCCACTCTGGGAGACCTTATAAGGATAGAGCCGCCTAACGCGGCTCACTCTACCGTCCTCTCTTGCAGCTTCATACGTTGTGTTAGGTGCACGTTATGCGACCTTAACGTAGCACCTAACGCAACGTCTTGGTGTGCAAGTAGCCTAAAGCTTATTATCTAAAGTGTCTGGCAGAGTTCTCTACCACTTTGAAAGTCCTGGAGTTCAATGGCTAATTTGCATAGATAACAACTGGAGTTTCTTAACTCTTCCTTTACTGGAAACAATATTAAGGGGCCCATACACTTACCGATTTTCCCGCCGATATACAGCCGATTCGATCACTGTGATCGAATCGGCTGTGAAATCATGCGCAAACGCTGACCGAACGATCGATTTCCATCTGAATTCGATCATTCCTGTCGATTCCCATCGTTCCTGTCTGTGCAGAAGATTTCGCTCGATCGCTGGCGGGTCAGGAGTGTGTCGATAGCGGCGTTGGAATGCCTGACGACCGACACTAGTGGCAATACATTACCCGATCCGGCCGGCGCGAGTCCCTGCTGTCACTGCTTCTTCTTCTCTGTGCTGGGCTCCGAGTCTGGCAGGCTTCACTTCTTCCTGTCCCGGCAGGAAGTTTAAACAGTAGAGCGCCCTCTACTGTTTAAACTTCCCCGGACAGGAAGTACAGTGAAGCTGGAGCCCAGAGCGGAGAAGAAGTCAGCAGAGACCGGGGGACTCGCGCCAACCATATCAGGTAATGTATGCGGGGCCCCGAGGGGCAGCGGCAGCTGCACAGATGGCAAATCGATTTCATGCTGAAATCGATTCACAATCTGTTTGGAGTAAAGGCAGCTATACGATCCCTCTCTGATCAGATTCGATCAGAGAGGGATCTATCTGTTGGTCGATCTGATGGCAAATCAACCAGTGTATGGCCACCATTAGACTTGTGTCTCTGCTGCTAATGTTTTTTTTCTTAGCTGTACTACACATACAAATCATTATATCATAAAAAAAAATTCGCTTCAGTGTCTCTTTAACATTTCTGCTGTACTGTTATTGAGCCCGGGGTTGCTTTTCCATTTTTCAGCTTCTCAATGATGATTTCTTCTTTCCTTGGTGCTTCTGTGTTTATGTTTGGGTCTTGTTCGTTGCATTGACCACTTTCTCTGCAACCCATGTTCAAAATTTCCTGGAAGTGTGCCTTCCATCTTTGATGCTGTTCTCTCTCATTTGTAAGGATTGCTCCACTTTTATCTTTGACATTACTTCCTGTTTTGACTAATCACTACTGTAATTTGATCTATCAGCTGTGTCAGCTGGCTGCCTTGGCAGAACAACTAATTTGTGAACAAAGGAAATTAACCCTATGTTTGCTTCCATGAAAGCAGGAAGTAGACACACTGTAGATTTGTTGTAGGATTTGTATCTTGTAACAAATCCTGTAACAAATAATTGTTTTTCCTTAAAGGTTATTATGCTATTGCTTATCTTCTAGAGCAGAGAAGAAGTTCTGAGTTTAAGTCCGCTGTAATTCAAAAGGGAGCTGTGTCAGCCTGGTTCCTGGGAGGACAATTCCATGAAAAGGCTCCGGCGAAAGTGAAATAAGAGATGTTACCAAATTACAGTATTTTTATTTAAACAGGCTTCTGGTCCTAGACTTTGGTGTGGCAATATCAATGGATCCGAGCACACTGTATTACTGCAATAATACAGAAACCCTCTTAAGTTTTTACTAGTGTTAGTGTGAAGTATATTAAATGTTTTTGGCCACTAATAATAATTAGCTGCTAATTGTAGCTGGTCAAATGCCACCTTATGTAATTTACAACTCTTATGATTAAGAACTAAATCCCAGTAAGATAAGAACAGGTGATAAATCTTTTGTATAGTCGTGTTTATCATTTGTGTTTGCAGTAATTTAATGTATGTTCTTTTTACCTTCACTGGCCATTTGTGAGGAAATCTGCACATGGGAATGGAGACCTATCTGCCTGCATGGTTGGCATGCTGTCCCTGTGGTTCAGTGGCTCCTGCTGAGTGTTTGGATGATGTTGGGAAGTAGTGCTTTTGGCTGTCTAACAATTTTGATACAGTGAGATAATAGAGGGCGTGGTTTAAGGAGCTGCATGTGGGACAGGGTTATTAGTGCTGTTACTAGTGATGAGCATAAAGTGAACCTCCGGACTAAAAATCTACTCAGCAGAACTGAAAAGGCTTGGTGTTAACAGTTTCACAGCATCAGAACTTTGTTTTTCTTACCAAAACATCATTTTTAGCTGCATTTTTATCTAAGCTCCACCCATCAAAGAAAAAAAGCCCGGGCTTTTTTCCCTGATGCTGTGCAGAGCATGATGGGTTTTCCTATGTTGTTGTTCACGTTGTCTAGCAACTGGGAGAGGTGCTCAGGACACAGGACAGTTGGAACTGTGTCTCATGCTCCCTGTAACCTCCTTTCAACCAAAAAGATGGCTGCCATCATGAAATCAAACATTTGCCTGTTCTTTTAAAACAGTGTGGGTAAGAGATTATATTACCTATTTTAATTAACATAACTAATGTAACTTAATGACAGTATGTTTGTTTAGGCTGGAGTTCCTCTTTAAATGTCTGGTAGTAGAACTTTTGCAGCAAAATTCACAATTGCAATGCAAAACCATGCTGCAAAATAACTGCCAAATGTATACCGCACGCAGTGGCAGAGAAAGCCAACAGTGGGCCCCTGTGCAAATTACCAACTGCGGACCCCCTCTCAAGCAGCAAAAAGTGGGTGTGTCAACAACAGAACATGGTGCAGTTGAACATTACACATATTTATGAAAACAGCCTGTGGTAATCTTCCCGGAGCCCCAAAAGTGCTGACAAAGTAAAGGAGATATTAGTCTCTATCAATTGGTCATAAAAATATAACCCTACATTGGTTCTTATCTTTTCTTACCTTGAAAATATGACAAGCCCCTAAATGACAAATGTAGCAGTCATGAGGCACCCAAATAACAATTGCAGCAACCACCCAAGTTACACAGTAACATGCAGCATGTCCAGCCAAATAACACAGTTATGCAGCATGTACAGCCAAATAACACAGTTATGCAGCATGTACAGCCAAATAACACAGTTATGCAGCATGGCCACCCAAATAACACAGTTATGCAGCATGGCCACCCAAATAACACAGTTATGCAGCATGTCCAGCCAAATATCACAGTTATGCAGCATGGCCACCCAAATAACACAGTTATGCAGCATGTCCAGCCAAATATCACAGTTATGCAGCATGGCCACCCAAATAACACAGTTATGCAGCATGGCCAGCCAAATAACAGTTATGCAGCATGGCCAGCCAAATAACAGTTATGCAGCATGCTCACCAAAATAACACAGCTATGCAGCATGGCCAGCCAAATAATGCAGTAAATGCAGCATGGACACCCAAATAATACAGTTATGCAGCATGGCCAGCCAAATAACGCAGTTATGCAGCATGGACACCCAAATAATACAGTTATGCAGCATGTTCACCAAAATAACACAGTTATGCAACATGGCCATCCAAATAACACAGTTATGCAGCATAGCCACCCAATTGACACATTTATGCAGCATGACCACCCAATGGACACAGTTATGCAGCATGGCCACCCAATGTACACAGTTATGCAGCATGGCCATCCCAATGAACACAGTTATGCAGCATGGCCACCCAAATAACACAGTTATGCAGCATGTCCATCCGGATAACACAGTTATGCAGCATGGCCACCCAATTAACACAGTAATGCAGCAAAAACACACAATTATACAGCATGCCTAGGGACAAAAAGCCCATTTTACCTCTCCTTACCCTACCCACTGGAAGCGCTCCTGCATGTAAGCACTATTGGCCCCACCTCCTCACTACACAACAACACATGGGGCACTGCATGTCAGAGCATCCCAGTGTGTATGGCACTCAATCTCCTGATGTATTGCCAGCAAGATAAAGCTTAGGGTGCATACACTCATCCAATTTTGATTGGCCAAAAAATGGCTAGTTTTACAATTTCCAAGTAGTATGGGAGTTTGGGAGTTTACCTACACAATCTGTTCATAGTTTCAAAATCTGTTGGCTTTCATTCTACATGGAGGTGGTAAATTGGCCAGTGATTGACTAAGGCCCAGTGCACACCGAGCGGTTTTTGGAGCGATCCGCCGGCCGCATCCACCTGTAAAAATGCTTGGCTAATGTATTGCAATGGGATGGTGCACACCGGCGGTTTGAGGTTTTTGCCCAGCCGCAAACGTGCCTCCTGCTACACGTTTGCGGTTTGCAGAAGAGTTTCGTCCTCAATGTAAAGTATAGGAAAAACGCAAACCGCTCTGAAAAACACTACTTCAGAGCGGTTTGCCAGGCGTTTTTGTTACAGAAGCTGTTCAGTAACAGCTTTTACTGTAACAATATGTGTAATCTGCTACACAAAAACGCACCCAAAACCGTTAGGTATGTTTAGAAAACCTCTCTAAACATACCTAGAATCGCTCTGAAATCAGCTCCCAAAATCGCTAGCATATTGCGGATCTGCTAGCGGTTTTGGTGTGCACTGGGCCTAAATTGCATTTGTGCGTGCACATTTATATTTGGGTGCAATTCTCAGCTATAGTATAGAAAAGTACCAGAGCCCAGCTGAAGTGCTATAACTGAACACCAACATTTGGATACACACTGTGGCCTCAATTCACGGAGCTTTATCAAACACTTTATCAAACGTTTGATAATTTTCCTCATGGGTAAAATCTAATTTTGAATTCACTAAGGTGTTATAGATTTATCGAATGTTTTATCGATGAAATGATCAATAAATCTATAACACCTTAGTAAATTCAAAATTAGATTTTACCCATGAGGAAAATTATCAAACGTTTGATAAAGTGTTTGATAAAGCTCCGTGAATTGAGGCCAGTGTTGTTAAAGTCAATTGCATTGCGCCCAAAGTGACATATAGTTGTTAACCTCCTGGGCGATAATCCCGAGCTGAGCTCGGGGTATGTCGCGCAGGAGGATTTCTCAGGCCCTGGTGGGCCGATTTGCATAATTTTTTTTTGTTACACGCAGCTAGCACTTTGCTAGCTGCGTGTAAATTCTGATCGCCGCCGCTCGCTGCCGATCCGCCGCTACTCGCCGTGCCGCGCAGCCCCCCAGACCCCTTGCGCAGCCTAGCCAATCAGTGCCAGGCTGCGCTGAGGGGTGGATCGGGACTCCCTCTAACATCGCCATGGCGACGGGGGAAGCCTAGCAGGAGATCCCGTTCAGAACGGGATCTCCTGCTTGCTCTGATCGCCAGAGGCGATCGGAGGGGGTCAGGGGATGCCACTGCACAGCGGCTATCATGTAGCTAGCGCTAGGCTAGCTACATGATTTAAAAAAAAAAAATTTTTTAAAGTGATGCGCCCCCTCCTGGGCGATGCAATTGTATCGCCCAGAGGGTTAATCTCCCTTAGACCTCTTTCAGACAGAGAGCTGACAGGTGGTGAATTCACCAACTGTCAGCTGCTCTCCTGCACTGGCTTAGCGCTTGCTAACAATTGGTACCAGCACTGAAGAGGCAGCCCCATGCAGTCACATCTTAGCACCCTGCCATGCTCAAATATGACATGCCGTGGTCCTCTGCCACCAGGAAAAGGCACTGCATGTCAAGCGCTGACACACGTGATGTTTTAAAAGCAGCAATTCGGCTGTATTTTAATTGCACCTAAATTGCACTTTTGGGCAGCAGACAGGATGCTGAACTGCCCGACAAGCACAGTGGCGTAGCAACAGGTGGTGCAGAGGTTGTGACTGCACGGGGGCCCCGTAGGGCCCTCTCTCAACTGCAGTATTGGCTCTTTATTTGGTCCTGTGCTGGTAATAATTACTTCTATAGACGCTGTGAGTAGTAGTAATCCTTAACAAACTGTTCTCTATCCCCTTCTTGCACTTCTGACACTGTGTTATCCTTGGCAGGTTTGGGGGGAGGGGTTAATTTAAAACTTGCACCAGGGCCCATAGCTCCTTAGCCACGGCACTGGCCCAGTTCACCTTTCCATCTGAAAGAGGCCTTTGGTGTGTGGTAGTTCCTAACTAAACATGTGCTTTATTCTCCTGCTTCATGCACAGATTTCTATGACTATAAAGCATGTGTATCCCCCATTTCTTAATGGCATATCCCACTGCATCTTCACTTCAGGACTTTCTTGTACAGTGCTTACAAGAAAGGTTAAACTGTACCTGAGATGTTTAATAGTGGTGTATGTATACTTACATGGGGCTTCCTCAAGCCCCATGAAGTGCGTGGGGTCCCTCGTCCTCTCCAGCTGCTCCGTTATCTCAGTATCCCCACTGGTAATCTGGCCATTTGTGCTGTTCTGTGCACATGCAGCTCTGCTGCGCGTGTGTTCCTGCGAGTGGTCTACACTTTCATAGTACTACTATGTAGGGGCAAAATGCTCCTGGTTGTGGGAGAGCGACGCATCCAGACACCAGGGCGACTGAGCCGCACATGCACAGAAGAGCGCGATTGGCAAGATTACCAGCAGTAATGAGATAATGGAGCGGCTGGCGAGGATGTCGAGGGAGCCCACACACCTCATGGTGCTGGTGAAAGCTCCATATAAGTATAAAAATACCACTATTTAAAATCTCAGGTTTCCCTACAGGAGTCATCAATCAAATGATGCTATCCTCAGAATTACTTATCGAAGGCTTCCCCCAGCCCCTGGCAGCCAATATGTCCCTTGGCGCTCTCCACCGCTGGCTCCCAGTCCCCAACGGTGCCTTGCCAGGCTGCCAGCGCAGCATGCTCCGGACCACGTGGAGGTGATTGACAGTGGAGCAGACGCAGTGGGAGACGACCTAGAGGTTATCCTGCACACAGTCAGGGACCAGAGCCCAGTGGCTGAGAGCGGAGCTGCGGTGAGGGACATAGCGGCTGCCAAGGGTTCGAGGAAGCCTCAGGTAAGTATTACTGGGGGTAGCATCATTTGACTGATGACTCCTTTAACAAATAGCATATAACAAGCATGCATACTGGTATCTGGCCAGTGTGTCTCTGCTGTGTGCGCTTCTCACATAATCCTGGTACTGGCCATATGTTAGGGGGTAGATAAGAAATCATCTGGGAAAGTCCAGCTTGTGTTGATATACTGTGTGGCAAGGGCTTAGAGTTACCTACACAGTGCACAGCATGCAGGGCACTAGTGGCTTTTCTCTGCTTCTGTCATCCAGCCTTCTCCCTCCAGTGTCAGCTCACCTCTCCCCTTCAATCTCAGGCCTCTCTCCTCCCCGTCCAGTGTCAGGATGGGCTTCACAACTCTCCTCTTCTCCCCTCTCCCTTCTGAGGCTCCCTTATCTCACCGGCATTCCGATGCTATTCTTCTTCGGCTCTCACACACAGTAGCTTGCAGGAGTACACTATCTGCGTGCCTGTGTGTGTCATTGTAGCTGGTTTGTTTCCGCTTCCTCCCCCTAGCTGCCGGCACTTCCCAACTCTGCTTCTCCTGCATGCTGCGATCAGGAGAATGAACAGAGATGGTGGTGCAGGCTGCAGTCGCATGGGCCCTAGAGGCTGATGGGCCCTCGTGCCACTGCACGGCTTGCACAGGCGTACGTCCGCCCCTGACCGCACGCAAATATGATGCATCATTTTGCAATGACGGGAAATGACATAGGTGTCTTCCAAAAGATAATAAGATGATGTTCAAGAGGCATTGTTGTGGAAAAAAAATGCTCAGTTTTTATTTACATTGGAGCAAAAAGTGTCCATTCCAAAATTATCGATACCCTTCTCAATAATCAATAAAAAATCTTTTATTGGCAATTATAGCAATCAAAGGCTTCCTATAATTGCAGACCAGCTTTTTGCATGTCTCCACAGGTGTTTTTTTCCCATTCATCTATAGCAATGAGCTACAAATCTTTCAGGTTGGAGAGTCTTCTTGCAATTACCCTGATCTTTAGCTTCCGCCACAGTTTCTCAATTGGATTCAAGTCAGGACTCTGGCTGGGTTACTCCAAAACGTTAATGTTGTCGTCTGCTAACCATTTCTTCACCACTTTTGCTGTGTGTTTTGGGTCATTGTCATGCTGAAATGTCCACTGGTGCTCAAGGCCAAGTTTCTTTGCAGACTGCCTGATGTTGTCATTGAGAATCCTCATGTATTGCTCTTTTTTCATGGTGCCGTTTATTGTGATTAGGTTCCCTGGTCCATTGGCTGAAAAACACCCTCAAAGCATTAGGTTCCCACCACCATGTTTGACAGTGGGGATGGTGTTCTTTGGGTTGAAGGCTTCTCCTTTTTTACGCCAAATGAAGAAAACATTGTGACCAAACAATTCAATGTTTGTTTCATCTGACCGATCAGGACACAGGACAGTTGGAACTGTATCTCATGCTCCCTGTCACCTCCTTTCAACCAAAAAGATGGCTGCCCCCATGAAATAACAGCAACAATCCACAAGGACTCGACCCTCCAGGAGTGTAATACAGCAAAATATTTATTTTTATACAGCGGTGTTACAGCACACTAAAAAGCACAACGTTTCGGGCAGAGGCCCTTTCTCAAGTGCTCAAGTACTCTGGTCACACATTACAATTATATAGTAAATTTAAAATACACGCCACACCCAAATCAATTATATACAAATCTAGGTGGATTCCTACAAATGGTGGATAACTGGGGATCAACCTCAATCACCGGCCAAAACTTAGATATCGTGTCTCGCAAAATCCTCGACTCTCTACAAAAAGTGGTCACAAAATTAACCTCATTTTTCTCATCCTGTTTTTCACTATTATATGTTCTTAATGCTTCACGATCTAATCCTCCCACCTCTGCTGCTATCTCCTCGCATCTTTCTTTACTATAGCCCCTTTTAATGAAATCCTGCAGGGCCTCCCTATTAAAACGTGAGGCATGGTGGATGGAAAAACTGGGGACTCAGTCACCGTATGGCCTCAATGAAGATTTTAGCCTCAGATGCTTCTTGTAAGTTTTTTTGGCCGCTCTCTGTTTATTGAAGGGTTAATGTAATAGCAAGCATGTGCCCGCCCCCCTAATTGATTTGGGTGTGGCGTGTATTTTAAATTTACTATATAATTGTAATGTGTGACCAGAGTACTTGAGCACTTGAGAAAGGGCCTCTGCCCGAAACGTTGTGCTTTTTAGTGTGCTGTAACACCGCTGTATAAAAATAAATATTTTGCTGTATTACACTCCTGGAGGGTCGAGTCCTTGTGGATTGTTGCTGTTATATGGACTTTATGGTGAGGTGTGATGGGCCTCTGACCGCATTGGACTCCCCGTGTGATTAATGATCCCTCTGAGGCCGGCAGGTACACCGTGTTCTTGGATTTGAGTGCCCCCATGAAATCACAAACATTTCCCTGTTCTTCTAAAAGAGTGGGCAAGAGATTATATTACCTATGTATTTTAATCAACATAACTAATGTAACTTAATGACAGGATGTTTGTTTAGGCTGAAGTTTAACTCTTTAACTATGGTTCTGCTTCAAAGCAGAATCATACGTTTGTAAAAAAGGCAGACCAGTATCACAGATGATCACTTTCACCTATGTAAATTCTCACCTCATAAAAATGTAAGTAAAAACATGTAATCAACTTGATCATATAATTGATTTGTATGTATATATATATATATATATATATATACATATATATATATATATATATATATATATAATAATAATGGCAGTATTTGTATAGCGCCTTTCTCCTGTCGGACTCAAAGCGCTTGCGAGGCAGCCACTAGAGCGCACTCAGTAGGCAGCAGTGTTAGGGAGTCTTGCCCAATGAACTCCTTACTGAATTACTGGCTTACTGAACCGGCAGAGCCGAGATTCGAACCCAGGTCTCCCGTGTCAGAGGCAGAGCCCTTAACCAGTACACCATCCAGCCACAATATATATATATATTATAATAAAAGACTGAATGCACAGTGCAGGTTGACATTAGTCAATGTCATGTGCAGAAATGAATTGATGAATCAGATTTATGGCCACTTCCTGTTTGCACGTGATCCATTCTGGATGGACTAGTTCCTCTCTTGTAAAAAAACTTCTGTTTCATGGCTAAAGGAACACTATCAATGCCCAAGTATTCTAAAATGACAATGTTCAAATAATATCTAAGTAGCGGTGTAACATTTTCCTACTTTTCATGTTAAATATCATAGGCAAAACTTTTAATTCATTGTGTGTAGATTTTAGCAACGTTTGGAATGTCTCATTTGCATACGTGAATCTCTGCAGTCTGACATGGTAAGAACAGTGTAATACTGAAGCACAATTATATGAAAACAAAAGCCTATCAGGGTTCACACACACAATTACAAATGTTTATGTTGCACATAAGATACATATCTTCTGCTCTCTGTGAGAGAAAGCTCTGCCTGCCTCTGACTGAGCTCTCTGCACACACAGAGTTAACATATACCATGTGAGGGAATTCCCCCCTCCCCTCATGGCTCAGTCTGGATTACAGCAGACTGCCATCAGAAAAATGTGAAAGGAATTAGATAACAGTAAACAAAGAGATAAGGATTAAAATGTATACACCAGTACTTACCAGCACTTCTCAAACATTTCCTATCTCAATTGAAAAAAAAAAACATGTTAATCGATAGTGTTCCTTTAAATATTTAAAATTAACAGGCTGGGGTAATTGTGTGCAGCAGACTAAACATGTTGTGAGTCCTACATTTTCTGTGCATAGTGCAGACATCACCAGAATTGCAGCTCTTATACGAACAAAAAGGAAAAAAAAGAAAACAGTGAGAATCTTCCGTTGTACAAATATCTGTCACTTCAGATATGTATCTGAAATATGAAATATGAAATATGAAATATGTAGAGTCTACTTTTAATCTGCACATGTTCTATACATCTTTATGCCGAGCTTTGAGTGTATGTATAAGTAACCTGTTTCAGATGTTTCAGATGACAAGCTGGGGTAACTGGAGCAGGATAAATATGTTAGGAATTCTCTGCTATTTAAACCAGGTGACAAGGGGTAAGAGGCCTATAGACTATGTCCTATGTAGGTGACTGTGTTCTTTTCTTTTGCTCTATTTGGTGTATGTAAGTAACCATATATGTAGCTGTTGCTCTCAACCATAATAGAGCATCTTATATTACTTGTGGTTCTGTTTTCTGACCAGACGATTCTGAAACTCCAAGGTTCAGTTGCGCACATTCTCAAGACCTCACCTTGCAGTTACCTCTTAATTAACCATAACTCGGGGAAATGTATATTATTCACATTTATGTTCTGCATATATATTGTAACCTCAACGCAACCTAGGTTAAAATAACATTTACATTATTTCCAGAAAAATGTCTCTACGGACAATGTAGCACTTGTTACACATTGAGGTGACATAGATATACAGGGCAATTATGAAATCATTACTTCCTTGCCTGAAGAATTTGGACCAGCGTTGGTTAATCATTTCAGACATTTGTCAAAACATAGCACATACTCTTGACCTTCATCGGGAGAGTGTCATATTTTCCAGTGACAAGTAGTGGAGGCTGGACATGTTTTCCTCTACATGTGTTTTTGGAGGCCCTTCGTTAGGCCTGAAGGAAAAGCGAACACGTCCCTAAAGAAAGAAGTCTCCACAGGAAAGCTGAGGCATAAGATAAACATTTTTTTGGAATAAGGGGCGATGATTCAGACTACTTACACTTTCTGTCATCGTCTGAAGAGCAGGGTAGACAGAAAAAAAAGTGCTGAGTGCTGGCCTTCTTGCACAAGATACCTAGTTAAACTTTTAATATTACGTGTATATTACATTTCTGTATTTTGTCTCAAATGTCTGCAGTGTGATAGACCTTGGCTCAGAGAATGAAATCAGAAAGTCCGCTTCCAGTAAATATCAATGACATATTTACCGCACTTCTATAGAACTTTTAAAAGGCAACTAGTGTCTTCGTAATGATTACTCATCTTGAATGTTTATTGTTAAGTGCATCTGTTGATAGATTTTTTTACTTACTTGATGTTCTATATTTTTTATGATGTTATTTTAAATAAAGATTTGTAGTTCTTCTGTCTAGTGACCATATGTCAGACAGTTGCAATTAGCAGCCTTGTTGAATAACTGCTAATGGTACACCAATTACAGTGTCAGTTAATGGGAGAGTGAATTCTCTTCTTGAAGAATAGAGTATTAAGTATGGAATATTCATTGAATTTTGAACATTGAAGAAAAATGGAGTAGGGGTCTGGCAGCAACATATGCTGATATACAAATCTGGTTTTGGACTAGTCTATCTTCACCTGGGGGATTCAGTCCAACTGCCAAAACAGTGTGCAAATGAGTAGGAAGGCTAGCATCTTTGAATAGATCCCTTCCAGGGAGTGCTTTTCGAAAGAATAAAGGAGATAGTGAGAATTTCCCATGAGCAGATGGACTAGTCCAAAATATGTCAGATCTTACAGCTTTTTACTATTTACTGTAAATGACAGCAACACAGGAAAACAGTAATATATAGTGCACTTCACTCTGGAGAAATATACATTTTATATGTATGTATTTTAAATTTTAAACTTTTTCATGATAGTTGTCCTTTAATGTAATGCAGGCTCTTATCCTGAATTAGATGAT
Source organism: Hyperolius riggenbachi (assembly GCF_040937935.1). Taxonomy (NCBI): domain Eukaryota; kingdom Metazoa; phylum Chordata; class Amphibia; order Anura; family Hyperoliidae; genus Hyperolius; species Hyperolius riggenbachi. Next base: position 389,835,523 of record NC_090646.1, read on the forward strand.
TACTTACCATTTAATGCATACTTTAACACATGTAAAACCACTTCAGGACCAGAGCATTTTTCACATATCAGCACTGCTCCTATTTGCCAATAACTTTATTACTACTTATCACACCTAAATGATCTATGTATTGTTTTTTTCAGGACAAATTAGGCTTTTAGTGAGTAATATTTTTGTTTAGTAACTACCTTATTTTCTATGCATTTTAAAGGGAAAATAAGGGAAAAAATTGAGAAAAACACACTATTTCTTAATTTATATCCATTATAGCTTTAGAATAAACAGCACTAACTATCCATCCTGGTTATTACAAAATTTAGATTATGTTCCTAGTACAATGTATGGCAACAATATTGTTTTTGTAAATAAAGGTGTTTTTTTCTCATTGTACACTATTGATGATGATTACAAAACATGATTTGCAAAAATAACAGTAATATACCATCATGATATACATATTTAAAAAGCCAAGTTCCTAAGGCAACGCTATAGTTATTTTCTTTTAAATTCTTTCACAGAATATACAACATTCTTATTGCTTTTGATTCAATTTGTTACTAAAAAGAATACACAAGACATAGTCCTTAACCCTAAATACCCCTATAACAGTTAAAATGTTACCCCATATGTCCTGTGTAGCTACACTAATACTTTCCCAAGTTTGATTATAATTTTGAAAACATTTTACAATGGGCAAACATTGACTAAATATTTTACAAATGAATATGGTCAAAATAAGCAATTTTATTTCTTACGTTATATACAGTAAAGTTTCTCTTTAATATATAATATACCACAGTGTCACAAATCAGTCACTGAGCAGAATTACAAAAATTGGATGAAATAGTTGACATCTATCCAGAACATAGTACAGCAGAGTCCCAATTACCCTGAACTCAACTAACCAGCAGTCTCAACCAACCAGCACAAATCACTGGCAGTACTCACAGTGGTGGCTGGATAGTGTAATGGTTAAGGGCTTTGCTTGTGACATGGGAGACCAGGGTTCGAATCTCGGGTCTGCCTGTTCAGTAAGCCAGCACCTATTCAGTAGGAGACCTTAGGCAAGTCTCCCTAACACTGCTACTGCCAATAGAGCGTGTCCTAGTGGCTGCAGCTCTGGCGCTTTGAGTCCGCCAGGAGAAAAGCGCTATATAAGTGTTTGTCTTTGTCTTTTTGGTGAAGGCCAACTTCATAGGCTATTTGGGGGCTTTGTTGTGCTTAAAGACTGGGTTTCATGGCTCCCCCAATACTTTTTATTTCTGTATTTTATCATTTAATAGTATGTATATAGAGTGGGGGTATAGTACTAATTAGCTAGGCCTATTTTTCACATTGATTGTCAAGCGACCAGAAAGCACACTTATCAGGTGATCCCCGTCAGTGCCGATAACCAAGACTCTACTGTAGTCCTCATTCAATTCACTCCTTTTGAGTTTTCTCCTAGGATATAATGTTTCATCTTCCATTTAAAATAGCTTTTCAGTGCTTTGCAATTGTAGGTGAAGTAGGTGAAAAAGTACTATCAAAATTATTTTGAATATGTTCCTGGTTGCTGGTGGTTTTAAAGGCATTTTATTGACAAGGTGTGAAAATATAACCTAGGGGGAAAAAACAGGTAATTGCATGTGGGCCAGGAACACAAAAGAAAAATGGAACAGTTTTATTAGCATCAAACTATTAGCTGCCTTGGGTAGCTGCTGTCCAAGGGTGTGGCTGGACATGGGAAAGGGGTTGCTGAATATGTAAAAAAAGAAGACTGCAAATAGAAAAGGAAGGCTGAAAAGAATGTAGAGCAATATATGGAAGGGCATATATTCTACATAAGAGATTTCTACATGAAAGAGAGGGACTGCTGTACACGGATGTTACGCACAGAAGAGGGGGCTGCACATGAAATGGGAGGGGCGCTGTTGCACATGGATAGGGGGCAACAAGAAAGTTAGTGGTGAAAAAAGTATAAATCTGGCCTTGTTGATACTGCATTACTTCCGTTTTGTTCAAGAAAATGTAAAAAAAATGAATGTATAAAAACGACCATGCCTGTGTGGCTGGTGCATTAGCATAGAGACCAACATCAATATCACAGATCACATAACATTTTCAGAGGCAAAACAGACACAAATGCATAATAACACAATGGGCTCTATTCACAAAACTTCACATAAATCACTTATTTATCACCTAATTGAAAAAAAATAACCTTTCAGCACATTTACAAGCAAAATAATCACTCAAAGTAAGTTGTTCCTGATTAACTTCATTTCAATATTACTTTTCTTACCTTAATTATATTATAAATTTGCTCTGTGGAAGTTAAAGAAAACCTGAGGCGTGTTTGTCAAATCATATTAGGACACAGAGGCATGTTCTGAAACTTCTGTATACAATGACCTGCCTCTGTGTCCTTCTATTGTGCCTCCAGCTTCCCACCGGGCTCTGCTGTCCCCCACTTAAAGTGACCCTAAAGTCAGGAATAAAAAATGAGTTTAACTCACCTGGGGCTTCCCTCAGCCCCCTGAAGCTGATCGGTGCCCATGCTGACTCCATCAGATGACCCTGGACCGGCCGGCGGCGACTTCCGGTTCCGCCGTCACCAGCCGACAGGCTGGGAACGCGAGTGATTATTCGCATTCCCAGCCAGAATATCGCCCCCTATGCTGCTATTGCAGCATAGGGAGGCGGCAATAGCAGCATAGGGGGCGCTATTCTGGCTGGGAACGCGAAGAATCACTCGCGTTCCCAGCCGAAACCGGAAGTCGCCGCCGGCCGGTCCAGGGACATCTGATGGAGTCAGCATGGGCACCGATCAGCTTCAGGGGGCTGAGGGAAGCCCCAGGTGAGTTAAACTCATTTTTTATTCCTGCAATGAAGGGATCTTGAAGGGCACACCATCAAGGAATTGGTTGGGTGCTTGACACTGAGACATAGGCTTGTGGTAGCTTACCACACGCCTTGAAGAAGGGGGACCCTGTGTGGCTCCCGAAACAATTGTCGGTTTTTTTCCCCTGTGGGAACATATGGCTCAATAAAAGAGCGTGAATTATTGCTAAATCGGTGTGATACATTTGTCTACATTTTTTATTCCTGACTTTAGGTTCACTTTAAAAAAAGCGCCAGGCCAGCGACAAGCAGATTGTCACTAGCCTGCTATTTACCTCTTCCTGTCATTCATCGCCGCTTCCCCGCCTCCTGTATAGTGCAGCTCCCCGCCTGTGTCCTAACCTTCCCCGCCTCTGTAACCCTCCTCCAATCGGCTTACGGAGGCGGGGAGGGGATAGGACACAGGCAGGGGAGCCGTTCTACACAGGAGGCGGGTGAGCAGCGATGCATGACAGGCAGAGGTAAATAGCAAGCTAGCAACAATCTGTTTGGCGCTTTTTTTTAAGGGAGGACAGCAAAGCCGGGGGGGGGGGGGGGCGGTCACTGTACACAAAACATGCCTCTGTGTCCTAATATGATTTGACAAACATGCCTCAGGTTCTCTTTAAAAAATGTAACATAGATAAGGGCAAAACAGAGGAAAACAGGTAGAAAAGCTTTGTGAATCATGTCCATTGTGTAGTGCATAATTGACACCTGATGCACCGGTTAAAATATTAAATGCACCAGTTAAAATATAAAATATTTTAACAGTGCTATAAATAGTTATCTAAATATCTGTGATAGTAAAATATTTTCCTGAACACCTTTTATCAAGCTGTCCTTACTTGTCTTAGGCAATGCACACACTGAAAAATTATTCAATTTGATGTAATGCCAAGAGAAAGTGGCAAATATTGATGTAAGACCAGCAAGTCAATGTTTGTTTAAGATTATATTTGTTTTACAATTTGTTTTATTCAGGTTTCAGTGTGACCTGGTTTCGGTCTAAGCACTGAATTAACAGTTAGTCAAATACTATTATGTGAACCCGGAAGATTTCTTTTGATTCACACCGAAGGTATGGATCGTAATATAACCCAGGTCAAACTTAGGCATACAAACACAAAACTAAGTTCAAATGGTCTTATCGGAAAACACCAAAAAAGCCCTTATTAATTATAAACTCAAAGCAAAACATATAGGCAAACGTGATGTGCATTAGCCCCTATTCTTTAAAAAATGCTGCAAAAAATATGTCAGCTCTATAAAGATGTACTATATTGACCCTCATACCAATCTAGTCTGTGGCATGTGGGTGTTTATGTTGATTAGCCACGGTTTTTTAACATGGACAGTCCTACTTAACCACTTCAGCATTAAAGTGACTCAGAGCTGAATATAATCAAAAGATTTATAAATACCTGGGGCTTCCTCCAGCCCCATCCGTTTGGATCGCTCACACGCCACCGTCTTCCACTGCCCGCAGCTACGGGAACCAGGTCCCCGCACTTTCGTCAGTCGGCTCCAGTCTGACGTAAAAGAAGTGCGCTCTTTGCGTATCTCTCCAGCACCCGCTGGAAAGATACATAGAGGGCGCACTTCTTCTGTGCAGACTGGAGCTGAGTGACGGAAGTGCGGGGACCCGGTAGCTGCGAACAGCGGAGGACGGCGACGAGGGAGCGATCCAGCGGATGGGGCTGGAGGAAGTCTCAGGAATGTATACATCTTTTTATTACATTCAGCTCTGGTACACTTTAACTACCTTAACACCGATCCACCGAGCCCCAGGATGCCTAACGCCGATTGGCGCCAAGTCCTGGGTCTGCAGTTTGCAGGAGATCGCACACAGGATGCGCGTGCATCTCCTGCTCGGGGGGCGGAGCTCCGCCCCCTCTTCAGTCTCCGAGCAGCGATCGCTGCTCGGAAGACTGTTAGACGGCGTAATCGCCGTCTATTTACATGTACAGCACTGCGATCGGCAGCAGCACTGTACTGGGGACAGCTGTGTGACACGGCTGTCCCCCTGGGGGACAAGAGAGAGATCGGCTGTCATAGGCAGAAGCCTATGACAGCCGATCGCCAGGATTGGCCGGTTGGGGGGTGGGAGGGTTTTAAAAAAAAAATAAGAAAGAAATAGTAAAAAATAATACAAAAAAATAACATAAATATTGATAAAAAAAATAAATAAACACTGGGGGGGGGGGGGGGGATCAGACCCCACCAACAGAGATCTCTGATGGTGGGGGGAAAAGGGGGAGATCACTCCTCTGCTGTGTTGTGCGGCCCTGCAGCTTGACCTTAAAGCTGCAGTGGCTAATTACAGAAAAAACAGCTTGGTCTTTAGGGGGGTTTAGCACTGTGGTCCTCAAGTGGTTAAAGAGGAACTTCAGCCTAAACAAATATACTGAATTTAAGTTACATTAGTTACGTTAATTACAATAGATAGGTAATATAATCTCTTACCCACCCTGTTTTAAAAGAACAGGCAAATGTTTGTGATTTCATGAGGGCAGCCATCTTTTTGGTTGAAAGGAGGTGACAGGGAGCATGAGGCACAGTCCCAACTGTCCTGTGTCCTGATCACCCCTGCCAGTTGCTAGTCAACGAGATCAGAAATCCCATCATGCTTTGCACAGCACCATGGGGAAAATGCCCGAGCAGTTTTCTTTGATGGGGCGGAGCTTAGCTAAAAATTCAGCTAACAATGAGGCTTGGGTAAGAAAAACAAAGTTCTGATGCTGTGAAACTGTTAAAGAAACACCAAGCCTTTTCAGTGCTGCTGAGTAGATTTTTAGTCTGGAGGTTCACTTTAAGTCGTTTTTTCCCCTTATGCATCCGAGCAATTTCCACCTCCCATTCATTTGCTAATAACTTTATCACAACTTATCAAAATTAATTGATCTATATCTATCTACCAATTAGGCTTTCTTTGGGTGGTACATTTTGCTAAGAATTATTTTTTCTAAATGCATTTTAAACAGGAATATTAAGAAAAAAATTGAAAAAAAATCATTATTTCTCAGTTTTCTGCCATTATAGCTTTAAACTAATACATGCTAACATAATTACAACTTACATATTTTATTTGCCCATTTGTCCTGGTTATTACACCATTTAAATGATGTCCCTATTTGCGTCCATCACTATTTACAAGTTTATAATTTAAAAAATATTAGTAATATACCCTTTTGACATGCATATTAAAAAAGTTTAGACCCTTAGGTAACTATTTATGTTTTTTTTTGTTTTTTTAATTGTAATTTTTTGTAAAAAAATTTAAGTTAAAAATTTTATTTGGGTATTTTTTGGAGTGTGGGAGGTAAACAGTTAATTTTAAATGCAATTGATTGTGTTAAATAGAGAGCGAAAGTGTAGAGAGGACGTGAATTTCTTTTTTCAGAAATATTGTGGCTTCTCATAGAAGCCGTCGATCTTTCTAACGGGGACTTAGATCACTGAATGGGAACTGTGTTTCCATTCATTGATCTCAAGGCTAACGGACAGCGGCACGGGAATGTGCGGGTGCGGGCACAATCGGGCCATGGGAGCGCACAGAAGCGTGGCAGCAGCCTTTTGGACGTAGCAGCTACGTCCAAAAGACTGAAATCGTTAAAGAAGGGTGGGGTGGAGGCGGCCAAAATATATGGGTATTAAAACATTAAAACATAACATGTAAATGAGAGGTAATTGCTATTTTTTGGAGTGTGGGAGGTAAACAGTTAATTTTAAATGCAATTGATTGTGTTAAATAGAGAGCGAAAGTGTAGAGAGGACGTGAATTTCTTTTTTCAGAAATATTGCGGCTTCTCATAGAAGCCGTCGATCTTTCTAATGGGGACTTAGATCACTGAATGGGAACTGTGTTTCCATTAATTGATCTCAAGGCTAACGGACAGCGGCACGGGAATGTGCGGGTGCGGGCACAATCGGGCCATGGGAGCGCACAGAAGCGTGGCAGCAGCCTTTTGGACGTAGCAGCTACGTCCAAAAGACTGAAATCGTTAAAGAAGGGTGGGGTGGAGGCGGCCAAAATATATGGGTATTAAAACATTAAAACATAACATGTAAATGAGAGGTAATGGCTTACCACTCCAGAAGATACAGTCACCAGTTCAAATTGAAAAATATTTATTCAAAGAATTGACAATGCATTTCCCAGGTCATGGCCCGCATCTTCAGGTCAATGCAAAAAATGCCTATATACTAGCTGATGGCCTGGTGTTGCCCTGATATGTATTTGGCTGGTGTTGGCTCCAATCACTTTTTCTAACCCTAACACACAATTATGCAATTACTCAATGACCTAGTTTGTGAGCTTTGCGGTCTGTGGCATCAATAATTTGCATTGAAATGAAACAAATCTGATTGGCTGTGGCTCTACCCCCTTTACTAAATTTTAACCCCAGTCACCCAATGACCAACTGTACCTGGTTTGAGGCTTGTGCCATTAACATTGCAAGAATGGCAGCAATTAAATATTCCCCTTGAAAATCAATAGGTGAATTTTGATTGGCTTCTTTAGGCTCTCTTCTGAATATGAATTCCAGTCATAATATATATATATATATATCAGACGTATCGGACATGTTGCTGCCGGGGAGCTCCAGCGTGAGGTCGCTGCTGCTCCACTCTGTGGGCGCTGGGCCCATGTGTCCCCGTCCAGGATGGCCGCTGTAGCATGGAGGAAGCATGGGAGGTGGGGTGGAGCGTCCGTTTTTTACGGCCAGTGTGTTGTGCGCTCTCCGGTTCTCATTGCTTTGTATTGGCCGGATGTAACAGTCCGACTCCGCTCCGGATACGTCTGCCGGAGGAGCCGGACCAAAAAATAGCGCATGTTGGATCTTACGCCGGAGTCCGGATCCGGTCCGGCTTCGGTCCGGACGGAACGGACGCATGTGAACGGACGCATAGACTTTCATTGCTGTGCCGTGCGTCCGTTCCGTCCGTTCCGCATGCGGTCCGGCTCCGGCACGGCGATTCCGGACGGCGACCGCCAATGTGAACCGGGCCTAAGATAGCCATTCCAGGATGTTGTACTTGTTCCTCTGCATGAATGCTTTAGTGGATTTTGAGCAGTATTTGGGGTCGTTGTCTTGTTGAAAGTTTCAGCCTTGGCGCAGCTTCAGCTTTGTCACTGATTCCTGGACATTGGTCTCCAGAATCTGCTGATACTGAATGGAATCCATGCATCCCTCAACTTTGACAAGATTCCCAGTCCCTGCACTGGCCACACAGCCCCACAGCATGATGGAACCACCACCATATTTTACTTTAGGTAGCAGGTGTTTTTCTTGGAATGCTGTGTTCTTTTTCCTCCATGCCTAACATTGCTTGTTATGCCCAAATAACTCAATTTTAGTTTCATCAGTCCACAGCACCTTATTCCAAAATAAAGCTGGCTTGTCCAAATGTGCTTTAGCATACCTTAAGCGGCTCTGTTTGTGCTGTGGGTGGAGAAAAGGCTTCCTCTGCATCACTCTCACACACAACATCTTCTTGTGTTAAGTGTGCCGAATGGTTGAACGATGCACAGTGACTCCATCTGCAGCAAGATGATGTTGTAGGTCTTTGGTGGAGGTGTTTGGATTGACTCTGACCGTTCTCACCATTTGTCGCTTCTGTTTATCCGAGATTTTTCTTGGTCTGCTACTTCGAGCCTTAACTTGAACTGAGCCTGTGGTCTTCCTCAATATGTTCCTAACTGTAGAAACAGACAGCTGAAATCTCTGAGACAGCTTTCTGTATCCTTCCCTTAAACCATGATGGTGAACAATCGTTGTCTTCAGGTAATTTGAGAGTTGTTTTGAGACCCCCATGTTGCTACTCTTCAGAGAAAATTAAAAGAGGAAGGAAACTTACAATTGACCCCCTTAAATACTCTTTCTCATAATTGGATTCACTTGTGTATGTAGGTCTGGAGTCACTGAGCTCGCCAAGCCAATTTGAGTTCCAATAATTAGTTCTAAAGGTTTTGGAATCAATAAAATGACAACAGTGCCCAAATTTATGCACCTGCCTAATTTTATTAAAAAAATTATTACACACTTTCTGTAAATCCAATAAACTTCATTTCACTTCTCTAATATCACTGTGTGTGTCTCCTATATGATCTATTTTACTGACATTTTATATCATGACAACCAACGATTTATACAGGAAAATCATGATGATTAACAAGGTTGCCCAAACTTTTGCATCCTACTGTATACCGTAAATACTCGTGAATAAGCTGAATTTTTTAGGCCAAAAAATGGCCTGAAAGTGGGGGCCTCGGCATATTCACGAGTCAAGAGTAAGTTGGGGTCCCCCGTGCAGCCTGCACCGCAATGTGCACAAAACATTTCAGTACAAATGGCTGCTTAAGCCCCGCCCCACCACCTTTGCCATGTGCACAGTGCTTAAAGTTCTTCTGGTAAACCTGCTACCTGTAAGATTACCCCGCGCACCGCCAGATCGGAAATTGGCCCGCAGCCATACCTTTGAAGTGGCCTCTCTGTCCTCGTGCTTTCCTGTCGGGATGTGCAGAGTCACTTGACAGTCTGCGCACTGATTCCCCTGCTGTTATGCTGTTATGACTCCCTCCAGTGATACGAGGCACCACTAGAGGGCGTCATAACAAGGAGCTTGCGACTGCCCAGCAGGGGAATCGGTGCAGGGACTGTCAAGTGAAATGCACACATCCCCGCTCTGCACATCCGGACAGGAACACACGGGGATAGAGAGGCCAATTCAAAGGTATGGCTGCGGGACAACTTCCGATCTGGCGGTGCGCGGGGTAATCTTATAGGTAGCAGATTTACTAGATGAACTTTAAACACTGTGCACGTGGCGATAGAGGTGGTGGGGGGGGGGGCAGGGCTTAAGAGGCTGTGTGTACCGAAGTGTTTGTGCACATTGGGGTGCAGGCTGCACGGGGGACCCCAACTTACTTTTGGCACACACACCCACTCTGCATATCCTGACAGGGACACAGAGGCTGCATCAAAGGTATGGCTATGGGCCAAGTGTGTGTGTGTGTGTGTGTGTGTGTGTGTGTGTGTGTGTGTGTGTGTGTGTGTGTGTGTGTGTGTGTGTGTGTGTGTGTGTGTACAATGTGTGTGTGTGAGTGTGTGTGTGTTTTTGCAGGCACTAGCTGAGTGAAGAAGCACTTTTAACAAGCAGAAGCACTTTTAACACTCTGCACACATGGTGGGCTTAGGCCTGTCATACAGACATGACAGGCATGAGTTCACTTTACATCTTTTTGGCTTGCCTTGTGGCTATTTTGTTCCATTATGACCCAGCATTAAAATAATAATGGAGGGTTGCCCTGGTAGAACAGGTGAATTATTGCCTGTTCCAATTCAAACTTCTGTGACTTTTTGAGTTTCTCTTTTATATGGTTTCTTGCTTGTATGGGAGTTGTCATGCATAATTGGGCTGGGTACACTTATTTGCTTGTAGGAGCAGAGAGACTTGTGTGAGCAAAGAGACTCGGATGTAAATAATTTTAAAATTATGTAAAAAAAAAGTTAAAAAATATTGGCCCAAAGAAATTCTACTGGCTAATGCGGCTGCGTATGTTACCCTTGGCTTATACTCGAGTCAATCGTTCTTCCCAGTATTTTTAAGTAAATTTTGGAGGGGCCGGCTTATACTCTGGCCGGCTTATACTCAAGTATATACGGAATATATATATAGAGCTGAGAAATGTTTTTTTTAGTCCCACAATAATGCCTCTTGTACATCGTCTTATTATCTTTTGGGAGACGCCTATGTCATTTACCATCAAAAAATTACTTGCTGGTTGAATTACTTTTATTCTTAAGTCCTCTTTCACAGTAGGACGTTGCGTTTCAGTGCGACTTTAAGGTCGCACAATGCAGCCCTAACGCAACGCATGTAGACTTTAACTTAGACATTATTGTGGTATAAGTGGTTTGTCATACACCTGGCTATAATCTTACGAAATCCCTTACTGGACATGTGTACCTATAAGAGTTGATGCTGGTTTTAAGGCACAAGGTAGTAACACCAAATATTGATTTGATTTTACTTTTTTTCGCTCACTGCATTTTGTAAATTGCTAACAATAAGGGCCCGTTTCCACTAGAGCGAATCTGCATGCATTTTCTGCATACAGATTTGCATAACCAATACAAGTGGATGGGGCTGTTTCCACTTGTCAGGAATTCTATCTGCACAGCAGAACCGTCAGAATTCGCATGCCGCACACCCATACGCAAATTGCTGAAAAAAACATGTCAATGCTTGCCGGCATTGACATGGTTAAAATCGCATAGCGCAAACCGCGAGCGATTCCGAGTGAAAATCCGCATGGAAACGCAAACGAATCCGCACCTGCATGTGGATTAGTTGACGCATTTTCCGCGACAGAATCGCAACGCACAAGTGGAAATGGGCCCTAAACAATCATCTTGTATATTTCTGAAAACATTCTTTGTTTACAGCATTTGTTCACACCTGCCTAAAACTTTTGCACAGTACTGTGCATATATATATTTATATACTAGCTGATGACCCAGCATTGCCCAGGTATGTATTTGGTTGGTGTTGGTTGAAGTGCCGTTCGCGGACTTTTGCACGCGCAATTTGCCGCGAATCACGGCACTTTGCGCGCGCAAAAGTCCACGAACGGACTTCACGTGCTAACTGTTTAGCACACCCGTGCTAAACAGTTTGCACCGCTTTGTGAATCAGGCCCTTTATCATATTTATTTATATTTATCACCTAAACTCACAGGCCGAACAAGGAGAGCGCTGATCAGAAATGCAGTCAAGAGGCCAATGGTGACTCTGGACGAGCTGCAGAGATCTACAGCTCAGGTGGGAGACTCTGTCCATAGGACAAATATTAGTCATGCACTGTACAAAGTTGGCCTTTATGGAAGAGTGACAAGAAGAAAGGCATTGTAAACAGAAATCATAAGAAGTCCCGTTTGCAGTTTAACACAAGCCATGTGGGGGACACAGCAACCATGTAGAAGAAGGTGCTCTGGTCAGATGAGACCAAAATGGAACTTTTGGGCCAAAATGCAAAACGCTATGTGTGGCGGAAAACTAACACTGCACATCACCCTGAACACACCATCCCCACTGTCAAATATGGTGGTGGCAGCATCATGTTCGGGGGGTGCATCTCTTCAGCAGGGACAGGAAGGCTGGTCAGAGTTGATGGGAAGATGGATGGAGCCAAATACAGGGCAAACTTGGAAGAAAACCTCTTGGAGACTGCAAAAGACTTGAGACTGGGGCAGAGGTTCACTTTCCAGCAGGACAATGACCCTAAACATAAAGCCAGGGCAACAATGGAATGGTTTAAAACAAAACATATCTATGTGTTGGAATGGCCCAGTCAAAGTCCAGATCTAAATCCAATCGAGAATCTGTGGCAAGATCTGAAAACTGCTGTTCACAAATGCTGTCCATCTAATCTGACTGAGTTGGAGCTGTTTTGCAAAGAAGAATAGGCAAGGATTTCAGTCTCTAGATGGGAAAAGCTGGTAGAGACATACCCTAAAAGACTGGCAGCTGTAATTGCAGCAAAAGGTGGTTCTACAAAGTATTGACTCAGGGGGCCGAATAATTACGCACACCCCACTTTGCAGTTATTTATTTGTAAAAAATGTTTGGAATGATGTATGATTTTCAATCCACTTCTCACATGTACACCACTTTGTATTGGTCTTTCACGTGGAATTCCAATAAAATTGATGCAGGTTTGCGGCAGTAATGTGACAAAATGTGGAAAACTTCAAGGGGGCCGAATACTTTTGCAACGCGCTGTAAATAGTAAAATACCTAGTACAGGGATTGGCAAAAGTTTGCAAACAGAATGAACTGTTATGTAATATACTTAGCAAAGTGCCAAGTGGAGATGTGCATTATAAATACCAAACACAAGGATTTGCTAAAGTTTGAACAGATATGTAACATGAATAGAGAAATTCCAAGTGCAGATGTGCAATATAAATACCAAAATTCAAAGTGCAAGGATTTGCGAAAGATTGCAACCAGAATGAGCAGATATGCAATATAAATAGCAAAGTGCCAAGTGTAGGGTTTGCAATAGCTTGCAGTCAGATTGCCAATAATACACACTATGTACAACTAATGCTCATATGTCTATTATATTAAAAAAGTCAGTTGCTCAGCTGATATAAATGGTTCTGCAAGTATCTGGGGGAATAATTGTTGTGTCCAGAGTATATATCTACAGAATCCATGTTCTAAGGCTGTGGGGTATTGTAATAAAAGAATTCTTACCTTAGCAGCATAAGGAGTAGAGTGTAGGTGTAATGGATTGCGGAGATGCCGCCGCGTGGTCTGGCAGCGGGGCAGGTGTCTCCGCGTTCAGACCGGCGGTTTCCGCACAGCAGCATGCGTCTGGTTTGTCTGAGCCTTCTAGTGCACACAGATGGAGAGCTACGCACGCGCGCGCTGGGAGGCAGGACCTTTATGCCAGTAGGAGAGGGATCAGCTGATCAGGTTGATCAGCTGATCCCAGTGCAGGCTTTGATTGGCTGAGTAGAGCTGGGTGGCGCTGAGGAGCGCTTCACTATATATAGATCTCGCTGGTCAGTCTCAAGTTGTCTGCCATTGCGAATGCATACGTGTTAGCACTCAGACCATAGTCAGATCCCACAGTGAGTTAGAACCAGGTGGACCTGGGAATTCACACTTAGCCATATTACGCTTGTGTTATACTTTAGACCAGTTCCGGGGTGTTGTCACCAAGGACCTCACACCCAAGCTTAAGATTACTGTGTCATTGCTGAGTTATACTTTATACGTGTTAGCACTGAGACCATAGTCAGATCCCACAGTGAGTTAGAACCAGGTGGACCTGGGAATTCACACTTAGCCATATTACGCTTGTGTTATACTTTAGACCAGTTCCGGGGTGTTGTGACCAAGGACCTCACACCCAAGCTTAAGATTACTGTGTCATTGCTGTGTTATACTTTAGACCAGTTCCGGGGTGTTGTGACCAAGGACCTCACACCCAAGCTTAGGGTTACTGTGTCATTGCTGTGTTATACTTTAGACCAGTTCCGGGGTATTGTGATCAAGGACCTCACACCCAGCTTAGGATTACTGTGTCATTGCTGTGTTATACGTTAGACTAGTTCCTGGGTGTCGAGACCACGGACCTCACACCCCAGACTAGGACTCTGCTCTATTTCTGTTATGACTATTTGCTCTGTCGACCTCTCTATTGTCTCCTGATTCGGTACCCTTGCATATCTGCCTTCCTGTTGACAGACCCTGCCTGTAACCGGTTACCGAATCAGCTTTCTGTGTCTGTACCTTATCTGCTCGTGTGTTGCCAACCCGGCCTGCCCGACCTTCCAGGCTGTCACTCACTCCTTGAGTGCTCAGTCTATCTGTACTAGCAGTGACACAATTCCACCAAGTGTCAGTTGCAACTAGGACTCCTGCTCCTCAGGGAGTCCGGCCTGTTAGCAGCCAGTGGCCTCTTCTCCTGGAGTCCCCTGGCTGCAGTACAGTTTATATCTTATCTCCAGATATCCCTGGTTGCCAGGTCCTCTCTATTCCCTCTCTCTAGGGGATAGTTCCTGCACTTCCCAGGGTCACCTGCCCCTCAGGTGGTTCTTGGCTAAGCTGCCCGTATCTCCCGTCTCACAGGAGATAGCCTACAGTTACACCAAGCACTTACACTTTATTAGGTGTCCAGAGGTTAGTCATACCTGTATTATTGGTGATTCTGCAGATCATCCATAATCAGGTATACATCTGTATTGTTGATGATTCTGCAGATCATCAATAATCAGATTCTCTCTGTGTGCTGACACCGATCGTTACAGTAGGTGCCTTTATTAGCACCGCTCGTAACTGCTCCATCTATAAGAGGTCCAGTTTGATAAATTAGCTTTATAGTTTTCTGGAAGTACAGGAAAGTGATCGGCCAGTATCCAGCAGGACCTAGAGCACCGAGCAGGGGACGGTGAATTCCCCGCAGGCTTATATGGTGGTTTCAGGAACTGCAACCCACTTCTTCAGCATTGGGCTCCTGGTCTCTCTCTATTTCTCGTTTAAGTTCTCTTGGTCCTTACAAGACCCACCAAACCCCTTCTACAGTCCTACTTAAAGCTAGCCATACACTATTTAACCCGCAATCAACCTGTGATCAACATCACAACAGATCAAGGGTTGAATGCGGCTAAAACTGCCTAGCTCGATCATGGGATGTTGTCTGTGGGTCAATCGAGGTTCAACCATGGTACAGTAGTTAGCCACAATTTTTTGCCCAATAACATGTTTTAGTCGAATCTAACATCTAATTGTATAGTGAATTGCTAGATTGAGCATTATACACATGCAAGAGAATCATTCAAGACAACCATTCTGTGAGGTCTTGCTCCACGCTGCTCCACCACCGTTTCTATACAGTGCTTATGAAATGTTGCGCTATGATCAGGATGCAATATATTTAATGAAGCACTTCAAAATGCACCTTAGTTTTCAGATGAGAAGAGACTAGAATAGTTTGGGTGTAAGAGAAAGCAAGATATTTTGCATATTTTCTCCATGACTCCAAAATGCCATAACTTTATGTAGAGGAGGGTTAGAAACATGACAAGAAAAGACAAATAACATTTATATCGCGCTTTTCTCCTCGCGGACTCAAAGCGCCACACATGTCAGCACTGAGAGTCACCTTAAAACTGAATAGGAATGGTAGGAGGAAGGTGCCACAATGTACTACTGTATATACTATTAAAGTGTGCAAAGCTCTGAGGAATTCCTAGCTCCTGAACAGTTGGCAAGAAAGAGGCCTTGTCAAACAGAGATGTCAGTTGCAGTTCCTAATTTATGTAATACTGAAGAGTTCTGTCACGATCTCTTCAGCATTTTCTTCTTTATCTTCTTCTAATCATTAAGAAAACTACCACTGTAATAAATATTGTACACTCACTGGTGGAAGTTTATTACGGCAGTTCTCAATATATCAAAAGTGCCTTTACATCCTACATTAGGTCCTACTTATGTAGCAAATGATTTGCAATTTGCCCTGCCCCTGACCTTCCAACAAATGTAAGCATCTGGGTTCCTGATGAACTGTGGCTGTCTGATTTCCAATGCAAGTTGGTTCAGAAAAGTAAAAGTTATATGAGACACTATTTCTGTGAGTCTGCACACTCAGAAGGTTAAATGTCCAAAACTTTTATTGAGGCAACAGCAGGTTAGTAACAAGTTAAATGGCTACCATTTTTCAAACCACATGTCCTTAATCATAACCCATGGCCATATGGTCTGAAAGTCAGATATTAGCCATTTTACTGGTCACTAACCTGCTGTTGCCTCAATAAAAGTTCTGGACGTTTACCCTTCAGAATGTGAAGACTCTGAAAGGTAAATGTCTGAACATACTACTGTGCTCCCAAGTTCCTGCACCGCTGGAGTGGGTAAGGGAGGCAGAGTGGCTCTTTCTCACACACATACATAAAAAATGTGCATGTAGAAATTTAGTGAATTTTCACGGTAAACTTTGCAAACGAGTTCAGGAACGTTTAGCACATCCTTACTCCTAATGTCTGACACTAACCCTTTCTCCTAATGCCTTACACTATCATACCACTCCTAGTATAAAAAGTAAACCTGAGATGGGCAGTGGGAAACAATATACATACAGTACGTAGGGCTACCTCCATCCCCCTCCAGGGTAATCGCTCCCTCGCTGTATTCCTGCACTGTTTGGATCTTCAGCAATCTGCCCCGGTAAGTCTTCCCGTCTGGGACGTACTGCTCATTGCATCGCCTCATGCGCAGAATGTTCCCGACCATGGGAGCGTGAAGGGGGGGGGGGGGGGGTGGCCGGTCTGTGCCTGCGCTGACTGGCCACAGCTGGAGAACTTTTTGGGACCAGTTGCACAAGATCCAGGAGGCGGAGGAGGACAGTGAGGGAAAAATTAGCCTGGAGGGGGCTGGAAGAAGCCCCAGGTATGTAAATTTTTTTTACCACTGCCCATCTCAGGTACCCTTTAACACTAACCCACTCCTAAAATCTAATACTAAGGCCTGGTTCACATATAAATCTGCACATTCTACTCTGGTCTAGTACTGTTCTGTCAGTTTTGCATCCGTTTTCTATCAGTTTTACCTGACTGGACCAGAAATGTACACCTTTTATGTGTGAACACACCCATAGAAACACATAAAAAACACATACACCCAAAAACTGACAGGACATTGACTGGGCACCTTTTTATGTGTGAACCAAGCCTTAGGCATTGGTGCTTTTCACCTTAAAGGATACCCGAAGTGACATGGGACATGATGAGATAGAGATGGGTATGTACAGTGCCTAGCACACAAATAACTATGCTGTGTTCCTTTTTTTTCTTTCTCTGTATGAAAGAGTTAAATATCAGGTATGTAAATAGCTGACTCAGTACTCAGTCCTGACTGAGGCAGGAAGTGACTACAGTGTGACCTTCACTGATATGAAATTCCAATTATAAAACACTTTCCTTGAAGAAAATGGCTTCTGAGAGCAAGAAAAAGGTAAAACAAAGGGAATTTCTTATCAGTGAGGGTCACACTGTAGTCACTTCCTGTCTGAGTCAGGACTGAGTCAGCCACTTACATACCTGATATTTAACTCTTTCATTCAGAGAAAGAAAAAAAGGAAAACAGCATAGTTATTTGTGTGCTAGGCACTGTACATACACATGTGTATCTCATCATGTCACATGTCACGACGGGTATCCTTTAATCTAGGTAATATGCTGTTGTGCTCATGTAAGCATTAGGTAGCCTTGTATGACCTGAAAAGATTATGACCTTAAAGTCTAAGGGAACTCTGAGCAGATCACTCCAGAGTAGGGGAGGCACTAGACTTGCTACCAACCTAGCATGTTGGAAGTGACAGATGGTTGGGGGGTCAGGGGGGGGGGTGGCTTTAGACTATTGTTCTACCGAGTGAAGATTAGCTTTCAAAGCAAAAAAATAGTTGTCAAATTAGATAATTTCAGACCTGGGTAGTATTTGTCCTGAAAGAAAACTGGAAGGTCGGGCATATGATTGACAAAAAGTAGAGTAGACCAAGCAGGGACATCAAGTTTCCATCCACAGGCTCCGAATCACAACATACAGATCAGATTGAGCAAACAAATACACAGCCTACTGATTACCAGCGAGGCAGCGACTGATTCCTAGCTCAAAATCAATCTCTTTCTTGATCGGGAGCAGATCGGACAGTCTGGAAAACATTGATTAAAATACTGGCTGTCGTTCCATATATACGTCCTTTTCAATTCATTTTTTATTAATATCCATCTGGAAAAATGACTGGAAATCTGCATATATGTGTATACTAACTTTCTTGTATATCTAATCGCTGTCAGATCTGAATATCGATCTGATCGCTCACTTGCATAGGATCTCTCACTTCCTGTCTCTTTCACATGTATACTCTCTTAATGGTTCTGGATCAACATGGGTGATCTGGGTACTGTCTAGTCTTTGGGCAAGGGACATTGTACATCTAAAATTCACTAGTTTCAAGACAGTTATACAGTTTGCATACCTCATTTGTCATACAGATTATTAGATTAACTAGGAAACATTTTTTTTTGTCAATGTAATTGTAGTGTTACATCCTGCAAACTTTTCTAATGTGACCTTTTTATTTTAATAATTGCTTTCTTATTAAAATGAGCTGTATGAATGTACGATAAATTGCATTAACCTTTGGGACTGTTTGTCTTTGTCATCTGCCTGTCAATATTTACCGAACAATGGCTCAAGCAAGGAGGTACTTTCTGGTGTGAACCAGGCAGCTTTCAATTTGTTCTGAGTCAATCCTGTTTACTGACTAGTGGAAAATTCATCATCGTTACTTGTGAACCAGAAAGTGATGTCTTGAAACTGAACCCCTAAAGGCAGATTATGTTATGTTCTGTTGTTGGTAACTGCTTTACACTTATCAAACAATCGCATAGTAGTAATGCTGACATATTTTCACAGTAACATCATTTTATTCAACGTAAACCATTAAAATGTATTATAGCTCCCCCATTTTATCTCTAACACCATATACATATCCTCCATTAATGCGTAAAGGATATATAGTCACTGTTAAATGAAGCCAGACTGCTAGTTCAGCATACTGTAGTCATTATGTGATTTTGCATTACCAATATTCCACAAAATGGGTAAAAGCAAAAAAAAAACGGTTTTGGTGCTTTTTTTTTTTTTTTAGGTTTTGCGGAATTCCCCTTATCTTGTGATTAAAAAACAATTAACAGCTGTGAAAAAAGCTTTACATTAGTTTGGCACCTAATTGTGCATATAAGTGAACACATATGCTTAAATTGTTCATGGGTTATCTTATTTGGTAGTTGAACTAGGCTATATGAGTGCAACTAAGTTGATCATGTTTTTCAACAGTAAGGTGTTTTTCTATTATCATTATTGACTAATAAAGCACATCTTTTCTGGCACTGCAAGAATCATTTTTTTTTTTTACATAAAGTAGTATGGCTTGCAGTAAAAGATAAATAGAAACGCTACTGGAGGAGGACTAAAAGCAGTCCTTATCGCTATATTAAAAAAAGAAATTAAAGGACAACTGAAGTGAGAAGAATAAGGTGGTAGCCATATTTTTTTCCCTTTTAAACTATACCAGTTGACTGGCTGTCTTGTAGATCTATTGGGCTGCATTTGTGTCTGAATAACACCAGAGACAAGCATGCAGCAAGTCATGTCAGTTCTGATGATAATGTCAGAAACACCTGATCTGCTGCATGTTTGTTTAGGGTCTATGGCTAAAAGTATTAGAGCCAGTGGAGCAGCAGGATAGCCAGGCAACTAGTAAAAGGCAATAAATATGGCAGCTTCCACATACCTCTCGCTACAGTTGTCCTTTAATACAGTACAATGCTATATTCTAGGAAGTGTGATTTACGTGTCTCCAAGCCCCATTGGATCCCCCATTCTGCCAGCATTTCTGTATTATGAAAGTACACTCAAGTCCCTTTCTGATCAGTGACAACATGCCAGCCTCTGCATCAACCCAGAGCCCAGAATGTTTTGTGTGTGGGGGGGGGGGGGGGAAGCTCTGTTGAAACCTTCCCCCCTTGGAGGACCAGTAGAGCTCAGTGGGCAATATTATAAGGCATTGTTATTTTGAGGAGTAGAATGATAGAGCACTCAAATTGTGCTTAACAATAGATGTTAAGTTGTTAACATTTGGTAATATTAATAAAAAATTAACAAAAATCAGATTACCCCCCCCCTTCCCCCAACAACACAACTGCTGTTAGTGACAATTTTTCTGGACGCCATCATAGGTCAGACCCCAGCTTTGTGGCCACCTCCAGTTCTATTGTTGCAGCCCACTTCCAGCTCGGCAGCCCCAGTCTAATCCCATGATAAGGCCAAGAAACTTAAAAGTCCACAAGATTTTATTTTTTTTAATGATTCGTGGTAGCGTGCTCTATTTAAACACCTTTTGCGCCACCTATACCAAGACACTGTGCAAGTTTTTATTTTTTTTCTCAGTATTACTCATTCCACTTTTTCTTTTTTTGTTTTCAGCGACAGTTCAGGTGTTAATTTGTGTATCAATGTTACCATATGGAACATTATAAAAGGCTTTTTTTATTAGAATGAAAGTCAACAATACATTCAGTGCACTCTTTCTCTGGGAAGTGTTTGCAGGAATCTTTACAAGATAAAACATGTAATAACCTTTACAACATTTTTAAAGGGTTATAAAATAAGTTACAATAAAAATACATCAACAAAGACTTGTGATATATAAATACTAAGATCATGTACTTAAGCCTTACCCTGGGTTAACCCTAAAACTACCACATGTTACAGCCAACAGTTTATTTGACCTCCTGGTAAGTGGAGCTTTTCCAGAGTAATCTAGTGTCCTACCAGCAATAAATTGCGTTGGCCATTGTGCTCTGTACCGTTTTTATCCCAGAATCAGCGCTCTCTGATTAACTCCTGTAACTCTTGTGACACAGTCATGAAGTAGCAGCAACAAAGCTTTATTTCTCTTTATTGGCTGCACAGTTAAAATGTGAAAGGCATGCCGGGATTCTTCCCTGTCTGGGAGAGTGGTAAAATGCATGGCTCACAGGCTCAGATTTCATTTTTGAATATTACTGTCTTGTTAAAGCCAACCTGGGGGCAGTAAACATCTTATTAAACAAAGCTACATTACTGAAGACACTATATTTTGTCAAACTTTAATGATGACTTTCTGCGGCTGCCTTGAACTATTTCAACCTCCTGAAGTTACAATTCTGCAATTGGACAACGGAATAATATACTAATTTATCCTATGGCAACTAAGACATTTGGTGATAGTTTATAAGGAATATGAACCCAGAGACTGGCCACTTTGGGTTCTGGCCGGCCATTGTGCAAACAAACTTGTTGTTAGGACTTTTAGGACTTTGGCTGGCCAGAATGCAAAATGGCAGGACCCGGACAGCTAAGTCCCGAAGAAGCGTTACCCACAAATCTTCCATGCATATACTGGCTGCATCAGCCGGCCACTTTGCACATTGGCTGGTCAGAAGCCGAAGTGGCCGAATTTGGGTTCAGGTATATTATATACAGGGGTTGGACAAAATAACGGAAACACCTTGAAAATCAACAAAATATATTTTAATATGGTGCAGGTCCACCTTTTGTGGCAATTACAGCCTCAATTCTCTGAGGTATTGATTCATATAAATTGTGAATTGTTTCCAAAGGAATTTTAGCCCAATCTTCAGTTAAAACACCTGCCAGTTCTTTTGGAGACGATGGCGGCGGGAATCGACTTCTTAGTTGAATCTCTAATTGCGACCATAAATGCTCAATAATGTCGAGGTCTGTGGATTGTGGTGGCCAGATGAGATTCTCAACTTCATTAGAATGTTCCTCGATGAAGGGAAATCATTGGCCCGGTGGATTTCCAAGAAATGGCACCTTAGATCATCCCAGAAACCCCGCCATGTTTTACAGTTGGGAGAAGGCAGTCTGGATGAAATGCTTCTTTCGGCTGTCTCCAAACGTACACTCGGCCAGAGGTCGGAAATAAAGTAAACGATGATTCGTTAGAGAAAATCACATTTTTCCACTGCTCGAGGGACAAATTCTGGTGGTTTCTACACCACTCTAAACGCTTTGAAACATTTTATCTTTGAGAGCAGAGGTTTTCTAATTGCAGTTCTTCCGTGGAATCCAGATTTGTGCAGCTCCCGACAAACAGTTTTTGTGGAAACTGGGTTCTGTAGGTGTTCATTCAGCTCTGCAGTGATTTTAGGAGCCGTGGTCTTGCAAGCTTTTCTAACAATTCAATTTAGAGTCCGACGGTCTCAATTTAGAGTCCGACTTTTGGCCACAACTGTGCTTTGCTGAGGACGTTTTTCTTTCTCTTTCAAAGGCAGTCATTACTTTTGAGACAGTACCTCTTGAAATGCCAAGCAATTCGGGCAGTTTCTGTTACAGTAGCGCCTGTCATACGAGCACCAACAATTTGGCCTCTTTGAAAGTCTGAGAGAGCTGCCATTTATATAAATTAGAACCAACTTTGGTTAAAATATCTGTAAAAAAAACAGTTATTTTAATTAAACATATCAAATAACAAAAATAATAAACAAAAAAAAAAAATAACATATGTCAAGTTTTGATTGCTTAAAACTTGTTCAAAGATTATGATGTCAAAATGTTAGGTGTTTCCATTATTTTGTCCAGCCCCGATATATATATATATATATATATATAGGCACCTGGAGGGAACCCCTCAAGACATGGGGAGAACATACAAACTCCATGAAAATAATGCCTTTGCTGAGATTTTAACCTTTTAACCCGGCACCAGCAAGCGATTAGACTATTTATGAAATGAAGCACCAGCACCACTATGAAAAAAATATTCATGCCAAGAAGATCAAAAGCAGCCCACACATGAGATTACACACTGGTATTTGGCTTTGATCTTGACACAGATCATTTGAGTGTGGCACTCTCCCTTCCTTCATCTGCTTTGTATATTTTAAAGAGGTATTTCTGGAATTTAGTGTTAAGGGGGAAAGATGATGACATTGGGTTTCAGGAAAATAGTATTCAGCACCCCATGCTTGGTTATGCTAGCTTTCGAGGAGGACTAGTATTTGGCATCGGTGGCAAAGGTGGTTATGCTGTGTTTTGGTATGGGGGATAGTTTTTAGCACAAGAGGAAACTGAGCTTGAGCTGGGATCAGGGATTAGAGACAATAATGGCCTCAATTCACAGAGCTTTATCAAACACTTTATCAAACGTTTGATAATTTACCTCATGGGTAAAATCTAATTTTGAATTCACTAAACTGTTATAGATTTATTGAATGTTTTATCAATGAAATGTTCAATACATCTATAACACCTTAGTGAATTCAAAATTAGATTTTACCCATGAGGAAAATTATCAAACGTTTGATAAAGTGTTTGATAAAGCTCTGTGAATTGAGGCCAATGGCTGACGATTCAGCTGTAGGGAAACATATTGACACCTCCATAACAAAAATACTGAATCTTTACATGGGTGCTAACCACTCTCCAGCCATCGATTTAGGTAAATGCATTTTGGACTATAAGTGAAGCACACTTTGCAGTATCTGTAGTGTTTTATTTGCAACAGCAGACAGATGTATACATTCATTATTGGGGACAATATGATTCCATGTTACTCCCATTTGGCATGTGGGAAATCAGGAAAGTGTAATAGTATTTAGATAATATATGATACTGATGAAAAAATACTTAAAAGATATCTGAGCATTAGGTGAGGGTAGTTAAGGTTATGCACTTACAGGGGGGTGTTAAGGTTAGGCATTAAGTAGGGAGTCTTCTATGTAGGCACTTATTGGGTGGGGGGCTTAGAGTTAGGCATGAGGTGGGGATTATGGTTAGAAACCTATAGCGGAGGGCTAACGTTGAAATAGGTGCCAGGTAGTGCATAGTAAAATATTGGTAATTTAAATTAGCAGCACCACCCACCAGCGTAATATGTACTCCCATTTTCACTGGATCTGAATTTGGAATTCAGCTCTGTTACCCATATATGACAACTACAGTCTATTGATTTCAATAGGCTGCTTCTGATTCATGTGCAGGAAAAAAAATTGCACCTGCATAATTTTTTCAGACATCGTGCCCGAATCCACATTGCCCTACATTGGCACAACTGTGGCATTCAAGCGCGAATCGCTCAGTACTTCTTCAGCGAGAAGTTAAAGTACCGGTCTTGCGCTTCGCTGATTGGATGGCTTATAAGTAGAGGTCCACTTTAAGCATGCTGATCAATGTTCTTGTTTGAGCTATAATCTGACTAGTTGCATTTCTAGTTGTCTGTACTGTGTGTAGGTTGGATGAATGTCATGTTTTTACTGGTATTCTATTTATCCTCACTACCTTCTAAAATGTTCTGTCCTGAACAAACAGTTGAAGTGAATGAAACATATTCAGAGAGGCTCAAAAAGATTTATAGCAAGACCTATTAAGCACTTATAGGAGTAAGAGGCATAACTCATAATTGCTATTCTTTTAATGAAAGCATCACATGTCTTACAATATAAAACTTAATAATGGAACATTCCAAACAAATGAATAGTCTTTGCAAAAAAGAGCATATAATTATAAGGTGTGGGATCAGTTCAGAAATTGCATCAAACAGGTTTAGGAACAAGCTTGGTATCTCAAGGGAACAGTCATGAAGAGTATGAATAGTAGAAGGGGTATAGTTCCTAGAACTGATGTAAGAACGAAATGTTACAAATGATGAATATCTGTCAGCTGATACGTTTTTGTAAGTGACACCTGAAACATTTATCTGGCTCTGCTTTGGTCAATCGCACTGAAGATTTGCCTGTGGACACAGTCGTCCTCACTCAGATGTCACCTGGGAAAAACGAAGATGGATAAGGTGACAGAAATTGTGCAGAAATGAAGCAGAGGCTTCTAATAAAATGCAAACAAGATCATGGAACAAACTTTGATAGTCTGGTAGCTAATGTGCCTAAAATTGTTACAATCAGATCATTGTTTTAGAGTTTGGTATTGTTTCCATCGTAAGGACACGACCTCTAGCTCATTAATACGAGCTCATAACTTACATATGAATTGGCCCTCCCTCCCTTAAAGGGAAATTCCAGTTTTGTTTAAAACATAATGTAAAGAAATTGCCATGGGCAAATATCAGTGCTGCACAAATATTTAATGTTATTTAAGGAAACCTACAGGGACACTAAAGTCCCCAGTTTAACTCACCCTAGGCTTTTTCCACCCTCCTGTAGTCTTTCTGATCAATCTGTCTTTCTTCTCTTCTCCCTTCAGCCACTGTTCCCGTCTTAAATCTGCAGGCACGTCCCGGACCCACACACCTCAATCACTCTCCTATGGCTGGGGCCATTCTGCTCTTAACCCCCCTGGCGGTATGAAAAATTCCGCCAGGGGGCAGCGCAGCAGTTTTTTTTTTTTTTTTAAATCATGTAGCGAGCCCAGGGCTCGCTACATGATAGCCGCTGCTCAGCGGCATCCCCCCGCCCGCTTCGATCGCCTTCGGCGATCTCCGATCAGAAAATCCCGTTCAAAGAACGTGATTTCCTGGAGGGCTTCCCCCGTCGCCATGGTGACGGGGCGGGATGACGTCAGCGACGTCGGGACGTCATTGGGAGTCCCGAACCACCCCTCGGCGCTGCCTGGCACTGATTGGCCAGGCAGCGCACGGGGTCGGGGGGGGGGGGCGCGCGCCGCATCAAATAGCGGCGATCGGGCGGGGGCCGGCGGCGATCAGAGTGCTGGCGCAGCTAGCAAAGTGCTAGCTGCGTCCAGGAAAAAAAAAATTATGAAAATCGGCCCAGCAGGGCCTGAGCGGCACCCTCCGGCGGCTTACCCCGTGTCCAGCACGGGGTTACCGCTAAGGAGGTTAAGCATTTTAAAAAAAATGCAACTTAGAATGCGCAGAATGCTCCCGGCAACAGGAGTGTGATCAAAGTGAGTACGGCGCAGGGCCATTCATGAGCAGTCACCCGCAGATTTTGGAGGGGGACAGCGGCTGAATGGGACAACTTGGAAGGATGGCGAGGGACCCAGACGACAATTACAGGTTACTGGAAGAATCCCCAGGTAAGTTAAACTGGAAACCATAGTGTTGCTTTAGGTATCCCTTAAAGTGAACCAGAGATGAAGCACCCTCATGTATTTTACCATATAAATCAGTGGGAACATTAGAGAACACATCTACCCTGCTCTCTGTTTCATCTTTCACTGCTCAGCCTGCTTCTCACCAGCCCTGATAAAATCCCTGTCTGGGCATTCAGTCTGGCTTTGCTCAGGAATCATTATAGCGGAATCTGTATTCTCTGATGTATTTTCTAAGACCAAGCCTTCCCCCTTCTGGCTCTGCTGTAATGACTCAGCTATAATGATTCCTGAGCAAAGCCAGACTGAATGCTCAGATGGGGATTTTATCAGGGCTAATAACAAGCAGGCTGAGCAGTGAAAGATGAAACAGAGAGCAGGGTAGGGGTTTTCTCTAATGTTCCCACTGATATATATGGTAAAATACATGAGGGTGCTTCGACTCTGGTTCACTTTAAATGGTATCTTTTTATTTCAATCTGCAGCCAGCTAGAATTTTCCAGTTGCTATCGGACTGTTCACAAATTCCCACCTTTCTGCAGGAGTAATAAGCTGCTAATTTTCAAAACCTGGACTATCCCTTGAGTGGCAGCAAACTTTGACATTTCCATCAGTATAATCAAGATGAAAACGTGTTTGCCATTTATCCCTACAATTTATTGAACTAAATAAAAAACATTAGGTTTTTCTCAACAAATGTGGAATTTACTTTTAAGCCACATACACATTGTGCATTTTTATTGCTAGATTAATTAATTCCACTTGAACACGTTGGTTTAAAACGTTTACTATTCTTTGATGTCTCCTGATTGGCTGCTGCTTAAGAAAGCCAAACGTCCACTGTTCTGTGAACTCTCCTGATTGGCTGTTTCTTGACTTCTGCTTGTTGCCCCCTCTCCATAAAACAGAATTGCCTGCTTGGCTGTACTCAGGTAGCGTGTTATTACTATTTTCATTTACAGAGTGCTGTAGTGATGTACAATGTGCAAAATATACAACAATGGGTTGCATAGATACATGAGAAGTTCAGGACAACCAGTGACACAAATCATGATACATACAATTGATGTGTAGTTTGAGTAAGATAACTATTACTGATAGATGTTCACAAAACGGGGGAAGGGGGAGGGGAGTAGTGTTTCTCAAACCTGTCCTTGTGAGCCCCCAACAGTGCATGTTTTGCAGGCAACCTCACTTGTGTCTTAGCTACATGGAATCCACCCAGCTGAGACACTAGCTACCCTGCCTGTGCGTAGGTGAGGTTGCCTACAAAACATGCACCACTGGGGGTCACAAGGACAGATTTGAGAAACACTGATCTAGAGGGTAGTGGGGTTGAGACGCTGGGGGAGTAGACAATGCGGTTAGCAGATTAAGAAATGAGCTTTAAATTCTAGCTATAGCAAATTATAGGCTTGTCTGAATAGGTCCCGGTTGCGAGAGTGAGAGTAGGTGACCAAGCTGGACAACAAGAGGGTCTTTTGAGATGAGTGAAGGTTCCAGAATGGATGATATCTGGAGATGAATGAGGAAATGTATTGAGCGGATAGCCTATATAGAGCTTTGTATGATAGTGTTAGGAGTTTGAACTGGATAATTTGGGTGATTGGTAGCCAATGTATGGATTGGCAGAGAGGGGCAGCATCAGAGTAGTGGGAGGAGAGGTGGATGAGATGAGCAGCAGAGTTCAGTAGGGACTAGAGAGCTGCCAGTCTGTTTTTGGTAGGCCACAGAGTAGGGTGTTACAGTTATCAATACAGGACATGATTAGAGCATGTACAAGCATTTTAGTAAAAGGGATGAATTCTGGAGATACTGTATGTTTAAGATGGAAGTAGCAGGAAGTTGTTTAATGTGTTAATATAGGGTTGAAATGATAGCTCAGAGTTACACCCAGACAGCGAGCTTTCAGAGTTGAGATTATCGGGGTATTTTCTACATTAATTGTAATTATAGGTGGGGGAAATATCAAATCGCTGTTTTGTTCTTGTTAAAGAGACACTGAAGCGACATAAAATTCACCTTTTTTATTTAAAGAAATCTCTTTTACATCACTGCCCTAACTAAAATGCTGCATCCCCGAGGCTGAACACTAAGTAAATCCCAAACTCCCCCCTAACTCTCCCCCGCAAAATCCACGACTTTCTTGGTCGTGGATTTTGCCGCCCTGGGAGGCAGAGCTTTCAGCCACAGCTCTGCCTCCATGTGCGTCAATCCGCGTGAAAGACTGAGAGGGGCAGGCGGCGATCCGCACTGATAGACGCGTGGAGAGGCAGAGCTACAGCCAAAAGCTCTGCCTCTCACGGAAGCGCTCCCCACAGTATGCCCAGGGGAGTTTGGGGGGATTTAGTTAGCGTTCAGCCACGGGGATGCTGCGTTTTAGTTAGGGCAGTGATGTAAAAGAGATTTTTAAAATAAAAAGGTGAATTTTATGAGACTTCAGAGTCTCTTTAAGTTTGAGTAAACTCCATGGCATGAATACAGAAATAGCAGGCACAGAAAACGTCATATTCTGTACAATTGTGCAGCAGTGACATAAGACTTCTTGGTCCCAACTTTACCTCTGTTCCATCAAAAAGAAAAATTACAAATTATGGTGATAATGGTTTAAGTACTGCGGTATTGTGAGATTTTCCAGTGGCTGTTTACCACTGTTTAGAAATTGGCTGCTCCTCAGGAGGTATCCTTTTTTACCTCAGACTTCGGTTCACCTTTCCTCCCTTCCTTCCCGCTTCCCTCCCCTTCATTGTTGCTGAGTTAGAGTGGACATGTTTTGATTTTTTAGTGTGGGTAATGTCTCTTACTATAAGGGAGAACAAATGGTTAACTCTGTTACATCTGGCTTGTGTTATCTGACCTAGCTTGTGTTGATTTGAGATTTTCTCATTTTGTTTTTTAATGGTTACTTAGTAAATGATTTATGATGGTTTAAAAGTTTTAATATGATTCTTTTAAATCCTGATAAAAGGTTGCGGCCTGTTTTTTTCCACTCAGATTGGTGTTGTTCTTGAGGGAGGCTGTGGAACATACCACTCGCAAACATCAATACGCTAGGCAGAGAACTGTGACGGTAGATTATACCAAGCTTCTTCCTTTCCAAGCAGATTAGGGATAGGGATAAGATAATTGCTTTGGACAGTTCATCTTTCAGATTCTTTCATATATATAAGGTGTAATGATACACAGGGCCTCAGCTACAAAAAAATGGTTAACTATTCCTTTTAGCTGAATCAATCATCTTTTTTGTCACTTCAGCTGGCAACCAGTATTCTGGCGTAACTTTCTCACCCTAAAATGGGTTTGTTTTTCTTATTCAGTTGTGTTTTATTATTTAGTGAAAAATGACTGAAAGCTGAATTATTAATCCAGAAATGTGTGACCCTACAGCTGTTTTTGTTCCACCAGCCCCATCATCACTATTCAGCAGCTGTGTGAAGATCTTGTAGTTTAACAATATCTGGATGACCGCAAAGCCCACCCTGCTGTTAATGTTTCGTACAAGTCTAATGAAGAACACATTTTACTATACGCTTCTTAAAGTATATGATTGTTCCTCTCCAGTCAGCAACATCGGTTTATATACTGCAGAGCACTGAGGACTGCCACTATTCATTGTGTTCATTGCCTCTACTATTTCATGAATCAGGACAAAATGGAACAAGAGGGCTTAAAGTGGACCTAAACTCAGAGCTTCCTCTCTGCTCTATAAGATAAGCAACAGCTTATTAACCTTTAAAGAAAAATAGTTCCTTGTTACAGCTTATAGAACTCCCACTGAGATTTTGCAGAGTTACTTTCTGGTATCCTGGGAGCAGAGAAAATGTTAACCTCCTATGTTTATATAAGCTCAGACTTCAGCAGAGTCGGCAGACAACTCACAGCTCAAATTACACTAGCTCATTACATGCTGAGAAGGAAGAATTAGACAGGCTGTTCTCTACAGATATACGGTGGACACAGGGTTGATTTCTTTGCGTTATCCTTGTCTTCGGCGCAAAAGTTTAGGTCCACTTTAAAATTGTGTACTGTACCAACCAATCAGAATTCTGCTTCCATTTTTAAAGAAATGATTAGATAATGAAAACAAACACTTTCTTGTTGTTGTGGGTAATGACTTTGTTTCAATTCATTTCATTTCTTAACCACTTGCCGACCGCACGCTTATACCGTGCGTCGGCAAAGTGGCAGCTGCAGGACCAGCGACGCAGTACTGCGTCGCCAGCTGCAGGCTGATTAATCAGGAAGCAGCCGCTCGCGCGAGCGGCTGCTTCCTGTCAAATCACGGCGGGGGGCTCCGTGAATAGCCTGCGGGCCGCCGATGGCGGCTCGCAGGCTAAATGTAAACACAAGCGGAAATAATCCGCTTTGTTTACATTGTACGGCGCTGCTGCGCAGCAGCGCCGTAAGGCAGATCGGCGATCCCCGGCCAATCAGCGGCCGGGGATCGCCGCCATGTGACAGGGGACGTCCTGTCACTGGCTGCACAGGACGGATAGCGTCCTGTGCAGCCCCGATCACCGGGGGGACAGGTAGGAGAGGGAGGGGGGTGAATGTCGCCGCGGAGGGGGGCTTTGAGGTGCCCCCCCCGCCAGCCACACGCAGGCAGGAGAGATCAGACCCCCCTGCACATCATCCCCCTAGTGGGGAAAAAAGGGGGGTGATCTGATCTCTCTGCCTGCACCCTGATCTGTGCTGGGGGCTGTAGAGCCCACCCAGCACAGATCACATAATACAATGCTGGTCCTTAAGGGGGGGTAAAGGGTGGGTCCTCAAGTGGTTAAACAGAAATTAATGAATTGGTCTGCTGGCCTTCAATGCTGGGAACACACGATGCAATGACATGATGAAACATTATTTCCAACTAGAGTTGGGCCGAACCTCCGATTTTAGGTTCGCGAACCAGGTTCGCGAACTTCCACGGAAGGTTCGGTTCGCGTTAAAGTTCGCGAACCGCAATAGACTTCAATGGGGATTCGAACTTTGAAAAAAAAAAAATTATGCTGGCCACAAAAGTGATGGAAAAGATGTTTCAAGGGGTCTAACACCTGGAGGGGGGCATGGCGGAGTGGGATACACGCCAAAAGTCCCCGGGAAAAATCTGGATTTGACGCAAAGCAGCGTTTTAAGGGCAGAAATCACATTGAATGCTAAATGACAGGCCTAAAGTGCTTTAAAACATCTTGCATGTGTATACATCAATCAGGTAGTGTAATTAAGGTACTGCTTCACACTGACACACCAAACTCACCGTGTAACGCACCACAAACAGCTGTTTGTGTAGTGACGGCCGTGCTGGACTGGTGCGCACCATGGCGAGAGTGCAGGTTTTGGTGGCTTTACAGCCCATATGGTCGCCTGGCTGATGTAGCTGAATGACAGAACAGTGACTGTCCAGCTGATCAAATTTGGTCTGACCACAATGAGGCAACGACCTTATTATCGTGGGTGTGCCCCCCGAGACACTCATCTAGGCACCGGTCATTGCTTCATTGTGATACGCAAGCCCCTTCACCACGGCAAGGTAATGATCACGAAGGGGAATGGGCGCATGTACATGCCTTTTCTTTTGTTGTTGCAGCTGCCCGCAGTGCAGCCAGAAAAATTAGGCAGTCATGTACACGCACCAGAAAAATTATTACAGCGGCCGCTGCTAGCAGCGGCCTAAAAAATTCAGCAATCCGCCTGGAGTCCCGGACCCTGTTGGTGGTGGCGGAGAAGGTAGTCAAGCGGCCTGCAGGCAGACATGCTGTGTGGAGGGACTGGGAGCGACTTAGTCTTCTTGGGGCAGGCCAGGCAGCCAGTCACACGGCGTGCAGGCAGAGATGCTGTGTG
This sequence comes from Hyperolius riggenbachi, assembly GCF_040937935.1. NCBI lineage: Eukaryota > Metazoa > Chordata > Amphibia > Anura > Hyperoliidae > Hyperolius > Hyperolius riggenbachi. The sequence continues at coordinate 389,867,374 of NC_090646.1, forward strand.
TGCGGGGACTGACTTAGTCTTGGGGCGAGCAGCAGCCCTCCAGGATCCATGCCTCATTCATTTTGATAAAGGTGAGGTACTTAACACTTTTGTGACTTAGGCGACTTCTCTTCTCAGTGACAATGCCTCCAGCTGCGCTGAAGATCCTTTCTGACAGGACGCTTGCGGCAGGGCAGGAGAGAAGTTGGATGGCAAATTGGGACAGCTCTGGCCACAGGTCAAGCCTGCGCACCCAATAGTTCAAGGGTTCCTCATCGCTGTTCACAGCAGTGTCTACATCCACACTTAAGGCCAGGTAGTCGGCTACCTGCCGTTCCAGGCGTTGGTGGAGGGTGGATCCGGAAGGGCTACGGCGAGGCGTTGGACTAAAGAACGTCCGCATGTCCGACATCACCATGAGATCGCTGGAGCCTCCTGTCTTTGACTGCGTGGACACGGGAGGAGGATTAGTGGCAGTGGTACCTTGCTGGCGTTGTGCTGTCACATCACCCTTAAAGGCATTGTAAAGCATAGTTGACAGCTGGTTCTGCATGTGCTGCATCCTTTCCACCTTCAGGTGAGTTGGTAACAGGTCCGCCACTTTGTGCCTGTACCGAGGGTCTAGTAGTGTGGCCACCCAGTACAGCTCATTCCCCTTGAGGTTTTTTATACAGGGGTCCCTCAACAGGCAGGACAGCATAAAAGACGACATCTGCACAAAGTCAGATCCAGTACCCTCCATCTCCTCTTGCTCTTCCTCAGTGACGTCACGTAAGTCAACCTCCTCCCCCCAGCCGCGAACAATACCACGGGAAGGTTGAGCAGCACAAGCCCCCGGCGACGCCTGCTGCGGGTGTTCTCCTGCCGCCGTCCACTCCTCCTCCTCCTCCCCCAAAGAAACACCTTGCTCATCATCCTCTGAGTCTGACTCATCTTCTGCACACGACTTCTCTTCTTCCTCCTCCTCCCCCCTCTGTGCTGCCGCAGGTGTTGAGGAAACAGCTGGGTCTGATGAAAATTGGTCCCATGCCTGTTCCTGCCGTAACGGTTCCTGGTCACGCTCATTCGCAGCTTCATCCGCCACTCTACGCACAGCACGCTCCAAGAAGTAAGCGTAGGGAATTAAGTCGCTGATGGTGCCCTCACTGCGGCTCACCAGGTTGGTCACCTCCTCAAACGGCCGCATGAGCCTGCATGCATTTTTCATCAGTGTCCAGTTGTCGGGCCAGAACATCCCCATCTTCCCAGACTGTTTCATTCTACTGTAGTTGTAGAGGTAGTGGGTGACGGCTTTTTTCTGTTCTAGCAGGCGGAAGAACATGAGCAGGATCGAATTCCAGCGAGTCGGGCTATCGCAAATGAGGCGTCTCACCGGCATGTTGTTTTTCCGCTGAATTTCCGCAAAGCGTGCCATGGCTGTGTAAGACCGCCTCAAATGCCCACAGACCTTCCTGGCCTGCTTCAGGACATCCGCTAAGCCAGGGTACTTTGCCACAAATCTTTGAACAACTAGATTCATGACATGTGCCATGCAGGGTATGTGTGTCAGCTTCCCCATATGCAAAGCGGCAAGCAGATTGCTGCCGTTGTCGCACACCACGTTGCCTATCTCCAGGTGGTGCGGGGTCAGCCACTCATCCACCTGTTTCTTAAGAGCAGCCAGGAGAGCTGCTCCAGTGTGACTCTCCGCTTTGAGACAAGACATGTCTAAGATGGCGTGACACCGTCGTACCTGGCATGCAGCATAGGCCCTGCGGAGCTGGGGCTGTGTAGCTGGAGAGGAGAACTGCCACTCAGCCAAGGAGGAGGAGGACAGCGAAGAGCATGTAGCAGGAGGAGAGGAGGTGGCAGGAGGCCTGCCTGCAAGCCGTGGAGGTGTCACAATTTGGTCCGCTGCGCCCTGCTTGCCATCGTTCACCACCAGGTTGACCCAATGGGCTGTGTACTTAATGTAGCGGCCCTGCCCGTGCTTGGCAGACCAGGCATCCATGGTCAGGTGTACACTTGACCCAACGCTCTTCGCAAGAGATGACACCACTTGCCTCTCAACTTCACGGTGCAGTTGGGGTATGGCCTTTCTCGAGAAATCAGTGCGGCCTGGCATCTTCCACTGCGGTGTTCCGATGGCCACAAATTTACGGAAGGCCTCAGAGTCCACCAGCCGGTATGGTAACAGCTGGCGAGCAAACAGTTCCGCCACGCCAGCTGTCAGACGCCGGGCAAGGGGGTGACTGGCCGAAATTGGCTTCTTCCGCTCAAACATTTCCTTCACGGACACCTGACTGCTGCTGTGGGCAGAGGAGCAGGAACCGCTCAAGGGCAGAGGCGGAGTGGAGGAGGGTGCCTGTGAAGGTGGAAGGGAGAAAGCGGCAGAAGCAGATGATGCACCTGAAGGAGGAAGAGGAGAAGGAGGGTGACTTTTCTTTTGTGTGCTGCTGCTGCTTTTGCTCAGGTGGCCATCCCATTGCTGTTTGTGCCTTTTCTCCAGGTGCCTTCGTAAGGCACTTGTCCCTACGTGAGTGTTGGCCTTTCCACGGCTCAATTTTTGTTGGCAGAGCGAACAGATGGCTTTGCTCCGATCTGAGGCACACACATTAAAAAATGTCCACACCGCTGAGCCACCCTGGGATGTGGGCACTATGGGGACCTCAGCAGCTGATGCTGAAGGGCAAGTTGGCTGGCTGTACATAGGTGGCGATACATGGTGCCGGACACTGCCACCAGCTGTTTCTGACGAAGAGCTGCCCCAGCTTCTTTCAGCAACTTCTCTCCTCCTACTACTCTCTGACTCCCCCTCTGAACTATCCCCCTCTTCATCTCCTCTATTGGGAACATACAGAGGATCCCTATCATCGTCATCATCGTAATCATCCTGCCCAGCTTCGCTTGCCTCAGACAAATCCAAACATGCACCATCGGTAGGTCCTTCATCCTCCTTACACGTTACATCCATAGTGTTGCCGCGTAACTCAGACATATGAGCTGGTGAAAATTCATCTGGCTGTAACAACAATGGCTGTGCATCAGTGATTTCAACACTAAATAATTCTTGCGAAGTGTCAAATGCAGCGGAAGTGGTGCTAGTAGTAGTGCTGGTGGCTGAGCAAGATGAGGTGTTCTGTGTCGCTAAATACTCAACCACGTCCTGACAATCTTGGGAGGTGATGGGACGTGCCTTCTTCCGAGCACTGTACTGTGGGCCAGGTCCACACGAAATTACATATACACGACCTCGCGCAGACCTGCCGGGTGGCCTTCCTCTGGCTCTGGCACTACCTCTTCCTCTACCTGTTTTGTCCATATCGGGTATGCACGGAGTGGTATATCACACTGCGTGCACTCACGTTGGTAGGTGGGTTCACTTAACTGCACAGGTATGCACACTGATGCGGTGGGTTCACTGAACAGAACAGGTATACAGTGGCGGGTTCACAGAACAGGTATGCAGTGGCAGGTTCACTGAACAGAACAGGTATGCAGTGGCGGGTTCACAGAACAGGTCAGGTATACAGTGGCGGGTTCACAGAACAGGTATGCAGTGGCAGGTTCACTGAACAGAACAGGTATGCAGTGGTGGGTTCACTGAACACAACAGGTATGCAGTGGCAGGTTCACTGAACAGTACAGGTATGCAGTGGCGGGTTCACTGAACAGTACAGGTATACAGTGGCGGGTTCACTGAACACAACAGGTATGCAGTGGCGGGTTCACTGAACAGAACCGGTATACAGTAGCGGCTCCACTGAACAGAACAGGTATGCAGTGGTGGGTTCACTGAACAGTACAGGTATACAGTGGCGGGTTCACTGAACAGAACAGGTATACAGTAGTGGGTCCACTGAACAGAACAGGTATGCAGTGGCGGGTTCACTGAACAGTACAGGTATACAGTGGCGGGTTCACAGAACAGGTATGCAGTGGCAGGTTCACTGAACAGAACAGGTATGCAGTGGCGGGTTCACTGAACAGGTATACAGTGGCGTGTTCACTGAACAGAACAGGTATACAGTGGCGGGTCCACTGAACAGAACAGGTATGCAGTGGCGGGTTCACTGAACAGAACAGGTATGCAGTGGCGGGTTAACTGAACATGTATATAGTGGCGGGTTCACTGAACAGAACAGGTATACAGTGGCAGGTTCACTGAACACAACAGGTATGCAGTGGCGGGTTCACTGAACAGAACCGGTATACAGTAGCGGCTCCACTGAACAGAACAGGTATGCAGTGGCGGGTTCACTGAACAGTACAGGTATACAGTGGCGGGTTCACTGAACAGAACAGGTATACAGTAGCGGGTCCACTGAACAGAACAGGTATGCAGTGGCGGGTTCACTGAACAATACAGGTATACAGTGGCGGGTTCACTGAACAGAACAGGTATACAGTAGCGGGTCCACTGAACAGAACAGGTATGCAGTGGCGGGTTCACTGAACAGTACAGGTATACAGTGGCGGGTTCACAGAACAGGTATGCAGTGGCAGGTTCACTGAACAGAACAGGTATGCAGTGGCGGGTTCACTGAACAGGTATACAGTGGCGTGTTCACTGAACAGAACAGGTATACAGTGGCGGGTCCACTGAACAGAACAGGTATGCAGTGGCGGGTTCACAGAACAGGTATGCAGTGGCAGGTTCACTGAACACAACAGGTATGCAGTGGCGGGTTCACTGAACAGGTATACAGTGGCGGGTCCACTGAACAGAACAGGTATGCAGTGGCAGGTTCACTGAACACAACAGGTATGCAGTGGTGGGTTCACAGAACAGGTATGCAGTGGTGAGTTCACAGAACAGGTATGCAGTGGTGGGTTCACAGAACAGGTATGCAGTGGCAGGTTCACTGAACAGGTATGCAGTGGTGGGTTCACTGAACAGGTATGCAGTGGTGGGTTCACAGAACAGGTATGCAGTGGAGGGTTCACAGTACAGGTATGCAGTGGTGGGTTCACAGTACAGCTATGCAGTGGTGGGTTCACAGAACAGGTATGCAGTGTTGGGTTCACAGAACAGGTATGCAGTGGTGGGTTCACAGTACAGGTATGCAGTGGTGGGTTCACAGAACAGGTATGCAGTGTTGGGTTCACAGAACAGGTATGCAGCCAGGAACAAGCTAAGCCTAACTAATCTTTCCCTATGAGAGACAGTCTGCAGCAGCTCGCCCTACTCTCACTAATGCAGGCACACGAGTGACCGTAATGGCCGCCGCTGCCTGCCTTATATAAGGGGGTGGGGCTCCATGGGCTAGTGTAGCCTAATTGGCTACACTGGGCCTGCTGACTGTGATGTAGAGGGTCAAAGTTGACCCTCCATGTGCATTATGGGGCGAACCGAACTTCCGCAAAGGTTCGCCTGCGGGACGCGAACGCGAACCATGGAAGTTTGCATGGAACCGTTCGCAGGCGAACCGTTCGGCCCAACTCTATTTCCAACATGTCCAATCTGTTTCCGATTGAGAAAGGGACCAATTTTGCAAATCTATCATCAGAAAATCGATCCCTTTATCAATTGGGAGCAGTTTGGACATGTACACACTCTACAACTTTCTCTCCAATCACCCGTCGATCGGATGGGAAATTGCATTGTGTGTTCCCAGCATAAGTTAGGGGGCCCAGAAGTCAAATGGGTAGGGGTAGGGTTATGTGGTCCAGATTGTTAACAATCTGTTCAGTGGCCGTATTCTCTATTTATTTATTTTACTGTGTGTTTTTTGTATTGAGTCCAGTGGCCACCAGAGTACTTAAATTAATAGAGGAAAGGCTCAGGGACAGGAATGCAAATGTATGAAAATTATTTGGAAATCAGTGGGCACACAGAGCTGCAGTGCTTGCAGGGACAGATGTGACTATGGGATAAATACGCATCTCCATGTCCTCTCTCAGGATGCACTGTCCTGTACATTTGAGAACACATTGCCAGATCCATAGTGGAGATGCGAGGGAGGGCATTATTGCACCAGTGTACTTAGGCCTGGAGACTCCATCCAAAGGTTTCTCTGGGCTTGGGCTACCATTATTTGTAGCGTCCCAGTTTCCACTCAGAGGTGTTACTAAGGTTGGTGTTACTCGGTGCGGGAACTCCTGGTGTCACCCAGAGGCGGGAGACGGTCCTTCAGCACCCAAGGCTGAGACATCAATGTGCGCCCCTCCATCCAGCCCACCCCAGCCGTCACACACTGATTGCTATTAGAATAAGAGGCCCCCCAGGGCTCCCATCCTCCCTAACACCTTAATGTCTAGTTATCTGGCTTGCAGTCACTGCCATGTATACACCTTTCTCATTTCTCTCTGCTTCAAACGCAATAGGGGAATGATAGCTGAGTGAGTTGTGCGCCCCCTTCTATACTGCACCCTGGGGCTTTAGCCTCTCTGGCCTCTGCCTCGGCCTGGCCCTGGTGTCACCCCCCTTAAGACCTCCTCCTGTACCAAAACCAAACAAAATCACAGTGTATGTAATAGTCTATCTTTAACATTTTCCGAAGTAATTGCTATAGAAATGATAAAAATGGACCAGCAAAAAGAAAATTACACCAAATGTATTATATGCGCCTGGCCCTCATCACAATAATTGAGGACATGGGTGAGAATAAATAATCACACTGGATGGATGCTGCTGGCTGAGCGGGGCTGATTCTGACACTTTGCTAGGCTATGCGTGTATGTTTGGGCACCACATACAGGCCAGACTGGATGCAGTTAATGCAGGTCAATTAGTAAAGCAAGACGTTTTTAAGTCCAGACAGGGCCTTAAGCAAAGCAATGAATTGTAATACTGCACTAGCTAGACAGCTGTGTTGCCCCCTAGATAGCATGATTGAGCAGCTAAATTCCCAAGATAAAACTATGAACTGGCCATGTGCCTCCAGATACCATAATCAAGTGGTGGGCTGTGGGTGTCAGGGCACCCTCTAGGAAAAGGCACAGGAGACAAAAAGGGAGCCCGATGGTGCAGTAGGTCAAAATAAATTGGTAAATAAAAAGTAAGAACTACTCACAAAGGTAGGTTGCAGGGGGGCAACCGACCACAAGAAGCAGATGGAGACAATTAACCCGACTCCACTCGGGGAGGTCACCAGGGGCCTGGATGTGGTCGCTCTCTTTGAAGAAAAACAGGAAACAGATCTCAACTGTGGTAAACCACGCGTATTCTGCTTCCACCCCTCAGACAGGTGGCGTGTGGGGGTATATGAAGCACTATTTAGGTAAAAGAGGCGCCCTGGTGTATGATGAAAGCATTTAAAAACAGTTTAAAATCGACAAGGAAATGAGGTAACTTACCTCAGTGACGAAAAATCTTTGTAGTAACAAAAGATTTTATTAGTAATAGCTCAGGCAACACGTTTCGCTGGTCTGAGCCCGCTTCCTCAGGCCAATAACAGTGCCAAACTAAATAAGTCCAGCATAGGGCGGCTACCTATAAGTAGCCATGTGATCTCAAGATAAAAGGATTAAGTAGTCAGGTGGCAACACATAAAATAATTAAGCAACAATATGTACACCCCATATATCAGAGTTAGTTTTTTTGTGTCTGGTAGAAATCAGTATTGGGTAGCCTTTGTAAACGGCAGCAATTGTGCCTCCTGTTATCAGTATTAGGTAGCCTTTGCGCCCCAATATATCAAATTGGGTAGCCTTTGCATGTCCTCAAGATATTGGTATTAACTAAGCTAACCTTTTTGTCCTCTCCTTCCCCATGGATAGGTTAAACCAGACAGCCATAGACCGACTAAACTTATGGCCTTCAAACCTTGTCATTTTATGCTTATGACAATTTTTCAGGTCATATGTTTGGCGTACATGCGTTAAGGCCGCTCAGTCACTTTTGTCAAGAGTGAGCTGAATGATGGCTTACCCTGCCGCCGCTCAAATTCCGGGCAGCGTTAATTACTATTCCCCCTCTGAGGTGTAGCATCGGAAGCAGAAGTAATTTGGGGTCCGGTGATCACCAACACCCAAAACATACTTGCGTGGCCTTGGACATAATAACATTATGTCTATGGCGGTGCTGAAATGACCTGCTTGGATATATCTTGGCATTTGATTTGCAGGACATGTCTATTTACCCAAGGCAGTTATCTAAAGCAAGTTTTAATGACATTATGCTATTGCTTTACATGTAATTGCAAATACGTGCAAGTGAAAATCTCTGTTTTACATGACGAATAGTCATATGTCTTACAGGTGTTTTTGCTGGCTGGTTGGAAATAATTGGAAAGTCCTATTAAGTTGTACCCTGAGTGTGAATGAATTATTTCCATATAAATGTAAATGGGGACTTCCGTGTAAAAATAGAAACATGTTTAAGAACCAGGTATACAAGCTCACATATCTGCCCCTCAGCCTTTACAACATTTACGGCCCGGGTTGCTAGTAAAATCAGTCAGTGCTGGAATTCTCATTCGTTACCATTGAAGTGCTGAACTACAGCAGCATTGAAGTGCTGAACTACAGTAAACTCAGAGATCTCCCACAACCTCTTTACGCTTCACGGTTAATATCTGAAAGGATCCTGCTTTGTTTGGAAGTTGTCACCCAACAATGAACATGGATGCATTTGTCTCTTATTATAGGCTCTATCGAGTTTTGCTGCCAAAGATTCAGAATGTACCGAATGTCAGCTGTTTCTGGGAAAATGCTAAAGCAAAGATCACTTAAGGACTCTCTTTCTCTAGGCCATCTTATAGCAATATTGGCTTGCAGCCTGTTATGTGTCATCTTTTATTATAGGCTTCACTTCTATTCTGTCTGACGATAAAAACATGGAAATACTTTGAGACTTATTGATGTTAAACAATGTTTGTTTGCTTTTCTTGCCTTTTAATAGGCCAGGCACTGAAACGTGAACAATGCAAAATACAATCCAAGCTTCTCGTACAACAAAAAATAAATACATTATTTTCCTAGCGCACTTTTGTAATGCCCTGTGAACAATCCATTCAGAATAAAAAGCCATACAGTAATTCTATTGTAAGTATGAAATGAACAAGTGTTGTATAAATAGAAGTGATCACGTTTGTTCAGGTAATGATTCATCTATAGGATGTGATGATTGCACCATAAGCAGAGCATGGTCAGAGCTAGTTAGGGCTTGCACACCTTGTCATCTTTGCTCCATTCCGATTTGCTTCACAACTAAATCAGAATGGATGTACAAAGTAAAGCTTGCACAATTCTTTTTGAGTGAAAGTAAAGGATTTCCATACAGAGGTGCCTGCTGATGTGTAGAAAAGGGAGATATTGCATCTCTGTATCACCACATATTCTATAATGGAGCAATGATTCTCTGCATGTCTGAAATGTTACCTAGTCTTCTAAATCATCAGGTATGTGAGAGATCGTACAGGTAAAAACGTTTTAGCCGTTTATTTAGGAAAGGGTTCTTTACAGTAAGAGTGATTAAGATGTGGAATGCATTGCCACAGGAAGTCTTTATGGCAAACTCTATACCTGCATTTAAAAGGGGCTTAGATGCTTTCCTTGCGTTGAAAGACATCCATGGCTACAATTACTAGGTAATGCCTAATGATGTTGATCCATGGATTTTATCTGATTTTATCTGATTGCCATCTGGAGTCGGGAAGGAATTTTTTTCCCTTTTGGGGCTAATTGGACCATGCCTTGTAAGGGTTTTTTCACCTTCCTCTGGATCAACAAGGATATGTGAGGGAGCAGGCTGGTGTTGTACTTTGTTCTCTGGTTAAACTCGATGGGCGTATGTCTTTTTTCAACCAAAATAACTATGTAACTATGCAACTATGTAAGGACAATTCTCCATATAAAGGCCAGTGGAGAAGAACTGAAGAATGCTTCACCTTTTCACAGATGCTGTTCTCTGAGCAAAATGTAAGTGAATAAACTCCATGCTAGCAGAGTGGGGACCCTGGCTTGTGGTGGGGCGGTGTGGGGACTCCACCTAGTGCCACTTTTTCCAAAATGGGCACTTAGTTATAGTATAAGCTGGGTGCCAGGGTACAGCTACAGTGGCGCAAAGCCTTACGGTGTGCTGGGGAAGGTACTAGTTAGTGTTAGGTGTAGGTAGTGGGAATCTTAGTGTTAGGCATAGGTAGGGGAGAGGTTAGTGTTAGGTGTAGGTAGTGGGAAGCTTAGTGTTAGGCATAGGTAGGGGAGAGGTTAGTGTTAGGTGTAGGTAGTGGGAAGCTTAGTGTTAGGCATAGGTAGGGGAGAGGATAGTGTTAGGTGTAGGTAGTGGGAAGCTTAGTGTTAGGCATAGGTAGGGGAGAGGTTAGTGTTAGGTGTAGGTAGTGGGAAGCTTAGTGTTAGGCATAGGTAGAGGAGAGGATAGTGTTAGGTGTAGGTAGTGGGAAGCTTAGTGTTAGGCATAGGTAGGTGAGAGGTTAGTGTTAGGTGTAGGTGGGGGGTGATTATTGTTAGGCACAGATAGGGGAGAGGTTAGTGATAGGTATAGGTAGTGGGAAGCTTAGTGTTAGGCATAGGTAGGGGAAAGGTTAGTGTTAGGTGTAGGTAGTGGGAAGCTTAGTGTTAGGCATAGGTAGGGGAGAGGTTAGTGTTAGGTGTAGGTAGTGGGAAGCTTAGTGTTAGGCATAGGTAGAGGAGAGGATAGTGTTAGGTGTAGGTAGTGGGAAGCTTAGTGTTAGGCATAGGTAGGTGAGAGGTTAGTGTTAGGTGTAGGTGGGGGGTGATTATTGTTAGGCACAGGTAGGGGAGAGGTTAGTGATAGGTATAGGTAGTGGGAAGCTTAGTGTTAGGCATAGGTAGAGGAAAGGTTAGTGTTAGGTGTAGGTAGTGGGAAGCTTAGTGTTAGGCATAGGTAGGGGAGAGGTTAGTGTTAGGTATAGATAGGGGGAAGCTTAGTGTTAGGCATAGGTAGGGGAGAGGTTAGTGATAGGTGTAGGTAGTGGGACGCTTAGTGTTAGGCATAGGTAGGGGAGAGGTTAGTGTTAGGTGTAGGTAGTGGGAAGCTTAGTGTTAGGCATAGGTAGGGAGAGGTTAGTGTTAGGTGTAGGTAGTGGGAAGCTTAGTGTTAGGCATAGGTAGGGGAGAGGTTAGTGTTAGGTGTAGGTGGGGGGGGAGGATTATTGTTAGGCATAGGTAGGGGTGAGGTTAGTGTTAGGTGTAGGTAGTGGGAAGCTTAGTGTTAGGCATAGGTAGGGGAGAGGTTAGTGTTAGGTGTAGGTAGTGGGAAGCTTAGTGTTAGGCATAGGTAGGGGAGAGGTTAGTGTTAGGTGTATGTGGGGGGGGGGGGGATGATTATTGTTAGGCACAGGTAGGGGAGAGGTTAGTGATAGGTGTAGGTAGTGGGACGCTTAGTGTTAGGCATAGGTAGGGGAGAGGTTAGTGTTAGGTGTAGGTAGGGGGGGGGAGATTATTGCTAGGCATAGGTAGGGAAGAGGTTAGTGTTAGGTGTAGGTAGTGGGAAGCTTAGTGTTAGGCATAGGTAGGGGAGAGGTTAGTGATAGGTGTAGATAGTGGGAAGCTTAGTGTCAGGCATAGGTAGGGGAGAGGTTAGTGATAGGTGTAGGTAGTGGGACGCTTATTGTTAGGCATAGGTAGGGGAAAGGATAGTGTTAGGTGTAGGTAGTGGGAAGCTTAGTGTTAGGCATAGGTAGGAGAGAGGTTAGTGTTAGGTGTAGGTAGTGGGACGCTTAGTGTTAGGCATAGGTAGGGGAGAGGTTAGTGTTAGGTGTAGGTAGGGGGGGAATGATTATTGTTAGGCACAGGTAGGGGAGAGGTTAGTGATAGGTGTAGGTAGTGGGACGCTTAGTGTTAGGCATAGGTAGGGGAGAGGTTAGTGTTAGGTGTAGGTAGTGGGAAGCTTAGTGTTAGGCATAGGTAGGGGAGAGGTTAGTGTTAGGTGTAGGTAGGGGGGGAAATTATTGTTAGGCATAGGTAGGGGAGAGGTTAGTGTTAGGTGTAGGTAGTGGGAAGCTTAGTGTTAGGCATAGGTAGGGGAGAGGATAGTGTTAGGTGTAGGTAGTGGGAAGCTTAGTGTTAGGCATAGGTAGGGGAGAGGTTAGTGTTAGGTGTAGGTAGTGGGAAGCTTAGTGTTAGGCATAGGTAGAGGAGAGGATAGTGTTAGGTGTAGGTAGTGGGAAGCTTAGTGTTAGGCATAGGTAGGTGAGAGGTTAGTGTTAGGTGTAGGTGGGGGGTGATTATTGTTAGGCACAGATAGAGGAGAGGTTAGTGATAGGTATAGGTAGTGGGAAGCTTAGTGTTAGGCATAGGTAGGGGAAAGGTTAGTGTTAGGTGTAGGTAGTGGGAAGCTTAGTGTTAGGCATAGGTAGGGGAGAGGTTAGTGTTAGGTGTAGGTAGTGGGAAGCTTAGTGTTAGGCATAGGTAGAGGAGAGGATAGTGTTAGGTGTAGGTAGTGGGAAGCTTAGTGTTAGGCATAGGTAGGTGAGAGGTTAGTGTTAGGTGTAGGTGGGGGGTGATTATTGTTAGGCACAGGTAGGGGAGAGGTTAGTGATAGGTATAGGTAGTGGGAAGCTTAGTGTTAGGCATAGGTAGGGGAAAGGTTAGTGTTAGGTGTAGGTAGTGGGAAGCTTAGTGTTAGGCATAGGTAGGGGAGAGGTTAGTGTTAGGTATAGATAGGGGGAAGCTTAGTGTTAGGCATAGGTAGGGGAGAGGTTAGTGATAGGTGTAGGTAGTGGGACGCTTAGTGTTAGGCATAGGTAGGGGAGAGGTTAGTGTTAGGTGTAGGTAGTGGGAAGCTTAGTGTTAGGCATAGGTAGGGGAGAGGTTAGTGTTAGGTGTAGGTAGTGGGAAGCTTAGTGTTAGGCATAGGTAGGGGAGAGGTTAGTGTTAGGTGTAGGTGGGGGGGGGGGATTATTGTTAGGCATAGGTAGGGGTGAGGTTAGTGTTAGGTGTAGGTAGTGGGAAGCTTAGTGTTAGGCATAGGTAGGGGAGAGGTTAGTGTTAGGTGTAGGTAGTGGGAAGCTTAGTGTTAGGCATAGGTAGGGGAGAGGTTAGTGTTAGGTGTATGTGGGGGGGGATGATTATTGTTAGGCACAGGTAGGGGAGAGGTTAGTGATAGGTGTAGGTAGTGGGACGCTTAGTGTTAGGCATAGGTAGGGGAGAGGTTAGTGTTAGGTGTAGGTAGGGGGGGGGGAGATTATTGCTAGGCATAGGTAGGGAAGAGGTTAGTGTTAGGTGTAGGTAGTGGGAAGCTTAGTGTTAGGCATAGGTAGGGGAGAGGTTAGTGATAGGTGTAGATAGTGGGAAGCTTAGTGTCAGGCATAGGTAGGGGAGAGGTTAGTGATAGGTGTAGGTAGTGGGACGCTTATTGTTAGGCATAGGTAGGGGAAAGGATAGTGTTAGGTGTAGGTAGTGGGAAGCTTAGTGTTAGGCATAGGTAGGGGAGAGGTTAGTGTTAGGTGTAGGTAGTGGGAAGCTTAGTGTTAGGCATAGGTAGGGGAGAGGTTAGTGTTAGGTGTAGGTAGGGGGGGAATGATTATTGTTAGGCACAGGTAGGGGAGAGGTTAGTGATAGGTGTAGGTAGTGGGACGCTTAGTGTTAGGCATAGGTAGGGGAGAGGTTAGTGTTAGGTGTAGGTAGTGGGAAGCTTAGTGTTAGGCATAGGTAGGGGAGAGGTTAGTGTTAGGTGTAGGTAGGGGGATAAATTATTGTTAGGCATAGGTAGGGGAGAGGTTAGTGTTAGGTGTAGGTAGTGGGTTGCTTAGTGTTAGGCATAGGTAGTGGAGAGGTTAGTGTTAGGTGTAGGTAGTGGGAAGCTTAGTGTTAGACATAGGTAGGTGAGAGGTTAGTGTTAGGTGTAGGTAGTGGGAAGCTTAGTGTTCGGCATAGGTAGGGGAGAGGTTAGTGTTAGGTGTAGGTAGGGGGGGGGGATGAGTATTGCTAGGACCAGGTATAGGAGAGGTTAGTGTTAGGTGTAGGTAGTGGGAAGCTTAGTGTTAGGCATAGGTAGGGGAGAGGTTAGTGTTAGGTGTAGGTAGGGGGGGGAGATTATTGTTAGGTATAGGTAGGGGAGAGGCAGGAGTCGATCCGGCTGCTAATCGAGCCGCCGGATCGCATCGTGTATTCCCAACATAAGACACTGCCAATATACTGAAGATAGATAGATAGATAGATAGATGATATATATATATATAGATAGATAGATAGATAGATGGATAGTGGAATTTCACTGTAACTTTGACTTTAAATTTGACTTTAAATTTCCTGGAGACCCCAATATCAGGCAGCTGTACTATACTGTAAAAGGGATTTCCAATACTCATATGCAGGGGTTGCTCGGATACTCCTTTTCAAAATCCAAATTGATCCGGATGCGGATACCCAGATATCTGGATCCAAATTGGATATCCAAATCCGACCTTTTTGGTATCCGAGTAAACTCGGATATCCGAACCCAATATCTGGCTGGTTTCGGATATCCGAATAGAAAACCAGAAGTGACTTGTAAATGGCTTAAAATGCTTCCAAAAGTCTTTTCAAATGGCCAAAATCCCTTTCGGAGGTCTCTCTCTCTCTCTCTCTCTCTCTCTCTCTCTCTCTTCTCTCTCTCTCTCTCTCTCTCTCTCTTTCTCTCGGCATCAATTCACCAGAGGTTACCAACCTATTTATCTCTTGGGAGGTAATTTACCTCCTGTGATATCTCCAAATAGCAATTCTCCAGAAGTATAGGGGAAAATATCGACAGAGAGAAATGCAAGAGATAAATGTGAGATAAGTATGAGATAAATAAGTGATAGTTAATAGTTTGTTTTTCTCCAAATCCCAATTCACCAGGGAAGAAAGGGGGTGTGGCCATTCGTTATTTTTTCATCTCTTTATCCCCTGAATGAACCTGGAGATATCGTGGTTTTCACACAGCAGCTGCTGCTGTGGAAGATGGAGCCTTTTGAGCTTACTCTGTTAGGCCTGGTGCACACCAAAAACCGCTAGCAGATCCGCAAAATGCTAGCAGATTTTGAAACGCTTTTTCTTATTTTTCTGTAGCGTTTCACCTAGCATTTTGCGGTTTTGTGAAGCGTTTTTGGTGTAGTAGATTTCATGTATTGTTACAGTAAAGCTGTTACTGAACAGCTACTGTAACAAAAACCGCCTGGCAAACCGCTCTAAAGTGCCGTTTTTCAGAGCGGTTTGCGTTTGTCCTATACTTAACATTGAGGCAGAAACGCCTCCGCAATCCAAAATCTGCAGCAGCCCGGGAGTATGCGTTTCTGCAAAACGCCTCCCGCTCTGGTGTGCACTAGCCCATTGAAATACATTACCCTAGCGGATCCGCACCCGCAAGCGGATCGCAAACCGCAGCCGTACCGCTCTGGTGTGCACTAGGCCTTAGAGCTTACTTCTATTATGAGGAGACGAAGGCGCAGGAGGAGGGTCTGTTTAATCGCCCCTCGTATTTTTCGTGAGAGAACAGTTCTTGATAATTTTACTGGGACAGAGGTGGTGAAGAAGTTCAGGCTCACTCGTGATATGATTTATGATATGATCCGGCAGTAAAAGGTTTGAATACTCTGGTCAGGTAGTGGTAAAACTCCGCCTCCTACCCACAATGCTTCACTTTCAAGCTTACAAAGAGGAAAAGTATCCCATGTAAATCATTAATACCGATTACCTAACTCTCTGCTTTCTCACACTTTCCTCATGCATATCTCTCCATTATCCCCTTCTATCTAACATTTTTCTCTCTGTCCTCTCACACTGGTGAATTGACTCCAGAGTGTTAAAATACCTCATGAGATAAACTACCTACCTTTTTTCTCTTAGTAAATCCTCTCTGGTGAATTGACGCCTTTCTCTCTCTTTCTCTCTCTCTCTCTTTCTCTCTCTCTCTCTTTCTCTCTCTCTCTCTCTCTCTCGGCCTGGATGCCTTCGAAAGGGATTTTTGCCATTGAAGGTGATTTTAGCTTCTGCTTGGATATCTGAACTAACTATCCACCCGGATTTCGGATTTCAGATGGGAAATCCGAGTTTGCTCGGATAGTCTAATCAGATTTTAAAAAATATTCGAATTGCTATTCAAAGTTCGGATAGTGTAAAAAGTTCGGATTATCTGGGTAGCTCGGATATCCGAAATCTTGCTGAGTGCTACTGCTCATATGTGATGATATATCTTGCAGTTTCCTCTAAGCATGAGCTGATGTGTGACAATACTTTCCCTCAAGCTATCTAACATCTATAACTCAGTTTAGAAGCCAGTATGAAGCTTTGGCACCAAAGAATGACACTGGTTTAGAATGAGCTTTGTCATGGCACAAATAAGCAATGGTTAAGATCTGGAAACCCTGTCATTTGAGTTTGGTATAGTAAGGTCATGGCTATTTATAGTACAGTGGCTGGTCCAGCTTGGAATTTGAGCCTTGAGTATTCTCAACATGGTGAGGAAAAAGTGGAAACATATGTAAAAAAGGGCTTTTTGTTGGAAAATGACAAAACAGATTGCTACTTTCTGTTTCCTAACCCTCGAATACATAAAACAATGCTACGTTTCAGCAGTCATTATGATACATCCTGCAATTATTATTGATACCTGCGCTGCACCCCTTAAGCCTTCAAATATAAGATGCAGGTTGTGACTCTTCTCCTTGTTATGGTTTCCAGCGGCACCAGGCATCCAAGGCACCTGGACATTTAATTGGCTGCTTTTCAGGGTAACATGAAGGTAGGGACACGACTGGATGTACATTTCTCACCTCCTAAGGCCCACTGTCACTAACCCCCCCCCCCCCCTTCTTTTATTTCTTTATTCCCTCACCAACAGTTTCCCACCAACAGTAAACCTGCTCTAATCTACTACACCAAAAATGCTTCCCAAAACCGCAAAATGCTAGGTGAAACGCTACAGAAAAATAAGAAAAAGCGTTTCAAAATCTGCTAGCATTTTGCGGATATGCTAGCAGTTTTTGGTGTGCATCAGGCCTTAGTGCTACATATAACCGCCCACAGAGGTGAGAGCCACATGTGTGGTGCACTGCTACAGCCCCACAAGTCCCTTCTGCCTCAGGAACGGCTTTAGGCATTCCCAGGGGGCCACGACGGCTGCACACGTCACTGCCAGTGCCAGTGCCTCACATCACTGCAGCACAACTGGTTGCAGTGACATCACGTCCATGTGCTGTGCTAGCACCTGTGTGTGTCGCTAGTAAAGACACTGTCTGCAGCCTCGTTTCCCCCACCTCTTGTCCTCCTCATGCCACCTCTTGTCCCCATGTGTCTCTTCTCCCTGTGTCCCCTCTGTTATGCCTGTGCCACCTCTTGTCCCCCTCGTACCACCTCTTGTCCCCCCCCCCCTTAGCATCTCTTGTCTCCCTGTGTCCCCTCTGTTTCCCCTGTGTCACCTCTTGTCCCCCTCGTGCCACCTCTTGTCCCCCATGTCCACTATGTTCCCCCTGTGCCAGCATTTGTGTCACCTTGGCCCCCTTCCGTCATAACTCACATGGCCCCAATCCACAGCCGATCTTTGCCATTCCCGTGCTTGACGCTAAGCTCCAGTCACTATGGTGACTTCCGCCAGTGCCTGTGATGCCATAACAGCCACTGGCTGGAAGTAACTATGGTGAAGGGATGCAATCGCGGCGAGGATTGGTGCTGGAGCTATGTAAGTTATGGCAGACAGGGCCACAGTACTGATGGGGCAGGGAGGGCGACAAGATGCAGAAGTCAGGGGCTGTGCAGCACAAGTCAGTCCAGCTTGCAGAGGCCCCCCTCTAATGGAAGGCCCCAAGCATGGGCGTGCCTTGCTTGTAAGCGGGCGGTGCCCCTGCTTGCCCTTGGGGTGATTGCCCTGTTCACCCCCCCACCACCACCACCACCAAAGGCCGCCACTGCATTAACTATTTGCCAACCAACTAGTCTGCTGCTACTATTTATACAGAACTATAACTGTATTTAAAACCACTGTCACTTTCTGAATAGAGCAATGTTTTCTAACTACCAGGAAGAAGAATGCCAGCCTGTATCCATTGCTAAGCGGTTGTAAAAGATCTCTTTAGCAATGTTTTACTACTTCAGTGAAATGAAATCAGAACTGGCAGAATAGTACCCTTATTTTGTTTCCTCTAAAATGTCTGCATTTCCCAGAAACTGATTTCACACGAAATGCTTGCTCATCTCTAGTAAATAACTCACCTCACAATGTAAAAACCAAGCTTATTCAGCCTCTACACCACTCTACCTGAGCCTGCCAGCCCCCTAGTGTTGAGAAATGAGATTTACGCTCTTGCCTACGTAAAGCATGATAGATAGCAATGTGTCCTGGCTAATAATCTCAGTTCAACCAGTGGTTTTGATGATAATAAATGAATGTAGAAACACACAACTGCCTAATGTATCTGTATACCATGTATCTTGTGAATGAAGCCATGTAAAATTTCAGACTTTATTACGGCTGGTTATATCCGTAATAAGGGCCCTTATTTCAGCTCAGAATATTTATTATTATTATTATTATTATTATTTAGTATTTGTATAGCGCCGACATATTACGCAGCGCTGTACAGTGTATATATATATCTTGTCACTAACTGTCCCTCAAAGGAGCTCACAATCTAATCCCTACCATTGCCATATGTCTATATTATGTAGTGTAAGTACTGTAGTCTAGGGCCAATTTTTTTTTTTAGAGGGAGCCAAATAACTTATCTGTATGTTTTTGGAATGTGGGAGGAAACCGGAGTGCCCGGAGGAAACCCACGCAGGCACGGAGAGAACATACAAACTCTTTGCAGATAGTGCCCTGGCTGGGATTCGAACCAGGGACCCAGCGCTGCAAGGCGAGAGAGATAACCACTACGCCACCGTGCTTACAGATTCATGCTTTCCCAAACATTTGCTTTTTATTTTATTCAGTATTCTGCTAGCGAATTTAGCCAGTATTAGCTGTCCTTCCTAAATCAGCGCGATTTCATGCGGAAATGTCCTTAATAACATATATCATAAATTATCACAGCACAGTGTACTAGCATGGTCCTCTTCAAGTACAGGCAGAGATGCCAGAATATATTTTACTACATCCAAGCAAATCACAAAAAAATCTACTGTTCCCTTTAACTAATCACACACACACTGAAATGTGTTCCATATGTTTCACTCTGCCTGGTTTCCTTGTGTTTTTTAACTCCATCTACAATAACAATACTTAGCAACCTTCATATTTATGTCAAACACATTACATCAGCTTAGCCTTTATATGTTTTATATGAGCGCTATTAAAGTTGCATAAAACTAATCACAGCAACGTAAACATTGCTGCTAATATTATAAACAGGCCTGCAATGTGTTGTGTGAATTATTAGCAATCTAGTATCGATATATCAGTATAAACACTGCTGGAACAAAGCTGATCTCAAGCATAGATTGTGTCAGGTTGTGGAAAAATGGGAAAAATCCAGTGATGGAGACAAATGTGCATCGGTTAGTGAGAAATTAGTAGAATTAGTCATTATATACGGCATGATATTAATCACTGCTGGTTTAGGCAATTTTTTTTATGTTTATACATTTTTTAACTGGTGTTTAATGTAATTCTGTTCACCCTAGAGACAGTCAAAAAAGTGAATTGGAATATACAGTATGTAGGAAAAGCGCCCGCAAAAAAGGGCAGCAATGTAGCGCGTCCGTGAGTGAGCGACTCTGTCCTGCAGATTAGAGAGCCAGAGCAATGCAGCAGCAACAAAACGGATTAAGATAAAATGGGTCCCTAGTCAAGATAACTCTTTTTTCCCACCGCTGATTGGGTGGGGGCTTGCATCCAGCAGGCCCCTAGACTCTCCCCAGGCCCCAGGCAACTGCCTGGGATTGCCTTGTGGATGATCCAGCTCTGAGCAATAGCTCTCTCAGTGAGGAGGCTGGAAGAGGCTTGCTGATCGTGTACCTGGTGAGCAATGGCTCTGTCTCTGAGGAGGCTTGCTGCCAATATCGGGTGCCCAGCACCCAATTTAACTGCCATAGCTGGTAATTATATTGTGGGCTATGGTTCCACCCACATTAACAGGCGTCATGTGCGCCCTTTTAGCTGCTTCGATTCAAAAAAGTGACTGTACTTCTTACTTCAAAGATGTCAGTTTTCATTCCAGCATCTGCACCCTATTAGCCACCAACTCTAATAATTATGTACCTCTGCCTGTTGATACTAGCTGTCACCTAATGTTGTGGGTGGGGAATGAAATGTCACAGCTGTTATTTTCTATGGGAGCCCCTTTGTAGTCCCTAACACCAGAAGTACAGCATGCTATACTGGTACAGTTAAAGTGTACCTGAGCCAAAGCTCGGGTACAAAATTTTATATTTACACAAAGAGAGGGAAGCCACAGGATCCTATTGAGGTTTCCCTCAGTGCTCTGATGCCCTCCCTCACTGAGCGTGGCCCCTCAGAAGATTGTCAGCAATCATATCAGGGCCGCACACCTGCTCATGTGCAGTAAAGAGCGTAGCTCCGATGTGGAGGGTGGCTGCGCAGCTTATGGGGTGACATTGGAGCACAGAGAGAAGCCTCAACAGAATCCTGAGGCTTCCCTCTCTTTAGGTAAATAACTCCGCTTTAACCAGAGCTTCGGGACTACATCACCGGGAATGCTGTTCGATACACACTTCCACATTCGCTTATCCTGACATTCACAAAGTGAGGAGCTCTCAGTAACAACTGTAACAATGAATACAAAATAAAATCCTATAGACTTACTTTGCTGGAGGAGACTCACTACTTGGCATTGTAAGAAAATTGAATCTCCCAACAAGCCATAAAGTGTGGTCAAGTCTAGTACCGAGTCTGTTAATTTGAGGACGCCACCACCTGGCTGCAATGTGGAAACATTAAATATGCATATAAATATATTTACATTTACCTGATTAAAAATATCTTTCTGATTACTGAATCTAATAGTTACATTAAAAACACATTCTCTTTAAGATAGACCTTTAAAGTTATCTTGTATGCCAATGTGATGTGCAGTGAGTGAACCACAAAATCCCACCACTCTCCTGCAAGACATGGCAGGCTGCATTGAAATGACTAGAGTATAGTTCATTATCCATTATCAAGCATTGTACCGCATTCCTATCAGGTTGCTAGCATGATTCATTTACAATATGAACTGTGGCATGTGGAGTGTAGGGAAAAAGATGTAGCTTCTCACCTCAAAAGCCTCTATAGTCCTATTTTTAACCATGCAGGTTGAGTGGCCAGGAAGAAAGATGGAACAAGCACGTTGTGTGTTTACCCCCAAGCCAATTCCTACCCACATGACTGGAGGTGTTCGTCATTGGGTGGATATTCCCTCCCCCTATCAAAAATAAACAACTTATCTCAATGCTGAGGGATAGGGGCTCTTCCATCCACATTTAAATGCCCCAAGAAAAAAAGGTAGGAGAAATTGAATGGATTATCTGTTGACACTATCTGGTTACCGTGTTAATAAGAGGGTGACCAGATAGCCAACTCCACCTAGGTAAGTTAGTAAAAGGAGTCATCCTTTTATAACTTTTTATCCATTCGTGAATGGTTAATCCCTTGCATACAAGCAGTCTCTGGCCCCTTAGAGGGAACCAGAGAGGAAGGAGACTTAAAAAAAGAAAAAGATTTCATACATACCTGGGGCTTCCTCCAGCCCCATAAGCCTGGATCGCTCCCACGCCGCAATCCTCCGCTTCCTGGATCCGCTGGTACCGGGTCCCGTCACTTCCGGCGGACGTGGCCAATTTTCCGCATGATCAGGGGCTCCCTCCATATCCTTACGCGTGCGGCTGCGCAGTATGCAGCCGCACGCGTAAGGGTATGCCGGGAGCCTCTGTGATGCGGACAATTGGCCGCATGCTTCCGCAGACTGACCGACTGGCTGAAAGTACGGGACCCGGTACTGGCGGATCCAGGAAGCAGAGGACGGCGGCGTGGGAGCGATCCAGGCTTATGGGGCTGGAGGAAGCCCCAGATATGTATAAAATATTTTAGCTTCTTAATATCTGGTTCTCTTTAAGGACCAGAGACTGCTGGTACCAAAAACTGCTGCATACCGACGAATCGCTGCACATACACGCCTCTCTCGCTAGTCACCCATTGCCAAAGGCCCCTCTCTCTGCCGTCACCATGACGGCAGAGCTCTGTGCGCTAGTCAGGAACTGCTTTCATAGGATCCTAACCCTGTCTATCAATGTAAGCCAATGGGATTGGTCACATGGTCAGGAGCCAATGAAAGCAGCTCCTGACTGGCTCACAGAACTCTGCTGTCATATAGACGTCAGGGTGAGCAAATTGCGCCGGGGAGAGAGCGACGCGATCGGCGTAGCATTGGGAACGTTTATTTCCGAAGCAGTAAAATCTACATCCTGTCAGAGCTGCATCACCACCTGCAGGACGTAGATTCGTACTGCTTCATTCCGAAAGCAGTTAAACAGGTAAAAATACAGGCAAGTAAAAAGACAAAAAATAAATAAATTAATTAAAGAGGATCTAAACTTGTTTATAGCAAAGCTGAGATGAAAATACACTGAGGAGATTGAGATAAATAGTTGTATCTATAGTGCTAATCCTAAATGGGACTTGCCTTAAATCCCGTAGTCTTATGTTGTGTTTAAAAGTATAAAAAAAAAAATCAAGTTTAAAGTTATTATCATTTCAGGTAAATAACAACAGTTTTGTAATGTTTTACATCACAGTTGACTACTGATTTTTATATCTGTTCGTGGCACTTAGAATGTTTCTCTTTCAAGAAATAGTTTTGTGGCCTGTAATTACTTATCAGTGAGAGTTATGCTATAGTCTAACTCAAGTCCAATAAAGAGAAACTGGCATTTACATTCCTGAATTATTAACCATTACAGTGAGAAAAAGAAAATATGATCACAGCCTAGTTCTTTGTAGGCGGTATATACATATGTTTAAAAATATATTTTATTTATATTCTCCAGTGTCCATTGCCATACATTCAATTTAGTCACATCAGCCTTTACTAACCTTCTGACTAGATTACAGAATTGTCAGCCGCATCCTTTATTTCTGCAGTTTTGCTGCCATTGATCGGGGACCCTGGCATCAGGGAGTCTGAATTTCCCACAGTAGTTTCCCATTGCTCCAAAGTGGGATCCTTTGAGGCAAATTCAAACAAAACGGGTAAAAAACTTGATTCTCATTGGCCCATTCATCTGGACCAATGTCTTGTCGTTACTTCAAATGCCCTAATGCTGGCATTGCGGGTTATTTGTGGCAGGGATGCTGTGATAGTGGACATCAGTTCTACATGACAGGAAGAAGAAATAAAAGATTTTTAGAAGCAGGGAAATACAGCTTCTTTCATTTAAAGATGTTTTCACTGTGTTTATGTTTTCTTTTAAAGCCTTTATAATGAATAGTTAAGGGGTCAGAAAATGTCCCCTTTCACCTACTCACTAGGTGGCAATTAGTTTTTAGGTGGACCCATTGACTCTTTGGTTGACCCCATTAGGAGACCACTAGTTATCATTGTTCTTTTCCCTCCATGCCCCTCTCGGTTCTAAAGAGGATAACATTACGCCAGTGGTGGAATGTGAGGTGGGAAGGATTTTCGGCATGGTGTGACGGCATCCCCCACCTGCGAGTACCTTCCATGATGAAAGTTGAAATGTCGTAGGTGGAGAGGCTACATGTTTACTGACACCTCCTTCCTTGCCACCTCACCTGGATGGCTGGATAAGAGATTATTGCGTGTCTGGAGGGAGAAAAAAAAATTAAATACTAATATAACATTTATTTTAGCTTGCAGTGAGGTTTTATAACAATTTTCCCTGGCAAAATCCATGTTGAAAAAGCTGCACTGCTAGTTATTTGCTGGCTCTCTGCAACCATTGCCTGGAGCATCTGGAACATAAAGCTCCACAGCAAGGTCCAGGAATCACTGAATGAATTCCCAAAGTGACATCGTGGGTCCTTGGCACACTCATTCATTGACCTTTTATAATTGAAACTAACCGATCAAGGACCATTTACTGTTTAACGTGGCAATAGAAAATTAGGCTCAGTATGAGAATCTAGGAGACTCTTTGTAGGAGTGGAGCAAATGAATCATTTGCTCCATATATAATCATATCATTCACTCTGCACTAAATTATTCCCAGAAATAGGTCACCTTGATACTGGCAGTAGGAATATATATTTCTTTTTTTCCATTCTTAGAACCTATATGTATTGGAATTTGGTATTGAGCCTTCTTGCATCTTTTGGCTCAGAAAAGAATGGGCTCAGCTACTGATGTGTGTAAACACAAGCTATAGCTGATCCAAGCATGGATCTACACATAACTATATAATCCAATAGCTACATGTTATTTGTGACCTAAAGGAGTTAACAGCAGACACTATGAATGAAATTGGTGTTGCAGTTGGCATATCATTTTTCTGATATTTATGCTACAAAAGCTGGGGCGCAGTTCAGGTTTTTTGATAAGATTGCATGCTATAGCTGTGGCAGCATGGAAGTGCAACAACTGGCTGTTGCTGGGGCTCCTGAACAAGTCATCTCAAAGTTATTTCTCTGACGTCACTTGATTAAGGAGCTTATTGACAGATTAACCACTTCAGGACCATAGGCTTACACCCCCCTAGCAACAAGGCTATTTTTTACAATTTAGTGCTCTGCAGCTATAATAGCTTGCTGCAGAGCCATATCATTTAGCAGGCAAGTGAGCCCCCCCCCACTTTTTTAGTGGGCTTTGATCCCAACATTTGTAATGTTTGTTTATTTTTCTATTTGTAATTTTTAAAAATAAATATTCATTTATATACTTTTTATTTATTTTAATTCCTCCCCTCCCTCCCTCAATCACAGCGATCCTTTTTTTAAATTTTAATTTCCCCCCTCCCTCCTCCCCACCAGCCAATCACGGCGATCCTCTCTCATCAGCCTATGTGAGGAGATCGCGATCGGAGCCTCTCTAGGGGACAGCCGAGTCACTCACTGCAGTACAGCACTCAGTACAGCACTGCAGTAGATCGTAGCACTGTACAATGTAAATAGACAGCGGTTTCGCCGTCTAACAGTCTCCTAGCGGTGATCACCAGTGGCAGACTGATGATGGAGCGGAGCTCCGTCACTCAAGTGGGAATGCGCGCACGATCCCCTGTAAAACCCCGCCCCAGGACTTGATGCCTTTCTGCGTTAGGCGGTCCTGGGGCTTCCACCTTACCGACGCCTATTGGCTTTAGGCAGTCGGGAAGGGGTTAAATCAAGCTCTGTCAATGACTGTCTATGTAGTAGAAGGGAATTATTTATGCCAGCAGTTAGGCATTCATTTTATATACTACCATGAATAAAAGCCTAAAGCTAGCAAGAAAGTAACACTGTTTGCTGAGATGTTGGCTGTAAAAACCAGTATGGTCATTCTCCATGACACGCTATCGGATGTGCTTTTCAGGGTGTGTGCGATCAGAGAATTGCCATGACATTTGCTGGATTCACTTATGCAACGCCATCTGTCCTGAGCTGCAAATGCCTTTGCGTTTTGTAGTGGAAACCAGCCATTTTCCACTGCATGTCATGATCACAAAATGTAGTGTGATCCAATCACACTGCAAACGTCAGTTTTCACTGTGCAATTCCACTTATTCGACAACTGGTTAGTAAAAGAAGGAGTGGGGGTTAAACAGGTAAATAAAAAAATTACATCTGGCCTGCAATTTTCTAACATTTTCATTGACTAATGCACATGCTCAAAAAGGCAGCTGTAAAATAGGCACCACCACATCCGTGATAATGGGGTAAGCATGCACAATTCAAAAGCGTAAAGCAGCCCATACAATTTCTCCATTTAAATTCAGCTACGTAACAAAGACAAAAATTCAATTGCAAATCTGAAATCTAAAAGTACAAACATTCATTTTATCCAAACTCTGCACCCCTACACTGTAGAAGAAGATAAAGAGGCGCCCAATGTATATAAAACACTCTAAAATAAAAATAAAATAAAAAAGATGAGGTGGCTTACCTCACAGACGACAAACTCGCTTTAGGTAAGGAAGTTTCATTGAAGATTTAGCACAGGCAATGCGTTTCGTTGGACTATGCCCACTTCCTCAGGCCAATTAAAGTGCCGTTGTAGTCTATCAACCACATTTAGGGCGCCCCACCTCATATTTTTTATTTTATTAATTTTAGAGTGTTTTATATGCCTCTTTATCTTCTTCTGTGCCTACTCCCCCCGCCTTTCTGGGGGGGGGGGAACTTGCGCACCTGAACCAGGGTGGAAGTCCTCCACCTATGGCAATCAAGGTACGCAGAAAGTTTTGCTAAGAGAGCGACCAGATCCAGGACTGCTGGTATACCTGAGTGGAGTCAGGTTTAAGACACTCCAATTGCCCCTTGTGCAACCCACTTTGTGAGTACCCTTTTTAGAAGTACCTTTGAACACTATCATTTTTGACGTGCTGCACCATTTGGGCTCCCATTGTCTTTGTGTTCTTTTCCCCTCCAGTACTGTACATTCCTATAGTGTGCCCACATGTCACGTATGACCTAAAGCAAAGTTTCTGTTTTGTAATCCCCTTGCCCGTAATTGGATGCTGACCTGACACAGAACCTAACTTCATTGCACAGCTCCATTAGAAAGCTTTGTTTGACTGTCCTATCATCCCATGGAAATATATGGTGGTTAGTTGTGAGAACAGGCTGGCAGGAATTAATATCATGTTATAATCTGAAGATTGCCAAGGCATCGCCATGTATATGTTACGGCCAGAACCCGAAGTGTGGCCACTTCTAGTTCTGGCCGGCCACTTCGGGTTCTGGCCGGCCAATGCGCGAAGTGGCCGCAGCGCTGCGGCCAATGTGAGAAATGTTTTGTTGACGCCGTCTCGCCGCGGCCAAATTGATGATGCTTAATTGTAATGAAATGTAGCCGGCGGCAATGTCATAGATGAAGCCGCCGGCTTTCGCGCACTGCCTCTCCCCGATCCACCCTCCCTCCTCTCCCCGCCTCCCATTACAATACATAGCAGCCGGGCGGGGACATGCAGCCGGAGAGTCGTTCGTCGCGGCGGCAGGGGAATCCTGCCGTTCCTGCAGAGCGGGGTGCTGGCAGAAGCGATGTCTGCAGCCTCCCCCGCTCTGCTGCCCCTGCTGCGACGAACGACTCTCCGGCTGCATGTCCCCGCCCGGCTGCTACGTATTGTAATGGGAGGCGGCGGCGAGAGGAGGGAGGGGGGGATCGGGGAGAGGCAGTGCGCGAAAGCCGGCGGCTTCATCTATTCTATGACATTGCCGCCGGCTACATTTCATTAAAATTAAGCAAGTTTGTCATCAATTTGGCCGGGCGAGACGGCTGTAAACATTCCATTTCTCACATTGGCCGCAGCGCTGCGGCCACTTCGCATATTGGCCGGCCAGAACCCGAAGTGGCCGGCCAGAACTAGAAGTGGCCACACTTCGGGTTCTGGCCGTAACATATACATGAAATGCTAGAGCTTATGTAAAGTGACATTTTACTATTGCTGTTGCTATGCTTGACTTCCTTCCCAGGGAAGCAGGGTTCTGTTCCAGCTATAATGATGTTGTACCCATTCACTGGGTTGTCTCTAGGGTATGATATAAATTGATCCCATTCATTAAATTAGCAGCACTCCCAGATGGTCAGCGGAGAGGCCCACCAACATAAGCTCTGTTATTCTTAACTTGTTCCCTACACTCTTGACTGTACAACATCACAGTCATGTCCACTTTCCATAACTGTGCTAACAAAGTACTGCAGTATTTGTGCAAATATGAAACATTAATGAGAAAGTGGGAACCACATGTTACAGAAATTTAGAAAGCACTGGAAGTGGAACTTTAACCGATACTTTTTTGCAGGATTTGGGAAGAGCCATAACCACTGTTAAAGGGAATATAAAATTAGAAGAATATGGAGGCTTGCATATTTATTTAATTTTAAACTATACCAGTTGCCTGGCTATCCTGCTGATCCTCTTCCTCTAATACTTTTAGCCATAGACCCTGAACAAGCATTGCGCAGATCAGGTGCATAGGTGTTCATTACCTGCATAGAACAAATGAAAAGCCAATAAAATGGATGTCCCCTAGTGGGCCCGTAGTGGGCCCCTCTAATCCAGGGGCCCCAGTGTGGTCGAGACCTCTGCATCCCCTATTGATACACCACTGCAACAGCTAGAAGGACACAGTTACTGCAGACACTGTTAGAAGGAAGAAAAACAGGACTTGTCCCACAAGACTGTAAATTCTGCAATTAGAGATTGTAAAATGAACCTAGGGGTCCTGTCAGGGTTAAGAAGTATAGTCCACCCATTAGTTAAATGTAACTCTCCCCTACTACCTTTTCACTGCCATTATCCAGGGTTGGTGTGAAGTTCATCAAGTGTGACTTATCTTGTCTGTTTGAAGCACAGTGTAATCCTCACCCACCCTCCCTAATACTGAATGGGTTTGTTTGATCTAATCTACTGGGCAACTAAGTCTAATTAGAAGAGTCCTTATCTGTCTTCCATTTTTTGCTGCTTGCCACAGCTTGTGAATGGAGGAAGTAAAGAATACTGCCGGTAATTAACCCTTAAATGTAAAAAGATGACGTAAAATGAACGGGTTTTTTTTATTAATGATCCACATTTTTAGCATGCATTTTTAATGTGCTATTGAGCTGCCCTGGGAGTTAAAAATTATGCTTGGTTGCTTTTCTAGACTATCTACAAAATCACAATCACTGCAAAATACTACATGCAGCACTTTTACGATTGTCACAAAAATCAAATCACTCCAGTGTGAAATAGCCAGCATATAAGATTCCCATACAATCAGGACTCCTCTATAATACGCGTTTTAGAAGTCCAGTATCGATGTGTATTAAATATGCATTATTTTAATTGTGTTTTGTTATGAAAGAGTCTTATTGAAACAGTACTTCTTGGCTAATAGAAAGAATGGCTTTAATTAATGTTTTCAGTCATTTTAGCTTTTCTTTCAGCGTATAGTCAGCGCTGGTTCTCATTGAATCACTGCCACATACCAAATATTGAAAAAATATTTTGACTCATTCTCATAAAGGTTATTTCCACCTTCGAAGGAAGCAATGATGGATATTTCCGGAACACAGCTCCACCAATACATTCCAGCATTGTTGTTTAGGCCCATGACTTTGCAGTAAGAGAGATACCAAATATTTAAAGCGTATGGATAGTTTCCAATTTTTTTTCTGTCCCTGTTTCCCTCCCACATACTAAGGTAAACAGAGAGGGGAAAGCGGTCAGAAACGCAATATTGTGAGCTCACTAAAGATCAAGTAAACTGAGAAATGGGAGAGACCTGAACACCCTCCAATTCCCCATGATCCCTGCTCCCTCTTCCCATGATTTGTCTGGTATGCCTCTTTACACGGCTCAGTTCAATGAGTTAATTATATAGAAACAGACACAGAGGCGTTATCAGACACAGATGATGAGGAGAAAAGTTATCAGTTTAGAGCAGATAGCACTCACATGTACTGTAGGTCTAGAAATGGATTGCTATGGCTCTTGCAGAAGCACACGTCATGGTAAATTCTACATAGTCTCTAATACAGTTTTAGGTGCTTGGTACACACAATGAGATTTTTCAGCCAATTTACTGTCTGATCGATTTTCCGATCAAATTTCTTATCTTTCCTTATCAATTTCCATTCACTTCTCTGAGAAATCAATCAGAAAAACGATCGAAAATAAAACATGAACCATCTATCTGCCAAACTATCTTATGGTGTGTACCTAGCATTCGACTACAACATCAGTTGTAATGAGAAAAATAAAGTTACCTTCAGGTCACCTACATGCATGGCAAAATTTGCACCAAATGTTATTGTTTTTTCTTCCCTGCTTATCTTCTGTAATTATTGTCTACATGCTGAGTGAGAAAGGGAAGTAAACTACATCTGAGGTTCAGTCCCAGCAAACGGCTGCTTAAAGGGAACCTGAATTGGGAGGGATATGGAGGCTGACATGTTATTTAATTTTAAACAGCCTGACTACTGCAGGTATAATAGTCCGCAGGATTCCAAGCAACTGATATTGTTTAAAAGGAAATAAATATGGCACATACCTCCCGCTTTAGGTTTCCTTTACAGTGGTAGTATTCTACCAAAACTAAAATGTCAGTATCAGTTGCTCTTAGTTACATAAAATAATATTTGGAAGGCTTCCCAATACTTTCCTGTGGTTAAAACATTTTTTTCCCCAGTATAGAGCAGTAGAAGCTTGCTTATCTCTGGTCATCGGCAAAGGCAATAATCATTTTTTGCTTGTGTCTTCACATTGCCCTCCTCATTTTCTGGCTACTTCTGATATCTGGGGGGAGAGGGACACCAGGCTACTTAATTAAGACTGACCCAACAATGCAGTATAGCTGGTGAGATCCCTTAAACTAGCTACTGCAGTGGTAAATGAAGCCATAATGTTATATTCTGTAGGTCTCCTGTGATGTGTTGGTTGGCCACTTTTGGTGAAATGGGATAATGTGAGGAGCAGGTGACAGTGCACAGTGAGTTCAGAGAAGAGACCCGATTACATCACTAACCTGTTAGGTCTCTGCTTAAGAGGACCTCCTTACGCTGAGATTATCGATATACCAGCCAGTTCATTTTCAAGATTTACCTGCTACAGTTAGCAATCCCCCCATAATTATTTTATATCACTTTCTAATTTGTAAAAGGATATTGCCCTAATCCAATTAATGTTCTCCCAGGAGATAATGTTCATCTTATCTAAAAAAACAACAACAACTTCTCAGCACTCTTCAATTGAAAAAGTACTGAAAGGTAGGTTAAAAAGTAATATCAAACTTATTTTGAG
This sequence comes from Hyperolius riggenbachi, assembly GCF_040937935.1. Taxonomy (NCBI): domain Eukaryota; kingdom Metazoa; phylum Chordata; class Amphibia; order Anura; family Hyperoliidae; genus Hyperolius; species Hyperolius riggenbachi. Next base: position 389,898,088 of record NC_090646.1, read on the forward strand.
CAATTTGATGTTCGGTGGGTTCTTTAAAGGTATTTTATTGATAAGGTTTGAAAATATCACCTAGGAGAAAACTGAAGAGAAAAGTGAACGGGATACAGACCTATGCAGACAGTGCAGGAAATGTGTGCACACAAACCATGCACCGCCATAGGCCATAATGTGGATTACGGCTATAGCGGTGCTCAGACAATAATTTGGGTGCTGTCAAAGGACGGAGCCCAAATTACCATACAAACAGCGTAATTCAGGAGCCAGCAATAGCTGACAGCTCAGTTATGTCTTACCCCTGAGTCCACGATGGCCTGGAGGGGGAATAGTAATTAACGCCACTAGTACTTTTGCAGGAGCAGAGTGAGCTGTTTTTTGGCTTTGCCCTGTGCCCAGATTTCCCGGCGCGTTAATTACATGTATGCCTTTCATACCACTTCTTTATTAATACTGATAATCATATTCTTCTTTTATAGAAATTCTGGCCTATAAAACTATCATTATTATCTCTGGAGCTGTTAAACACACAACCTGTTTCTCTGCTTATGTGTCCACTCATGCTTTTTGAGTAATTCAAAAAATATGAGTTTGCCATCTGACAAAAAAGTGAATTAAATACAAGTTTAAGTTTTGCAATGGAAGACACTACAGAGGAAGAGGATATAATTGCAACAGTGCTGGCTGGCATGGAAAAACACACCCATTCATGATGAAAAAAGCTAAAACTCTCTGGCTGGGCTCCTGATTAGGTGATTAGGCAGAAAAGAATATGATGGGAACTCTACATTAGCATAGGCTGTAGACAGCCCCAAATGGTCTCTGCATTTCTATAACTCTGTACGATTATCTGCCTCTTTTTCAGTTAATCAAGCTGAACAGTTAACAAAAAATGGTCACTATGATTTAGGAGAAATGATGCCTTGATTAAACAGGAGGATATGATTTAGTTAGAAGGCCTGATACATTCTGAAAAATACTGCTGCCTAGTTGCCAATTTAGGTTAAAAAGAAGATATGTTTTATTAAGTTGCACTTGTAGCAGTTACATAAGTTATGCATTTTCTTTATAACATTGGTGTTCGCGTTTGAGCTAAACTTAGTTTTAGGAAGAAAAAAAGTGAAAATAACTTTATTGAGCAAGCAACACGCATGTTTCAAGACACACACCTGCATCTGTTGTCACTAAAACTTCAGGCGTTGTATAGTTTGGCACTCAGACATAGAAGTGTATTATTTTCCTAGGCTTGGAGAATAATAACTTGAAAAATAAAAGATGGCGAGAGGGGAAAGGCCATCAGATGGTTTCGAAAATCTGCTTTCCAGGCAGCTGTCTAAACTCTGCTGTCCTGGGATGAGAATGCTGTAGCATTTCTCATTCTCCAACAGTACCACCTCCTGCAATATCTCTGGACTGCATTCATGAATCAGGTGACCATTTCACAAATGAGAGACTCACCACAGGCAGTACTCTTGTTATAAGTATGATTAAAAAAATAAGCAAAACATAATACAATGTATGTTGTGTAAGGATAGGTAGGCAAAGGCAAAATACATTAATGGTACACTGTTATTTGAAAAAAATTAAGCAGCAAGTTTAATTCACATGGCATAGCAATAATCTAGCAAGTCTTGAATATATAATCAGGATCAAGTGCATGTTTATAAAGGCAGGCAAGAGTTTTGACATGTTAGCTGAACATAGTTTTAACGGTATCCATGTGTGCGCCATGTCTAAGTGTAATCTGCTTTCACGTTTGGACTGAAGGTCCATGTCCACTTTTCAAATCAAGCACATATGGACTACAAAATCCTTGATCCCTACACGTCATGCAGATCTATTGAAGTATCTCATCTGTGTCAATAGGAATAGGTGTGTGATGTCATCACTATGGGACCAGGAAGGAAAAGGGGGATTTTCAGGAGGTAACTCTAGAACTAGAATGCAGTGATATCATTACAATGCTATCTCACAATGTCTGTGGCTAAACAACCACATTTTCGGTCAGCACATTTATGATATATAGACTTTGGTAAAGAGGAAAGCTGATACAATATAATTATTGAAAGCCTATGATTTCATTTTGTTCTCTCTTAAACTTAGATATCTTGAGACATTCCAATCACACTGATCCACATGAGCAGGGTTCAATTAGCAGGAACAACAAATGATTCAGTACTTTCTATTACTATGGGCAGAAGTGGTTGTATGCTTTTTTTTTTTACTGATTTCCTAATGCATTGGTTGTATCTCTTCCAAATAGCAGTGATTAAAGTGGTTGAAATATCAGTTATTTCCTATTCTTCCATGTTTTTGGTTTCACTGTAAGGACATTGGTGATCACATCGAGTACATGTGACATGTGGCACATGTGACATGTCAGGATTGCCATCTGTCTGTACATTTATGGGGAGCCAGTATCTACAAAATTCCTGGGGAAGCCTCCCCGAGGCGCTCCTGGATAGTGCTGTATAGCATGAACTAATTCCCGCAGGGCAACCGCTTTGCGGTATTGGTTTTTGACCCTGCAAAGTTTGGCATGCGAAAGCAGATGCATTTCTGCGTGAGCATGTCTCATGGTAAGCCATTTTAGCCAGATTTGCACAGCTAGACTTGAAAGGGTTAAGCTTGGTGTAGAGCACGCATACATTTTCTTGTGATTGATAAAATATCATTTACCTATATTTTGCAATTGTAATTGCACTGCAAAAGAGTAGAATTTTGGTCAATATACCAATATTCTGCTATCATCTATTTATGGGCACCAAAATTTCCAGGTGCCTTTTTTACATACACACGGTAATACAGCATGCTGGGGTCACAGATCATCAAAATCAATCAAAATAATGGCACTATACTGAAAAATTCTGTAATGGCTCCACTATTTTGGATTTTTTTTGCTATACAACAATGTAACGGCTAATTTTCCAGATGAAATGCCTCCAAGATAAAGTATCAGATTTGTCTATGTCCCTCTTTCTATTTTAAGTCATTATTATGTTCACAGGTTTAGGCTTCTGTTGCACTAGCAATCTTACATCACACTACTAATGTCAAGCTCCATGGAAAACCTCTTTCTTGTAAGTAGAATGAGGAAGATTTTCTTATTTGCTGCCTGGGCTCCAGTTGTGCAGATTGCCACTAAAGTTAAACTTTCCCAGCTACAGACGGTCCATACTTTTGTTCCAGTATACTGTTTGTAAGTTGAATTTGTTTGTAAGTTGAGTTCTGTGTTAAAGCAAATCTGTAGTGGGAAAACAGTTAGATAATTACCTGTGGAGAGTGAAGGCTCCGTTTGCTATTGAGCCTTCTTGACCCCTCTCCATCCCCTTCTTCCAGAGCTGTCATCCCCATTATGTGTATTCAACCAGAGGGCTCATGCAGGTGTATTCCACCAGTCGGTCAAATACAAGTAGTGGGGGTGACAGCCCTGGAACAAGGGACAGGAAAGGCTCAATAGGATCCAGAAACTTCCTCCACAGGTAAGCATCTGACTTTTTTTTCTCAACATGGTGACAAATGGTGAAACATGGATAAATTATTTACTTTTGGACAACTCTGGATTTGAACATATAGCATAAAAAATGTTTTTTGATTGTTTTGAATGTGCTTTTAAAGTGTTTTACACAACTTATAACAGTTTATACAACTTATAACAGTTTATAAGGGCAGCACAGTGGCATAGTCCCCGGTTTGAATCCCAGCCAGGGCACTATCTGCAAGGTATGTTCTCCCCGTGTCTGTGTGGGTTTCCTCCAGGCACTCCGGTTTCCTCCCATATCCCAAAAACATACAGATAAGTTAATTGGCTTCCCCCTTAAATTGGCCTTAGACTGTGATACATGCACTACACGATACATACATATACAGACATATGGCTATGGTAGGGATTAGATTGTGAGCCCCTCTGAGGGACAGTTAGTGACAAGACAATATACTCTGTACAGTGCTGCGTAATATGTCTGTGCTATATAAATACTTAAATAAATAGTTTAACATTTAACAACAAAAATATGTAATAAAAAACAGTATTGTATATTTTGTACATGAAGATAACTTCGTATTTGTGAAACGTTGTAACTCGAGTCGGTTGTAAGTAGGGGACTGTCAGTATATGGTCAAATATAACACAGAGAGCAAGGAATAGGTTAAACTGGCCATTTTCCTCTAGACTCAGAAGGGAAATGTGCAGCCTATGCATCTGCTGATGCCCATGACCATGACATTGTTGCATATGATAATAATGCATGAGATAATGAGGGCAGAGTATATTTCAACACAAGAAGGTCATTTCTAAAAAGGCGACATCTTTTATTTTCTGTCATATGATTATTAACTTGTGAGCACAGAAATTAGTCCTAATTACTAGTAGCAATGTGTTGTCAAATTACAGAGCTTGCTGTTGTATGCTAGTAATTACAATGAATGCCATGTAACTTTATACAACACTATTATGTAGCCAATTAGTCATGATTTCATGTAGATTTCTCTAAGATGAAACTGCCTGGGGGCTCAGTGCTGTTTTGGTCTCCATTGTATTGAGTGACATGGCCTTGATTGCAATAGATGTCCTCTTTGTTAGTAAGCTTGCATAATAGCATTACTCTCCTGTTACATAACATTAATGGACAAATATAGAACATTCATTCAAAATCAGACCTAAGCAAAATCATGCCTGAGCTGTAGCGCATTTCATTTTTGCTGTCTGGTACATTCATCTAATGGCGCTTGAATGGTATGTATCATTTTTTTGTTTCATTCAAACACACAGGATTTAGTAAAAAAAAATAATCATGTTTACCGATGCTTTAGTATGGTGAAAATTGCTTAACAAAAGACTCTAATCAATAAGGAAATATATTTGCATTACTTTTACAAACTTTAGCCCCATTTTAAAATATTAGCATGACATAACCATTGTTTATATTAAAGAGTATCTGTAGGTAATAAAGTGTCCTAAATGGGAACTTTCAGTACCTCAGTGGGCCTCTGGATAAATCCAAAGGTTTCCTCCGTCCACCTCACCGCTCCAGTGCTGGGACTCCCCAAACCTCTACATGGGTTTGGCAAAGAGGAGCTTGTGGCTGTGCTCTTGTCCATGAAGGACTGCTCAGGGTTCCTCGTGCCTGCGCATTAGCATGGAGCGTCTCGGGCTTGGCTTCTTTCTCCCAAGCTCAAAGGGCTCCATGCTACTGCACAGGCGTGAGACAATTGCGTGTCTGTGCAGTGCGACAGCGCTTGTTAATGGACATGAGCAGGGCTACAAACTTTCAGAGGGTCCGGAAGGAAGCAGTGGTCTGGAAAATGAACCAGAGGCATCAAAACACATGCTGACAGCAAGCTGAAACACTGGCAGTAATGAAAGCTACTGAATTGCGAAAATGGAGGGCCACTTTTCCACAAAGAAGAGTGACGTTATCACGGTTCCCTCCTTAGAACTGGTCCCTATTCTGCCTACACCAGGTATAGTATAATGAATGTGAAGAGTAGAAATAACTTTTTTTTAATCCATGCCCTTCATATCTTCCTCATACAGCGTAACTCCCTTTTTCTACATTGTAAAGAAGTCTTGAAACCAAAAATGCTCTTAACCACTTGAGGACCCACCCTTTACCCCCCCTTAAGGACCAGCGCTGTTTGTTGTGATCTGTGCTGGGTGGGCTCTGCAGCCCCCAGCACAGATCAGGTAACAGGCAGAGAGATCAGATCGCCCCCCTTTTTTCCCCCCTATGGGGATGATGTGCAGGGGGGGTCTGATCGCTCCTGCGTGCAGGCTAGTTGCGGGGGCACCTCAAAGCCCCCCTCCGCCGCGACATTCACCCCCCTCCCTCTCCTACCTCTCCCCCCCCCCGTGATCCGGGCTGCACAGGACGCTATCCGTCCTGTGCAGCCAGTGACAGGACGTCCCCTGTCACATGGCGGCGATCCCCGGCCGCTGATTAGGTCGGGGATCGCCGATCTGCCTTACGGCGATTATTTCCGCTTGTGTTTACATTTAGCCTGCGAGCCGCCATCGGCGGCCCGCAGGCTATTCACGGAGCCCCCCGCCGTGAATTGACAGGAAGAAGCCGCTCGCACGAGCGGCTGCTTCCTGATTAATCAGCCTGCAGCTGGCGACGCAGTACTGCATCGCTGGTCCTGCAGCTGCCACTTTGCCGACGCACGGTATAAGCATGTTTACCGTATATCAAATAGATACAATGTACATCTGGTTAACCAAAGAGAAAAAAATCTGCCTATGAATACGTAACAAGATGTAGATGGTAAAAATTAATAAGGTGTTTTTGGAAACGGTGACTGAGGATTGGCTCGAAAAATGGGATTCTCTCTTTTATATTGATAAACACAGCTGGGAAATCAGGTTCACCGAAGGCTACAGCATGATCAGCTATTAAGTTCAAGTATTCTACTTCAACTATCTCTGTCATGAGCACTCTGCATCCAGCATACTACTGTGTACCCTGAATACTGTGGGAAAGTTATGGTCACATATGTTATCTGGCAACCATTTTACGTACAACGATCATAAAGCTTACGTGATTGAAACGGAATCAACTAGGGTAATAATCTAAATTAGGAGTGCTAGTAAGAGTGCCCAATGTGTCATTCTGTCTTACAACTTTTGAGCAAGATGCCTGAATTACGTCTAGTTCAGATCATTGGAAATTGTTTCTTTTTCAGTATAGCAGCTACCTTGTAAGCATTTTTAATCCAAGAGCATAGGTTCAGAATAATAAATAGGTTCAGAATAATAAATAGGTTCAGAATAATAAACACAAACAGCAGTGACTTTTACATCACAATTTCTTTTTACTTTTTTTCTTTGTTATGCTTATTGTGTGGACTTTATGAGTACTCATGCTTACACTTCCTGCTGACCTTTAATCTGTGCAACCTTTGTGACATTAATACAGTTTGTCCTTTTTAAAGCCTACGTTCAACCGCCTATATTTCAGTGCAGAAGATAGCAAATGTTCATTGATTATCAGTGCTTAAAGTGCTTTACTTAGTATATCTATACTGTTTTCAGTGTATGTTTTATATATTAAAATACTTGGTGGCTGGCTCTTGTAGATCTTTCTTGCTAGCAGAGTGGGAGTTTCTCCAAAAGCATGAAGCAGATTACTATGCCACACCTACCCCCTCACTGTAGTGCAAAAGACTGACTCTTTGTGGCTAGATTCAAAACTCAACACTGCTCAGTGAGTAATGAAGCATGTAATCCTTATCACACTCTGTTATGTGCTTTTTTCACCAACCTGCCCTGTCTGCACTAAGAACCCTTTTTTCTCTAGTTCTCTTTTAGATGTAGTGCTGCAGTCCTGGCCATGTCATGTTCTGGTCATGTTCTATTATTTTGATAATATCTGTATTGTAGCCACTGCATGCTGTCCAACCAATGACTATCTGGACCATTACCATAGTGACCCGGAGCTCCATCAATGAGCATATGAATTTTCCTCCATGGCTTTTTTTTGGTCCATAGTGTAATCCAAAAGGAAATCATCAGGAAAATTCAAATAATCCCCTCTTTAGGAAATTCAGTATTTTAATGTTTCTGTTGTCTGCATTAGTATAGATTATATTTCTTGCTGGGGGCTTATTTTAAGGTTATTTTATTTTTTTTCATAAAACTCTATGTTCCCACCTCAGCATTTTAATCTCTTGTTCACTGTGCAGGCTGTTCCCTAGGGAATTCAGAACGCACAAGTGTGGAGCCATACTCAGTCCATAACTAACAGTGGGCCACATGTCCCATGACCTTAGAGGGTACTTTGCAAAAAGGAAGGGGGAGGGGTGAGGTTATCTCCCTTTGCAAAGCACTTTTGACTGTTCAGGACAAGTTCATTAACAGTATAACACCAATGAAAAGCTAATAAGATGGATGAATGAGGACCCCTAATGTGCCCCTCCGGTCCAGCGGCCCCGGTGCAGTCGCTACCTCCGCATCCCCTATTGTTATGCCACTGGTGTTTTGCACAGCCTCTGAGGCCTGCTTCAGAACACTTACTGCCTGTTCTGCTGTCATGTTCTAAAGCACTCATACATCTATCTGCATGTCAGCTAACTACTTATCAGCACAAGTCTGTGACATTGTACGTCTCAGAACAGTGTAATGCCAAGGAGGTTTCCGAACACTTACTACCCTTATTTCAATTTTTTTATGTGTAACTGGTGTAAGTACAATCATAAAATAGGCAATCCCATGCTTTATTGTTACTATAAAACAATAATTTGAATATAACAAGTTTCAGCTGATTAGGTTAGAGACAAGTAGCATATATAACAAATATCTTAGGAGTCGAGTAATGTGGCTGGGTTCCACCTTCAAAATCCAATCTTTCTACCTCGCCGCAATGTTCTCTTACATATCTCTGCCTTGGCCTGTGTTCAGCACATGAACAGAAGATTACTAAGTTGGACAGCAGGCTAATCGATGTCAGATAACTAGAGGTGGAAACACAGCACAGAGCTGCACAGATGTGATCTCACTGGGTACTGCTAGAGACTAAGTACAGCTTCATACTGATCTTAAAGAAAACCTGAACTGAAAATTAAAAGTCAAAATAAGCATACACAAGTCATACTTACCTTCCATGTAGTCTACTCCTCAGTGTCTTTCTTCTCTCTTGTGTCCTGTTTGTTCACTGTGATCAAGGGGATTTTCCGTCCTCCATTTTGAAAATGGCCAATACCCCATAACAGCTTTTTGGTCAGCACACAGTTAAACTGTAACATCGCCCACTTGAGCCATAGGGAAACATGGACATTAACTGGCACATCAGTTTTCCTCTCAGCTATAACTGACAACAACTGATATTTTACTGACAGCAACTGATATATTTCAGATCTGACAAAATATTGTCAGAACTGGAAGGGGTCATTGTCAGAAGAAAATAGTGAGCTTCTGAGAGGAACTGATGGCAAGGTAACTATGTAATGTTCATTTGAAGTTACCTCATGTGTTTATTTTAAAATGTTTTACTCAGTACAGGTTCTCTTTAAAGCCAGCAAGCTGTACAGATTTACCCATTGGCTTTTATAGGCTTTCTTTTTTAATAAATGAAGAGCAACATAAAAAAAGTGCTGGGATGCATGGTGAACAGTAATAAACACCTTACATTTTCCTGGTGGTTACCTTATGCTGCTAGACTTAATCAGAATGGAGCTGGTAACTTACAGTAGATCAATACGTGAAGTGCCACAAACTCTTTATTTGTTTATTTGTGAAGGTTGGTATTGTTCAGGTGGTGGAACCCCATACTTCTGGGCTCTGCAATTCTGGAAAATGTCCCTACATGGAAAATAAGATTTTTAAAGTTAAAATACATTGCTTGACACCAGCGTTGTTCACCACTATAAAAGTGGAGAATGATGTGAAAAATCACAGCATCCAAGCTCATCACCTCTAGTTAGGACTTTAAACAAGGCATAAGGCAGAGGCCAAAAGGGGTGTGGCCAATAAAACAGCAAAATCAGGCAACCCCTTGCACACTCACATGCGAATGCTTTTATGCAAATCAATTATCCAGGAACCACTATTATACTTACAGCTAAATTAAAAGCTGCAGTCTTTTTTTAAAGAGAACCTGCACTGAGTAAAATTATTTAAATTAAACACATGAGGTTCCTCTCAGAAGCTCACCATTTTCTTCTGACAATTATCCCTTCCAGTTCTGACAATATTTTGTCAGATCTGAAATATATCAGTTGCTGTCAGTAAAATATCAGTTGCAGTCAGTTATAGCTGAGAGGAAAACTGATGTACCAGGTAATGTCCAGGTTTCCCTATGGCTCAAGTGGGTGATGTTAGTTGAACTGTGTGCTGACCAGAAAGCTGTTATGGGTAATGGCCATTTTCAAAATGGAGGACTGGAAAATCCCCTTGATCACAGTGGCCAAATGACGCAGAAGAGGAGAAAGAGATTGAGGAGTAGATTACACGGGAGGTAAGTATGACCTGTGTATGTTTATTTCACTTTTAATTTTCAGTTCAGGTTTTCTTTAACCTGCCTAGCGTTCTGGACGAGCTGAGGTCGTCCAAAGAAAACTTACTAGAAATGTTCTGGACGAGCTCAGCTCGTCCTGCACTTTCCCCTCTCACGCTGTGATCTGCAGCACTGCAGCAGCCTCTGCAGGCTGCTGCATGCTTCTCCCTAGGGAGAGAATGTGCTAGGGCGGGCGGGGGGATCCCCCTTCTGTGCGGCTGTATTTTGGGCTGGGGGATCCCCCTCTGCCAGCGGGGGGATCCCCCTTCTGTGCGGAGGTATTTTGGGCTGGGGTATCCCCCTCTGCCAGCGGGGGGATCCCCCTTCTGTGCGGAGGTATTTTGGGCTGGAGGATCCCCCTCTGCCAGCGGGGGGATCCCCCTTCTGTGCAGCGTGCGGGTGGCCTCTACCCCTCCCCCCATCCTAGCTCCCCCCCCCTTCCCTGTCTAAGCCCTTGGAGAAAATAGAACTACTCACCCAGGGGCCCTCTCCAGCGCAGCACTTCTTCCTCCATCGCAAAGTCCCGTCTCTTTACAGTTACATTACGAGACTTGGTGACGTCACCAAGTCTCGTAATGTAACTGTAAAGAGACGGGACTTCCGCGATGGAGGAAGAATTGCTGCGCTAGAGAGGGCCCCTGGGTGAGTAGTTCTATTTTCTCCAAAGGCTTAGACAGGGAAGGGGGGGGGCAGCGAGGATGGGGGGGAGTGGTAGAGGCCACCCGCACGCTGCACAGAAGGGGGATCCCCCCGCTGGCAGAGGGGGATCCCCCAGCCCAAAATACCTCCGCATAGAAGGGGGATCCCCCCGCCCGCAGAGGGGGATCCCCCAGCCCAAAAGTGAGGATCAAGGGGGGGGGGATCGGGAGGGAGGGGACACCTGGCACCCTATACTCCTGGCTACACCTGGCACCCTATACTCCTGGCTACACCTGGCACCCTATACTCCTGGCTACACCTGGCACCCTATATACCTGGCTACACACTTGGCTACCCATAACTGGCTACACTCCTGGCTACCCTGACATCTGGCTACCCTGACATCTGGCTACACTCCTGGCTACCCTGACATCTGGCTACCCTGACATCTGGCTACACTCCTGGCTACCCTGACATCTGGCTACACTCCTGGCTACCCTGACATCTGGCTACACTCCTGGCTACCCTGACATCTGGCTACACTCCTGGCTACCCTGACATCTGGCTACCCTGACATCTGGCTACCTTGACATCTGGCTACCCTGACATCTGGCTACATGTGGCTCCCTATACACCTGGCTTCACATCTGGGTCTTATACTTACCATTGGCGTGCTGATCCCTCGTTGCGTACCTCTGATTGCTTCCCCAGTGCCGTCTTCCATGTCCATGTACGGATTTTGCTTCTCCCTCAGCAGGGCCGGGCCGAGGCATAGGCTGGAGAGGCTCCAGCCTCAGGGCGCAGTGTAGGAGGGGGCGCATAATTCATTCAGCTGTCATTCCTAATTGTGTTTGAAGCAGAAAGAAATAAGAAAAGGAGATACATGGAAGTGACTACAAGCCAGATAACTAGAGATTAAGGTGTTGGGGGCCCTTTGGGTGGCTCTTAGTCTAATAGCAATCAGTGTGTGATGGCTGGGGTGGAGGAATGGAGGGGCGCACTTTGGTGTCTCAGCCTTGGGTGCTGGAGGACCTTGTCCCGGCTCTGTCCCTCAGCGATGACATGTCCCCCGCCGATCGACGTTGATGACACCAGGGTCACACAGCGTCATCAACATCTCACTGCAAACATTTTTTTTTCAGTTGAATTCAGTACAATAACCTGTATTGAATTCAATATTTAAAAAAAATTGATTGCAAAAAAAAAAAAAAAGGTTGCAAATTATTGGAAATTAATTGAACCACTTTTTGCACGGAAATCCTGGGGAATCAGAACGCCAGGGAGGCTACAGAAAAAAGACAAATAAAAAACACAATCTCTTGCATAGACACATTCATGGTATAGAGGCTCTCCAGAATTTGTATGTCTTACCATTTGCCATGTAACATGCATAGGTCAAGCATTCAGTGTATCAATCTATCTAAAGGTTAGGAGCTCATATCTATGCATCATGGCATTTGGAGATGTTTAAAACAGCAATCAGACTTACTGCTAAAAATAAGCTCAAGGCAGATATCAGTACTTTATATCTGGTGTAAACTAAAAGAAGTATTTTAAGGTCATGGAGCAGCCAATCTTCGCTTTTATAAATATGAAGGAAATAATGGTGAATTATAGCAACTGTTGCAAACAGACCCTAGAGTTTTAAATTGGATGTACTGAACATGTTATTGTACTTCTGCACTAACGTTATCTCACCAGTAATTGTTTATGGTTGCCAGGGATTCATTACAATAATGAATGGGGTGATAAAGATAATGGAAAAGCAGCATAATTTATTATGAAGCACATTTACTAATGCAGGATTTCCTTGAATTCTACTCATTCCAATGGGGAAAAACATGTACAAATTTAAGTGTTACTTAAAGCGGATCCGAGACGTAAAACTATAACAAGTAACTTGTCTATATATCTTATCTAGAGTTTAGATAGTTTGTACAGCAAACCTAGCTGCAAACAGCTTCAACAGTTTATGATTATTTATTCCTGTGATACAATGAGAGCAGCCATGTTCTGTTTGTCACATAATCACACGGGCAAGCTGCTCTGCATCTCCAGCCCTCAGCCTGTGAAAACTTCACTCCCCTTTCCTCCTCCCACCTCCCCTCTGCCTCCAAAATCTTTAGCTAGTAACACCTACTCCTGCCCAGACTGTGCTCCCATAAGCCCTTGCTACTAATGCTCAGAGTGCCAAGGCACTCTGGAGAAGCTGTGGGCGAGGCTTGTTTAGTTTATAAGGAATTAGAGTATTAAAACAAAACAAAAAAAGTATTTGGCTTGAGGAATACCCTATAAACTATATGAAAGGAACACAATTATGCAATGAGTAAAAGTTTATCTCAGATCCACTTTAAGGGAGATAAAAATAAGCTTCTTTTAATACCTTAAAGGACAACTGAACTGAGAGGTTTATGGAGGTTGCCATATTTACAGGTTCGCTGTAATTTTACCTGGACTTTACTATATAATATTTGCCTTAGGATTTTGATTAATAATTTTCTTTGGAATTTTTGCATTCTTGATAATTGGGCCTTTGCTATGAGTAATAGTTATGACTGTATTGGCATGCTATTGAGGGAAGATTATATCTGGGATGTATATACCTTTTTTTCTTTTTTTTGTCCTTTGAAAGGTGTGATGATCACCTTTTGGATATACATATACTCCCCTTATATTCCCTATTTTCTTCTAAGTTTTTGAAAATTGGCCATAGTAATGGCACAACTTGAACCTTCTTTGCTTTCAAGCAACATTATTCATTACAGTGAAGAGAATGAAGAAGAAGAAATGAGACATGCACATAATTTTCACTAAATGTTTGAGTAATCATAGAATTTCAGAAAAGATCATTTTCTAATTACATTTGGGTTAAGAGGTATATTTAGAGTAACTATATGGCTCATGCATTGTTTTCTGTTTTCAGCAGTAAGCAATTAGTAGCATGATAACATAACACAGAGCTATGATCATAGACATGTATGGTCAGCTCTATTCACTTAAATGACACGGTCTGCCCAGGTCTATCTGATTTACATGTGATCTGCCAGGCATTAGGATTTGTGACTCTCTCTGGCTTATCCTTTATAAACAAACTTGAATGTCAGGTTTCTTGTGTTTGTTAAACGCAACATGAATAATGTTTAATGTGTCACATAGCATTTATTTTGTTTAATGTTATAATTTGGTAACCTTTATTTAGAAAGTTACACCATAATCTACTGTATAGATGTACTTTATGATAAGGGAAACAAATCTGCATTCATTTTAAAGTGAACCCAAGATGAAAATAAACTGATGAGATAAACAATTGCGTCTATCTTCCTAGTTTTAAAAAACAACCTTTTTTTTTTTTTAGATATCCCATGGTTTTATTTTATGTTTAAACATTTACAAAGCAGATTTAATGTTTTATTTTCTCTGCTCAATGGCAGTTTATTAAGTGTCCAAGAGTGAAAATACATGAACTGTTGACCTTTTTTTATCTATCTCAGAAGTTGTTCTCTGCAAGAACAAGTTTTATGGCTCTAATTCCTTATCAGTGAGGGTTATGGTATACTCCGACAAGGGTCAGACAAGACAGACACTGTCTTGCACTTGCATGCTTGAAGTTTAACTCTTTCATACACAAAAAGAAACACAGCCTAGTTATTTGTGTGCTTAGCACTGTATATGCTACATGTCACCTTGCGTACATTTTAAAGCTCTCCTATTGTGATTATTAACGTCTACTTGATCCTCTATTAATCTTCTTGCCGGTTATCCCGAGCTCGGCTCGGGGTAACCTGCGCAGAAGGATTTCTCCGGCCCCGCTGGGCCGATTTTCAAAAATGTTTTTTTACTGCACGCAGCTAGCACTTTGCTAGCTGTGTGCATATTCCGATCGCCGCCGCTCGCCACCAATTCGTCGCTACCCGCCGTGCTGTGCTACCCCCCCCCCCTCCAGACCCCTTGCACAGCCTGGCCAATCAGTGCCAGGCAGGGCTGAGGGGTGGATTGGGATTCCCTCTGACGTCCCGACGTCCATGACGTTGGTGACGTCATCCCGCCCGGTCGCCATGGCGACCGGTGAAGCTCAGCAGGAAATCCCGTTCTGAACGGGATTTCCTGCTTACTCTGATCGCCGAAGGCGATCGGAGTGGGTAGGGGGATGCCGCTTGTCAGCGGCTATCATGTAGCGAGCCCTGGGCTCGCTACATGATTTAAAAAAAATAAAATTTAAAAGTGCTGCGCTGCCCCCTTGACGTCAGAATTGGAATGGCAAGGGGGTTAAAGACAAGTTATAGTGGGCTGGAAAATGACATTTGTGGTAAGTCTGACTGTTCTGTATCATTTAAGCTCTGGCGCATTGACCCGCACCGTTGAAGAAAATGGCCTCAAACGTTCCTGTGCTATGTACAAAAAGTACTCTGCCCCTTTCTTCAAGGGTCTCAGCCTTTCTTCAAAGCTCTTGCTTGCTGATGCAATAAAGTGAGTACAGCATACTATCTAAAATTATTGCAGACCAGTAGGACATCAAAAGGATGACAGAAGCATCTCAAAAGCATATATTATATGTTTAAGATACAGTGCTTTTGTCTTCTTTTACTATCCTTGATATACATCAACACCTACACAAAAAAATTCAAACAAATAGAAAGGCTGAATTCACTGCATTATTACCTATCCTTCCCCTCTGTGACAGTGCAGCCCCCTCCCTCCAAAGCTAAATGTCATATATTGCATTCAGCAATGCAGAAGTTGAAGTACGGTCATATGGGGTAAGAACTCACCGACACCCTTGACTTCCTTTAATATAGGGAGCGGGTTGCTCTAGAAAACAGATATCACATACTGATAAGTGAGATTGCATCTTTACTGGTTGAATTTTGGTTTTGAGTTCCAATCTTCTTCAAAGCTAAGGTGCGTGCCAATACTTGCTAAAACACTATAACCACTAAATGACAAAAAAAAAACATAGACTACTAAGTGAGGGAAACCTTTAGTTCTTCATAGCAGGTATAGGGAAACTGGAAATACATTTTACCACTGTGGGTATATACCCCGGCTGACACATCAATGTCACTTTGACCAATAAAGAATACAATGCTTAGCCAGCCACCAGTGTAAAAAAAAAAAGTATTTATTTGATCAAAGTTTCATCACATCCTGAGAGTCCGGTTGTGGCACCAACATTGATATACCCTCACCACAATCATGCCATTGGTATACCCTCACCACAATCATGCCATTGCTATGCCCTCACCACAATCATGCCATTGCTATGCCCTCACCACAATCATGCCATTGCTATGCCCTACCTGTATACATTTGAAAAAGGCGCCTGGAAAAAAGGGCACCTGGTGTAGCCCATATGCCAAGTTCGGCTACAAAGGGTGCCTGGTGTAGCACATATGCCAAATCCAGCTACAAAGGGCGCCTGGTGTAGGCGAAATGTCAAATTCAGCCACAAAGGATGCCCGGTGTAGCCTATATGCTAAATTCAGCTACAAAGGGCACCTGGTGTAGCCCATAGGCCAAATTCGGCTACAAAGGGTGCCTGGTGAAGCCCATATGCCAAATTCGACTCCAAAGGGTGCCTGGTGTAGCCGAAAAGCTGGTTTTAATTTATAAAAATTATGCTGTTATAGGCAAAATATGCTGGGCTATAAAAGGGCTCTGGATATAGCTGACAAAATTAATTACTATAACCTAACTTCTCCCTACTCTCACACAGAACCATTCCCTTGATGGTGCCTAACCCTAAGACCCCCTGGTGGTGCCTAACCCTAACCTCCCTGGTGGTGCCTAACCCTAACCCCTCCCTGGTGGTGCATAACCCTGAGCCCCCTGGTGGTGTCTAACCCCACCCCCCCCGGTGGTGCCTAACCATAAGACCCCCAGCCCCCGGTGATTACTATGACCTAACTTCTCCCTACTCTCACACAGAACCCTACCCTGGTGGTACCTAACCCTCCTTGGTTGTGCCTAACCCCCACTTGCTGGTGCCTAACCCTAAGACCTCGTCTGGTGTAGTGTTGGGCGAACACCTAGATGTTCGAGTTCGAGAACGTTCGCCGAACATCGCCGCGATATTCGGGTGTTCGCACCGAACTCCGAACATAATGGAAGTCAATGGGGACCCGAACTTTCGTGCTTTGTAAAGCTTCCTTACATGCTACATACCCCAAATTTACAGGGTATGTGCACCTTGGGAGTGGGTACAAGAGGAAAAAAAATTAGCAAAAAGAGCTTATAGTTTTTGAGAAAATCGATTTTAAAGTTTCAAAGGGAAAACTGCCTTTTAAATGCGGGAAATGTCTGTTTTCTTTGCACAGGTAACATGCATTTTGTCGCCATGCAGTCATAAATGTAATAAAGATGAGAGGTTCCAGGAAAAGGGACCGGCAACGCTAACCCAGCAGCAGCACACAGGATGGAAGAGGAGGCGCAGGAGGAGAAGGCCACGCTTTCAGGCGCAACTCAGGCCTTGCATGAGGACAAAAAAATGCGTGCGCAAAGCAATGCAATGAGTAGTTTTCAGGACACAATGGGCTATTCGGAGGAGCTATTCCCACCCCCACAATCTTCTACCTGTGAAAGGTCAATGGAACAGCCACAAATGTTGTGCCCGGATTCACAACCTTTTTCTGTGCACTGAAATTTTTTTTTTTTTTTGCACTGAAATGCAAGGCGAGGCCGAGGATGAACATGACGTCAACAACTCAACATGACGCAAAATGGGGGCGGAACAGAAAGCTGCTTCCTTTAATGTTTTGAAGGCCTTAATTGCCTCCGGTGGCCAGTTAGATGCATCATTCATCACACCCAAATCCCAGAGCAATATGTGTAGGAATTTGAATCGCAGGAGGTGTACCGAGATCATCTAGACAAGTGACCAAGTGACCAAGTGACAAAGTGAAAAGTGACAAAGTGACCAGTGACAAAGTGACAAAATGACAAAGTGACAAAGTGACTGACAAAGTGACCACAGTGACTGACAAAGTGACAAAATGCCAAAGTGACCAAGTGACCAAGTGACAAAATGACAAAGTGACAAAGTGACTGACAAAGTGACCACAGTGACTGACAAAGTGACAAAATGACAAAGTGACCAGTGACAAAGTGACAAAGTGACAAAATGACAAAGTGACAAAGTGACCAGTGACAAAGAGACAAGTGAGAGGTTGTTCTGGAGAGCTCTACTCCACTGCAAACAGTCACATATGAGGAGAGGTCTCTTCGGGACTGCTGATCCTCCTCAGCTTGCTCGAAGCCTTGAGGGTTCCTGAAGATCCTCTGCTTGGAGTTCGCCGGGGTTCAGCTTGGTGTCGGGGTCGGCAGCCTCCTCCTCACTCCAACGTGGCAGATCTTCTGTTGAAGGGAAAAAAAACACATTTTTTAAAGTCCAGTACCGCTTCTGAAGAACTCACCAAGAGATGCAGGAGCGCTTCAATGTAGCGCACCATCGCTCGCTGGGTGATGTCCCTCCCTACGCGCTGGAATTCTACGCTGCACATGCTAGCACGCTGTTGCGCAGTGCCGAGGCGCATTCCAGCAGCTAGCTAGTAGCTACCAAGCTTCTGTGGATCTGATTGGGCCACCATGTTGGACCTCTGCCAAGTCCTCCAAAATTTTGAGCAATCCACGTTGCTTGTGACTGAGCAGTGAAAACTCTACAGTCAGCATTACAATACCACTGCTGTGTTTACTGAAGAAATCAATGTTGAAGATGGAAACCGCTGGCATGATGCAAGTGGGGGAATCTGAAGATGAAAACGATCAGCGTGATGATACCAACATCAGGCAATCTGCCTCAGGAAACGCTGGTCCCAGCTATGACAAAGAACAGGACGAGGAACAGCTGGAGTTGGAGCAGGAATTGGATGCCCCCACTGCCGAGGGACAGAGCGGTGCACGTTGGACTTCCACAATTTAGCGGGAATGGACAGCAGAAGAGGAAGAAAGTGATGCTGGTGACGAATATGGTGCATCACAACAATCACAACGCTCACAAGAACATGAAGACAGAGGAGTCTGGCAGGACTCTCTGGCACACATGGCTCAATTCATGCTAGACTGCATTGAACGCGGCCCGCGCATTATTCACTAATCATTATTATTCATTATTCTGGACAACACCAATTACTGGGTTTATACCCAGTTTATACAAACACAATGTTAAAAAACTGATTGAAGAAAGTGTCAGACAGGTCAAAAATGGAACAATTCCAGCAGGCCCTTGAGGATGGAGACTTTAGAGAGGAGATTGACATCCTCCTCCTTCTCTAGCCAGTTGTACGCCGACAGACTGACTTCAGCAAACCCAGGAGGACCAGGAGGGCAGCAAAGAACACAAGCTGCTGCTAGTGCCCAAAAGGGAATGGTATTGGCAGTGTCCTTGGAGTGGGAACATTTTCTGACACCCATGCAGCAGCACACAGAACAGCAATCGGGCAGTTCCACGTCCTCCAACACCGATCGCCTGGAGAAGATGGTCAAGGACTACATGTCAGATGGCGTAGCTGTGTTGAACAATCCATCTGCAGACAGACGGTGAGTGTGACAGCACAGAAGGACCATGGCAACTCACTCATAGTACCACAGTTTGATAGTGCTGCCCAAAAAATTATATGGATCCGTGGACCCGGGCAGTACTGGGAACGCAGATTTTAGTACCTAAACACACGATACAACATGTTTTCCGGGGTCGGACTCTGAGGCACATACAGATGGTCCCGATCATCATCCTCATCATACAACTCTTCTCCTGAGTCTGACCCACCCACCACCTCTGCCACCCCAACATCCCCAGACACAGACCCCTCATCGTCCTCAACATTAACTTGGGATGCTGGCCTGAGCCTGACCTCCTCCTCCACATCAGGCCCCATCATCTCCTCAATGGCAGCCCTCAATAATCGCTCTGGCACCGGACCGATGGACACAACGTTCTCCTCCGGGGAGGGCTGCTGCTGACCACTGGCTGCTGGGGTGGATGTTATAGGTAGCTTGCGTGGGGCGTTGGCTGTTGCTGTTGTTGGGAGTGCTGCTCACAGCGGAGGTCTCTGAGGAACTCATGGTGAGCTCATATAGTTTTTGACGGTGAGTGGAGTATTACTGATCCCAGCAATATACACACTGACTGGCAGAGTACGCAATGCTATATAGTGGTTGACGGTGAGTGAAGTACTACAGATCCCAGTAATATATATACACTGATTGGCAGCGTACACAATGCTTTATATAGTAATGGAGTGACTGAGCGTTGGTGTACTACAGATCCCGGTAATATATATACACTGATTGGCAGCGTACACAATGCTTTATATAGTAATGGAGTGACTGAGCGTTGGTGCACTACAGATCCCAGTAATATATATACACTGATTGGCAGCGTACACAATGCTTTATATAGTAATGGAGTGACTGAGCGTTGGTGCACTACAGATCCCAGCTATATATACACTGATTGGCAGCATACACAATGCTTTATATAGTAATGGAGTGACTAAGCGTTGGTGCACTACAGATCCCAGTAATATATATACACTGATTGGCAGCGTACACAATGCTTTATATAGTAATGGAGTGACTGAGCGTTGGTGCACTACAGATCCCAGTAATATATATACACTGATTGGCAGCGTACACAATGCTTTATATAGTAATGGAGTGACTGAGCGTTGGTGCACTACAGATCCCAGTAATATATATACACTGATTGGCAGCGTACACAATGCTTTATATAGTAATGGAGTGACTGAGCGTTGGTGCACTACAGATCCCAGTAATATATATACACTGATTGGCAGCGTACACAATGCTTTATATAGTAATGGAGTGACTGAGCGTTGGTGCACTACAGATCCCAGTAATATATATACACTGATTGGCAGCGTACACAATGCTTTATATAGTAATGGAGTGACTGAGCGTTGGTGCACTACAGATCCCAGCTATATATACACTGATTGGCAGCGTACACAATGCTTTATATAGTAATGGAGTGACTAAGCGTTGGTGCACTACAGATCCCAGTAATATATATACACTGATTGGCAGCGTACACAATGCTTTATATAGTAATGGAGTGACTGAGCGTTGGTGCACTACAGATCCCAGTAATATATATACACTGATTGGCAGCGTACACAATGCTTTATATAGTAATGGAGTGACTGAGCGTTGGTGCACTACAGATCCCAGCTATATATACACTGATTGGCAGAGTACAGAATGCTAAATAGCAATGGGGTGACTGAGCGTTGGTGTACTACAGATCCCAGCTATATATACACTGATTGGCAGAGTACAGAATGCTAAATAGTAATGGGGTGACTGAGCGCCGGTGTACTACTGAACGCAGCAGCACACACACTGACTGGGGGGGCCCTGGCTAGCCTGGCTGGAGAGCGAGAGAGACTCTATCTAACCTGCCTGCCTACCCAAAGCTAATCCCACAGACAAATGACGGGGAAATGACGCGGATCGGGTATTTATTTACCCGACCCACGTGACCCGTTCGGCCAATCAGAGCGTGTTCGGGCCGAACCACGTGACCCGTTCGGCCAATCACAGCGCTAGCCAAATGTTCGGGGGACCGTTCGGCCATGCGCTCGCAGTTCGGCCACATGGCCGAACTGTTTGGCCGAACACCATTGGGTGTTCGGTCGAACTCGAACATCACCCGAACAGGGTGATGTTCATCAGAACCCGAACAGTGGCGAACACTGTTCGCCCAACACTAGTCTGGTGGTGCCTAACCCTAAGACCCCCCTGCTGGTGCCTAACCCTAAGACACCCCCCTGGTGATTGCTATGACCTAACTTCTCCCTACTTTCAAACAGAACCCTCCCCTGGTGATGCCTTACCCTAAGACCCCCTAGTGGTGCCTAACCCCCGATTCAAAAACCTCAGCTATAAAAGGGCACCCTTTTGAAGCAGAATCAAAAACCTTTTTCGCCGAAATCCTTGTAGCCAACTCAAAAATATGGGCTACAAAGGGGCAGCCTTTGTGCAGCAGAATCAAAAACCTTGTAGCCGAAAACCTTGTAGCCAACTCAAAAATATGGGCTACAAAGGGGCGCCCTTTTGTAGCAGAATCAAAAACCTTGTAGCCAAAAACCTAGCAGCCAACTCAAAAATATGGGCTACAAAGGGGAGCCCTTTTGTAGCAGAATAAAAAAACCTTGTAGCTGAATCAAAAATATGGGCTACAAAGGTGCACCCTTTTGTAGTCGAATCAAAAACATTGTAGCCGAATGAAAAATATGGGCTACAAAGGGGTGCCCTTTTGTAGCCGATTTGAAAACCTTGTAGCCAAAAAAAAACGCAGGCGCCCTTTTCACCACCTTGTAGCCCATCTTTGCAGAAATTGAAAACCAAAAAGAGAGCGGACAAGCACCATCACTGATAATATTTGTACAAGGCTAAATACTATAAAGGAGTAAACCACCGTTGTGTGCAGAAAGGCCAAAATGTTGCAGCAAACTAACATAAAGAAAAGATAATGGCCCTACACAAACCGCACCACAAGGTATGAAAGTACAAAAAATAGCCTTTATTAAACCATACCAACAGAAAAACCAATTAAAAACAATCACACAATATGAATAATGCCCTCAATATGCACTGTAAGTGTTATGGTGTAGAATATAAACACCTGATATATAATTGTAGCACAGCTGTATACCGGTAACCAAGTGGAAGTGACAGGGTGGAAAAAGAAAATCTAAAGGTGAAGTCTGGCACCCTGTATGATCAAGGTGCGCCAGGAGTGACAGTGATGCTCCATTAGTGACAGCCAGGCAATGTGGAAAAATAGCAGCAAGGTTAGGGGCCGGTGAAGGTCAAGGTGAGGAGAAGACTGAGCACAGAACACCGTGCGTGAGTGAAGAGCTTACCGGACAACAGCGGAGCAGAGGGACAGACATGCGGAGGCCTCTATCTTCCCATCCAAATTGCAAAAAGTAGACCCCAATGCCACTGGCCTGTGTAATAGGCGCAGGCGTAGACTTTATTCATGTGGTCTGGCAATTTCCATTGGTACAGTTTTACTGGTCCCTGGTTCAGGCTGAGCTCCAAAAAATATTTGAAATCTCTGTTCCTTTAACCCCTGCAGCCCTATTGCATGGCCATCTGGATGATGAAGCTCTTACCTCAGGTCGATAGGGACCTACAGTATGTCCAGAAAATAATTATTTTAAAATGGAACCAAAACACACCCCCTCTGAAAAGAGACTGGGCATCCTATGCCCACAGGAACCTAGTTTGGGTGAAATGTAAATAAGAAGCGTAAGTGTAAATAATTCAAGAAGGTGTTGGGGAGTTGGATCTCATTCTACAAACTAAAACTACGCGATTAGCTTGTAACACTGTTGTTATAGTAGCATACTTATAGTAGCGATCTCTGGAGGGGGCTAGGGTTGCAACTGGACCAGGATCAACAGTATTTCTGTGGCAGTGTGTTTATGCTAGTTTGTCTGTATTTTTATATGGAGTGTGAATAATGTTGTGCTGCTTAAATTTTAAAAAATATTCTTCCAAACTAATGTTTGTAATTTTATCACATACAGCTAAGCACAGTAGCAGGGGACAGTACAGAGAAGCTGACAGATCTGTAGACAGTATCATAGCAGTGTCCGTTGTACATTTCATTAATTTTTATTTCTCTTTGAGGGACAAACGGGTAGATGCACTAAATTTATCTAGAGTCTTTAAAGTTGCATTATCTCTGTCTCTCTATTTTTTTATTTTTTTTTTAAGGATTTTGGCTGACTTAAGCCTGTCTCATAACTTTATAATGATTAACAGCCATGAGAAAGGTATAACATTAATTTAGTTTCTAATTATGGGCATCAATTTATCAATTTGCTCAAATCACTCATATATAATCTAATTCAGTATGATTATATGATTCATGGCAGATTTTCAGTTGTGTGTCATGCCTGTTTTAGGGACTAAGGTCTGTCTACAGCAGCCATTCACTAATAGCTTGGATCTGTTTGTTCTCTTGTTTCCAATGTAAACAAAGACAAAAAAAAGAAAGCTTGACCGAATTTTCCCCACTCATGGGCTATGTCAGCCCTGCCCCCAGTTATAGCAGTTTCTAACAAGCAAAAAGAATCCCTCCAAATGTGTGTAGTAGTTACTAGCAGCATAACCTCCCCCTTCTTACAAGGCATGGTGCCCTTTGCTTGTGATTGAGTGGGGTGCCAGTAATGAACAGTGGGTCTTTTGGTGTTATCCAACCATCCTGACTGAAACAGCTAAAAAAAGCACTATGAAAATGGCTGCCAGCCGCCGCTATGGAAACTGAGGAGTATTAGTTGCCCGCTGGGGAGAGGGTTATTAGTTGCCGACCAGGGAAGGTTATTAATTGCCCACCAGGGGAGGGTTCTGTGTGAGAGTAGGGAGAGGTTAGATTATAGTGAAATATCGGCAAACATTACTGATATTTAACTATATTAATTACGGTAAGTAGTAGAATATCTGTAAATTTACCAATATTCTACTGCCGCTATTGTATGTGCCTTTAACCATATTGTTTTTAATGGTTTACGCTGTGCCCAGTGTGCAGTGTTTTCAAATGTATGCATCCCAATATTGTAACAAACAATCCAATCCCAGTTAATGTGTATTGGAGTCTTCCCAAGGCACCATACACATGTGCCAAAGTGTAAACATTTGTCCATCCTCTTCAAGCTTTTCCCCTCAACTACTGTAATGTGTCCACCAATATTTATAGAGTAGGAAGGGTCATGCAGTGATGGGATGTGCCTGGTCTACATCACCCATGGCTGGAAATTCAAGAAACCTCCTTGGGCTGTGTGCAGGTTTGAAGTTAGTGTTTAAGCTAGGCATAAAAGACAGCTTAAATGCTGTCATGAATAATTTTGTAATACTCAATAAGATCATTTATGTATGATTTGTGTATATATACTCATTTATGTGGATAGTTAAGTGCTAAATCACTTTAAGATTTTTTTCATACCAGGTGGGGTTATATTGATTTTTATTGTTTTTGTGGGGTAGAGCATGGTATTAGATAAGCCTAGTTTCTATAAAGCATGATTTGTTAGGAGACGTTTACAGTTCTGCTACAAACACACTAAGGCTTGTGTCCACAGCTACATTTAAAACACTAACGAACTGTCATTGTGTTGTGATGTTGCATATAAAATAAATTATATTCTGGTGTGATTTGAAACTGCAAAAACATATCAACCAAAGTATGAACACTGCATTCATAGACTGGGGTTGTCAAATGCTCCTAGCTACGGTAATATGATGGAGGAGGTGTGTGGCCTGGAACAGCGCACGCGCAATGGCCCACAACCCAACTAGACCGTGGACTTTACATCTGCACAATGTAGGGACTGGTAGAACATCGAGGGAGTAGACACATGGGCTGGAGAGAGCCCCAGGTAAGTAAAAATCCTTTAGGTTAGGTGCACACATTGCAGAAACAGTTCTAAAAAATGCTGCGTTTTTGCCAATAATAGAAGTCTATGGGCCGCAGGAAAAAATGCATATCAAAAACGCATTTTTTTTAATTCTTTATAAAGACATTCACTGAAAAAGATTTATACAAATATGCTAGCCAGCCTCCCTCCTCGCTACACACTTTTTTGGCAGTGGGGCGGAGCAACTGCCATTCCCTAAGTGCTTTTAAAAATAAAGAAAACCCTGAGAATCCCCCATGAAGAGATGGACTAACCCAAAACCTGTCGGTAATGTCAGATTTCTACTACCTACTTTAAGTGACAGCAACATAGGAGAAAAGTAATTTATGGCTCATTTTACTCTGGAAGAAACATACTTCTTATTTGTGTATGTTTACATGTATTTTTACATTTTTAAGAATTTTGCGACAGAGGTCCTTTAACCCCCTTGCCGGTGCAATTCCCGCGGCAAGGAGGCAGCGCAGCACCTTTTTATTTATTTATTTATTTCGGAGTGGGTGGCGGCATCCCCCAACCCACTCCGATCGCCTCCGGTGATCAGAGTAAGCAGGAAATCCTGTTCAGAACGGGATTTCCTGCTGGCCTTACCCGGTCGCCATGGCGACAGGGCGGGATGACGTCACCGACGTCATGGACGTCGGGACATCAGAGGGAATCCCGGTCCATCCCTCAGCGCTGCCTGGCACTGATTGGCCAGGCTGCGCAGGGGTCTGGGGGGGCTCGGCGCGGTGGGTAGCGGCGAATCGGTGGGTAGCGGTGGCGATCGCGTACCACACGCAGCTAGCAAAGTGCTAGCTGCGTGTAGGAAAATTTTTTGGGAAAATCGGCCCAGCGGGGCCCGAGAAATCCTCCTACGCAGGTTACCCCGAGTTGAGCTCGGGAGAACCGGCAAGGAGGTTAAGTATAGTTGAGAGGTGTGTGTGTTGTGTGTGTGGAGGTGTGTAAGTGGACACAGAGACTTTTCTAGAAAACAGTGATCAGTGTTCTTACATTTATGTCTATAAACGTATGACCTTTTATTTTATATATATTTTTACAATGTATTTCAACACTTTGAATAAAGTAGTGTTAAATGAAACTGCCGCACAGGAGATTTATATGTTTATATTTCCCCATCATTTCCTAACTTGACTAATCTAGTACCTTTCCCACCTTTGCTCTTCCTGCATCCAGTTACAAATTTGTTTTTAAATAAAACCAATAGCATGCACTTGGACTTGTTTTTCAGTTATATAAGATTAAATAGAACAATGTATTCAGCTTTTGTAACTATGTGAGCTCTGACGTTATGACATTTTATGCCATCAATGCATATGTTATTAGATGAAAAAAATGATACTTATCTTTTCATTTTACACAACTAGAAAGCCTGTGTTATATAAATGTTACATCATTTGAATTGTCTGTTCAAGCGTTTGCATCAGCTTGACGTGTCCTATGAAAATACACCTCTGAATAAAAAGATGGAGAACAGAAAAAAAAAAAAAACAGATTGGAAGCTGGGATGTAAAGACATTAATCTTTTGTTCTGTGTGTAAATTTCAGGGTTGTTTAATAAAAGGCCTTTATGTGCGTCACAACTACCGTACTGCTATGTTATTTACTGATATCAGAATATAAAGTGGATGCAGCCACTTCACTTGTGGCACAAATAAGGGGAAATTTGGTGGTCTAGGCCTCTAAAGATCCCAATTCTTTTCTCCAGGCCAACTCTGCTCTTGGCAAATTCCTCCCAGTGGCCACTGAGTACACCTGATGAACAGCATAACAATTACCATCAGCTGCTTAAAGGATACCCGATGTGACATGTGACATAATGAAATAGACATGGGTATATACAATGCCTAGCACACAAATAACTATGCTGTGTTCCTTTTTTTCTTTTTCTGCCTGAAATAGTTAAAGATCAGGTATGTAAGTGGCTGACTAAGTCCTGACTCAGACAGGAAGTGACTACAGTGTGACCCTCACTTATAAGAAATTCCCATTTTTTATCTCTTTCTTGCTCTCAGAAGCCATTTCCTGCTAGGAAAGTGTTTTATAGTTGGAATTTCTTATCAGTGAGGGTCACACTGTAGTCACTTCCTGTCTGAGTCAGGACTGAGTCAGCCACTTACATACCTGATATTTAACTCTTTCAGACAGAGAAAGAAAAAAAGGAACACAGCATAGTTATTTGTGTGCTAGGCACTGTACATACACATGTCTATCTCATCATGTCACGTGTCACTTCGGGTATCCTTTAACCTGTGACCAGGCAATTTTTGGTAAAATTGGCCACTGCAGCTTTAAGGCCAAGCTGCAGGACCGCACAACACAGCACAGAAGTGATCCCCCCCTTTTCTCCCCACCAACAGAGCTCTCTGTTGGTGGGGTCTGATCGCTCCCCCCATGTTTATTTTTTTAATAATAAATATTATTGTTCCTGCTTTTTTTTTAAAAAAAACCTGTGTCTTTAAAATCCTTCCCTCCCTCCCTCCCCACAGCCGGCCAATTACGGCGATCAGCTGTCATAGGTTTCTGCCTATGAGAGCCGATCGCTCTCTTGTCCCCCAGGGGGACAGCCGTGTCACACGGCTGTCCCCAGTGCAGCGCTGCTGCTGATCGCAGCGCTGCACAGTGCAAATAGACGGCAATCACGCCGTCTAACAGTCTCCCGAGTGGCAATAGCCGCTCGGAGACTGAAGAGGGGACGGAGCTCCACCCTCCGAGCATGAGATGCGCGCGCAGCATGCGCGCGATCTCATGCAAATTACAGCCCCAGGACTTTATGCCAATTGGCGTTAGGCGGTCCTGGGGCTGCCGCCGCGGCCACGCCCATCTGCGTGGCGCGGTCGGAAACAGGTTAATGGGCAGCTTTCATCACTTCCACAGATTAAGGGACGGTAATAAAGGACAACTGAAGTGAGATGAGCTTTCCAATTGTGTCATTCGAGCAAAACATTCCATTTAGGCTTGTTCACACTAGCTGGCTTTTTATGGGCCAGTTCACATTGATCCATTCTGTTTTTGATTGCAGAATAGTCCTGCTGCATGCATTTTCCCAGACATTAGATTGCATTGCCATTCATTTGAAGACCAGAAGTGGGCACTGCAATGAACCCTGCAACAGAGACATGAGCATTGGATTAAAGGATACCAGATGTAAAAAAAAAACTAATATGCAGTAGGTAGGGGCGTAAGAGCTAATACTTACCGCTTCTTCCGTTCAGCTCAGTCAGCCGCCGTTCTCCTGTAATCCTTCCCAGTTTTCCAGGCTGCTACGTCATTATGCATGGCCAAGGGGAAGCAGAAAGGACATACTGCAGTGCACATGCGCGGGGCAATGTATCTGGAATACAAGTCAGGAGAGTCGTCTGACCTGCGGTGACTTGCAGAGAGGACCAGGAAGGATTAAAGGAGAACAGTGGCTGACTGAGCAGAATGGAAGGTTCGGTAAGTATTAGCTCTTTCTCCCCTGCCCACTACATATTAGATTTTTTTAGACATCTGGCATCCTTTAACTACTTAAGGACCGCCTCACGCCAATGGGTATGACCGCGGCGGCACCCTAAGGACTGCCTAATGCCAATTGCTAGCCGCCGATCTTTGCAAGCAGGCTGCTTGTAAACGTAAGGGGAAAGAAATCCCCTTTGTTTACAAGCGTACAGTGCTGTACGAGATCGGTGATCCCCAGCCTCTGATTGGCTGGGGAGTGCCGTCCTCTCATAGGCTGATGCCTATGAGAGGCGGAACAGGATGGATCGCCGTCCTTTTCCAATTCTAGTGCATGGAGAGGAGGAGGGAAGGGGAGGGAGGGGGACGGGGAGAGAGAGAGCCTCACTGAGGCTGCAGTAAAAAAATAAATAAACAAAGCCTGCAGCAATCGGACCCCTCCAGCGGCATGTCCCCTTAGGGAATAAAAAAGGAAGGGAGTCTGATCGCTGGGCTCCCAAGCTGGGCTGTGCAGGAGGCTGAAAAGCCTGCACAGCCCAGTACTGCATTAAATGGCCTGGTCTTTGGGGTGGGCATCAAGTGGTTAAAGGGACCCAAGAAGCTTTTTTTTTGCTATTATTCCTGGTTTCTAGTAGCTGTAGGAGATGGCATTCTCCCCTCCCCTTCCCTCTGCCCTTATCCAGAGGGAAGGTGTGAAGGTGTAACTATAAACTGTTTGAAGCACAGTGTCCTATCCCCTCCTCCCCTTAGAAAAGCTTTTGCTTGCTTATTGCTACTGCTAATTACAGCAGTCCTTATCTGCCTGCTATTTCTGGGGACAGTAGGCCAGGGAGGTAGGGTAATAAAAGTCTCTAACAAACATTTAAATGAAAAAAGAAGAGCTAGTATTAAGATGCTGCTCAAACCCCTTTGACATGTTGTGAATCAAGCCTTTACATTTAGGGCTGGTTCAGACGGATGCTTGCAGAGCGTTTACAACCAGCGTTCAGGGCTTGGTGTTAAACGCTCCTATTCAAGTGAATGGGAGCGTTTGTACCAAGCTTTCAAGCGCGTTTACACGAACGCGGCGTTTGGGTCCCGATTTTCCACTGGCGTTCAAGGAGCCCCTGGAAGCTACATGTAGCTTCCAGGGGCGGTTAACCGCGACGGCTAATGTCCCCCTAGGGGAAGAAAAAACGCGACTGCATCCAAACGCAACACGAACGCTGCTGAAAGCCCACGAATGCGACGCCAACAAATGCAACGCCTCCAAACGTCCATCTGAACCAGCCCTTAAGCAGGTTTGACAGGTCAATGGGAGGAACCCCCCCCCAAAAAAAAACCCCACCCCCCCCCCCCCCCCCCCCCAAAAAAAAACAAAAAAACCTAATTTGTTAACTAAGCTAAATGTTAATTAGATTTTTCTGTTATCTTGTATTATTTAGTATTTTTTGTTACTTTTTGTTTCCTAAAAGGGAAAAGGTGAAAAACAGAATGGAAAAAACAAGGAATGAGGCAGGGAAATGTGCTCCCTGTTTGGCAAATGTCACTGCCACCCATCAGATCCGACCCTAACCTGCCCCTTGCGGGCACCTGATCACCCGCCCACACCCTCAGATCGCCCGCAGACCCGCCCTCAGATCACCTCCCAAGTGCATTGTTTGCATCTGTTCTCTCCTCTAACCACCCATCTGTTCTCTACTCTAATCACCCACTGATCACCCATCAATCACCCCCTGTCACCACCTGTCACTACTACCCATCAGATCAGACCCTAATCTGCCCCTTGCGGGCACCCAATCACACGCCCACACCCTCAGATCGCCCTCAGACCCCCCTAATCACATCCCCAGTGCATTGATTGCATCTATTCTCCCCTCTAAGCACACCCTGATCACCTATCAATTACCCATCAAACACCCCCTGTCACCACCTGTCACTGCTACCCATCATACCCATCAGACCCTCATTTGCCCCTTGCGGGCACCCAATCCCCCGACCACACCCTCAGATCGCCCTCAGACCCCCCCTAATCTCAGACACCCCCTAGTACACCTACCCATCAGATCAGGCCCTAATTTGCCCCGTGTGGGCTCCTGATCACTTGGCCAAACCTTCAGATCCCCCTCAGACCCCCTTCCGATCACCTCCCCAGTGCATTGATTGCATCTAGTCTCCCCTCTAATCACCCCCTGAGACACCCATTAATCACCTCCTGTCGCCACCTGTCACCCCCCTAGCACTCCTACCCATCAGATCAGGCCCTAATCTGCCCCCTGCGGGCTTCTGATCACCCAGCCAAACCCTCACCCACCCCACCGCAGTGACAGAATTTTTCTTTTTCTGATCACTGCAAAAAACACTGTACAATAACTGTGGCGCTGTAAATATCAGTTTTGATTTTTTTTTTTTAATCAAGCCTCAGTGACCACAGCTTTCTACTTCACAAGTACTCCCTTTTGCTAGGTAGGTGCGCTTTTTCCTGGATAGTCTCAGAGGAATACCCCCTAAATTTAGAAGTCCACCATGGCAAAAAAGGGGTATTCCGCTGAAGAAGCCACCGAGATTCTGGCCCAGTGGGGTGAGTGTGATTGGGAAGCCTCATCCGACGAATCATCCGGGTCAGAATACGAACCGGTGATCAGCAGTGGCTCTCTGACCGATAGCAATGACGAGGTTTAGGTCCTGGCTAGAGCTTGACGTACCACACCCAATGTCACTGGACCGCAGGATCAGACTCAAGGGCAGAAGAGTGGTGCTAGCGCTGATCCGAGTTTTCTTGGTGAGGCATGCACCAGCAGCGTAGCATCTCCTGGACCTAGCACCAGTACTACCGTAGACCCTGGTGAAGTGGCGAGCACCAGCATGTTAGTAGAAACTGGTTCGGTGGCACGTGCATTAAGACCCGAGTCGCAGCCACTAGCAAAATGGGACCGTACTCTTCCAAAGGTGCTGGCAAATCCCAAATTGGCAATCCCCTGGTTCCGCCGCACCCTTACTGCCCCCTTTCACCGCCCAGTCTAGAGTCCAGGTGGAGACAGATAATCTATGATTGGCCCTAGACTTTTAGACTGGGGAAATTAACTTTTTGCACCATAGTTTGTAAACGCTATAACGTTTTACCCAAACCAAAAAAAATCCAATAAGTGTCTATTTATTGATCAAAGACATGTAGCATAATACATTTAGACAAAAATGTATATATAAATTTTACTTTATTTGAAAAATGTCAGCACAGAAAGTTAAAAAAATAATTTTTGGGACAAAATTCATGTCTTTTTGATGAATATAATAAAAACTAAAAATCACAGCAGCAATCAAATAGCACAAAAGAAAGCTGTATTAGCGAAAAGAAAAGGAGGTAAAATTCATTTAGATAGTAGGTTGTATGACCGAGCAATAAACCTTTAAAGCTGCAGTGGTCTGAATGGAAAAAAAGTGTCTGGTCCTTAAAGAGAACCTGTACTGAGTAAAAATATTTAAATAAACACATGAGGTAACTTCAAATGAACATTGCATAGTTACCTTGCCATTGGTTCCTCTCAGAAGCGCACCATTTTCTGCTGACAATAATCCCTTCCAGTTCTGACAATATTTTGTCAGATCTGAAATATATCAGTTGCTGTCAGTAAAATATCAGTTGCTGTCAGTTATAGCTGAGAGGAAAACTGATGTACCAGGTAATGTCCATGTTTTCCTATGGCTCAAGTGGGCGATGTTACAAGTGTGCTGACCAGAAAGCTGTTATGGGTAATGGCCATTTTCAAAATGGAGGACGGAGAATTCCCTTGATCACAGTAAACAAACAGGACACAGGACAGGAGAAAGACACTGAGGAGCAGACTACATAGAAGTTAAGTATGACTTGTGTATGCTTTTTTTGACTTTTAAGTTTCAGTTCAGGTTTTCTTTAAGGGGTTTTAGGACTGCTGTCCTTAAGTGGTTAAGATTTGGATAATTATATTTTTTATAAAAAAAATAAAATAAAAACTCTCTTCCTCAGATGGGATATTTTTAGCGTCTGACACAAAGATCAATGAGCTTAAAGTACAATATACATTTGATCTTAACCAATCACAAGTCTAATCACATGGCAAATATAACCCATTCTCAAATAGCATGTAAATGAATGTCAATCATTTCAACTCATTAGCTGAATATCTGTAATCATGAACCTTGACTTATCAGGAGTAACAAGTTAATAAACCCTATAAACCCTAAGTACAGCTCATTATTTACATGTCTGTGATCATGGATTGCTATGTCCATCAAGTCTATATCAACGCATGACCTGTGATTTACCTAATCAAACTAGATAGTTCAAAATGCACAAATCATCTAGAAACATGATAATCTATGTGCATGAAGTCTGCATAACGTATGACAAGTAAAAACCAGATAAGGTGAGAATTCAACCAAAACAGAAAAAAACTAGCACAGAGGCCCTTTTCGGAAAAAAAAATGGCACCACCAAAAGCACCTATTATAAAAGCCATGAATAGCGGCAAAGAAAGGAAATTTGGGCGCATGGAGCGAGCGCTATCGGCGCCTCTGGGCACCGAAATATACCTTCTTTGACACAGATAGCAGCTTTTATAATGGTAGTAATATGCGACAATCAAGGTAAATGTCAGCAGTGCCTGGAGGCACTAGTGATATTGCATTTCCGCAATGCAATGCCACTATTCTGCAATGCAATGCCGCTATCAGCATTTCCGCAAGCCCCATCGCTCAGGGTCATTCCGAATCACTACCGCTAATCAGGTGCCTCCATGCACTGAAATTTACCTTGATTTTACTATGGAAATTAAGTAGTAGAATATTGCTAATTTTAGAAAGATTCTATTAGAAGCAAGCCCTGTGCCCGTTTTTGCAGGCGCCTTTTTTCCATGTATGCAGTTTAACCACTTGCCGACCGCACACTCATAACGTGCGTCGGCAAAGTGGCAGCTGCAGGACCAGCGACGCAGTACTGCGTCGCCAGCTGCAGCCTAATTAATCAGGAAGCAGCCGCTCGTACGAGCGGCTGCTTCCTGTCAAATCACGGCGGGGGGCTCCGTGAATAGCCTGCGGGCCGCCGATGGCGGCTCGCAGGCTAGATGTAAACACAAGCGGAAATAATCCGCTTTGTTTACATTTGTACGGCGCTGCGCAGCAGCAGCGCCGTAAGGCAGATCGGCGATCCCCGGCCAATCAGCGGCCGGGGATCGCCGCCATGTGACAGGAGACAGCCTGTCACTGGCTGCACAGGACGGATAGCGTCCTGTGCAGCCCGGCTTACCAAAGGGGGCCAGGTAGGAGAGGGAGGGGGAGCATTTCGCCGCGGAGGGGGGCTTTGAGGTGCCCCCCCCGCCAGCCACTCGCAGGCAGCAGAGATCAGACCCCCCCAGCACATCATCCCCATAGGGGGGAAAAAAGGGGGGCAATCTGATCTCCCTGCCTGCACCCTGATCTGTGCTGGGGGCTGCAGAGCCCACCCAGCACAGATCAATCAAACTAGCGCTGGTCCTTAAGGGGGGGTAAAGGGTGGGTCCTCAAGTGGTTAACTCCTTAGTTATCCAACTGCTGTGTAATCCCTGATACTTTCTATAAGGATGAATAGCCTCGGGACTTCAGACCTCCCCAGCACTGCACCAAGGTCCTGCTAAAAGTTTTGCATTTCCCTGAATTCTGGTCTAGGTTCTGGTCCAAAGCATTCAGCAAAACTGAAAACAAAGTTGGCCGAATAAAATAAAACGTTTTGTAGACTATTTGCCCATCATCATAAATGTGTTAATGAAGGATTGTACCTAATATAATTCAACCCGGCTGTCTTTACTCTCGATTCAGTTATTTTTAATGGAAAAAAAGTGTTCTGTCTTGCTAACTTGCATCCACTTGTCTTTCTGTTTATGCCTAGACTGTATTTTTTGGCACATAATATGCAAGATGAAATCATGACCATGCTTGTTGGAAATATTAGCACACACTGTATATGTGTTACCTTGTCGTACTCTAGGGGGAGAGGATTTCTTGCGCATGCCTAATTTTGAATTCAGCAGAAAACAGAACATTGGTTTGGTTAAGTGCGATTAATGAGGTGATATAAAACGAAATCTGTATTCTTGTTGCCAAACACTTGACCAGAAAACTATGAATTAAAGAAGACGATGCTGCCAAGTAGTACTTACTGGGAAAGCAGATACATATTGCTCTAGATATCATTCTCTTCAAGGGTTCACTTGCCTCTTGGAGGTTTTACTATGTGGTTGCATCAAAGCCTAAATATTTTTTCAATTAAAAGTGGATCAAACAAAAGCCATAGCACATGAACTAGAAAGTAGGAAACTAAGGGGCTCCTAAGGTGACAAGTTCAAAGGTTCTCACACTTGCAGTGGTCATTCACAAGGTGGTCCTACGCTCCTGATTGCATTTCAAGTAGCTGATATTAATAACAGTGCACCAAAATCAGAATCAAACTTAATCGGGCAAGTAAGTTGGCAATTACTGGTATGTAAAAATTTGACTTGGCAGTTACTCTGCAGCAGACAATATAACAATCGATCTGTCAATATAGTAATGGTTAACTGTGCATGAAGCATTCATTTTACAGCTCAGTGATGCACTGCTTCATATTCCAGTAGTTACAGCATTACTGTTAGTGCTAAAGGGATCCCTGTTGCCTTGAAGTTGTCATTTGGACAGTTCAGCAGCTCATTTCTTAAAGAGTGCCCTAAGTTGATTATAGCTAGTTTATAGTTAATTAACTCCATATTGTCCCGTAACCTAGGGTAAATAACTCTAAGGATCCAGAGGCTTCCCCCTCCCCAAGGTAAGTACTTCATAGGGGCACTTTATTTCCTTACAGATTCCCCTTAAAGAGAACTCGAGGTGGGTTTGAAGAACATTATCTGCATACAGAGGCTGGATCTGCCTATACAGCCCAGCCTCTGTTGCTATCCCAAACCCCCCTAAGGTCCCCGTGCACTCTGCAATCCCTTATAAATCACAGCCACGCTGCTGACAAACAGCATGTCAGAGCTGGCTGTGTTTATCTCTATAGTGTCAGTCTGCTGCTCTCCCTGCCTCCTGCAGAACTCCAGTCCCCGCCTGCATCCCTTCCCTCCCTGCTGATTGGAGGGAAGGGACGGGGGCAGGGACCGGAGCTATGCAGGAGGCGGGGGAGCAGCTGAGACTGACACTACAGATGTAAACACAGCCTCACAGCACGGCTGTGATTTATGAGGGATTGCAGAGTGCAGGGGGACCTTAGTGGGGTTTGGGATAGCAACAGAGGCTGGGCTGTATAGGCAGATCCAGCCTCTGTATGCAGATAACATTCTTTAAACACACCTCAGGTTCTCTTTAAGTTCCGCTGATTACATTAGTGTTTTAATAGCATGTAAACATTATTTGTGGAGGTTTACAATATTATGCAGAAAACATCAGAACTTATGAAATGAGCACATCGTCTCAGCGAGAATCAGAAGTTTTCTGTCTGGTTGCATTCAGACCTATGACAAAAACGTTCCATTAAACGAACATAAACAAACTCCAGCTCTGCAAAGCTGTGAGCTGAAAAAGGAAAATAATAAAAATAAACCAAGTTTGTTTTTCATTTGGAAAACGACATTTGTGCCTAACAAGATGACTTTTGATAATGAACCGAGAACAGTTTACTAGCCGTTGGAAAGTTGCATGTTGGGAAAAGTGTTTTGTTTATTTAGTGCGAATATTACAAATCGTTTATGTGAGCACTTGACCAAATGAACAAAATATATTTACCGCAAGCCACATGTTTATGCAGGTTAATGGGAAGCTATTTTGTAAACAGAATGCTTTACTTGGACACACTGTACAAACAAATCTAAATACATTGTTTTATTTATTTTTTTATTGTTATTTCAGAGTTAGAACTTAGAAGTAGTGGACTTGACCAAGAGACATATTTCTCTCTGATCGAATCTGATTGGAGAAAGATCTATTTACTGCCCATGCACTGCAGGCCGATACCCAATCCATTTCAGTATATAGACATTTAGTTTCAATGTGTTCCCATGTGAGCCCTTAGCCTCAACAGCAATTTTGTTGGCAATAATACAGTCCTTGGATGAGAAGCAACTGTACACATGAATGGTCTCAGGATGTTTTACTGTTGGCATGACACAGGACTGATAGTAGCGCTCACCTTTTCTTCTCCTCCTGACAAGCCTTTTTCCAGATGCCCCAAACAATCGGAAAGGGGCTTCATCGGAGAATATTACTTTGCCCCAGTCCTCAGCAGTCCATTCACCATACTGTCTGCAGAAGATCAATCTGTCCCTGATGTCTTTTTGGGAGAGAAGTGGCTTCTTTGCTGCCCTTATTGACACCAGTCCGTCTTTTAAAAGTCTTGGCCTCACTGTGCATGCAGATGCGCTCACACCTGCCTGCTGCCATTCCTGAGCAAACTCTGCACTGGTTGCACTCTGGTCCCGCAGCTGAATCCTCTATAGGAGACGATCCTGGCGCTTGCTGGACTTTCTTGGATGCCCTGAAGCCTTCTTAACAAGTATTGAACCTCTTTCCTTAAAGTTCTTGATGATCCTATAAACTGTTTATTTAGGTGCAATCTTAGTTGCCACAATATACTTGCCTGTGAAGCCATTTTTATGCAACGCAATGATGGCTGCATGCGTTTCTTTGCTGGCCACCATAGTTAACAATGGAAGATCAATGATTTTGAGCATCACCCTGATTTTAAACTGTCAAGTCTGCCATTCTAACCCAATCAGCCTGACATACTGATCTCCAGCCTTGTGCTCATCAACATTCTCACCTGAGTTAAGACAATTACTGAAATGATCTTAGCAGGTCCTTAAATGACAGCAATGAAATGCAGTGGAAATGTTTTTTGGGGATTCAGTTAATTTTCATGGCAAAGAAGGACTAAGCAATTCATCTGAACACTCTTCATAACATTCTGGAGTATATGCATATTGCTGTTATAAAAACTTTAGCTCCAACTTTTCTAATTTCCAATATTTTTGACAGTTGTAAAACTTTTGGCCTGTATGCTTAGGGGCATTTCAATGCACCCTGTGAGGGTGACCAAGATTACCACCCACAGACTCTGATGCAAATGTATCAATCTGAATTTAATTTTTCATGCAAAAAACAGCCTATTTCAATTCAAATTGAAAAAGCAAAATTCATACATGCACACAAACACAAACGTGTGTGCCATACTGCATTGTAGGGAGGGCTGGAATTTGTTTTCTGGAGGTATAGTTTTGAAAGTGGAAGTGCTCACAGGCCATAGGCAACTGGTGTGGTAAGTCTTTTGACTGTAACAGACACATTTGTAGCCCACCCTCCATGTACAATCTCATATAATGCTTAGAGTTTAGGTTACCCATTTTAATGCTTCCAATTTTTGTGGCATTATAATGTTATAATGCTCCCATTGCTCTGATGGCAGGTACATCCATCCAGGTAGATTGACAGACAGCATTCCTCTTTCTTCATGGACAGGGGAAAAAAAGCGTTCATTTTTATGGCCTTTGTATAGTTTTGCAGGTGGTTGGCCTCCCTACCCCGTGTAAAAGACATCAGAATTAAAAAGTCCTTTTATACGTAAGCCACATACGTAAGACAGATTATTGTAACTGTTTCTAAGCTTCTGTTAAAAGTCAGTGCCATTTGAATGTAACCTGAACATTTAGCACTTTTCACAATTTAATGTAATTTTGAAGGAATATACTTAAGTGAAATCTGCCAGCCAGTATTTATTTGGTAACCGTGTTCTAGGCAACTAGCAGCGCTGGGATTTGCCAACAAATATTTTGTTCTGTCAGTGTAAGTGTGCATTCTGAATATTCCTTTGTCTTGGCTGTCATGACTTGCACGTGCAGCGGAGCTGTGCCTCTTACAGTATGTATCCTCTCAGGGACAATAAGTTCTGATGTAGTTATCAGCAGTTTCTGCCTTTAATTATACATAGAATCCCCTCATCTAGGGATCTCCACCTTTCTCTCGTTACTTGTGGGCTTTTTCCATGATGCTGACATCTCTGTAGCATGTGAATTGGCATATACCAGCATTCCTGTAGTTTAAGTACTGTAGTGAAGGAGCAAAAAGAATGTGTTGATGCATCTAAGTCCTGAACTTTAAGACTCCCTGCACACTGCAAATCCGTTTTGGAATTCCGATTCCGAGTTTCAATTCCGATTTTCCCTGAATACAGAAAAACGGATCAAAAAATGCAGCATGCAGTAAAGTTTAAAAATCGGAATCGGATGTAAAAACCGATACAAAAAGCGGAATCAGAATTGCATGCAGTGTGCAGGGAGCCTAAAGACAGATAATGGGAACTACAAGCGAAAGTGCTCATGTCCACTATGTGGATAAAAGTAGCAGAGCTTACTTCCCAGTACCAGGTTAGTGGTGGTAGCAGGGCTTAAAGGAAGCGTTAAGTGAAAAATAAATGTGGCTAATTACTTAGCAGAGGTTTCTTCCAGCCCTGCTGGTACCTTGCCATCACTCTGCGCTGCTGGTGTTTCCCTCCATAAGATGGGCTACTGCGCATACTTCCATCTATGGGCATGCACAGCAGCAAGTTTTTTACTTTCTGCATTCTGTCGCTTACTTTACTTGTAAGAGTAAAACCACATTGGGACCATCACTGTATGGTTCTCTGGATAAAGAATATTAAAAAAACTATATGTTTTACTACCAAAAACACTTCAGCATCCCTTGTTGTGTATTCTGATATGACCTATTTCAAACCTTTATCACCTAACAGCAGGCATTTTTATTAAATCCGGATCAGTTCTGTGGGATCCCTCACATTCTCCATCCCAGAGAACCTTAATGAACACTGTCTAAAAGAAGACTTGACAGTTCTAGTTTTACATCACGGATTTGTGTGTAAGTTACGTAAGCCTTGTTCCAAGTGCAGGAAGCATACTAGAAAATGTGCCCACTAACCTGCCCACAATATTATGCTGTCTGTCCCTTCATCGAAACTGTGAGGCCTCCACTCTCCTTATAATGTGTTGTTTGGGTATTTAGGCTATATTCTGCATCCTGTGGCTTTACAGTAATAATCCCAATCAATTCACACCATTAGAATTAGAGTGCTTTTTCTGTCCCTATAGAACTAGTGGTTGACCACCAACCTCCCTCCCTTCTACTGAGTGTAAACCATGAATTAGAAATGTCATGTAGTAGCTACAGTATAGGCAGACTGAAATGATTTAGTGAATGTGAATGTGGTACACCACACTGTTTATTATATGTTTACCAAGTAATTAATAGCAAGTGATCATATGTGCAGTAAATGTTGCTGTAAAGGCTGTTGCTTTCGTTATTTGAATTAGACATCCAGAAAAAAATACTGGGTCTATTTTTTTGTATTTGGATTTTATTAAATATTTACAAACTTTAAAACTTTTGTTTTCTGTACTTAGAATGTATGGCTGACATATGCGCATAGACATTATTTTATCAGTACCTGATTAAAATACAAAAAAATATAAAAATGTTTATTTTTGTATATTTACTTTATATGAGGGGTGCCCAACCTATTCTGCTCATCAACTTTAGATGAAGCTGATCTCTCCATTTTCAGTCTTAACCACCCTCCAAACCCCCAGCCCTGGCATACTACTCACACACACTACCTCCAAAGAGCTGCTCGCGCTTAAGTGGTAGAAATAATGCCTTAACGCTAATTTCCTGAACTATAACGTAAAGCTGCAGATCTTCCATGTGGCCATCTCCATTGCCAAGCAAAACTGCTTCTCTGCACTCAATATCTTTCAGCCTTCCAGCCTTTGATGCCGTTATTCCACTTTTGACTCCCTCCAACAACCTCTCCCCCAACTTCTGACCTGTCTGCTCAGTACCTTACCAACTACTTCAATGACGCTATCAGGCAGGACATCCCTCTACATCATATCCATTCATCATAATCTTGCCTGCCCTACCACTCACGCCACTCTACCTTCCCTCCCTTCTCATTACTCCATAGATGAGGTTGCCTCTCTTCTCTCATCTTCACCCACCACTACCTCCGCACTTGACCCCTTCTCCTCAGACTTGCTTCAAGAGAAGGAAAACACAGAAAAACTCACCCTGTTTGTATATAGAGATAAAAGCCTGTCTAATTCTCCCTTACCTTACCTGTTGTTAATAAATCAGTGTAATTTTAGCTGTCACTTCTGGCTGATCTATGCCGTGGTGTGCCAAATTCAGATAGATATATGTAAATATGGGGGCATGCGTGTGGCTGGACGGCGCATGAGCAGCACATTTCAGATCAAAGGACTTTCCAGGCTGAATTGCGAAGGATCCAGGCAGTGTAGGAGGACAGCGAGGGAGCAATCAGCCTGGAGTGGGCTGGAGGAAGCCCCTGGTATGTATATTTTTTTTATATCCCCCCGTCTCAGTTTCCCTTTAAAGTGTACCCGAGCTTTACCTAAAGAGAGGGAAGCCTCTGGATCCTATTGAGGCTTCCACTCCTGCTCTGATGTCCCCATCCGCCCCCTGGAAGATTAGCAACAAGGCATTGGATACTGAGGCTTCCCTCTCTTCAGGTCAGGATCGGATTTTGAACCCAAGGTCCAGCTCGGGATATATTTAAGCACTGATCAAGCAAAAGAGTAGTAAAAATAAGAGAAGAAAAGCAACAGTAAAGTTAAGGTATTCAGAAACAACTTATTTTGAGTGTCTTTTTTTGGGGTGGTTGGGGGGATTCTGAAAAGTAATTCATAAATAAGGTGAAAATTAGCAAGGAGAGGAAATCATGAGATACGTTTTGTATGCCAGTCCAAATGTTTGTATTTACACTGTACTGACATTTTCTAATGCTTTTTATTTTAAAACAAACTTTATTTAAATGGCTTCAACCAGGCCATTCCAAGGAAGTGTAAACATGATTTATGGATATAGCCAGAACATGTTTTGTATAACACAAATGGACATATTTTTTGTTTAATAACATGGTTTGTGTATTTAAAAAATGTCATAAAATAAAGCCACATTATAAAATATCATGGAGAGGCAGCAATCAGAAAATATTTCCCATTTAGCATTGACATTTTACATATGTCTGACTATTGACATCTGGACTTGAAATGCTGCAGTAATAGGCATGGGGGCAGTTATCAAGCAAGGATGGGACAGAATCAGCAATTTTTACAACTATAAAAACACCAAAAACTTCTAGTTGTTTTTATATGATTTGCAATGGTCTTGCTCTGCCTTAAAGGGAAGGTTCAGGGAGGGTGGAGAAAAAATAAAAATCAATTTCCACTTACCTGGGGCTTCCTCCAGCCCGTGGCAGGCAGGAGGTGCCCTCGCCGCCGCTCCGCAGGCTCCCGGTGGTCTCCGGTGGCCGACCCGACCTGGCCAGGCCGGCTGCCAGGTCGGGCTCTTCTGCGCTCCAAGTCCTTGTACTTCTGCGTCCCACGCCGGCGCTCTGACGTCATCGGACGTCCGCCGGGCTGTACTGCGCATGCCAGGTCGGGTCGGCCACCGGAGACCACCGGGAGCCTGCGGAGCGGCGGCGAGGGCACCTCCTGCCTGCCACGGGCTGGAGGAAGCCCCAGGTAAGGGGAAATTGATTTTTATTTTTTCCCCACCCTCCCTGAACCTTCCCTTTAACGGCCCCTGCACCCACTGTCCACCATTGCGATAAGAATGTGAATGCTATAAGCTTAAAGAGAACCTGAACTGAAAATAAAAAGTCTAAATAACCATACACAGGTCATACTTACCTCCTGTGTAGTCTACTACTCTCTCTCCTCTCCTGTGTCCTATTTGTACACTGTGATCAATGGATTTCTCCGTCCTTCATTTTAAAAATGGCCATTACCTCCTAACAGCTTCCTGGTCAGCACACTGTTAAACAGTAATATCACCCACTTGAACCATAGGGAAACATGGACATTACCTTGCACATTCAGTTGTAACTGACAGCTGCTGATATATAACTGACAGCAACTGGTATATTTCACTTCTGACAAAATATTGTCAGAACTGGAAGAGAAAATGTTGAGCCTCTGAGAGGAACTAACAGTTAGGTGAGTATGTAACATTCATTTGCAGGTACATCATGTGTTTATTTTAAATAATTGTCCTTGCTTCAGGTTCCCTTTAATGTATTTTTCCATGTGGTAACTATCTCACTTGCCATTGCATGATCAGGACTGATCATGTACACATGGGAAATGATATGCTTCACATTGATGATTTTATCACTTGCAGGACCAAATTTATTGTCTATGGTCTCTTCTGCCCCGTTCTTCTTTCTATGCTGGGAAAACTACACATCCTGTGAAGGAACGTCTTGTTGAGCACCATAGATCAATTGAGAAGGGTGTTGGTGTACCCTGACTTATTGACCACTTTATAAAAACTCATGGCGGTAATACCAAAATGGTTGGTTTGGAGTTGATTAAGACCAATCACAGAGGAGATAATAGAGAAAGAATCCTCTCACAGAACCAATGCAATAGGGCTGTTAGGGTTCAATGATTGAAATGACCTTAGTGTGTTCCTGGAGTGGTACTAAAATTGGGTACAAAGATACAATAACTCCTGTTATATGAGTTGTCTCTTTTTTTGGTAGTTGTTTATTTTTATGATTTTTTTTATTGTACATTATATTTCTTAGGAATATTGTAAAGCATTACTGATTGTTATGTAGTGATTGCCATTTCTTTACTATTGAGATCACTTCCTATTTCCTCATTCAGTACCTCTTTTAGATTATACATTGCGTTGCATTTGAATTTGCAACCTACAGTATTGCTCCTGGCTTGGTATGTACAGTATGTAGCTGGAATGACTGATGGAATTGCTGATGGATGGAAGCAATCATTTGAATTATTGGTGTGCTAACCTACTTGGACTTGCTATTGCTGTTGGTTGGCGTGGGATGGGCCGCCTAATTAAGCTTTGTAACGGTATAATTTCCATAAGCCACAGGTAGAGATAATTTGCATATTTAGTAGCAGTGCATTGTGGGCAACCACATATGCCCATTTAAAGCTAAATTATTGCAAATACCTTCTGTTGTAAGAAGGCAAATAACACTAAGCATTGCTTTTAATTAGGAGGCTTTTCGGTCTCTTTTAGTCCTCATTCTTTCCTAGTGGTTTTCGGGTCACCCCACATGTTTGGGTATTGCCTATTTATGTTATATGCTGCTTACTAATACAGTAAGCAGCATATTACAGCATGACAGGCCTACTTACACTGCAGCTGAGTTCATGTACCTTTGGCTTCATCCATGGCC
Source organism: Hyperolius riggenbachi (assembly GCF_040937935.1). Lineage (NCBI taxonomy): Eukaryota > Metazoa > Chordata > Amphibia > Anura > Hyperoliidae > Hyperolius > Hyperolius riggenbachi. The sequence continues at coordinate 389,941,821 of NC_090646.1, forward strand.
TTATTGGGGCAGCGCGCCAGCTGTACCCAGGGTTGCCCCAAATCACACCCTTGGTTTGCCAATTGTGCCCTACAGATGTTATGTGATATGTCATGCTGCCTCCTAATGACTTGTGTACACCATTGTTCATCTCTTGAACTGTGGTTGCATTGCACTACGATTTTAGACAAGACACTGTTTGGAAAACAATAACTGCAGTTTACATGGAACACTAATACAATACAAGACAAGACATAGAATATTTATATTGCGCTTTTCTCCTGCCAAACTCAAAGTGCTTCAGGGCTGCAGCCACCTAAGGTGTGCTCCACAGGTGACCAGGATCATTAGGGAGCCTTGCCCAAAGATTTCTTACTGTTTTACGTACTATCAAAGTTTATGGCCCATACGTGGATGGTGTATTTCATATACATGCTATGCACTGGCACACCAGTGATGCCCCTTTTCTGTGCAGTTTTATATTAAATGATATGAACCACTTTAATATGTATTTTAGCATGAATGGATGGATCAAAGTGAATGGACAAACCTTGAGAAAGGTGCCTGTTATGGCGTATTTTTACACCACTTTCTAGAATGTCCTATTAAACTATATATAAAGTACACCGAAAGTGATTTTTTTACATTATCACCTCAGTAGTGGGTAGCCTGTGGATGGTCCGGAGCCTTCATGGATACTCTTGTAGCTCACTGTTCCAGCACAGGGACCCTCGGTACCTCTTCAACTCAAGCGTGTTTAATTTGTTTTTGAAGTATCTCTAAATGTAAGACAAATAGTGATGAGCAAAAATTACGCCTATGCATAATTACAAGTTGTAATTCACATTTATGCAAGTAATGCGAAATTTCGGGGAAAAGTTTAAAGTGGATCCAAGCCAAACATTTTTTTTAATTACAAATATTTAGTTGCACCACTCTGACACATACAAAGATAAATAAACACTCCTTCAAGCCTATGAGCATTTCAGTGCATGCTTTTCACCCTTCTCTTTTCATAACTAGGGTTATACTGGGGGCAGCCATTAGCAATTCCTCCTTTGCCGGACACCACCTACTCCAGCATTTTGCCAGATTCTGTCCCGGCAATATGAAAGGAAGGGAGGGGTTCCTCCAATAAATGTAAAATATTTTATATTTGTCATCATGCAGCTGAAAAAAGGCTGCTATTTATTATTATAATTTAGAAAATAGATTTTATTTCTGAAATCTTGTAATTTTAATTTGGATCCACTTTAATTAGTTTTTATATGTAATTGTAAGCATTCATAATGGTAAATATATGCTATTGCTACCAAAATTGCTACATATGTTGAGAATAGTGGGTACAAAGAATCTTTCAAAAAGACTTTGTAGTTTTTGAGAAAATCGATTTAAAAAATTCAAAGAAAATGGTTTTTAAAATGTCATTTTTAACTAGTTAAGGACCGCAGTGATTGAGATCTACGCCCTGTATTGGTGGGCTCCTGGCTGGCAGGGCGTAGATCTCAATCACTGTCCGCAGCGCGCATCCGCCGTTTCCGCTGCTCCACGCCGGTCGAGCCGCTCAAACCCGACGATTCTCGCCGCATCTCACAGGCTCTGCCTGTCTCTATGACGGCAGAGTCATGTGAGCGGGTCAGGAGCCGATTTCATTGGCTCCTGGCCCTGTCTTTCAATGTAAGCCGTTCCCATTGGCTTACATTGAAAAACAGGGTCAGGAGCCAATGAAAGCGGCTCCTGACCGGCTTACATGACTCTGCCTTCATAGAGACGGCAGAGTCTATGTCCTGGGGGTCTCGGCGAGCGGCGATGATGGCGGTTGCGGCGGGTATGTGCGGCGATTCGTCGGGATTTCGCCGGGATTGGACGAGCGGTCTCTGGTCTTTAAGTGCCCAGAGACTGCTGGTCCTTAAATGGTTAAAAACCATTTTCTTTGCAGTTTTATAACTGATTTTCTCAAAAACTAAAAGGTAAATTCGTGTGTAATTACGAATGTTTATACAAAATCAATTGAATCACCAATGAGTAATTACATATAGGCGTAATTGCGAAAATTTACACAAAATTTTGCATAATTGTAATTAGCTGATTACGATTATCACTAATAAAAAAGCATTTCCAGTGCATCACAAACACATAAGGAAAGACTGTGCTAAATGCTAAAAGCAATTTATTTTTTTTATAAAATTGTCCCGTTCTCTGGCTCTTTTGGGTTAGCCCGCTTACCCTTAGGCACACAGAATAATGCAAGGTGAAAACAGCATTAAAATACTGTACAATTACCCATGATTTTATAGGCTTTCAATCTTTCCATCTATCCGCTCACATGACACATAAAATCTGGTACTAATATATGATGAATCATTTTCAAAGCTTGTATTCAGAGTTTCACATCGCTTTTTTAATTACTTTGCATTCAAACTTGGCAAGACCGCTTCCCATATAAATCATGAAAAGACAGCTTAAACAGTACAGCTCAATAAATAATTGTGTGTATGTCCAGTCAAAACAAATATGTTATAGAGGGTACAAAAGAACGTCCAAGATCACTGTTACAGATGGAAAGCATTTCACAAATTATTTGTGTATGCTGATAATTTGTGTTTCTGTGTGTGTAATAAGGTGCTACAATGTCCGCATTATCTGTAAGATAAAAAGAAGACAGAAGTAGACCTGATTTATGAAAACGTGGTGTGCCTGTACCGTCCATAAAAACAGTTAGACTTTCTCTTGTTAAGAGCTAGTGCACATTAGAAAATTAACCCTCAATCTTTAATAGCTTTTTATGCATTTTAGACACCTTTCTAGGGTATTTGAGACCATCCAATCTATAAGTGGTATAGCAATCTGTTGTGCTTAGAAAGAAAGATAGAAAGATAGCTGAAGCAGCTACATGGCTCTATAGGTCAAAAGCTGATAACTCAGGCGCTGGCAGCTGGCTCATAATCTGGGCACCACATAGACCACAGCAGCACCAAGTATATAATTTTGGCGCCTGATGCCCATGCTACAAATTAAACGTAGTGGGGGGGCAGTCCTGGTTCTTCAGGTCAATAAAGTGCCTTAATCGCAATGTAAATGAACATGAGCGCTTCTGACATCAGAGGCGTTCATGCTCAGTCACACTGCCATTAAGGCACTTTATTGACCTGAAAAAGTGGGCCAGCACCTGTGAAACGCGTTGTTCTTATCTTATGTGCTTGAATGAATAAATACTTTTCTAATTAATTTAGTTTGTTCTTCAATAGAGGTAAGGCACATTACCTCCTATTTATAAGTCATCGTTGTTGCAACTAGTATACACCTAGGGCACCTCCACTAGTGTTGTTTAGATAGTTATAGCCATGTTAGGCGTTTATAATTGTTTTAGCACATCCATGTGTCAATAAAAAAACTTCAAACAGAGCAACCAACCAGTGCCTGTACCACAGACCGAGAATACTGAGCATGGACAGTTATGTCCCCTATGCTCTGACGATGGTAGCAAATTCTTGCAACCTTTGTGAGTATAATTGTTTCTTTATATCAGACCAACCTTTAAAGCAATATCACCCCATTGGACTTTTGGTCTCTCTCATCTTTCAGATCCTCAGGGGTTAAAGGTAAACACCAAGAGTCACCATCCTTAACCACTTCAGCACCACAGGGTTTTTTGCTTAAAAACCAGAGCAATTTTCACATTTCAGCGCTCCTCCCATTCATTCACCAATAACTTTATTGCTACTCATCAGATGTAAATGATCTATATCTTGTTTTTTTGCCACAAATTATGCTTTGTGAGGGTGATATTTGCTTTTAGTAATTATGCTATTATCTGTGCATTTTAAAGGGAAAAATGAGAAAAAAAAGAAAAAATACACTATTTCTCCATTTCCATGCACTATAGTTTTCAAATAAACAATGTTACCATATGTAAAACCCACACATTGTATTTGCTAATTTGTCCTGGTTATCTCAACATTTAAATAATGTTCCTAGTACAATGTATGGCGATAATATATTAGTTTCTGGTTTTTGTTTTCTCATTGTACTCTATCAGTATTTAATAGCCCTTATCTTCATGATTAACAGTAATACACTCTCATGGCATACATATTTTAAAAGCTTAGTCCCTAGGGTAACTATGTATTCTATTTTCAATGCTGTCACTTTTGTTTTTTTCTTACAAGTATTTATTTAGGGGTATAGAGTACATGAAAATAACAGTTTTATTGCTTTTCATTCAGTTTTCCGGTAAAAAAAATTACATGACTTAGCCCTCAGTTGTCAAACAACACAAAATCTATTCTCTCACTTGTCACGGTTAAAATGATACCCTATATACATAATCAGATAGCTTATTGGGCATACAGCACACTGTTTACCACAAGTACACCTATCTACTCCCCTGAGCTTCAAGTAAAGTTTTGTGGGGAGTAGATAAGCGTAGCAAGGGAGGTAAAGTGGTTAATCATGAGACTAATTCACCAAATGAATAGACCAAAACTATTAGGCCTTATGCTGTATTCAGTTATGTCATGTGCCATACAACAGAGAAAACATCCTATAGTATTTCAAATAACTATAATCCACATTTAAGTTTTTGGGTTGCAGCATTCAGTCTCTTTAACCACATGAAGGTGACATTTTCTGTCTTTAACATGGATAGGATAGAGATTTGGAACCTCTTTTACGTAGCTATAGTTACTGATTAATTGTGTTATGTCAAAATTCAATCCACACGAAAGGTCAAGGCACACATCAGACTAAGGTCAAACTATTAAATTGGTACTGATCTTATGATAATGGATCCACAGACACACATTTAGAAGCTGCAGAGAATAGAGCAGTGCTTTGCTGCCATGCCTAGTCATTTATAGGCTTAGCCATGGAATACCTCATGGCCCTTTTTTGGCTCATACAGTATGTGGAGATATTCGTGTTAATCCCGTGCACACCCTTATAAGCACCTAGTGTACAAGCATAGTGACCTTGTGTAACCACACAGTGCCCTTATGAAGTTGCACTTAACCCCAAAAAAGTTGCACCCAGCAATTCATATTAGCTCAACAGTATGCATCCTGCAAAAGCACCATTATAACGGTAAGTTATGACACCCATTTGAGATTTGGAATTTTCATTCCTAGCACAGACTATAATTAGTTTTTGAACTTGATTTGTGCTCCCATTGTAAACGTGATATATTGTCTTTGTTCTCATGGTGCAAACAAGGAAAATGATGTCCATACAGAGCTATAAATGATGTGTGCCCAATGTTATATCATATGATTTTGGCAATATACTGTATGTGTATATTAATGAATAAGAGGATGCAGAGAAAGGGATTTAGAATTCTGGTTGTACTTGATGGACGGATGTCTTTTTTTCAACCAAACTATGTAAATAAGAATTCAGCAAAGAAGGACTTGTACAGTAATTCAATTAACAGATGAGAATTAACAGTGATCTGCATTTCTATCACATGCTTAGACTCTTGATTTTATATATGTCTACTTGTTTCCTCAATGTCTGTTGTTTCTCATCTTGAGACAGATGGACCTTGTTATTATAAATTTGTATTTCTGTTTTTAATATCAGTTTTGTATGTTCATTCAACCGTGCAGTGTAACGAAAAGCTGAGAGATAAAACCATATGCTAAGACTAGAGGTGGAATGTCTGTTCCAAGAAAAAAAATAGTGATGTGAATGAGTTATTCTAATACATGCTAAAGTGTAAAATATGATCTGTTCTCATCTGTCTATTGAGTTACGGTGTGGATTCCTTCTCAAGTCTAAAAAATGTTTTCAATGTGCCTAACAATAAAATATACAACAGCATTAAGCTCGTGCATCACCAAATGAAGTAAACCACTAATGATTTCCATTTTTTCCACTTTTTTTGTTTTACTTTATTAGATTTGGGTCAAAGTGTTATTCCCATATTTCTGGACACTGAGGACAACATTACTTGTAAATGTGGACATCTGCAATGTAGATACTGTACCAAACCTGTAACAATAATGTCAATGAGGGGTGGCCTGATTACCTGATTACTTTGTCACTACTTTTTGATACTTTTTACCATTGCAAAGTCCTGAAAAGTTATTCTAAATCGAAGTTGAAAAATTATCTCCTAGGAGAAAACTCAGGAGAAAAAGTTAATTACATATGGGCCCTGATGTCTGTGGAGCTTCAAAATCCCTTTACTATCACTAAAATAGATACGATTATAAAACATATGTATACAACAACACACCCAGTTGGAGGTGGTAAGTGATTAGCACCGCAGCCTGCTTACATACAGGTGACAAGTGATCAGTAGCATCACAGCCTACTAACATACAGTATTTTCATATAGTATAGGATGATGCTTTTTATTTATCTCTATGCATGTATTAGTAACTGCATATGAGATTTATTGAACTTATATGGGGATAAGGACTATATGATTTGGACCTTTAAAAGAATATATAATATATATATATATATATATATATATATATATATATATATATATATATATATGGATTCTGTAAAACATATTTCTGACGCTCTCCTGAAGAGTGTGTAGATTGCACGGCTGATTGTGTCGTATACATATTTGTTATGATTTGTATCTCTGTTACTGATAATAATAGGAGCACTACCATTCTGTGTGTGTGTGTGTGTGTGTGTGTGTGTGTGTGTGTGTGTGTGTGTGTGTGTGTGTGTGTGTGTGTGTGTGTGTGTGTGTGTGTGTGTCTGTGTGTGTCTGTGTGTGTGTGTGTGTGTACCAATTTTTGAAAGGGTGGCAGGTCCCTTCAAATTAAAGTTCAGTTATCATGGATGGAAAGTTTGGGCCAGGTAGGGGTGGGGTGTGAGCATTCTTAGATGGTTGGCCCATAGCTTTGTACTGTGTAGAGCAGTTCAACTGATTTTCAGTGGATTCCTTGCTGGAATCTATTGGAAATTGAGTTCCAGTGTGTGGTAGCAATGGATTCCTTCAGAATTGTTTCTTTTCAGAGGGAAATTAGTTGTTTTGCAACATTGTTGGAGGTCTATGAGTTTATGGCCAGCGTTTCTATATTTATTTATTTTTTTTAGCACTAGGCCACTACTTTTACATTGAGTCATTTAACTTTTCAATTAATCCATTAAAATGATCAAACTAACATTTTCTGTCTCAAGCAACAAAGATGTAAACTAGAATACCATCACCAGGAGCATACTGATGAAGCACTTGAGATGGAAGGAGGCATAGCCTATTGCTGATGCTTGAAATAATAATAAGAAAAAAATAAAAATAAATAAAGTTTAGCAGCAGGTTGAAAAACACAGTGTGTTTAAAACCTTCCATCTAGGCGCCACCATTATTGCTTTATAAGTGTCTGTCTGTCAATCTTGTGCCTAATCAAGTGCCCGTACTGCACATGCACAGCCCCGGCCACACGCGTATGATAAATAAAGGCGCGGGGAAAAAAAGGGAGCACAGTAAGGTAGTTGGTAAAATATAATTATGAAAATACCAATATCCTACTATAAAATGCAAAATATCGATATTAAATAACAATATTTTACTATTGGCAAACCTAACCTTCCTCTCCACAGTGTGGGTGTCTCCTATCTCTGCATGGCAATCTATTGTGGTGATTTGCTGTGTAACATCGGAAGTGCAAGTAGCTGATACATCGGAGAGTCCTGGAGCATCTGATAGGGTCCAGGGTCAGGACTACATGCTGCTGGCCACCGACATGGTGTGTGTGCCAATAGCATTATCCAGATGAAGCACAGTAAATATTGGAGCTACTTAGCCTGCTCCTCTCCCAACACCTTTCAGCCATCATTCAACTAGCATGTGGAAACTGAAACAAAAGCCTGTGTTCTGTGTGCCCAAATAAAGAAAAATACACATTGTAAGCCAATATGAACATATACAGTGAGCTGGACAGACGGAGGGATGGAGGCGGCTGTCAGAGTTCTGCTGTGGGGACCAGACTCTGCGGGGGGAGCGGGGAACTCCGGCACAGGGAGAGAGGCACAGTGGAGCGGAACAAGAAAAAAGTTTGCATGCAGCAAGTAGGTGGCAATACAAAATAGCACCTGCTATATATTGGAGGCCCAAATTTCTGCCTCTACGCCCAAAGACAGCTATTTTGCATTGATGCCTATCGCGGCACCCAATTAGTCCGCTTGCCGCATGTGCCCTTTTTTCCTGCTCCACGGCCACACACCTCCTCGATTGCACTTCCATGGCCTGGAGTGTTCTGCATATGTGCTGAAAGCTCCCAACCACAGGAGCAGGAATGAGGAGGCATGCAGCCCGGGACACATGTATGCAGTAGCCTGTGATGGGTGATCTTACAGAAGGACACAGCACCACTGTGAAGTGGACTTGAATATAACCGAGAGAACTGTAAAGCTGGGTGGCTGGAAGAAGCCCAAGGTAAGTAAAATAGAACTTCTTCCTCCTGTCTCAGGTTTACTTTAAGATATAATGGGGAGGGGGTGGTGATTTAGATATTGTCTGCGGGGACTCATTTTAATGAAAAACCTAGCAGATAACATAAACTTATCTAAGAAGGATTTTGATAGAAGTGATTGATTGGACAATGCAATGAGGTAAGCAATACTTTAGCATTATCTTTGACAATCCTACCCAATAAAAGCCCATGGATCTGCGTCCACAGGCAGCGTCCTTGTCGGGTGGCGAAAGTGCGTAGACGCAGAGCCGCTGGTAGACCCTGGTGCACAGGCACATGTGGGAAAACTATGGCGTATGAAGGCGCGCATGGAAGTGCGCGGGTGGCCGAATGCACTTTCAGACAATCTAGCGTCTGTTTTTTTCAAATGGGCCTAATGCCTAGTAAGGAATATTAGACACTTATCAAAATCCTTTAGTTATGTACAGATACACTGTATATATCAGGATCTCAGTTTAAATCTAGTTGCTCTTAGTAGTGCAAGACAGAGATTTCTAAGTACTGACTGTATAAATGTGCAGAACATTAAGGGGATAAGTATCAAATAAGGAAACCATTAAATGTGCTCTGTGTAGTCATATACATTTGTGGGTTAATCCTCTTGATTCTTAAGCACCCATAAATGACCTTAAAGGGATACTGTAGGGGGGGGGTCGGGGGAAAATGAGCTGAACTTACCCGGGGCTTCTAATGGTCCCCCGCAGACATCCTGTGTTGGCGCAGCCACTCCGCAATGCTCCGGCCCCGCCTCCAGTCCACTTCTGGAAATTCTGACTTTAAAGTCAGAAAACCACTGCGCCTGCACGCCCGTGTCCTCGCTCCCGCTGATGTCACCAGGAGTGTACTGCGCAGACACAGACCATACTGGGCCTGCGCTGTGCGCTCTTGATGACATCAGCGGGATCGAGGACACGGCAACGCAGGCGCAGTGGTTTTCAGACTTTAAAGTCTGAAATTCCAGAAGTAAACCGGAGGCGGGGCCGGAGCATCGGTGAGTGGCTGCGCCAACACAGGATGACTGCGGGGGACCGTTAGAAGCCCCGGGTAAGTTCAACTCATTTTCCCCTGACCCCCCTACAGTATCCCTTTAACAGCAAAAGCATCGTTACTGATGTACTGTAACTTGGTTCTTCTCAAACTCTGACTTTACATTTTTCAGCTGCTACAGTGATTGTCAGCTTTATTGCCACTATATCTGCCTGTTTAGCTGTCACAATCTTCATTTGCTTTGTGAATGATTGTGGCTTTAGTATAGATAAATATTGCAAATTAACAATATTTATGTTCTCGCAGGCCTGCCAAAAACCTTAGTGGAAAGTCAGGCGCCTTCCAGTAACATATGTCAAGTTAGACAACATGCAGAAATGGTGTTAAACCCTTATGTTAGGTCTCCTTGGTATTCATCTGCATTAGCTAACTGCCTTTTTATATACAACATTTGCTGAAATACAACTGATCAAAACAGAAAACAGCAGCTTAAAAGACACTGCCACTAAGGGATTACTACGAGAACAATGAAGGTATATTGACATTCCAGACATAGTACCTTCACTAGTGAGATACAGAGGAACACTCTAATAGTATTCCACGGAAATGGTATTTGTACGGTATATACAAATAAATGAGAGAGATCTGGAGGCTGCCATTTTATTTACTTTTAAGCATGCATATCTTCTGGCTGTCCTGCTGATCCTCTGCCTCCAATACTTTAAGACATACAACCTGAACAACAATGCAGACCAGGTGCTCTGACTGAAGCCTGACTGGATTTGCTGCATGCTTGTTTCAGGTGGATGATTCAGATAATACTGCAGCCAAAAAGAACAGCAGGACTGCCAGGCAACTGGTATTGTTTAAAAGGAAATACATAAGGTAGCCTCCATATCCCTCATGCTTCAGGTGTCCTTTATATAACGTCAGTCCAGGAATTTTCAATTAGTTAACACTTAACAGTTTATAAATGTACCAGTTTCTGCTGGTTAATTGACCAGTAGTTCATGACTCTCATTAGCCCTTCAAACTCCCAGTCCTATGCAGAGAACAACTCCATACCAGACAGATTCAGGCCCAATTTTCACTGGCTGTGTTTGCGTAGTGTTTCTACTGAGTGCTCCTTTAATAGAACTAAATTTTGCGCAGTTGAGAAAGTTGAAAAGCCCTGGAGAGGAGGAGATTTTATTATGCACATGTCCAGACATGAATCTAATTGGATATATAATCTGAACACTCTAATACCACACGGTTTAAACAAGGAATTACAACTGTATGCATTTGAGTGACATCACACAGGCAGCGCTGTCAGAAACTTTAAAAGCCAGCCCCCTCTATCCCGTGTTGCCAGCTTTGAGAAAGGGAGGCGTTCATTCCGAAACGTCAGCAATTGGCTTCATCACGTGTGAGGTCACGCGCTACGGGGAGGAGGTGTGGCTTTCCAGTGCCAGCCGGGGTCTCTTCAGCGAACGGAGCTCAGGTGATTTTCAAAACAAACTAGAGCACCTCATATACCCCACGGGAGCCGGGCAAGCTGCCCGACGCTGCGGACTTCATCTAGCAGTTAGTCTAGTCCAGTAATGGCTAACCTTTGCACTCCAGCTGTGATGGAACTACAAGTCTCATGAGGCATTGCAATACTCTGACAGCTCTAAGCATAGCTTGTGGAGGCAGAGGCATGATGGGATTTGTAGTTTTGTCACAGCTGGAGTGCCAAGGTTAGCCATCACTGGTCTCTCCCACTGTGCTGCCGGCCAGAGCAAGTGGGATTGAGCGGCTCCCATGATAGAATCTGTGCTGCTTATGATCGACTGAGGAGTGTGAGTACAGTTGATGGACAGAGTCCAGATAGTATTCATCTTTGAAACAATTGCTATTCACTACTGTTAATTGATGTCACTCCATCTGATGCTAAATATGTTTAAAATATTGCACTGACAAAAGGGACACCGCTCTTAAAGGAGCAGGACACGAGTTCATACAGAACTATTGGCACTTACATCAAAACCCTGAAATTGGAAGTGGGAAACAGATCCCTTTAACCATCCCATCAGAAGGGTCTATTGCTCTTAAAGGGGCAGAACACCAATTGGACATCTAACCATTGGAAATCTATAGAAGTCTATCAGACCAGTAGTAAACTTAAACAACGGTGCTGCAGAAACATATACAAAGATTCTATCCATAATCAATTGTGTATTGATTTTAATATTTTTACTTATAACCCTATATTTAAGTGCAGATTTCACTAGTGATTCCCCCAATGGAGAGGGGTTTTTGAAGTCTTGTGTTTTAAAACCTTGTATTTATCTGTATTTTATATTAAAGATACACTAACCAATCTGGTTAGAATATATACAGCGCAGTCTGATATTTTTACAATTTATGTTTATTGAGGAATCGGGATATCTTCAATCAGACTCAGCTGCTGACTAGATTGGCGGAACACTTTAATAATTTTATCCCTTTTAAGTCTAGTTACGTCCATGGAAGGGGGTATTGTTGGAAAGGGAAAAAGGGAAGATTTCTATGCTAGGATTTGGGTAGGAGTGCAGTGGAATAAGTGAATATAAACCATCTACAGAAGTGGTGAATATAAACAATCAACAGTAGTGCAAAAATTAATACTTATAATTTACATTAAAACATGCTGATTTTTACCATGGAAAGTGGGAACAATGCTTACACAGCTATTAACCACTTCAGGACCACAGTCTTTTCGCCCCTTAAGGACCAGAGCCTTTTTCTCCATTCAGACCACTGCAGCTTTCACGGTTTATTGCTCGGTCATACAACCTACCACCTAAATGAATTTTACCTCCTTTTCTTGTCACTAATACAGCTTTCTTTTGATGCTATTTGATTGCTGCTGCGAGTTTTACTTTTTATTATATTCATCAAAAAAGACATGAATTTTGTCAAAAAAATGACTTTTTTAACTTTCTGTGCTGACATTTTTCAAATAAAGTAAAATTTCCTATACATTTGAGCGCGAAAGTTATTCTGCTACATGTCTTTGATAAAAAAAAAAACATTCAGTGTATATTTATTGGATTGGGTAAAAGTTATAGCGTTTACAAACTATGGTGCCAAAAGTGAATTTTCCCATTTTCAAGCATCTCTGACTTTTCTGCGCACCTGTCATGTTTCATGAGGGGCTAAAATTCCAGGATAGTACAAATACCCCCCAAATGACCCCATTTTGGAAAGAAGACATCCCAAAGTATTCAGTGAGAGGCATGGTGAGTTCATAGAAGATTTTATTTTTTGTCACAAGTTAGCGGAAAATGACAGTTTGTGACAAAAAAAAAAAAAAAGTTTCCATTTCTTCTAACTTGCGACAAAAAAAAATGAAATCTGCCACAGACTCACTATGCTCCTCTCTGAATACCTTGAAGTGTCTACTTTCCAGAATGGGGTCATTTGTGGGGTGTGTTTACTGTCCTGGCATTTGGGGGGTGCCTAATTGTAAGCACCCCTGTAAAGCCTAAAGATGCTCATTGGACTTTGGGCCCCTTAGCGCAGTTAGGCCGCAAAAAAGTGCCACACATGTGGTATTGCCGTACTCAGGAAAAGTAGTATAATGTGTTTTGGGGTGTATTTTTACACATACACATGCTGGGTGGGAGAAATATCTCCGTAAATGACAATTTTTTTATTTTTTTTACACACAATTGTCTATTTATAGAGATATTTCTCCCACTCAGCATGGGTATGTGGAAAAATACACCCCAAAACACATTATACTACTTCTCCTGAGTACGGCGATACCACATGTGTGGCACTTTTTTGCACCCTAACTGCGCTAAGGGGCCCAAAGTCCAATGAGTACCTTTAGGATTTCACAGGTCATTTTGAGAAATTTCGTTTCAAGACTACTCCTCACGGTTTAGGGCCCCTAAAATGCCAGGACAGTATAGGAACCCCACAAATTACCCCATTTTAGAAAGAAGACACCCCAAGGTATTCCGTTAGATGTATGGTGAGTTCATAGCGGATTTTTTTTTTTTGTCACAAGTTAGCGGAAATTGATTTTAATTGTTTTTTTTCACAAAGTGTCATTTTCCGCTAACTTGTGACAAAAAATAAAATCTTCTATGAACTCGCCATTCTCCTAACGGAATACCTTGGGGTGTCTTCTTTCTAAAATGGAGTCATTTGTGGGGTTCCTATACTGCCCTGGTATTTTAGGGGCCCTAAACCGTGAGGAGTAGTCTTGAAACCAAATGTGGCAAAATGACCTGTGAAATCCTAAAGGTACTCATTGGACTTTGGGCCCCTTAGCGCACTTAGGGTGCAAAAAAGTGCCACACATGTGGTACCGCCGTACTCAGGAGAAGTAGTATAATGTGTTTTGGGGTGTATTTTTACACATACCCATGCTGGGTGGGAGAAATATCTCTGTAAATGACAATTATTTGATTTTTTTTACACACAATTGTCCATTTACAGAGAGATTTCTCCCACCCAGCATGGGTATGTATAAAAATACACCCCAAAACACATTATACTACTTCTTCTGAGTACGGCGATACCACATGTGTGACACTTTTTTGCAACCTAGGTGCGCTAAGGGGCCTAACGTCCTATTCACAGGTCATTTTGAGGCATTTGGATTCTAGACTACTCCTCACGGTTTAGGGCCCCTAAAATGCCAGGGCAGTATAGGAACCCCACAAGTGACCCCATTTTAGAAAGAAGACACCCCAAGGTATTCTGTTAGGAGTATGGTGAGTTCATAGAAGATTTTTTTTTTGTCACAAGTTAGCGGAAAATGACACTTTGTGAAAAAAAAAACAATACATATCAATTTCCGCTAACTTGTGACAAAAAATAAAATCTTCTATGAACTCATCATACACCTAAAAGAATACCTTGGGGTGTCTTCTTTCTAAAATGGGGTCACTTGTGGGGTTCCTATACTGCCCTGGCATTTTAGGGGCCCTAAACCGTGAGGAGTAGTCTTGAACCCAAATGTCTCAAAATGACCTGTGAAATCCTAAAGGTACTCATTGGACTTTGGGCCCCTTAGCACAGTTAGGCTGCAAAAAAGTGTCACACATGTGGTATCGCCGTACTCAGAAGAAGTAGTATAATGTGTTTTGTGGTGTATTTTTACATATAACCATGCTGGGTGGGAGAAATATCTCTGTAAATGACACATTTTTTTATTTGTTTTACACACAATTGTCCATTTACAGAGAGATTTCTCCCACCCAGCATGGGTATGTGTAAAAATACACCACAAAACACATTATACTACTTCTCCTGAGTATGGCGATACCACATGTGTGACACTTTTTTGCAGCCTAGGTGCGCTAAGGGGCCCAACGTCCTATTCACAGGTCATTTTGAGGCATTTGTTTTCTAGACTACTCCTCACGGTTTAGGGCCCCTAAAATGCCAGGGCAGTATAGGAACCCCACAAGTGACCCCATTTTAGAAAGAAGACACCCCAAGGTATTCCGTTAGGGGTATGGTGAGTTCATAGAAGATTTTATTTTTTCTCACAAGTTAGTGAAAAATGACACTTTGTGAAAAAAACAATAACAATCCAATTTCCGCTAACTTTTGACAAAAAAATAAAATATTCTATGAACCCATCATACACCTAACAGAATACCTTGGGGTGTCTTCTTTCTAAAATGGGGTCACTTGTGGGGTTCCTATACTGCCCTGGCATTTTACGGGCCCAAAACTGTGAGTAGTCTGGAAACCAAATTTCTCAAAATGACTGTTCAGGGGTATAAGCATCTGCAAATTTTGATGACAGGTGGTCTATGAGGGGGCAAATTTTGTGGAATCGGTCATAAGCAGGGTGGCCTCTTAGATGACAGGATGTATTGGGCCTGATCTGATGGATAGGAGTGCTAGGGGGGTGACAGGAGGTGATTGATGGGTGTCTCAGGGGGCGGTTAGAGGGGAAAATAGATGCAATCAATGCACTGGGGAGGTGATCGGAAGGGGGTCTGAGGGGGATCTGAGGGTTTGGCCGAGTGATCAGGAGCCCACACGGGGCAAATTAGGGCCTGATCTGATGGGTAGGTGTGCTAGGGGGTGACAGGAGGTGATTGATGGGTGTCTCAAGGTGTGATTAGAGGGGGGAAATAGATGCAAGCAATGCACTGGCGAGGTGATCAGGGCTGGGGTCTGAGGGCGTTCTGAGGTGTGGGCGGGTGATTGGGTGCCCGCAAGGGGCAGATTAGGGTCTAATCTGATGGGTAACAGTGACAGGTGGTGATAGGGGGTGATTGATGGGTAATTAGTGGGTGTTTAGAGGAGAGAATAGATGTAAACAATGGATTTGGGAGGTGATCTGATGTCGGATCTGCGGGCGATCTATTGGTGTGGGTGGGTGATCAGATTGCCCGCAAGGGGCAGGTTAGGGGCTGATTGATGGGTGGCAGTGACAGGGGGTGATTGATGGGTGGCAGTGACAGGGGGTGATTGATGGGTGATTGACAGGTGATCAGTGGGTTATTACCCGGAATAACAGATGTAAATATTGCACGGGCAAATTGATAAGGGGGGGGGGTCTGAGGGCAATCTGAGCGTGTGGGCGGGTGATTGGGTGCCCGCAAGGGGCAGATTAGGGTCTAATCTGATGGGTAACAGTGACAGGTGGTGATAGGGGGTGATTGATGGGTAATTAGTGGGTGTTTAGAGGAGAGAATAGATGTAAACAATGGATTTGGGAGGTGATCTGATGTCGGATCTGCGGGCGATCTATTGGTGTGGGTGGGTGATCAGATTGCCCGCAAGGGGCAGGTTAGGGGCTGATTGATGGGTGGCAGTGACTGGGGGTGATTGATGGGTGGCAGTGACAGGGGGTGATTGATGGGTGATTGACAGGTGATCAGTGGGTTATTACCCGGAATAACAGATGTAAATATTGCACGGGCGAATTGATAAGGGGGGGGTCTGAGGGCAATCTGAGCGTGTGGGCAGGTGATTGGGTGCCCGCAAGGGGCAGATTAGGGTCTAATCTGATGGGTAACAGTGACAGGTGGTGATAGGGGGTGATTGATGGGTAATTAGTGGGTGTTTAGAGGAGAGAATAGATGTAAACAATGGATTTGGGAGGTGATCTGATGTCGGATCTGCGGGCGATCTATTGGTGTGGGGGGGTGATCAGATTGCCCGCAAGGGGCAGGTTAGGGGCTGATTGATGGGTGGCAGTGACAGGGGGTGATTGATGGGTGGCAGTGACAGGGGGTGATTGATGGGTGATTGACAGGTGATCAGTGGGTTATTACCCGGAATAACAGATGTAAATATTGCACGGGCGAATTGATAAGGGGGGGGTCTGAGGGCAATCTGAGCGTGTGGGCAGGTGATTGGGTGCCCGCAAGGGGCAGATTAGGGTCTAATCTGATGGGTAACAGTGACAGGTGGTGATAGGGGGTGATTGATGGGTAATTAGTGGGTGTTTAGAGGAGAGAATAGATGTAAACAATGGATTTGGGAGGTGATCTGATGTCGGATCTGCGGGCGATCTATTGGTGTGGGGGGGTGATCAGATTGCCCGCAAGGGGCAGATCAGGGGCTGATTGATGGGTGGCAGTGACAGGGGGTGATTGACGGGTGATTGACAGGTGATTGACAGGTGATTGACAGGTGATCAGGGGGGATAGATGCATACAGTACACGGGGGGGGGGGGGGGTCTGGGGGGGGGTCTGGGGAGAATCTGAGGGGTGGGGGGGTGATCAGGAGGGAGTAGGGGGCAGATTAGGGACTTAAAAAAAAAATAGCGTTGACAGATAGTGACAGGGAGTGATTGATGGGTGATTAGGAGGGTGACTGGGTGCAAACAGTGGTCTGGGGGGTGGGCAGGGGGGGGTCTGAGGGGTGCTGTGGGCGATCAGGGGGCAGGGGGGGGGGAAATCAGTGTGTTTGGTGCAGACTAGGGTGGCTGCAGCCTGCCCTGGTGGTCCCTCGGACACTGGGACCACCAGGGCAGGAGGCAGCCAGTATAATAGGCTTTGTATACATTACAAAGCCTATTATACACTGTTGCAGCGGCGATCCGGATGCCAGTAACCCGCCGGCGCTTCCGAACGGCCGGCGGGTTACGGCGAACGGGGGGCGGAGCCAGTCCCCGGCGGCTGATCGCGTCACGAATGACGCGATCGCCGCATAGCCACTCCCGCAGCCGCCCCCGCCGATGGGCGTATTGCGGTCGTTTGGGCCCGGACTTTGCCGCCGCCCATCGGCTGGGGGCGGTCGTTAAGTGGTTAAATAATACTTAGACATTATTTTTACATTGTCATTTTATAACACTTGGTTATTAATGGTTATCCTTTAAAGTCCAAGGCTGACTTGGACTTGTGCAAAACTTTATTGGTGGTGGTGGACCTACATTGTCCTCCTCACTATATTTAGTGTTTCAGTCCTTAATCCGTGCTGCCCTGGTGCCCTCTGCAGTAAACTGTTGTCAGTGAGAGTTTAGCACAGAGCAAGAATGACAATGGACACACCTTGGGACACTCACTTGAGTTTCTCATTGAAACCTATACCATGAAAATATAATAGTGCCTTCACTAAATAGCAAGCTGAGGTCCACTCCATGGATCTCACTGCTTTGTTCAAGATCAGGAATGTCTCTACTATAAACAGCAATGTAAGTCCCAAAATTGCCAATCCTTTCAAATCCTACCATATATAGAGAGAGATTGTCATGCACTGGCCAGATGGCATCAGTTGGAATTCCCCACTCCTTCATACTGTATACTAGAGATACTAGAGATGATTCAAACAACAGAATATCTCCAGTCAGTGTGAATTTATGGAGGAGCATGTGACTGATTTCCCTTTGGGCATATCTAAGGTTTACTTTCTGTTTTAGCCTAAATAAATCGGATGTGTGACATGATCCGTACAGACACTTCGGAATCAATCACCGGGCCAAATCCATACCATTTTGCAGACTGTCACTGAGGAGAATGGCTGTAAAAAAAAAATTCATCATCTCTGTTGTGTACCAGGTTGGATTCCTGTGAGCCGTTGGTACATTGCCCTATAATCATTTTTTTACTCTTTTCTTAGTGTTGGTTATTATCCTTCTTTAGTATTTATATAGCGCCACCACCTTCCATAGTGCTGTACAAAGTATATAGTCCTGACACTTATAGCATGAGAAAAGTAAGAAGGGTTGTTGCTAAGAACAACACTTGTTTTGCAATAGATTGAGTTTTCGTAAATCCGTTCTATTGTTGCTATACAAAAATAGTGTGCTGAGAAACATAGAACGATCATCGGAAAGGTCATCAGTATCATGGAAAACAGGCAGTTCTCTAGGGCAAACAAATAACAATAATATAATCAAACATAGAGGATTCCATATGACTTTCAGAATTTTAGGTAGCATGTTGCCAAAAATGAGAGTTTCCTAGTTCTTTGTGAGCTAAGCTATATATCTTTATACTAATAAGAACCAGAGTAAAGCATTTCCAGGATAATACTCAGCCTTCTCACAGTAAGAGAAGCGTTAATCACATCTTGTTCAATCTTAAGCATTGAGCATGATGGGGAACACTTAGCTGTTTACATACTGTAAATCAAGACTAAGAACACAAAGTCCTACACTCATCCCTAACAATGGTTTTGCGATACAAAGCCTGGGAGGTCTAATGATTGCTTTTTTATTATGGAATTGCAATGGCATTGTGTTTACATTTAAAGTCTAATGCCTGGTACACGCCTTCCAATTTCCTGTCAGACGGGTCAAATCGATTATTTTCGACAGGTCTAATCTGACTTTCGATTTTTTTTCGATTGACTTTGTATAGAAGTGATCAGAAAATGGATCGGAAATCAGATCGGACCTGTCGGATAGAATTTATTTGACCCATATATCTGACAGGAAATTGCATGGTGTGTACCAGGCATTAGACTGATAATATTCAATGTATTGTGAATGATGAACAATTTAAAATGAAAAATGGGATACTATGAATATTGGCTTTAAAATAAATAGATATCTTAACCACCCTTTGCAGTAATATAATATCCCCTTCTCTCTATTAAAACAAATGGGGCCCGATTTACAAAGGTTCTCCAAGACGGAGGAGGAAAACCTAATTGGGTGGCCAAAGTCTGCAAAACTCATCTGGGTTATAGCAAACCATAGAGCAGATTTCTAAATATTAGGGGAATATTGGCGGTGTGTAATCTCATGCATACCCCTGCAGTGAGAATGTGTGAACCCTTTCGGGACAGGCGGCCTAACCACCCCTAAGGACCAGGCGATTTTGCTGTTTGGGGGGTCCAGCAGCCTGATCCCTGCTAGGGCTTAGGTGGCCATGGTCTCCCTAGTGTGGCCAGGTGTCCCCCGTATTGCAGGCAGCCTTTATTCACCTCCCAGGCTCCAGTGATGAGCCGCTGTGGACCCCTCCGCTCTCACCGGCATCCCCGCTCGTACTGCCGCTAAGTCTCGGGTCGCAGCTTGATGACGTCATCAAGCCGCGACCCGGGATTTATGTCAGAGTGAGCGGGGATGCCGGCCAGAGCGGAGGGGAGCGCAGATCGCCGGGGGAACGTCAGGAAGGTGAGTGGATCCTCTTCTTTCCCCCCTACTGCTGCAGCTCTAATGGTGATCACTATAGTCAGTGTGCCAGGTATTTGTGTGCACAGAGTGGTCACCTAATCACTGCATGCAGTGTTGGATTAACACTGGGGAGGATTGTACCTAATGCTGACTGTAATTGAATTCAAACAGTATCACGCTATGTGAGATATATGTGTCCAGTGTCTACAGATTCGATAGACTGAGGAGTGCGCGGCAACAAGCTCTATGAGCTGAGTATTGCATGCTCACTATGATCCGCCAGCGATTATAGTGATCTCGTCATCAGGAACCAAGCACGATGGTTCCTGATCACTGAGGGGAGATGTCAGCTTTAATATGACAGCTTAATCTCCCCTCTCAGGTGCGCACGATCTCGTTGGGAGCGGAAAAAGCGGGCGGCATAAGTCCTATGCTGCATCAGGCTTAAAAGGACACTGTAGGGGGGTCAGGGGAAAATGAGTTGAAGTTACCCGGGGCTTCTAATAGTCCCCACAGATATCCTGTGCCTGCACAGCCACTCCCCCGCTTCTGGTTGACTTCTGGAATTTCAGACTTTAAAGTCTGAAAACCACTGCGCCTGTGTTGCCGTGTCCTCACTCCCGCTGATGGCACCAGGAGTGTACTGCGCAGGCCCAGTATGGTCTGTGCCTGCGCCGTGCGCTCCTGGTGACATCAGCGGGAGCGAGGACACGGCTTTAAAGTCTGAAATTCCAGAAGTGAACCGGAGGCAGGCCGGAGCATCGGTGAGTGGCTGCGCGGGCACAGGATGTCTGCGGGGGACCATTAGAAGTCCCGGGTAACTTCAACTCATTTTCCCCCGACCCCCCTACAGTATTCCTTTAAAGGGGTTCTGTGTGGGGGAACCTGAGGAAAACCTGTGGAAAAAAAACGCCACTTACCTGGGGCTTCTATCTGCCCCATGTAGCAGTAATGTCCCACGCCGTCCTCCTCCGATCTGCCGTTCCCCGCCGCCGGCACCGGGCATTATTTGTCTGACAGAGCCATATAATGCTCGCTGCCGTTCGCGTCCTCGGAAGCTTACTGCGCAGTACAAAGTGTTCTTGTACGGTGCCTGCGCAGTAAGCTTCCGATGACGCGGGCAGGAGCGAGAAGGCCACGGCCGCACAGCCACAGTTGGAAAGCGTGCCGGGCTAGAAAGCTTGCCGGCGATCGGAAACGACGGATCGGAGGAGGAAGGCGTGGGACATTACTGCTACAGGGGGCTGATAGAAGCCCCAGGTAAGTGGCGGTTTTTATCCTGAGACCCCCCCTACAGAACCCCTTTAAACAGCCACAAGTGCAGCGTAGGGTTTCATATAAGGCAATTGCATTCTAATTGCAGAAAGAATAGAACAAATCTAGGCCAGCTCTTCAGGATGACTTAGGTTCTTTAGAAGTCCCCAGCCGTGGTAAATTTTAGTGCACCACTGCCTTTTATTTTATAGCAATGCCAAGATAACAATGTCCTTCTTTTTAAAGACTAAAGGGGGTCACACACCATACAATTAAAAGATCCAATTTTACACCAATTTGATTATTACGATCGGTTGTCCCAAAAAATCGAAAGCTTTTTTTTCATTCCTTTGAGAAATCTGACCGAACTAGGGTGGCTTTATCAACACCTGATCTGGAGGATGAACTGTTGTATTGGCTGGGGGGAGGGGGGCACAATCCTGGGCCCACTGTGGTTGCAGAGGCTGCTCCCCCTATAGTTACGGCTATGGTGTATTCCTAGCATCCAGATCCAGACTAAAACAAGTGGGTGACATAAGATTATACTGTCCTGGGGTGGGGTTACAGAGCATACCACTGTCTCTTTAAGAATAAACATAGGCCTGCATAACTGTTTATGTATGTGATACAATTTTATTATTATAAAATGATTACACTGTGAATTTAAAAAAACTTAACTATAGTTATAAGGCAGCAACAACTATACAGCCCTGTTATTACAAGTGGGCCTGGAAATACGCTGTAAATGTAAACACGTGCATTTGGACAATTGCTGATGCTAAGATATTTTAAATGTTCCAATATTTTTAACCACATTTTCTTATCTGAAAGTCAAGTGAAATGCCTGGCCCATGGAAAACTGTTTTTGAACAAAATTTGGAATTCCTAAATTACTGTGTAGTACATACTGAGATTTGAGGGTGTTGCCTGTGAGCACAAAACACTAACCATCTGGTCTAATATAACCTAGAAACACCCAGTTCCCTCATCCGTTTCATAACAGGGGAATAATATAGTATTTTTTAAAGTTTAAAAAGTATTCACACATTTTACCTTTTTCAGTACAGGTGTGTCATCTACCTTTTTTATCATTAATGTTGTTTTCATTTTATGCATTCCACATTTCATAAATAAGCCCATTACATCATGGAGTTAAATTAATAGATACAATAGAGAAAAAAAAGCAGAACATTCCAGAGCGCTGCCAAATCAGCCTGGGATTCCTTGGAAATATCAATTAATATAGAAGTATGCTGTGTGTTTGTATAAGCAGTTGGATATACCAACGCAAACTATACTCCAGGGTATTCTCAACATGTGCATAGAACTATGCATTATGAAGTGGTTTTGAAATTAAAATCCCTAATGTGCTAGCTTGTGTCAGTATAACAATAACATCTGTCTTATAAGCTAAGCTAAGGCTTCATTTTAAGGGATATTAAATGTAGAGAAATAATGTTCTCGATATTACACATTTTGGAAACTATAGGTAGTGTGGAATTGCAAACTTAATATTTGAATTAAAAGAATTCTACATATAGATTCCATATTACAGTATTAAGCTAAACGTGAAGAGGGAAGGAGCTCAAACAATGGCAAAAACTATTGTTCGAAAAGTCCAAAAACCCTTTATGTCAGAGGTCCCTATGCTATGATCTCCCCCCCCCCCCCCCCCATATGGTTTGGTAAGTATCAGGTTCCTATGGTATGATCTCTATCCCCTTTTATAGGGGTTGGTAAGTATCATGCCCCTCCCTATGCTATGATCTCCATTCCCCTGTATAGAGATGGTAAGTATCAGGTCCCGGTGCTATGATCTCCATCCCCCTGTATAGAGATGGTAAGTATCAGGTCCCGGTGCTGTGATCTCCATCCCCCTGTATAGAGATGGTAAGTATCATGTCCCGGTGCTATGATCTCCATCCCCCTGTATAGAGATGGTAAGTATCAGGTCCCGGTGCTATGATCTCCATCCCCCTGTATAGAGATGGTAAGTATCAGGTCCCAGTGCTATGCTCTCTATCCTCCTTTATAGAGATGGTAAGTATCAGGTCCCAGTGCTATGATCTCTATCTTCCTTTATAGAGATGGTAAGTATCAGGTCCCAGCCGCTGCAAAAAAAATGGGCGTGGCCATGAGGTGAGTGGGCATGGCCATGGGTGGGGCCAAATGTAGATGAACTTAGCAGCGGTGTAAGCTACAGATAACGGGACTGCCCATCGAAATATTGGATGGAGCCCCCTGTCCTTTATTTGGATAATTTACAATCAGTATAGGCATAGATCAAAGCTGTATACGCACATACAATTTTGATTGGTCAATCACTGACCCCCAATTTTACCACCCCGATGCAGTAAGTGGGCCAACAGACAATGAATTTTATGAACAGAGCTAAAATTGGCTAATCAAAATTGTATGTGTGTACCAGGCTTTACAGCTAATACTGTACATGCTGAAAGTAGCAGGGATCAGCATACAATATAGCTGGTTTACAATCAGTAAAGGCACAGAGTAACACCTTACACTGTACACACTGGAGGTAAATCAGCACACAGTGCAGGCACTAGAGAACAGCGTATACTGTACATACTGTAGGCAGCAGAATTCAGCACACTGCAGCTAGTGTGCCAAAAATATGAGGATCACGTTGTGCGGCGTGCTTATCGCGCCGCACCGGAAAATGGGTGGGCCATGGACCAGAATATAGGTGTGCTAACGGGTGGAGACAAATTTACATGAACCTAGCAATGGTGGGACATTAGATTATGACAGTGGTGGCGAACCTTTTGGTGGCCGAGTGCCCAAACTGCAACCCAAAAGTCACTCATCTATCGCAAAGTGGCGACAGCAATTTAAACTAAATACTGTACAAACGTTTTAACTCATACATGAACATTATGGAAAATCCAAGTTGAAAATAAACTGTGAAGATAAACAATTTCATCCATCCTACTCCTGAAAAATGTATTCAATTTTTTAGAACCTGCCAGTTTTATTTTCTGTTTTAAAAAGCTAACAAAGTAGGTTTAATGCTATTGTCTCATATGATAAGGATTCAGCTTTTCCCATAGTCTCGCAGTTAGCAATCATGTGACCCCCAACAAGACAAATTCAGCAATCATGAGGCCCCCAACAAATCATGAGGCCCCCAACAAGACAAATTCATCAATCATGAGGCCTCCAACAAATCATGAGGCCCCCAACAAGACAAATTCAGCAATCATGAGGCCCCCAACAAATCATGAGGCCCCCAACAAGACAAATTCAGCAATCTTGAGGCCCCCAACAAATCATAAGGCTCCCAACAAGACAAATTCAGCAGTCATGAGGCACATAAATAGACAGCATTTCACATACATAGGCAGAATGCCCCCTTAATATGGTAGCCCCCCAAGTTAGGTAGTGAGTGACAGGGACACCCAGGTTAGCTAGTGAGTGACAGGCGCCTCCAGTTAGGTAGTGAGTGACAGGGACCACGATAGTGCGTGCCAGGGAGCCCCTTCAGGCAGTGAGTGAGTGCCAGGGAGCCCCTTCAGGCAGTGAGTGAGTGCCAGGGAGCCCCTTCAGGCAGTGAGTGAGTGCCAGGGAGCCCCTTCAGGCAGTGAGTGAGTGCCAGGGAGCCCCTTCAGGCAGTGAGTGAGTGACAGGGAGGCCCTTTAGGTAGTGAGCGAGTGCCAGGGAGCCCCTTCAGGCAGTGAGTGAGTGCCAGGGAGCCCCTTCAGGCAGTGAGTGAGTGCCAGGGAGCCCCTTCAGGCAGTGAGTGAGTGCCAGGGAGGCCCTTTAGGTAGTGAGTGAGTGACAGGGAGCCCCTTTAGGCAGTGAGTGAGTGCCAGGGAGCCCCTTTAGGAAGTGAGTGAGTGACAGGGAGGCCCTTTAGGTAGTGAGTGAGTGACAGGGAGGCCCTTTAGGAAGTGAGTGAGTGACAGTGAGGCCCTTTAGGCAGTGAGTGAGTGCCAGGGAGCCCCTTTAGGCAGTGAGTGAGTGACAGGGAGGCCCCCTAGGGAGTGAGTGAGTGACAGGGAGCCCCTTTAGGGAGTGAGTGAGTGCCAGGGAGCCCCTTTAGGGAGTGAGTGAGTGCCAGGGAGCCCCTTTAGGGAGTGAGGGAGTGCCAGGGAGACCCTTTAAGGAGTGAGTGAGTGCCAGTGAGCCCCTTTAGGGAGAGTGAGTGAGTGCCAGTGAGCCCCTTTAGGGAGTGAGTGAGTGCCAGGGAGCCCCTTTAGGGAGTAAGTGAGTGCCAGGGAGCCCCTTTAGGGAGTGAGTGAGTGCCAGTGAGCCCCTTTAGGGAATGAGTGAGTGACAGGGAGGCCCTTTAGGGAGTGAGTGAGTGACAGGGAGGCCCCCTAGGGAGTGAGTGAGTGACAGGGAGCCCCTTTAGGAAGTGAGTGAGTGCCAGGTAACCCCTTTAGGGAGTGAGTGAGTGACAGGGAGCCCCTTTAGGGAGTGAGTGAGTGACAGGGAGGCCCTTTAGGGAGTGAGTGAGTGACAGGGAGGGCCCCTAGGGAGTGAGTGAGTGACAGGGAGCCCCTTTAGGAAGTGAGTGAGTGCCAGGGAGCCCCTTTAGGGAGTGAGTGAGTGACAGGGAGCCCCTTTAGGGAGTGAGTAAGTGACAGGGAGGCCCTTTAGGGAGTGAGTGAGTGACAGGGAGGCCCCCTAGGGAGTGAGTGAGTGACAGGGAGCCCCTTTAGGAAGTGAGTGAGTGAGTGAGTGACAGGGATGCCCCCCCTCTAGCCGCCGCTCCCACCTTGCAGCAGACCTCAGGATCAGCGGCGACCCGACCAGTACCAGCAGGCGCCGGACGCACCCGCTCGATATGCGGAAGTGATGTCACTTTCGCATATCAGTGCGGGCGCTGGGTCCTAGCGCCCGCACGATTGGTCGCCGGCTCGCCGCCTGATGCTGAGGTCTGACTGAGTGTGATGCGGCGGTGGCGGCTGCGCTGACAGAGGGGGTGAGCGGCGGGCGGAGATCCGTGGCACCCCAGGACAGATTGGGGGCACATGCCCCCCAAAATAGGGCTAGCGAGGCCCCTGATCTCTATCCTCCTTTTTAGAAGTTAGTAAGTATCAGGTCACCATGCTATGATCTCCATCCCCCTTCATAGGGGTTGGTAAGTATCATGCCCCTCCCTATGCTATGATCTCCATCCCCCTGTATAGAGATGGTAAGTATCAGGTCCCGGTGCTATGATCTCCATCCCCCTGTATAGAGATGGTAAGTATCAGGTCCCAGTGCTATGATCTCCATCCCCCTGTATAGAGATGGTAAGTAGCAGGTCCCGGTGCTATGATCTCTATCCTCCTGTATAGAGATGGTAAGTATCAGGTCCCAGTGCTATGCTCTCTATCTTCCTTTATAGAGATGGTAAGTATCAGGTCCCAGTGCTATGTTCTCCTTCCCCCTGAAAAGGGGTTGGTAAGTATCAGGCCCCCTATCTATGCAATGATCTCTATCCTCCTTTTTAGAAGTTAGTAAGTATCAGGTCCCCATGCTATGATCTCCATCCCCCTTCATAGGGGTTGGTAGGTATCAGGTCCCGGTGCTATGATCTCCATCCCCCTGTATAGAGATGGTAAGTATCAGGTCCAAGTGCTATGACCTCTATCTTCCTTTATAAAGATGGTAAGTATCAGGTCCCAGTGCTATGTTCTCCTTCCCCCTAAATAGGGGTTGGTAAGTATCAGGCCCCCTATCTATGCAATGATCTCTATCCTCCTTTTTAGAAGTTAGTAAGTATCAGGTCCCCATGCTATGATCTCCATCCCCCTTCATAGGGGCTGGTAGGTATCAGGTCCGTCCCTATGCTATGTAGAAGAGAGAGACACAGAGAGCCCAATATAGTGTAGTATGTACTGGAACGTGGAAAATGGAAGAGTACAAAAGTGTTATACTCACAAACAAGAGTTATCTCCAAGCAACCACTGTATAGGCAGGTGAGGAGTTTAACCTGTCCTCACTCAGGATTAAGAAGTCATTCTCCATAGATAGGAAAAAGGGGGGGGGGTGAATCACCAAGAGTGGATGCAAAACTAGCAAGCACCAGAAGAGTAAAAACAATCCTTAAAATAGTAAAAAACGCTTGGAAGGCAGTGGTGGACTTACTATAAGCAGACACTAGAAACTGTCAATAATTAAACAAACGATTTATTGACATACTCCACGATAAGTTGCAATGCGTTTCGCAGGCGTAACCCTGCTTCCTCTAGGCAATAAAAATGGTGGAGCATACAACAGTCCAAGGTTCGGTAAACACCTGGCGCATTGCATTTACTGAACCTTGGACTGTTGTATGCTACACCATTTTTATTGCCTGAGCAAGCAGGGTTATGCCTGCGAAATGCGTTGTAACTTATCGTGGAGTATGCCAATAAATCGTTTATTTAATTATTGACAGTTTCTAGCGTCTACTTATAGGAGGTAAGTCCACCACTGCCTTCCAAGCGTTTTTTTTTACTATTTTAAGGTTTGTTTTTACTCTTCTGGCACCTCCCTATACTGTGATTTCCTTCCCTCTTTATAGGGGTGGTAAGTATCAGGTCCCTATA
Organism: Hyperolius riggenbachi; assembly: GCF_040937935.1. NCBI lineage: Eukaryota > Metazoa > Chordata > Amphibia > Anura > Hyperoliidae > Hyperolius > Hyperolius riggenbachi. The sequence goes on from NC_090646.1 coordinate 389,969,571, forward strand.
CTATGATCTCCATCCCGTTTTATAGTGGTTGGTTAGTCCCCGGATACTATGCTATGATATTCATTCCCCTTTATAGGGTTTGGTAAGTATCAAGTCCCTATGCTATGATCTCTATCCCCCTTTATAGGGGATGGTAAGTAACAGGCCCCAGTGCTATGCTCTCCCCCTCCATCAACTGTGCTAAGTTTGGGAACTCTGGCTTTATTACTGTGAAAATGGCAGCTTTCTATATTTTCCCATTGACGTCAATGAGTGAAATCTGATTGGCTGTTTGTGGTTACCCCCAGGTGTGTGTGTGCTTGCGTGTGTGTGTGTGTGGGGGGGGGGGGTGAGAAACCCAGAACATACAGTACATACTGTATGTATCATGTAGTGCATGTATCATAGTCAAGGGCCAAATTAGGGGAAGTCAATTAACTTATCTGTATGTTTTGTGGGATATGGGAGGAAACCCGCATGCCTGGAGGAAACCCACACAGACACAGGGAGAACATAAAAACTCCTGGCAGATGTTAACCTGGCTGGGATTCGAACTTGGGGCCCAGCGCTGCAAGGTGAGAGCGCTAACCACTACGTCACCGTGCTGCTATAGAGTGAAGCATTTCTTTTTGCTGTCTGGACCGGACCAAAGAATCACTTACATCTACATACTGGCAAGTGCTGCAGTTACTACATTTTCTTCTTCCGCCTTTCATTCTAAATCTCATTACTCTTCAATAATTCACATTTTATCACCTCAGTATATAATAGAGTATTCCCTGCAGGGTCCTTTCTAAATGCCCTCATTTATGGATCAATGAATGTAACTGTTCTGTAGCAAATGCAGGTATTTTTATTACTGACGGTCAGTAAAAATTCATACAGCAACTCTTCCAGGGCTATGCTAAGTGAGAGGCAGAGAAAGCAGGGGCTCTTGATCACAGTAATAAGAGGGGCGTACCTGTCATAGGAAACTTACAATACTGTATGCTGGACTGGTAAGCTCCAGAGCTGTTGTAACCGGTGGCTGGGAAAGGCAATAGGACCTAGTGAGTATTGGAAGCAAACAGGGAAGAGTGTTGCACATGGGGGCTAGCCCCCTCCTTGCTGAAGGGTGAGAGCTGCAGATTGAAGACTGCGGCCAGTTGCAGAGAGGAGGAGGAAGAAGAGGAAGTGGCTTTTAGTGAAGCAGGGAATTTGGGCATATGGTGTGCATGGTGATTTGGGTGCCTACAATGTAATATGTGACTATGGTGGCGCCAATAACGTAATTAGGGCACAAGCCGCTGGAATTTGGCTATTGGTGGGGAATGCGGTGGTGACTAAAGCCAGACGTTGGTAAGGATAGCGTCAGTGTTAATGGTGGGCGCTTGGCTACAGTACAGTATAGCTGAGCATTCTTTGGCTTTGACAGTTCAAATGGACCTATTTAAGGTAATGAGTGAATGGCTCATAATGCAGGATATTGGCGGAAGCTACACCAGAAGTAAGGAATTGGGTATCTGGAGTTTAGCTATTATATAGCTGGACCCACTTTAGCTGTAGGTTAGTGTTAGCAGTAGGAGAGGTTAGTGTGTGAGTTAGGCTAGTTAAGATGATAGAATTTTGGTAACATTATCAATGGTAGCATTACCTGATGCTCAAATTCTCAGATGCTTTCATTCCATGTATACGGCTGCCGGAGCCTGGATTCTGCACAAAGGTAAACAAGGACTGGGGACTGACATAGCGTCTGTACTATGTGTATTCTGTCAATGCGCAGGACTGGTTGTTTCTAATCGATTACCGGGATGATCAGAAATAATCGATCGGCAGTGGGATGGTACCTCCTTACTTGTGTGTCTTTATAGTGTGTGTGTACACTGTTTGTATGTGTCTGTACTATGTGTGTTTGTCTGTGCGTGTTTGTTTATCTGTGTGTGTGTCCGCAGCGCGCGCACGTGTGTGTGTGTGTGTGTGTGTAGGGCTGTATTTCTAGGAAGGCCTCAGAGGGCCGAGATCTTAGGCGGCTGCAGCCCAAGGGGGCACCTGGACATGAAGGATTAGTTGCTACATATGAAAGAGGAGACTGAAAATGCTGAGAAATACGTGAAAAAGGGAAACTGATGCTCAAGGGAGCTGTTCATGAAAGAAAGGGGGTGCTGTACATGGATAATACTCAGTGGCGGCTCCAGGAATTTTTTTTAGGGGGTGCTATGCAGGTGCTGGACCAATATCCGGGGTAGCTGATGACCTGTGGCACGCAAAGTGCGCCGCAGTAAAAAATGGGTGTGGCTACAACCGTGGCAAAAAAAATGGGCGTGGTCATGCCCGGATGAGGGCGGAGCTAACTGTAATTTAAAGTGGACCTGGGGTGAGAGTGATATGGAGGCTGCCATATTTATTTCCTTTTAAACAATTCTAGTTGCCTGGAAGCCCTGCTGATCTATTTGGCTGCAGTAGTGAACTGAATTACACCAGAAACAAGCATGCAGCTAATCTTGTCAGTTCTGACAATGTTGTCAGAAACCCCTGACCTGCTGCATGCTTGTTCAGGGTCTATGGTTGAAAGAATTAGAGGCAGAGGACCAACACGGCAGCCAGGCAGCTGGTATTGCTTAAAAGGAGATAAATATGGCAGCCTCAATATTATTCTCACCTCAGGTTCCCTTTAAAAGTGCAACGCAAAGACAGAGGGCCCGAGTTTTGGTGACCCTTTCCCGAAAAAATTCACATAATTGTGCAGGTTTTCTCAAGAAAATACACGTAATGTGAGCAGATTTGAACAAAAAACATGTTCAATAATTTGGCAGATCTGACCCCAATATGGACAATCGTTGGCAGATCTGACCCCAATATGCACAATCGGTAGCAGATATGACCCCAATATGCACAATCGTTAGCAGATATGACCCCAACATGCACAATCCTCAGCAGTTCTGACCACAATTTGCACAATCCTCAGCAGATTTGACCATAATATGCACAATCCTCAGCAGATCTGCCCCCAATATGCATAATCCTCAGCAGATCTGCCCCAATATGCACAATCGTTAGCAGATATGACCCCAATATGCATAATCGTTATCAGATATGACCCCAATATGCACAATCGTTAGCAGATATGACCCCAATATGCACAATCGTTAGCAGATATGACCCCAATATGCACAATCGTTAGCAGATATGACCCCAATATGCACAATCCTCAGCAGATCTGATCACAATATGCACAATCCTCAGCAGATCTGACCCTAATATGCACAATCCTCAGCAGATCTGACTACAATATGCACAATCCTCAGCAGTTCTGACCACAATATGCACAATCCTCAGCAGTTCTGACCACAATCAGCACCACCTGTTGAAAAAGAAAAACCCATTTACTCACCTACAGACTGTAGGCTACAGTCAGAAGACCTCCTGTCCTGACCTCCTGCTGTCCCAACCTCCTTGTGGCGCACAGCTCCCACGATCCTCTTCCTTCCCAACGTCACGTGACTTCCTGCCTGCATTACCTCGCGCTGAGAGCAGGGCTACGGGAAAATGGACGCCCGAAGCCCTGCACTTCAGACTCGAAGTCTGTAGAGCAGGGCTTTCGGAAGCCATCTTACCGTAGCCCTGCTCTGCTGCTTCGGGCTGCCGCTGTGAATTGACTCGGCATCTCTTAGACGCCTGAAGTCAGTTCACGCCAGGGGGTGCTTTGGGGGTGCTTGGACAATTCTAGGGGGTGCTTGAGCACCCAAAAGCATCCCCCTGGCGCCGCCCCTGATAATACTAAAGAAAGATGGGCTGCACATGGAATGGGAGCGGCGTTGTTGCACAAGAAAGGAGTGTGTGTGTGTGTGTGTGTGTGTGTGTGTGTGTGTGTGTGTGTGTGTGTGTGTGTACAGAGTGTGTGATCTTCTTCAGAGGACCAGGCCATAGGGCAATGTATTCCTCATACTAATGTGCACCACACACATCCACACTTATGTGCAGACACATGTAAGATGGAGACTATGTCACTCTACAATAAATGCCATCAAATTAATAGTAGTATTGTGAAATATATTTCCAAGTTCAACAAAGGCTCCTTGTGGCATTTTAAACCTCCAAATGCCCAATTCAAATAATTTTCAACTACAAAATTAGTAAATGTGATAATTGAGATTTGAACTCTAGGCTAGACAGTCGCCAACTACACTCATGGCTCATGTTAGACAGATGATCAGAGAGGAATCGTGTGCTTGCAATTAGTGGCATTAGTAAGGAGCTAGGGGCCTTGCATGGGGCCGCATGCACTCTATTGATATAAAGTCCCAAAACCTATCAAGGACAGCTGCAGTGTCAGAAGATTAAGGATTACCACTATGCAATGCACAAATATAGAGGTGTTCATTATCAGCGTAGCACCAATGAAAAGCTAATGATGGATGAAGGAGGGCCGCTAGTGAAGGAGGGCACCTTTAGCAATCTAGTTTTAGTTAATTCTGCTTAGCGTTCCCACTACAGTTAGGATAGTGACCTGCTTTGACACAGGTCTGATATATACAGAATTCTGATTATTTGCCTTAAGCCACTGCACGAGTTTGCCTGACACTGGTCTTGAAATCAGGGAAGTTTTAAAATATGCTGAAATGGGGAAATGTAGATAGCTGTGTTCAGCAACCTTAATAATTGTAACCCGGTTGCTCTGTGTGCATGAAAAGCAGTCTTCAATAGTGAGTGCTGCCAAGGTTCAGAGGGTCTGTGCTCATGTAATCCAGCACACTGTAATGCAGCATAGTCATGTAAGGGAGGATAAGCCCTATAAATGGAGAGGTTCATGCTTGGTTATACTAACGTCTTTTGGGCACTAAATGTTAAATGTCTCTTGTACTTAAATATAGTCCTAGTGGAATATGGAAGCAATTGCTGAAAATACCATTTCCCTAAATCAGCATGAAAAGATTTGACATTTGTTTAAATTATAATTATGGATTTACCCAGAGACAGGATTGGGAATAAATTCCAGTACAGCCTGTCAAATCAGTTATATACATAAACCATTTATTACACATGTGTAAGCACAGGTGTTCTCAGGATTTTAAAGGAGAACTCCATACAAGTATGTACAGCTTAGCTTTGTTAGTATGTACATTATTAAACAACATTGAACGGGATCAATCAATTTGATGACTGACACATGATGAAGAGCTCAGGAGGCTGGGCAGAGACACAGTACAAAACGTAAAAAGAGACCTTGGCCCATATGCAATTCACTTTTTTCTCCTAAGTTTTCTCCTAAGTAATAATTTTTCATCTTCTCTTTAAAACAACTTTTCAGCATTTCACAATTAAAAAAACTACCAAAGGTATTACAAAAAGTACTATCAAAATGATTGTGTGTATTTTCTTGCTTGCTATGACTCACATCACATCTAAACTTAGCAATGGTGTTATTTGGAAAAATTATAGAATAAGCCCCTAGACAGATAATTTAAATAATGACAACATAGGGTTAAATGTAATTGTACTGTATTAGCTTTACTGATTCCAGCTGTGTAGAAAGTCACTGGGCCTATGCTATCTACTTCAACAAAAGAGTCCAATGTAGCAGTGTAACTGTGCAGCTATCTCAATCCTTAATGGTCAACATTTGCCAAAGGTTCGTGATGCTATTTGCTCATTATCTGCACAATCTTTTCTCAAATATTAGTGCTGGAAAACTGGCTGCTATCCCGTTACAAACCTGAATTCCTTAATCAAGTCTGATTAACAAAGAGTCGACACAGATCTGTAAATACAGATATCAAACACAGGTACGGGATATCTTTTTTATTCTACTGCTTAGCTTATTCTGTATTATAATGCAACAGAGAGAATAAGAAACCTGCTTTGCTAATTTAAAGCAGAACCAACTAGCATTGCAGACTGGCACTCCTCCATTTGTTGTAACAGAGTTTAAGTATAGGAACACGTCTGCAGCGATATTGGCAGAAGAGGCGGCCACTGTCCCTGTGCCACAAGGAACAGAGAAGCCTTGGGGGAAGTTATTCACAGGACTGCATGGAGACTGCATGGACTACACAAGGAATTAAATTGGAGCAATATCACACCCAATGTCCTGAATGAGCTTTGAAGGCGGTTGACACTCTTAAAATTAGAATTGCAGTAACTATTCTTAGTTACATAAAAGAACATTTAAAAGCATTCCCAAGTATTCCTTGTGTATAAGATAGTTATTCTCACTAAAGAGAGCAGTAGAAGCTTGCTTATCTCTTGTCATTGGCAAAGGCAAGAATCTTCCTGTGCTTGTGTCTTTGCCCCACCCCTCCTCTGCTGAATAGACACATCACCCTGACAACACCTGAGTCACTTCAGCAGAAAAAGATGCTGTTTCACAAATGCGTATGCTCAGTGGCGGACACAGGCAGCAGTGGGCCCCTGTGCAAAATATCAATTGTGGGCCCCCCTGACTTCGCGCGCCGCGCCCCAAAATGGGTGCAGCTATAACCGCGGCAAAAAATGGGCGCGGATAGAACCTGCGGCGCGTAGCGCCGCGGCAAAAAATGGGCGTGGCAATGACCGGATAAGGGCGGAGCTAACTAATTTAAAGTGATCCCGGGGTGAGAGTGATATGGAGGCTGCCATATTTATTTCCTTTTAAACAATACTAGTTGCCTGGCGGCCCTGCTGATCTATTTGGCTGCAGTAATAAACTGAATTACACCAGCAACAAGCATGCAGCTTAATCTTCTCAGTTCTGACAATATTGTCAGAAACCCCTGACCTGCTGCATGCTTGTTCAGGGTCTATGGTTGAAAGAATAAGAGGCAGAGGACCAGAACGGCAACCAGGCAACTGGTATTGCTTAAAAGGAGAGAAATATGGCAGCCTCAATATTATTCTCACCTCAGGTTCCCTTGAAAAGTGCAACGCAAAGACAGTGGGCCCAAGTTTTGGTGACCCTTTCCCCAGAAAATTCACATAATTGTGCAGGTTTTCTCAAGAAAATACACATAATGTGAGCAGATTTGCCCAGAAAATACATTCAATCATGTCGGCAGATTTGCCCAGAAAATACGTGCAATGATGTCGGCAGATATGCCCAGAAAATACGTGCAATCATGTCGGCAGATATGCCCAGAAAATACGTGCAATGATGTCGGCAGATATGCCCAGAAAATACGTGCAATCATGTCGGCAGATATGCCCAGAAAATACGTGCAATCATGTCGGCAGATATGCCCAGAAAATACGTGCAATCATGTCGGCAGATATGCCCAGAAAATACGTGCAATCATGTCGGCAGATATGCCCAGAAAATACGTGCAATCATGTCGGCAGATATGCCCAGAAAATACGTGCAATCATGTCGGCAGATATGCGCAGAAAATACGTGCAATCATGTCGGCAGATATGCCCAGAAAATACGTGCAATCATGTCGGCAGATATGCCCAGAAAATACGTGCAATCATGTCGGCAGATATGCCCAGAAAATACGTGCAATCATGTCGGCAGATATGCCCAGAAAATACGTGCAATCATGTCGGCAGATATGCCCAGAAAATACCTGCAATCATGTCGGCAGATATGCCCAGAAAATACCTGCAATCATGTCGGCAGATATGCCCAGAAAATACGTGCAATCATGTCGGCAGATTTGCCCAGAAAACACATGCAATCATGTAGCAAATTTGCCCAGAACATACATGCAATCATGTGGCAGACCTGCCCAGAACATACACGCAATCATGTGGCAGACCTGCCCAGAACATACACGCAATCATGTGGCAGACCTGCCCAGAACATACACCTGCTAAAATAAATAATAAAAAAAAAACATTTACTCACCTGCAGCAGCAGACCTCCTGTCCCAGCCTCCATCCGGCGCGCAGCTCCCATGGGTGGTTGGGTGGATAGGTAGCCTGGTGGGTAGGTAGGCAGCCGGGTGGGTAGGTAGGTAGCCCTTAGCCGGGTGGGTAAGTAGCCTGGTGGGTGGCTGGGTAGCCGGGTGGGTAGCCTGGTGGGTGGCTGGGTAGGCGGGTGGGTAGGTAGCCTGGTGGGTGGGTAGGTGGGTGGTTAGGTAGCTGGGTGGGTGGGTAGGTAGCCTGGTGGGTTGGTAGGTAGCCGGGTGGGTAGGTAGGTAGGTAGCCTGGTGGGTAGGTAGGTAGCCTGGTGGGTAGGTAGGTAGCCGGGTGGGTGTGTAGGTAGCCGGGTGGGTGGTTAGGTAGCCGGGTGGGTGGCTAGGTAGCCGGGTGGGTAGGTAGGTAGCCGGGTGGGTAGGTAGGTATCCGGGTGGGTAGGTAGCCGGGTGGGTGGGTAGGTAGCCGGGTGGGTAGGTAGGTAGCCGGGTGGGTAGGTAGCCGGGTGGGTGGGTAGGTAGCCGGGTGGGTGGGTAGGTAGCCGGGTGGGTAGGTAGCCAGCAGGGTGGGTAGGTAGCCGGGTGGGTAGGTAGCCGGGTGGGTAGGTAGCCAGGTAGATAGCCGGCAGGGTGGTTAGGTAGCCGGGTGGGTAGCTAGGTAGCCGGGTGGGTAGGTAGCCAGGTAGATAGCCGGCAGGGTGGTTAGGTAGCCGGGTGGGTAGCTAGGTAGCCGGGTGGGTAGGTAGCCAGGTAGATAGCCGGCAGGGTGGTTAGGTAGCCGGGTGGGTAGCTAGGTAGCCGGGTGGGTAGGTAGCCGGCAGGGTGGTTAGGTAGCCGGGTGGGTAGCTAGGTAGCCGGGTGGGTAGGTAGCCGGGTGGGTAGGTAGCCAGGTAGATAGCCGGCAGGGTGGTTAGGTAGCCGGGTGGGTAGCTAGGTAGCCGGGTGGGTAGGTAGCCAGGTAGATAGCCGGCAGGGTGGTCAGGTAGCCGGGTGGGTAGCTAGGTAGCCGGGTGGGTAGGTAGCCAGGTAGGTAGCCGGCAGGGTGGTTAGGTAGCCGGGTGGGTAGCTAGGTAGCCGGGTGGGTAGGTAGCCGGGTGGGTAGGTAGCCAGGTAGATAGCCGGCAGGGTGGTTAGGTAGCCGGGTGGGTAGGTAGCCAGGTAGATAGCCGGCAGGGTGGTTAGGTAGCCGGGTGGGTAGCTAGGTAGCCGGGTGGGTGGGTAGGTAGCCTGGTTAGGTAGCCGGGTGGATGGTTAGGTAGCGGGGTAGGTAGCCGGGTGGGTGGGTAAGGTAGCCGGGTGGGTAGCTATCCGGGTGGGGGGCCCGACTCCTATCCTCCCTCACTCACCTCGGGGCCCCCCTCCCGGTATGCGCTGCAGCCGGCGGGAGAGCAGAAAATACAGGAAGTCTCCGGCCGGGGCTGCAGCAGACGCTAGAGGCAGCTGCTGCTTAGTTTCCGATATGTCTCCAAAGTTGGAGACCAAGCTGCAGCTGCCGCCCCGGCCGGAGACTTCTTGTATTTTCCGCTCTCCCGCCGCATGAGGGGGGGGGGGGGGGCGAGGTGAGGGGGGGAGGACAGGAGTTGGGCCCCCAGGTTAAAAAAACAAAAAAACAAAAAAAACAAAAAAAAAAACCTGCAATACTTAATGGGCCCCTGAAGCAGCAGAACTTCAGGGGCCCTTGTGCGGCGGCACGGCCTGCACGGCCGTATGTCCGCCACTGCGTATGCTATTTCGCATTAGTATTTCCCATCTGAAAATGTGCATGCTCCTAGTGAAAATATAGCCTTAAGCTGGCCATACACTGGCCCAATTTGCGCCCGTTTCGACAGCAGATTCGATCACTGGGATCGAATCTGCTGCCAATCGTTCACGCTACACGCCGAATTTCGATCCATTTTGTCCGATCCCGTCGTCGTGCCGTGCGGAAAATAACCGTCGATCACCCGCGGGTAAAGAGCGCATCGCTAGCGGCGTTCGAGTGCCCGACGACCGACGCAAAAGAGCCCGCATACATTACCTGCTCCGCCGGCGCGACTCCAGTCTCCCGGTCACCGCTGCTCTGTCTGCGCTCTTGTCTCCAGGTCCGGCATGCCTCACTTCTTCTAGCCCGGCAGGAAGTTTAAACAGTAGAGCGGCTGTCCCCAGTACAGCGCTGCTGCTGATCGCAGAGCTGTACAAGTAAATAAACGGCTGTCTAACAGTCTCCCCAGCGGCAATCGCCGCACGGAGACTGAAGGAGGGGCTGAGCTCCGCCCCCCGAACAGGAGATGCACACGCAGCCTGCACGCGATCTCCTGCAAACTGCTGCTCCATGACTTTACGTAGATCGGCGTTAGGCGGTCCTGCTGCTGCCACCGAGGCCACGCCCATCGACGTGACGCGGTCGGCAAGCAGTTAAACAGTATTTTATTTACAAATTGTGAAAATATCACCTAGGAGAAAACTCAGGTGAAAAAGTGAATTGCATATGGGCCATGGTGTGCATAAAGCACACACCGAAAAACGCACACAGAAAACTAACAGACGAGTATGAATGCTGCTGAAGGCTACTTTCACAATGACACATTGAGTTGCATCGGATAATATAATTGCATAGCAAACATGATGCAATTGTATTGTAATAGAATGATCACACGGCCCGGAATCCATTGGAATAACGCGAGGCATGTTACAGTGAAGTATACTTTTAATGTATTGAATGCTTCACTGCAGTGAATTATACTTTTTATGTATTGGGTGCTTCACTGCATGTGCCGCACTGCATGCATAACGCACAGTGTGATTTTCCCCCTCCGTTGTGATCCTGTTTTTACAGGATATGCAACGTTGCGCTCCAGTGTTGAACGCTAAGCCTTTAAAATATGTGACTATTCTTTTTTTTTTTTTTTTTTTCAGTGCTATCTCAGGTGGTTTACAGAGCACAATCAATCAGCATTGATTTCTAAGCAGTACATCTAGCAGTTGTTTTGTAGTGTGAGTGTTGTGTTTACAGTTCAGGGAAAATGGACAGATAGCAGTTACTTAGCAAGTCGTTTAGAACCAATTCATGAGTGGTAAATTGCTTTTAACAGATGTTTGTTAAATATTCGGATGATTAATTAGTAATGTGTTGTATGCATTGCACTAGAATGGAGCACAAAAACAGCATTTTAAGGACAGCTAAGCATTCTCCATATAGGACTTGTTCTGCCTCTAATTCATAATAAAAGTGTGCCCTGAGTGAGGTGAAAAACCATTCAGTAGAACAAGAGCTTTCAGGAGGACTCTTGGCACACTGCTTTCTTATCTTGAATAAAATGTTTGCACACACAAAACCAACACATGTTGAGAACCGAAAGTGCCACAGATTGGCAATTAAGCAATACGTGAGTTAAAGTAGACTTGGAACCCTGGTCTCTTTCCACAATAATGTCAGATAAATGCCTATCTGAAATATGGGTGGCACCACAATATTACTGATACAAAAAGTTATATATATATATATATATATATATATATATATATATATATATATGAAGAGAATATACCCGAAAGCAATTAAATGATTGCTGGAGCAAAGCCTCTATTTTCATCTAAGGCTTTCCCTCTCCTATAAAGCCCATTGATGCTCAAGGGCAAGGGGCTCATCCTCACCTCATGTTTTAGAAGATGGAGGTAAGTACTTCATATCCACTGGGAAAAGTCAGCTGATTTACACTGGCTTTTGGAAACACGGATGTATCTGTCTGTCACCAACCACCCAGCTTTACTGAAAACTCTTTCCAAAACACACAGCTTTCTTTAAAGAGAACCTGAACTGAAAATAAAAAGTCAAAATAACCATACACAGGTCATACTTACCTCCTGTGTAGTCTACTCCTCAATCTCTTTCTCCTCTCCTGTGTCCCATTTGGCCACTGTGATCAATGGAATTCTCTGTCCTCCATTTTAAAAATGGCCATTACCCCATAACAGCTTTCTGGTCAGCACACAGTTAAACTGTAATATCACCCACTTGAGCCATAGGGAAACATGGACATTACCTTGCACATTCAGTTGTAACTGACAGCTGCCTGGTGTATTTCAGTTCTGACAAAATATTGTCAGAACTGGAAGGGATCACTGTAAGAAGTAAATGGTGAGCTTCTGGGAGGAACTGACAGTGAGATAAGTATGTTATATTCATTTGCAGCTACGTCATGTGTTTATTTTAAATAATTTTACTTGCTTCAGGTTCCCTTTAAGGTCCAGCCACTGGTCAATTCTGGACACCCAGTAGTCTAGTCACTCTGTTAGTTGTCAAGATCTGGAACTGACATATTCATTAGAGAGGAACGATCGTCAAAACAACATAATTAATAAAATTCCTTGTTTTTGGTTTTTTTTACAATATTCATTTATAAATAATTTAGTCAGTGTTTGCCTATTGTTATTTTATTTCCATCCAATATTTACTTTGTGAAATTTATCACAGGCGACATGTATTATATCACCGAGGTGACATGTGACATGATGAGACAGACATGGGTATGTACAGTGCCAAGCACACAAATAACTATGTTGTGTTCCTTTTCTTCTTTCTCTTCCTCAGAGAGTTAAACATCAGGTATGCAAGTGACAGTTTCTGTCTGGATCGGGACCGGGTCGGACTGGGTCAGACTATAACATAACTCTCACTGATAAGTAATTACAGCCATAAAATACTTACCTGTCAGGAAATGGCTTCTGAGAGCAGGAAAGAGATAGAAAGGGCCAATAGTTCATAGATTGGGGCTCTGGCATGCGTCAGTGATGGTGTCATTGAGCAGAGACAATTAAACTGTAAAAACTAGATTTAAATATAAAATAAAACTGTGGGATATCTAAAAAAAAAGTCATTTTTAGGTGAAGGAGAATAGATAAAATTGTTTTTCTCAACAGTTTATTTTCACCTTGGATGTCCTTTAACCTGCCTGGTGTTCTATTAAGATCGCTAGGCTGGCGACCGGAAGGTTTTTTTTAAATAAAAAAAACAAACTATTTCATGCAGCCAACTGAAAGTTGGCTGCATGAAAGCCCACTAGAGGGCGCTCCTAATCCGTACTTCTGATCGCCTCCGGCGATCAGAAGTAACAAGAAGGCCTTCTTGTTTTGCTTTCCTCATCGGCATGGCGACGAGCGGAGTGATGTCATGGACGTCAGCCGGCGTCCTGACGTCAGCCGCCTCCGATCCAGCCCTTAGCGCTGGCCGAAACTGTTTGGTCCGGCTGCGCTGGGCCCGGGCGGCTGGGGGGACCCTCTTTCGCCGCTGCACGCGGCGCATCGCCGCGCTGCGGTGGCGATCAGGTAGCACACACGGCTGGCAAAGTGCCGGCTGCGTGTGCTCCTTTTTATTTCGTGTAAATCGGCCCAGCAGGGCCTGAGCGGCACCCTCCGGCGTCTCTGGACGAGCTCATCTCGTCCAGAACGCTCAGGAGGTTAAACATTATAAAGAAAAACTGCTGTAAGTCATACATGTTGCAATGCTTTTGTTATATTTTACCTGCTGGTGGTTATACTGCTGTGGCTCTCTGCTTGACTGCAATAGGTCATGGAGCTTTGCGACTTATTTCTGTTACTGTATGGGAATGTCTTATGGTAAGTGCCTTACAATCACCTCTTTGTACTGATAAATTTTACCTTTCCTCTTTTCTGCTGAGATCCAGCAGTGTGGCAATCCAATAGCCATCATCACATTTGATGCATTATATGTAAGGGTCATTCCCAAACCACTCAAACAGGAAGGTGCTCATGTGGCTCAAAGTGTTTACGGGGGGACAACAACTTGGGCACGGATTGCCAAAGGTTAGAAAATACCACAGTGTTCCCTGCCTGTTCCTTCCATCCAAAGACAATAACAGGTGTTGGCAATGGATAGAATGTTCTTTGAGCACCTTTATGGTCCTTATACTTAACTTGCAATTCCCCTTTTCTCATCATCCCCATGTTTCCCTTCTATATTTATGTGTGGCCTGTCAGGGAAGGAGTGTGACCAAATGATGCCTGGATCTGTTTCACCTCCTTTTCTTGGGCAAGATTCTTTTCCCTGTGGTGTTAAAACTGACATTGGGAGGATATCCGCTCTTCCAGTATTGTTATTCGCTCAGTGGCTTCAACATGTAGAGTGTAGAACTCAAGAGGGGGAAGTGTGCCATGGACCAGGATGTAGATGTAGGTGTGGTCATGGGTGGCGCCAAATTTACATGAATTTAGCAATGGTGGGACATTAGACTAGGACTATGGTAGGGATTAGATTGGGAGCGTCTCCTACAGGGACCCCCCATGTTTAGTGACAGAGACTCCCCCTGGTTTAGGTGGTAAAAGGTGCCCCACAGTTTTAGGTAGTGACAGGGCCCCCCCCATGTTTAGTGACAGGGACTCCCCCCAGTTAAGGTAGTGACAGGTGCCCCCAGTTTAGGTTGTGACAGGTGCCCCCCATATTTAGTGACAGGTGACCCCCAGTTTTAGGTATTGACAGGGTTTCCCTCACCCCCTAGTGACAGGTGCCCCCCTAGCCCCAGGTTTAAAGGGAAGGTTCAGGGAGGGTGGGTAAAAAATAAAAATCAAATTCCACTTACCTGGGGCTTCCTCCAGCCCGTGGCAGGCAGGAGGTGCCCTCGCCGCCGCTCCGCAGGCTCCCGGTGGTCTCCGGTGGCGCGCCCGACCTGGCCAGGCCGGCTGCCAGGTCGGGCTCTTCTGCGCTCCAAGGCCCGGAACTTCTGCGTCCCACGCCGGCGCTCTGACGTCATCGGACGTCCTCCGTGCTCTACTGCGCATGCGCAGTAGTTCTGCGCATGCGCAGTAGAGCCCGGAGGACGTCCGATGACGTCAGAGCGCCGGCGTGGGACGCAGAAGTTCCGGGCCTTGGAGCGCAGAAGAGCCCGACCTGGCAGCCGGCCTGGCCAGGTCGGGCGCGCCACCGGAGACCACCGGAAGCCTGCGGAGCGGCGGCGAGGGCACCTCCTGCCTGCCACGGGCTGGAGGAAGCCCCAGGTAAGAGGAATTTGATTTTTATTTTTTACCCACCCTCCCTGAACCTTCCCTTTAAGGTAGTGACAAGGACCACTCACCCTCCTAGTGACAGGTGCCCCCCAGGTTTTAATAGGACACATGGCACCCCCGTGGACCACGCGCTGCATATGCGGACATGACGTCACTTCCACATATTAGTGCGGTGTCTGCGAGGTCCTAGCGCCCACTGCTCACCGGCTGATCGGTGGTCTGACATTGGCTGCTGGCACCCTGCCTATTACATGATAGGCAGTGTGGATGGCTGGGGGGAGGGGGGGGTTAGGGGGCGGCTGACCCATTTTGCCCCTACGTGCGGATGTCCATGCAAATAAGCTTAATAGTACAAGGTTTAATTGCTGCTTCACTTTTGCCAAGTGAGTGGCAGCTGTGTGTGACCGTCCAATATGTGCAGAAATCTGAATTGCTGCTTTGCAAAATCTTCTCTTCTATAATTGTTTCTAGTCTCACGTTCTTCCTAATGCTTGGTGTGATTTGCCTTAACCACTTCAGCCTTCAGTCGTTTTCACTTTATGCATCCGAGCAATTTTCACCTCCCATTCATTAGCCTATAACTTTATCACTACTTATCACAACGAACTGATCTATATCTTGTTTTTTCCGCCAACAATTAGGCTTTCTTTGGGGGGTACATTTTGCTAAGAGCCACTTTACTGTAAATGCATTTTAACAGGAAGAATAAGAAAAAAACGGAAAAAATGCATTATTTCTTAGTTTCCAGCCATTATAGTTTTAAAATAATACATGCCTCCATAATTAAAACTCATGTATTGTATTTGCCCATATGTCCTGGTTATTACACCGTTAAAATTATGTCCCTATCACAAAAATTATCTATGTCCCCCTGGCCGTCCCCCCTGCTACCCATCCTAGGCAATCCTAACTTCCCCCTGGGCCTTGATGGTAATAGCTACCAGAGGTGGCGGATAGAACCCCCTCTCCGAGCCATGCACTTGATATCAGAAGGGAAATGGGTAACCCTCAGAGACATTCCAGCTTCACTCAATATCCGCAGCCCTGACCCCTGGAGCCTGCTGCAGTTTAACTATTTCCTCATGTCACAAGGGTCCAGGGAAAGTTTTTCTAGGCCTCTCTCCCTCTTTGAAAAAACTTGCATGGATAAGGGTACGATACAAGGCTCCCTCTCCTTGGTGTACTCTTTACTAAACGACAATGAGGACTTCTGCCTCGCATACAAAGCTAAATGGGAAAGGGACGTGAACATGGCCTTCTCTGATAGGCAGTGGCGTAAGATACTCACTTTTTCTCATAAATCATCTATTTCCTCTAGGAGCCAGGAGGCGGGCTACAAAATATTCTCCAGGTGGTACTTGACCGCCCATAGGCTTCATAAAATGTACCCACTGACCTCCTCCTTATGCTAAAGATGTGGCCTGGAAAATGGCACTTTGGTACATATATTTTGGTCGTGCTGTAAACTTAAGCGGTTCTGGATAGATGTGAGAGAGATAATGCACGTCTTAACCGATTATCTCCCACCGGACTCCCCTGCCTTTTTCCTACTACACCATAATCAATGGTCAATTAGGAGATATAAAAAAACTCTCACTAGACATTTAATCAATGCGGCCAAAATCTTAATAGCCAGGAAATGGAAATCGCCTGAATACAGGATTGGTTCCGAGAAATTGATTGGGTGGAAAAGATGGAGGACCTCACCGCTAGTTTGCGGGAGAAGCGGGAACAATACTGGAAGACCTGGTATGGATGGTTTGAATTCAAAGAATCACCCAGGTATGCCTCTCTCACATCCAGCTAGAACTGCACTTAACTAGAACCACCCTCCCTCTCCAAAATATAACTTTCTGAGATGGGCCCCGGAGGTACCCTCGAACTACCCCTTAGGCGTTGATCTTATTTGACTGTGGGCACCCTGACACGACAGTACTTACCTTCCTCATTTCTACTTTTCTTGACTCATCTCACTACTTCTGGATTCTACTTAACTTTCTTTTGTCCTAATGTTCGTTGCCTCAGCACCTTAGTCGTTTTCTTCTCCAGCTATATATCGCCCAATCATCTTGTGATAATACTTGGTATGCTCTCAGAGGTGTAGCCTGCTAACCACTGAGCCTAAGTTACGAATGAGCTATTAAGGAGACCCATGCGGTTGTTCCCTTTGGGCCATGGGATTTCCTTTGTCCGTTCCGCCTGTTGTAACATGGCATTTGTTTGCTACTCATTATTATGTTGCAGGTCCCTCTGACCTGAATTGTACTATGTGGTACTTTACCTGAATCCTGTATAATTAGTTCCAGGTGGCGCTGGCTTGTCATCTGGGAAATTATATTTCAGTACCTATGTTCCACTAACTACTTGGTGCTTGTAATGGATGTACTACTTTCTGTGTTGTCTTTAAAAAATCTTGTTGTTATAAATAAAGAATCTTTAAAAAAAAAAAAATTATGTCCCTATCACAATGTATGGTGACAATTTCTTATTTGGAAATAAAGGTGCATTTTTTCCGTTTTGCATCTATCACTATTTACAAGTTTAAAATAAAAAAAAATTAGAAATATTTCATCTTTACATTGATATTTAAAAAGTTTAAACCCTTAGGTAAATATTTACATGTGTTTTTTTTATTGTAATGTTTTTTTGGGTTTTTTTTTTGTATTAAACATTTTATTTGGGTATTTTTGGGAGGGTGGGATGTAAGCCATAGTTTTATAATGTAAATGTGTCTTGAATTTTATTTTTTTCACTTGTAGTTGTAGTTTTACTTTTTGGCCACAAGATGGCGGCCATGAGTTTGTTTACATGACATCACTCTAAGCGTAACATACGCTTAGAGCGACGTATGGGGACGTTACAGCCAGAAAAAGCACAGCTTCCGAGAGAAGCTGTCGCTTTTTCAGCGGGGGAGAGCAATCAGTGATCGGGCACCATAGCCCGATTCACTGATTGCCAGGCTAACGAACCGCGGCCGGGAGCACGCGTGCACGCGTGCGATCGGTCGCGGGAGCGCGCGGACGTGCACATGGCCTCCTGGGCGTAGCTACTATGTCCTGGAGGCCAAAGTAGTTAATAAAGCAGAAGAAACTTGTGATAATTCAGCTTTATGTGAACATCTGTGGTTACCCACAATGCACCGCTACTGAATATGCAAATTATCTCTGTATGCCCTTTTTAAGAAGGCAAAGCACACCAAGCATTGCTTTTTAGTAGTAGGGCTTTTCTGTCTGTTTTAGTCCCCTATACATTCCTAGTGGTTTTGGGCCCCCAAGCTTCTTGGATAAAAGTATTATGCATTAACATGTTGAAATAAAGTAGATGATGTTTAGCAGACAATTGTGGATTTGTTCATATTACTCTGTTCTTCTCAATGACATCATATTCCACCCACTGTATCAATACATAGGTCTGAATATGGACTATATTGTAGATAATGGTTCAAGAACCACTAACTCAGTCTTCAATGTGGGACACACCAGGAATCTGGAAGAAGAAAGCAGTGATTGTGATGGTGGTTTGTAAAGAAGACGTGAGTGACGTGTAGTGCAGTCTTATGATTACTTTCATTTTTTGAGCCACGGGTCAGGATCACATTAAGGTCAGTCTGTCATGAAGCCACAATCCTGTTTTGGAAGCCACTGATGGATGAAGTCACTTCTCTGCTCAGGAGCTGAAAGTTGGCTTTGAAGCCATGGAGTGCAAGATGTTCAGAGTAACTGCCCTAAAAGTGGTGTTCAGTCCAGAGGTGGAAAATGTCAGAAACATCTGACGCAGCTGTTTTTCTTCATTTCAGAATCATTTTAAAACTGGGCTTCAAGTGAACAGAGGCTTAGATTGTCATCTCATCTACTTGTTTCTACTAAAACAATACGTTCCCTATGCTTGAATTCATTTAAGGAAACCTGAAGTCAGAGGATGGACTATGTAGGGTGCCTTGGCTAACCTCCTTTTAAAGTATGCTATTAGATCCTCAGACTTTAATAACTTCAAATATGCAAATTAGTTGTTCTGACTTCACTGACTGTGCTCTACTTCTGCGTGTGCTTAGGAGCTCATGTTTAGGAGCATATAAAGCTTCTACATTTGCACAGTTTCAGATATTCTTTATTTATGACTTTTATCCCACCATTTATTTCATCTTACAACCTGCTGAAGAGCCACTAAGCAAAAATCATCTATAAAAAGTTGACAGTGGAGGAAACGACTTTTGTGCCATTTTTTTGGCTTGCTGGGTGCTAAGAAGGCATTATGTGGTACTGTAGATGTGTCTTACACCTGTGAAGGGGTGTAACTACAGGGGAGCAGACCCTGCGCAGGTGGGCACAGAGCTGTAAGGGGGCCGCATCTACTACTTCACTTCCTCCAATAAATGGGTCAATCCTTCAGATCAGGTGATTTTTACGGCTATAGTTGTGTAAAAATTATGATGTCCACACTTGTTTTATGGCCCTTGTGAGATGAGCCGCCAGGCTGTGAAGGTCCCCAGGGGTAGGCAAAGGAAAGGGTGTAAACATTGGGGACCCCATCAAAGTCTCACTGGGGGGGGGGGGATTTGTAGTTACGCCCCTGTGATAATGAGAGCTAGATTTACATCCCAGGATAGTAACCCTAAGGCCCGTACACACGCTTGATTTGTAGGAACGACGGGTCCGTCAGACACTCCCGCTGGGCGGGCGTTACAGCACGGATCGTTCAGAAACAGCCTTATCAGTCTGCCTGACAGACTGTACACACGCCGGACTGTCGCTGTAACGCCCGCCCAGCGGGAGGGTCTGACGGACCCGTCGTTTCTACAAATCAAGCGTGTGTACGGGCCTTTAGACTGCACCTGCTAATACCACGCCCAGGCTACATCCCTGCTAAGCAAGCAGAAGGCAAACTGAACAGTTTTTCTCTTCTTTAAAATTAGTGCTACACACCTCCACAGTGACTGTTTGCTTCTGATGCTCACACACATCTCACATAAATTTGAGTTGTGCCAGTGGATTGAGTGTATTTTTTAGGGGCTGACAATATAATCCCTGCCATAGTTCATTGTAGTTTAGGGTAATTTTTTGTGAGAAGCCAATTAACTTATCTATATGTTTTTGGGAAGTGGAAGAAGAGCAGAATGCCTAGAGGAAACCCACACAGACATGGGGAGAACATACTCCATGCAGATAGTGCCCTGGCTGAAGTGTCCTTCTATGGCCAATGTCTGTCTTAAAAGGATCTTTGCAAAGCTGATGCCATTTAAGGATCATTCTCTGTTCTCTAGAATGAAGTAACACTGAATTCTCCATGTACTGTGTATACCAACTATTGTATGCAGACGTGGCGGAAAGCTACAGCGTGAGACAGCATTTACAAACATAGCCAGATCTCTACTCCTTCCTCATCATGGATCAAAGATGTACAATTTAATCTTCTGACTACGTTTGCGTTAAGACTTTGTTGCTCAAAAACTGAGGGAAGTTTCTCATAAAGTCTTGTTAGGTTGCTCAAACACAGCTGGTAAAACTCATGTAAGGTGAGTAACTGTTTGTGTACTTTCTGTCATACAGACCTTTGTTAACAAGCACAGTTCACAAACAGTACAGGATTATTCCTTCCGTGTTTGATCTTTCAGCAATAGCTGTGACAGATTTCCCAATAAACATTTCCATGTAGTATTCTACATAATTACACATGTCAAAAACGCAAGCAAGGCAAGTAAGAAGTCTGGGAAAAGTTATTTTCCTGCTTGACATCACCACTTCATTTCCTGCTTGATATCGGTACATTATCAATACGCACAATGCACTTTAGGTAAATACGTTACAAAAAGGAATGTAGATTTTCAGATGGGAAATGTCATGGGGATAGACATATGCCAAAAATGTCCTGTAACCATTCAACATTCATACAGGTGCAATAACTGACTATGGGCCTAATTTACTAAGGTTTTCCTGAGATGTGGATTATTGGAAAACATAAGTGACCTTGCAAATGCATCCTGGATTTATTGACAAAACCTTGAACTTTGGCTGCTTTGTCTTCCACAGTCCGCTGAGTCAGATCCTCACCTAACCTATCTACTATTATGTTTCCTTGCTGTCAGTTATCCTCCCACCCACCTCCACTCTCCATAGAACAGTATGTGCAGCAAGCATACAGTTCAATACTCAAATTCATATGTAATGGCAATAAAGTCCCACAAACTCCACAACATGAAGTGCTTTGCAACATTCTTCCTTGGGATGTGGCAGTGCACTAGTAGTATTGAAGTGAGCTGTGTCGGGATTCTCAGGAAGCAATGAGGTGGAGGCTAGGTAGCAACAGGTGACCTTACACTGTCGGGACAACGCATGATTCTGGAGGAGCCAGCCGAGGCCACCAAACCGGGGAGAGTCCATACTTAAAACTCTATGCTGTTTTACAAGTCATTTTGTTTGAGTGCAATATCCTTTTATATTATTAAATAGTTTTACAGTATTAAGCTATGAGAGGTTTTTATTTGAGGTTGTCATATTTTGGCCATGAAAGGGATATTGAAGTTGGAATAGGAAGTGGATTGTATCTCATTGTGGAGGTCGGGGGTGACCAAAAATATCCCCAAAGCGCTACTAGACCCTGTTGGTCATTGCATCTGGTGAGTGACTTCAGACTAGGTTTGGTGGAGGGGTAGTGTGATATCTTATGCAAGAAAAGGAGTAAGTGTGCTCTCTATGTATCTCTCCAGTGGCCACTGAAGAAGAGAGCACACTTCACTCGTGCAGACTGGCTGCGACTGACCAAAGTAATGGGACCCAATACCGGAGCTGCAGGCAGCGGAGGACAGCGGTGTGGGAGAGATCCGTGCGCATGGGGCTGGAGGAAGCCCCAGGTATGCATGGCCGGATTTCTGGCAAGGCCACATAGGCCACGGCCTAGGGCACCAGATAAACAAGGGGCGGCCTGCAGGCAGTGGGCATTATTTGCAGGGCATTATTTGCAAGTGTCCAAACAAATGAAAGGGGTCAGGATAACTGCACTATTAGTAACAGCTGGCATCTGCCTGTGCAGTGCTACAGGCAGCTGCAGTCGGTTAATTAAATGTTTGTGAACAGTGTGTGACTAGCAAAAAGCCAGACCTTGTCCAATGATATAGCAGCAGCTGCAGGCAGTTACAGAAGGCTGGATCTCACGCACTTGGTGTGGGGGATGAAAGGACCAGGGGCAGCACCAGCAAATAGTACAGAATACAGAAGGCAGCCTCTCACAGTACCCATTTCTTAATTATTGATTGGCCAGCGCTGTTACCCTGGAGACAGCAGTGGGTACAGGACTCACTTTTACGTGTTGCTGACCCCACCCAATGTCCAATTGTGATCCACTTTTGACAATGTGTGTGTGGTGGACGACTCCCACCACGCCCATCACCTGTAAATCGCTTGATTGACCAGTTACCCCGTGTGACAAGATTGATTCACTTCACGTTGCCATGGAGACCTCGGCACTAGCCACAATAGTGGACACCAGTGGCCCAAAATTTTTTTTGTGTGTGTGTGTGTGGAGAGAGGTGGTAGGATACGGTTTCGGTTGGGGCGGCTGGTAATAGTCGGCCTTGGGCGGTAAGAAGTACAAATCTGGCCCTGCAGGTATGTATACATTTTTTTTTATTATTTTTCATCTCTGGTACACTTTAACCTCTTTCCCGCCTCTTCCTGATGCCCAACCCTAACTTTTCCTCCTAAACATTAACTTCTGCCCCATGTTAAAATTTTCCTGATGCTTAATCCTAACCCCCCAACATTAACCTCTACCTAATGCGTAACCCTAACCTCCCCACCAACCCTCTTCTTATACCTATCAGCCTATCACCATATCACCTCCATTGCATCCACTTAGCCACCCGTCACCTGTCCTGCCAACCACAGCATCTACCCTCCATATCAATTCTCACTTACTACTTCCACTGTATCCAGCCCATTTCACCTCTCATGCTCACTACCTGCTCACCCTTCACTTATTCTCACCATCATGCCCATTCTCATATCACCTCTACTGACCCTGAAATCCTGCCCACATACCAGACATCTATGCTTTAGATCATTTCAATGTCAACTTTAAAGGGGACCAGAGGTGGGAGACATACGGAATCTGACATATTTATTGCCTCATTTTACATTGCCTGGCAGTCCTGCTGATCCTCTGTGCTAATACTTTCAGCTGTAGACCCAGAACAAGCATGCAGGTCAGATGTTTCTGACAAAAATCTGACATGATAAGCTGCATGCTGGTTTCAGGTGTGATCCAAACACTAAAGAACAGAAAGATCAACTGGATACCAGGCAACTGGTATTGTTTAAAAGTAAATACATATGGCAGCCTGTATTCCTCTAACCTCAGATTCCTTTTAAATTCAAATTTCATAGTAAATACAAACTTGTTCTGGCAGTTCTATAAATCAGCTGTCATATATTGTACGGTTTCTCACTTTTAAGTTTAAACGTTTAACTTGATCTGGCAAAAAAAAAAGAAAAGAAAAAGAAAAAAAAACCACTACAAACTTATACTTGAAATGTGTATAATAAGATTAAAATGCATTGAGTTATGTCACATGCTGGGATGTTTGTCTTATGATCCTCAGTAATTAAATTGGCATTCCATCTTATGGGGGATAGATGTACTTGTTCTCGGGAAGTGCTGACATGACAAGAATACGCCATACTGCTTAAGAGGAGATAACAAAGGAGGCTGCCGTCACAAAGCTGCAACATGTTGTGGCATAGAACAGAAGACTTCAGTTTTTAACCATGTTTCCATCTTTTTTAGACGCATGGATTAAATTAAAGAAAGATTTCTCCTTTCCAGGTCTTTCAGTAAGCCCTTCCAAGCTATCCATGGTGAAGCATCACTCAAGATTTCACTTTGTGGTCTTGAATCACTCAAGACTTTTAAGCAAACATGAATTACTAGCGTACACTGTTCTATATTAGATTGTGTTTTCTTTTTAAACCACACGGGCAAGTCATGTGACGTTTCACTGCAGCCAGCATTGTTTTTTATTCTTACTAGTGCTGGAATTTTATCTTAGACACTTTTGTATTGTGCTCTCTTTTTTTCCATTCAGTATAAATAAACTATGAAGTATGTTCATCCATAAACAGTAGATTGACTTAAAAGTAAAGCAGTCCTTTGCCTTACGGCACTACTGCTTAGGGCATGTCTGTTTTTAGGAGTTAGTGTTCTCTGCCTTCATTAATAAGAGGAGAGCATTCTTTATCAATGATATTAATATTAATGTTAAAATATTTATGGTAAACTAATAATTACAACCTTAAGGGGTATGCGCTGAGCCATAAGCATAATGCATATTAAAATGCCTCAATACCAACAATTTTGACATTCTGCTATGCATATAATCATTCATGTAATAAAATCCTTAAAATATTCAGCATATAAAACTGCTCTGCCAAGCTACTTTTCAAAACTAGTCAATTCTCATCACTCAACCAGGGCAGCTGATGAGCACAGAGATCTCCCTAGTCACTTGGCCTCATCCACCAGATAAAGGGTCTGATGCATGAAGGGCCAGGAATTAATCATGCCAGTCCTAATGCCAAGGGAGCGCTGCCCGGTATTTTGTTAGTGCTACACGTGTTACTGGGGCAATGGGCGCATTGCTATGGGATCTAGAGATGGCCCGAACGGTTCGCCGGCGAACAGTTCCAGGCGAACTTCCGGGGGTTCGCGGAGAAACGCGAACTTTACTGGAAGTTCGATTCGCCCCCATAGGGCACCATTAGGGTCAACTTTGACACTCTACATCACAGTCAGCAGGCACATTGTAGCCAATCAGGCTACACTCCCTCCTGGAGCCACTCCCCCCCCTTATATAAGGCAGACATTACTGACCATTTTACTCACTCATTTGCCTGCAGTAAATAGAGAAGGGACAGCTGCTGCAGACTCTCTCATAGGGAAAGATTAGTTAGGCTCTTGTAGGCTTCTTAGCTTGCTCCTTGCTGATTCTTATTGCTAAAATAGCACCCCACAACAGCTCTAATCTAATAACAGAGCTAATCTTGTTCTTGTGATCTATTTTTTTTTTCTGTTCCCCACTGGCACTTGTGTTGCATAGACAGCCTTGATAATTCATACTGTGTGTGCCACTGTCAGGCCCAGCACATTCAGTGACTGTGTGTGTGACAGGTGCACATTAACCATCACTGCATCTACCTACCTGTTGTTCACTGTGCATCCACCCACCTACGTGAGCTAAGCGCACGCAGTGTCACTGTGCTTGTCTGCTACCTGTCTGTGTGTGACACGTGCACATTGTAATATCCATTACTGCATATAGCTAGCTACCTGTTGTTCACAGTGCACCCACCTACCAACGTGAGTTGAGTGCCTGCAGTGTCACTGTGCCTGTCCGCTACCTGTCAATGTGTGACAGGTGCACATTGTAATACCCATTACTGCATATACCTACCTGTTGTGTTTAGTGCACCCATCCCATCTCATCACTGCATATACCTACCTGTTGTGTTTAGTGCACCCACCTCATCACTGCATATACCTACCTGTTGTGTTCAGTGCACCCACCTCTTCACTGCATATACCTACCTGTTGTGTTCAGTGCACCCACCGCATTTTTGCATATACCTACCTGTTGTGTTCAGTGCACCCACCTACCTAGGTGAGTGCACGCAGTGTGATATACCACTCCGTGCATACCTGTTAACTGCACCTGTGTGACTGCACATTGTATTAGTCAAGTCAGTGTATACCTTTCAGTTGAATGGATGGCAGACTTGCCCTCCATATCATATTCTCGTTAAAGGATTTCAAGTTGATTCATCTCATATACAGCAGGGCCTCGAAAGTTCTCCTGTATTGTTATTTTTGGTCACTACCTCGGGACGGGCATGCCATGCCTGCTGCCTTCCTTGGATGTGTGGTAGCCATTCCTGCTCCTTTGCCCACAGCGTGCCTGCTGCCTTCCTTGGATGTGTGGTGGTGGTAGCCGTTTCTTAGGCTCCCACTCCGGACCGGAATTGAACCAGGATTCCCTGGCCATTACCAGTGGTCACTCACAATGGCAGACTTGCCCTCCATAAAAGATTCTCGTTGCAGGTACTGAACAGCAAGCAGAACAAGTATTTAACAAAATAGATGTAAGCTTTAACAATGGTAGAGAAAGAACCATTGAAAGTTGATAAGGCAGTCAGACATAACCTGATATCACTGAAGAAGAGCAATCTTCGCCATGGTGCACACCAGTCCAGTACGGCCTTCACTACGAAAACAGCTGTCTGCGGTGCGTTACACAGTGAGTTTGGTGTGTCAGTGTGAAGCAGTACTCTCATTACACACCCTGATTGATGTATACACATGCAAGATGTTTTAAAGGACTTTAGGCCTGCAATTCAGCATTCAATGTGATTTCTGCCCTTAAAATGCTGCTTTGCATCAAATTGCGATTTTTCCCCTGGACTTTTGGCATCTATCCCACTCCGCCATGCCCCCCTCCAGGTGTTAGACCCCTTGAAACATCTTTCCCATCACTTTTTGTGGCCAGCATAAATGTTTCTAGTTTTCAAATTTCGCCTCCCCATTGAAGTCTATAGCGGTTCGCGAAGGTTTGCGCGCATCGAACATTTGGCAAAGGTTCGCGAACCGAAAATCCGAGGTCCCGGCCATCTCTAATGGGATCACATGCGTGATGCTAATAGAGTAATGGGCGTTGCTCCCCTGGCACTAGGACTGGTAAAATTGCTGCTTCTTCATGGGTAAAAATTACTGGCCATTTTAGGTTCGCGAACATCCGCAAACTGTTCGGTTTGCGCAAACTTTTGCGAACCGCAATAGACTTCAATGGGGATGCGAACTTTGAAAACTAGAAACATTTATGCTGGCCACAAAAGTGATGGAAAAGATGTTTTAATGGGTCTAACACCTGGAGGGGGGCATGGATGAGTGGGATAGACGCCAAAAGTCCCATGGGGAAACTCTGGATTTGACGCAAAGCAGTGTTTTAAGGGCAGAAATCGCATTGCATGCAGGACTAAAGTGCTTTAAAACATCTTGCATGTGTATACATCAATCAGGGAGGGTAATTAGAGTACTGCTTCACACTGACACACCAAACTCACAGTGTAACGCACCGCAAACTGCTGTTTGCATAGTGACGGCCGTGCTGGACTGGTGCACACCGTGGCAATAGCGGTTTTCAAGCCCATATCGCCGGGCTGTGGTAGCTCAATGATAGAACAACCGTGACTGTCCAGCTGATCAAATTTGGTCTGTCCACAATGAAGCAACGACCTTATTATCTTCTTGTATGTAGGTAGGCATAGGTAGGTGCCCCAGCAGTTAGCTAGGCATAGGTAGGAGTCCCAGTATAGGTAGGTAGGCATAGATAGGTGTCCCAGTATAGGTAGATAGGCATAGGTAGGTGCCTCAGTAGTTAGCTAGGCATAGGTAGGAGTCCCAGTATAGGTAGGTAGGCACATGTAGGTGCCCTAGTATAGGTCGGTAGGTAGGCATAGGTACAGTGGCGTAGCTAAGGACCTGTGGGCCCCGCTGCAAGTTTTACAATGGGGCCCCCCTAGCACTCTATACATAATTGATATGATGCACCAAAAAATGGCAACTACATCATTAGAGGTGCAAGAAGGGGATGGGGAACAGTTTGTTAATGATTACCACTATTCAAAGTTTCTATAGAAGTGATTATTATGAGCACAGGACCAATAGAGAGCTAATATTGTAGTTGAGGGAGAGCCCTTCGGGGCCCCTCTGGCCCAAGGGCCCTGATGTGGCCGCTACCTCTGCAACCCCTATTGCTACGCCCCTGCATAGGTAGGTGTCCCCGTATAGGTAATTAGGTGCCCCAGTAGTTAGGTAGGCATAGGTAGGTGTCCCAGTATAGATAGTTAGGCAGGGCCTGGCTGGCACAGTAATAACAATTACCAAGGTCCAGCTGCAACAGATAGGGCTGTATAATGTCAGTGTCAGTGGGCAACACAAAAAAAAAACCACATCAGGAGAACATTAGCTCTAAAAAGAGCTGTTGAGGGGTGCTATTTTAGCAAAAACAATCAGCCAGGAGCAAGTTAACAAGCCTACAAGAGCCTAACTAATCGTTTCCTATGAGAGTCTGCCAACAGCTGCCCCTTCACTAAGTAATGCAGGCACACGAGTGAGTGTAAAGCTCGGGGCTGCCTGCCTTTTATAAGGAGGGGGGGGGGGAGTAGCTCCAGGAGAAAGTGCAGCCTAATTGGCTACAATGTGCCTGCTGACTGTGATGTAAAGGGTCAAAGTTGACCCTAATGGCGCACTATGGGGGCGAATCGAACTTGCGCAAAAGTTTGCGTTACATGGCGAACGCGAACCACCGAAAGTTCACCTGCAACCGTTCGCATGCGAACCGTTTGGGCCATCTCTAAATTGGATCTGCAGCGCAGCGCACGGTAGCGCAGATGGCATGTGATCGTATGCATTGCCTTCCGATCGCACAGCCATCTGCGCTGAATGATCTGAACGAGCCCTCAGTGGACTGAAAGAAATGACACTCAGGCCTTCTGTGTTTCAAAGCTTTATTGAGGTGGAGTGCACTTGGCTGGAGCCTGTAAGACAACAGGGAAGCACTGCCACTATCTGGGATACTGCCAGGCCACCAGCCCACCTCTTCCACAGTCAATCTTTGCACTCACAAAATATTATAAAACAGTGATCATATAGTGGATTTACATAGAAAAATAACATGAAAATAACAGCAACATACCTGTAACAGGGAAACACTGCCACTGTCTGGGATACTGCCAGGCCACCAACAGATCTATATCATAACAGGCAGTCATTATATTACATTTCTACATATATGTTACAGGATATATAGATATAACAAAGCATACAGGAAAATGAACAAGAGAAAACATTTTACAGAGATATTGCGGCAGGGTGATGTGGAACACTGCATGTCTCATACAGCAGCCAGGAAGAGCACATGGCTCTCTAACTTACATCATCTACTCAGCCTAGCATGTACTGCAGGGCCTACAGGCTGCTAAAAAGCACACATACACCTCTTTACATTCTACAGAACTATTATGAGTATATATCATAACCAGAGGCGTAGCTAAGGCTTTCAGCGCCCGGGGACAAAGACTATTAATGCGCCCCCTAAGGGGAAGGCTGCGCCAAAAAGGGGTGTGGCCATATAATACATGTGGGCATGGTTATGGGTGGAGCCAAATGTACAGGTAGTTAGCAGGCTCACGCTCACCCACCCTCCCTCAGTATGTACCTTCCAGCATGTTCCAAGACAAATTCAGCAATCATGAGCCCCCTCCCCCCCTCCCATCAAGACAAATTCAGCAATCATGAGGCCCCCAACATGACCAACTCAGCAATCATGAGGCCCCCAACAAGACAAATTTAGCAATCATGAGGCCCCCAACAAGACAAATTCAGCAATCATGAGGCCCCCAACAAGTCAAATTCAGCAATCATGAGGCCCCCAACAAATCATGAGGCCCCCAACACGACAAATTCAGCAATCATAAGGCCCCCAACAAGACAAATTCAGCGATCTTGAGGCTCCCAACAAATCATGAGGCCCCCAACAAGACAAATTCAGTGATCTTGAGGCCCCCAACAAGACAAATTCAGCGATCTTGAGGCCCCCAACAAATCATGAGGCCCCCAACAAGACAAATTTAGTAACCATGAGGCCCCCAACAAGACAAATTCAGCAGTCATGAGGCACATAAATAGACAGCATTTCACATAAATAGGCAGAATGCCCCCTTAATATGGTAGACACCTCTCACTTGGCAGCAGTTCCCCAAAATACACTCAATCCGACAGCAGTGGTTCCCCAAAAATAGGTAGCCCCAGGTCTATAAGTGTCCCCAGAATAGGTGGCCAGCAGTATAGATGTCCCCAGAATAGGTGGCCAGCGGTATAGATGTCCCCAGAACAGGTAGCCAGGGGTAGAGATGTCTACAGAACAGGTAGCCAGGGGTATATGTGACCAGTATATGTAGCCAGGTGTATATGTGCCCAATATGTGTAGCCAGGTGTATATGTGTCCAGTATGTGTAGTCAGGGGGTATATGTGCCCAGTATATGTAGGCAGGGGGTATATGTCCCCAGTATATGTAGGCAGGGGGTATATGTCCCCAGTATATGTAGGCAGGGGGTATATGTCCCCAGTATATGTAGGCAGGGGGTATATGTCCCCAGTATATGTAGCCAGGGGGTATATGCGCCCAGTATATGTAGGCAGGGGATATATGCGCCCAGTATATGTAGGCAGGGGGTATATGTCCCCAGTATATGTAGGCAGGGGGTATATGTCACAAGTATATGTAGGCAGGGGGTATATGTCCCCAGTATATGTAGGCAGGGGGTATATGTCCCCAGTATATGTAGGCAGGGGGTATATGTCCCCAGTATATGTAGGCAGGGGATATATGTCCCCAGTATATGTAGGCAGGGGGTATATGTGCCCAGTATATGTAGGCAGGGGGTATATGTCCCCAGTATATGTAGGCAGGGGGTATATGTCCCCAGTATATGTAGCCAGGGGGTATATACGCCCAGTATATGTAGGCAGGGGATATATGCGCCCAGTATATGTAGGCAGGGGGTATATGTCCCCAGTATATGTAGGCAGCGGGTATATGTCCCCAGTATATGTAGGCAGGGGGTATATGTCCCCAGTTTATGTAGGCAGGGGGTATATGTCCCCAGTATATGTAGGCAGGGGATATATGTCCCCAGTATATGTAGGCAGGGGGTATATGTCCCCAGTATATGTAGGCAGGGGGTATATGTCCCCAGTATATGTAGGCAGGGGGTATATGTCCCCAGTATATGTAGGCAGGGTGTATATGTCCCCAGTATATGTAGGCAGGGGATATATGTCCCCAGTATATGTAGGCAGGGGGTATATGTTCCCAGTATATGTAGCCAGGGGGTATATGCGCCCAGTATATGTAGTCAGGGGGTATATGAGCCCAGTATATGTAGTCAGAGGGTATATATGCGCCCAGTATATGTAGTCGGGGGTATATGTGCCCAGTATATGTAGGCAGGGGGTATATGTCCCCAGTATATGTAGGCAGGGGGTATATGTGCCCAGTATATGTAGGCAGGGGGTATATGTCCCCTGTATATGTCGGCAGGTGTGTCCCCCAGCAGGAGGGGAGCAGCGCAGTGGAGGGAGAACTATGGGCACAGTGGGGAGGGGCGGATGTCTCCCGGCCCCTTATCTCACCTTAGGGGCTCTCCCTCCCTCGCTGTCCCCTCCACAACTAATGTCCGTCTGGGTGGTTGGCAGCGGCGGGCAGGACTTACCTGCGTCTCGTAGCAGGGCCGGATGGATCTGCCGCTACTCTAGTCCAGAGCAGCGGCTGCAGGACCCGAACTTCCGGCGCTGGAGCGAGACGGAGGTAAGTCCCGCCCGCCGCTGCCAGCCACCCGGACATTAGTTGTGGAGGGGACAGCGAGGGAGGGAGAGCCCCCTAAGGTGAGAGAAGGAGGGGGGAGATGGCCCCCCTTCTCCACCGCTGCTCACAGCTCTCCCTCTTCTCTGCGCTGCTCCCCTCCCAAAAAAACCCCAAAACCCTGCTTTTGGGCAAAGTAATTTCTTGGGGATAAGCTATATTATCCACTGCAAGGGGCACCTGTCCTACCCCGACCCCCCCTAGCTCCGCGCCTGATCATAACTTTTTACAACAGATAAATTAACTTAAGCTTCAGAGACCCTAGACAGAGATCCTACCTCTTCCACAGTCAATCTTTGCACCGAGGAGACCAAACCAACTGGTGGAATACACAGGGAGCTTTCTGGAAGAGTCCATTGCTAAGATTCAGCCTGTTAACACTTCCCTCAGTTTTAGCTAATAACACATTTAAAGAGGTTTATTTTGCCCATCCTGACATTCTATTAACAGCTTTTAAACAAATTAAACTATATTTATCAAGTGTACATTTCTGCAGCTCCTGCATGTTGGTATGATGCTAGCATACCGGATATTTGGTGAAACTTGGGGCTTGATTCACTAACCGGCTGCCTTGTAAACGAAAATGGCGCATCGGGTGTCTCCAGAAGCGGCGTATCAATGTGCACCGCGCACTAATACCGGCCAGCTGCGCTGCACGCGATGTGGGTGGTCCTGTGGGCACAAACCACAGAACACTGTGGTTTGCGCCCACAAACTGTTAAGGCCTCCTAACTGGCTTAGCGCCGGTTAGTGAATCGAGGCCTTTATGTGCCTAAAATTCACTGTGCTACATATGGTCACAAATGAATTCAGTCTTTTAAAAGGAAGAACAAATTATAAAATAGCTGTCAGGTCTTTAAAAAGCCAAGAGGACTATTTTTTAAACTGGCCAGTTCACACTATTCATTACCATTTGGTTTATCGATTGTAGTTTGCGATATTGATATCTGGTGGTATTGCTTGCCCCTCAGTGTGTGCTAGACCCTTGGTTTTAAGTAATATTTGTCATTTTAGATAATTCTGTGAGAAATAAAACTGACATACTCATCTTCCTTTCCTTTTTCTTAATGTCTTCACAATTTGTAAATGTTGATAAAAACAGGGACTGGAAGTCTGCTCAATAATTCAACAGTCACTTATGTAGATATATATGCAGCCAAGGTGGCAAAGATAGGAAGGCAGTAAGAGTACACTCACCTCTTTCCTAAAGCCAACCAAGCCGCATGCCCTCTAACATTGGGGAGTGCCTTGCAGTGGATAATATAGCTTATCCCCAAGAAATTACTTTGCCCAAATGATTAGGAACAATGGCCTCTTTCCCACTTTTGTATCACCTTGAGAAGGAGGGGAGAGTGATAATTACTTTTTGTGAAACCTGGAAGGGCATTTTACATGGAGCCCCAAGATATCTGCCCCATCCTCACCTAGTCACAAAGGGTTAAAAGTACAAAAAAAACACCCTACAAAAGCCTCGAAAGAAACATGAGTGAGAAAATGTCTCTAGACAGAAATACATTTTTTTTATTTAGGTCTCATGCTGTAATACAAGCCATAACAGGTATCCAAATCATTGTATTCATCTAGGGTCTTCATGAAGATTTCATCTGTAATCTTGTCTCTTCAGCAGCAAAGAGTTGCTCTGATCTTTTTCAGATCTTGATAACTAATGGCTTAACCACTTTACCCCCACAGCTGCGGATATCTCCGCCCCTTTTTGCACCCTGTCAACACCAGGGACGGAGATATCCACACATTCCGCCGCTACCGCCGCTGTCCGCGCTCCCGCTCGCTCATGCGTGCGCACCCGCGCTCGTGCACACCGCCGGCCGCTCGCCTGGAGATCAATGAATGGGAAAAACCATTCCCGTTCGTTGATCTAAGCCCCCCGCATTGATCGGCTGCTTCTATGAGAAGCAGCGCGATCATTGTGGAAAAAAAAAAGTTTCCCAATCTCATTGCTCTTCCTGTAAGCGTCCTTCCAACGCTTATAGGTCGCATGAGCAAAAGGTTACTGTGGCCATCTTGTGGCCAAATAGTAAAACTACACCGTAAAGCATTTTTCCTATACAAATACATTAGTTTTACACTGTAAATTAACTCATTACCTCCCACACTCCCCAATTTTATTTTTTTTGTAATAAAAAAAAAAATTACAATAAAAAAAAAATACATAAATAGTTACCTTAGGGACTGAACTTTTTAAATATTTATGTCAAGAGGGTATAACACTGTTACTTTATAAACTATGGGCTTGTAATTAGGGATGGACGCAAAACTGAAAAAAATGCACCTTTATTTCCAAATAAAATATTGGCATCAAACATTGTGATAGGGACATAATTTAAACGGTTTTATAACTGGGACAAATGGGCAAATACATTTCATGGGTTTTAATTACAGTGACATGCATTATTTAAAAACTATAATGGCCAAAAACTGAAAAGTAATGAATTTTTTCCCACATTTTTTCCTATTTTTCCATTAAAACAAATTTAGAATAAAATAATTCTTGCCATAATGTCCCACCTAAAGAAAGCCTAATTGGTGGTGTAAAAAACAAGATATAGTTCATTTCATTGTGATAAGTAATGATAAAGTTATAGACGAAAGAATGGAAGGAGCGCTGAAAAGTGAAAATTGCTCTGGAGTTTCAGGGGTAAAACCCCTCAGTTGTGAAGTGGTTAAAGTGATCCTTAAGTCGATCAAAAAAAATGAGATTTACTCACCTGGGGCTTCCCTCAGCCCCCTGCAGCCGATCGGTGCCCTTCGCAGTCCCGCTCCGATGCTTCTGCACCCGCCGGCGAACACTTCCTGTTTGGCCATCACCGGCCGACAGGCATGGGAACGCGAGTGTTTCTTCGCGTCCCGGCCATAGTATCGCCCCCTATGCTGTTATTGCGGCCTCCCGCAGACGACCAGTTTACGCCAATCAGCGTTAGCTGGTCGTCAAGAGGTTAACATCACACTGATATGTAACCCTTTTAAATTGGGAATAATAATATGAGACACAAGGAAAGCTCTATTTTCCATTAGTACTTCACCCACAATTAAATATCTCATACATTTTTTTCCAGTTCAGGTTTGGTTAAAGAAAACAATTTTTCAGTAATTTTAAATGCCTGCCAGATATCCCTATATTACATTATAATTTCCTATAAAGTTACCATTTATGGCTAATTATTTACCCAAGGAATCACCAGAGTCAAATAATATTTAAAAATGAAAGTGATAGTACAGAATTATTGTAACTTTTTTAAAGAGTAAAATCAGTGTCAGGGTCCTGTTAACATTCCATCTAGTCCTTTATCCAGGTTTCTGCTTGGGGAGCAAAGAAAAGTAGAGCTGAGTACATATACTCTCCATTCCTCCCTTCTTGAACTATATCAAGTCACAAGTTTTGGTGGGTGGGGGCAGTTATACTGCTTCTTTGTCTACAGACAATAAAAGCAGACCTGAACCCAGAACGTCCTCTCTGCTCTAAAAGATACACAGCACCATAATAACCTTTAAACAAAAAAATATTTCTTTGTTACACCTGAAACTAAATCTGCACTGTTTCTACTTCCTGATTCATGGAAGCAGACATATTGTTAACATATGGTATTCAAATGGCCTTATCTGCTATCTCTGCCAAGGCAGTCATGTGACACAGGGAAGAGATCGGATTACAATTTGTGATTAGACACAAATAGGGGGATTAAACCGGCTAAACTCTCTAAATACATACAGGGTGCATTCTTCTATGTATTTCTTCTGTCCTGAGCAAGAGTTCAGGTCCACTTTAAATGATACAAACAAGAGTAATGCAGGTAACACACAGCCAAACCAAACATTAGGTCATAATGAGTGCCCCAATTATTGTAAACCAACCTAACAAGTGTCCTAATAGTTTTAATCCATCTGTGTCAACCTTACCGTAATCCTAACAGGTTAAGGTTTTGCAAAATCCAGGTGGATTGGCTTGATTGGACAATCCATTTCGCTGAATTACAATGATTTAAACATTAGCTATGACCTGGATTATGACATGGAAAATAAAAACTTTTCCCTTCCCAATTAACTTTAAGGAACCTTCAGAATTATCAGTTCATATTTCATGACTAAGTATACACTAGATCCACTCATGCCTAAATTCTACATCTTATACGTTCTGCAGCTTATAACAACTGGTATACATTTCTTCCAACTCATATTCCACAATTGAGTAAATGGCAGAGTTTACTGAACAATAACAGATTTCTTTGAAAGACTGGGATGGTGCTTGAAAGTTAGTGAACCCTTTTCATATTCTCTATTACTTAACATGAATGTAACCTATAACACAGTCTGATTCTTAAGCAAGTTGCAAAAGTAGTTGAATCCAATCAAAATGTAAAAGTCCTAAAGCAAGCGGCTGTTGTGAAGAAT
The DNA here is from genome assembly GCF_040937935.1 of Hyperolius riggenbachi. Lineage (NCBI taxonomy): Eukaryota > Metazoa > Chordata > Amphibia > Anura > Hyperoliidae > Hyperolius > Hyperolius riggenbachi. The sequence goes on from NC_090646.1 coordinate 390,005,230, forward strand.
CCCGCCAACATCCAAGAACTGAAGCTGTCCTGCATGGAGATTCAATGTGCAGGACTGATCAACTGTTACTGAAAACATGCAGATGCCATAAACTCTTTCTTCTGAGTTCTCTCCTAAAAGATAATTCTTCAACTTCTTTTTAAAATATTTTTTGAGAACTTTACAATTGAAAAAGTACCAAATAGAAGACTACACATTGCTATCAACATTAATTAAAGTTTTTTTCTCACTTGCTGGTGGTTTAAAAAGCATTTTATTTACAAGGTGTGAAAATATCACCTAGGAGAAAACTCAAGAGAAAAAGTGGAATTGCATACGAGCTATTGGCCCATACGCAATTCCACTTTTCTCCTGCACTTTCTCCTAGGAGATACTTTTTCATTCTTCAATTTAAAATAACTTTTATTTTATTTTGAGTATTTTGTTGCTTGCTGGTGGCTTAACAGACAGTTTTTTGACAAATTAAAATTATCACCTAGGAGAAAACTCAGGTGAAAACGTGAATTGCATATGGCTCATTGGCCCTTATTCAAGTCTTTTTTTTCTCCTAAGTTTTCTCCTAGAAGATAATTTTTCATCTTCTGTTTAAAATAACTTTTCAGCATTCTGTAATTGAAAAGGTACCAAAAAGTAGGTTAAAAAGTACTGTCAAAAATATCGTAATTACTTGTTTGCTTCAAGGCATTTTATTGAAAAGGTGTGAAAATATCACCTAGGAGAAAATGTAGGAGAAAAAGTTAATTGGATAAGGACCACATCAGCGGAGAGGATCATTGGGAAACCCCTCCCCCCATTGTGCCTCTTTTACAACTCCCGACTGCACAGGATTGCCAATGTCCCCTTACACCCAAGTCACCGCTTCTTAAGTTCTTAAGTCAGCTCCCATCAGGCCATAGGTTTTTGGGCCCTCTCCACCAGGACCTCAAGTCATAGGGACAGCTTCTTCCCCTAAGCTGTAAACCCCAGGAACTCTCCTCATGCCCTCCTCCTTTCCAGTACCCCCTCCTTCCTTAGGGTTGGTCGTTGTTATTGGCAAAATTTATATTGAGTCACTGCCTCTTCAATTACTTACACTGCTGTATATTGTGCTTATCTTATTCTGCTGTATAGCGTGTGTACTCTTTATATTGTGTGCATTCTGCTGTATATTGTCTTTAAAAGTTTTTTGAGTGGGCACTCCTTCAATAGGCTGGGTGCTTGATACATAGGCAATGTCACCAAACGAATCAAGGTCCAGAAGATATCAGCACACCAATGTTGTAAGTGAAACAGCATACTTTATTGTGCTTCAGCTTCCACTGTATGGACCGACAACTGTTTCAGGGGCCACGCAGGGTCCCCTTTATCAAGGCGTGTGGACAATAAAGCATGCTGTTTTGCTTGTAACATTGGTGATCTGATATTTTCTGGACTCTGTTGTATATTGTGTGTGCTACAGTATCTCCTATCTTCTACCCAAGTCCTGTAATGTGCCAAATCCAAACCTGGCAGGTCATTTTTATAAAAAGAATATACAAGATTTTAAAGGGATCACAAACTTTCAATCATCATTGTAAATTATTAAAATTGTCAGATGTTACTGTCAAGGCATACACTACTTTATTGCTAAAAAATATTGGAACACCTGCCTTTACACACACAAAAACTATAATAAAATCATATTGTTAATCTTAAATTCATTTATTATGGAGTGAGCCTGCCTTTTACAGCTAAACAGCTTTAACTATTCTAGAAAGGCTTTCCACAAGTTTTATGAGATTGGTTATTGGAATATTTGACCACTCTTCCATAAAAGCATTTGTGTGGTCTCACATTGGTGTTTGATGAAATGGTCTAAGTCCGTCTCTATTCTAATTCATCCCAAAGATGTTCTATCAGATTTAGGTATGGGCTTTGTGCTGGCTAGTTAAGTTCCTCCACACCAAATTTACTCATGCCAGAAAAGGAAGGAGCTAGCCCCAAATTGTTCCCATAAAGTTAGGATAGTGAAATTGTCCAAAATCTCTTGGTATCCTGAAGCAATTGGACTTCCTTTCACTGGAACTAAAGGCCAACCCCTGAAAAAAACCCCAAACCATGATCCCACCTCCACCCAACTTTACACTTGGCACAATGCTGTCAGGAAAGTGCTGTTCTCCTGGCATCTTCCAAACCCAGACTTGTACATCAGAATGCCAGATAGAAAAGCATAAATCATCACTCCAGAGAACACATCCCTACCGCTGTGGAGTCCAGTGTCATCATGCTTTACACAACTGCATTCGAAGTTTGACGTTTTACTTGGCGATGTAAGGTCTGGAAGCAGCTGCTTGTCTATGGAATCCCATTTTATGCAGCTCTACATGCACTGTTCTTGAACTAATCTGAAGCACATACAAAGTTTGGAGGTCTGTAGTTACTGACTTTTATTGTGAAAATGAAATTTCTGTTTGTGAACAAACTTAGACATCTTTCTTGAGGTGAGCCACCTCTTGAATTTTATTGTAATTAGAGTTGGGCCGAACGGTTCGCCGGCGAACGTGGTTCGCGCGAACTTAGGTGGTTCGCGTGCGGGTACCGCACGCGAACGTTTTGCGGAAGAAGTTCGGTTCGCCCCATAATGCACCTGAGGGTCAACTTTGACCCTCTACATCACAGTCAGCAGGCCCAGTGTAGCCAATTAGGCTACACTAGCCCCTGGAGCCCCACCCCCCTTATATAAGGCAGGCAGCGGCGGCCATTACGGCCACTCGTGTGCCTGCATTAGTGAGAGTAGGGCGAGCTGCTGCAGTCTCTCATATAGGGAAAGATTAGTTAGGCTTAACTTCTTCCTGGCTGCATACCTGTTCTGTTCAGTGAGCCCTCAGCCCACTGCATACCTGTACTGTGATCCTGCCACTGCATACCTGTTCAGTGATCCTGCCACTGCATACCTGTTCTGTGAACCCACCCACCACCACTGCATACCTGTTCAGTGATCCTGCCACTGCATACCTGTTCTGTGAACCCACCCACCACTGCATACCTGTTCAGTGATCCTGCTGCCACTGCATACCTGTTCTGTGAACCCACCCACCACTGCATACCTGTTCAGTGATCCTGCCACTGCATACTTGTTCTGTGAACCCACCCACCACCACTGCATACCTGTTCAGTGATCCTGCCACTGCATACCTGTTCTGTGAACCCACCACTGCATACCTGTTCTGTGAACCCACCCACCACTGCATACCTGTTCAGTGATCCTGCTGCCACTGCATACCTGTTCTGTGAACCCACCACTGCATACCTGTTCTGTGAACCCACCACTGCATACCTGTTCAGTGAACCCGCCACTGCATACCTGTTCTGTTCAGTGGACCCGCCACTGTATACCTGTTTAGTGAACCCGCCACTGCATACCTGTTCTGTTCAGTGGAGTTTGGTGTGTCAGTGTGAAGCAGTACCTTAATTACACTACCTGATTGATGTATACACATGCAAGATGTTTTAAAGCACTTTAGGCCTGTCATTTAGCATTCAATGTGATTTCTGCCCTTAAAACGCTGCTTTTCGTCAAATCCAGATTTTTCCCGGGGACTTTTGGCGTGTATCCCACTCCGCCATGCCCCCCTCCAGGTGTTAGACCCCTTGAAACATCTTTTCCATCACTTTTGTGGCCAGCATAATTATTTTTTTTTTCAAAGTTCGCATCCCCATTGAAGTCTATTGCGGTTCGCGAACTTTAACGCGAACCGAACCTTCCGCGGAAGTTCGCGAACCCGGTTCGCGAACCTAAAATCGGAGGTTCGGCCCAACTCTAATTGTAATACCAATATAAATGTATTACTCCATTGGGAGCCTCTTATGTTTCCACTATTGTGTCACCCTCCATTGGAGGGACGGGACTTTGGTCCCAACCTGTTCCACAGACAGACCTTTTAACTACCCAAGTGCAGGACGGGTGTTCCCTACATGCGCAGAAGGTGGTTGCTGTTTGGAAACCCAGGTTTGTGAGTATCTCACTCACTTTCCAATTATATTGCGCATTTTCCAGATATACTAGAACATGTTGGGCTCCTGCCCTTCTTTTGTGTTTTTTTCTTCAAGGTGACTTGATCCACCCCCTACGTGAATCAATGGATATTTTGGAAATATAGTACAGTAATCTGTACATAGTATTGTAGGTATAGAACCCCTTCAGACTTCACAGATTTAACTGGCAGTGGCTACACAGAATAATTTGTTTACCATCTTTTGAGCCAGGACCTGCAATTCCAATTCATGATCCGGGTAGCCGGGATTTGCTGTGCAATTTTAGACTAATTAAACCCATACAAAGTAATGCCTAACAATTAGTGCCTGACCACTCCAGTACGCTTCTGTCCACTTTTCAGCAACACATCAATGTTACAGATGCTGAAAAGTGAGCAGGAGTGGAAACAAGTGCATTAGTGCGCTCTGACCCTAAACTGTCACACTTTTCCTAATGTCAACTTTCATCCTTAACCAAAACCAGCCACTAATAAGCCCAACATACATAACAAATTAAAAAAAGTATCCATTTACAACTGTGCCAGTAAAATTTGGTAGTGTCACTGCTGGACCTCATTACATATAAAACAATAACACATATTCTTGTGCTTGTAACAATGTGTTTCAGCAGCAATGACAATTTCGGTAACTAGTATCATGTAAGATTTAATGATGCAAAACTCAAGCTGTTCTGATGCAATATAGAATTACATTATGATTACATTTACATCCACGTTCATTTCTTTCTATGTGTGATTCACTAGTCTGACCCTTTTAAAAATGACTGTGCTATTTACAGCCAACCCAAATCTGAAGTGCTGTAGCCCTCTAGAGGCCAAATTCTGTATGAAATAGCAGTAGACATGCACAGCATTAAAAATCACAGCAGCAGCCGCACACATTATCTGTTTTTAAAGACGAGCACATTTAATAAAGCCATGCAGTGCAAAGGCTGAGCCTTGGAAGGAGCTTTGTACATGATAATGTGTGCTGTATTTACTATTTAAACCACCAGTGTCTGTATCTGCAATAAATGAATATTATGAGTATAATGTGGCATCTTATTTAAGGGAAATGTCACTTTCACTAAACGAAAAATACATCTTAATCATCATGATCATAGACTAACGCTACACAATTTTTTTATTTTTTTCTACAATGTAGGCTAGATTTTCCTGCAACATTAGAGACCACCACAGTAAAATTGCACCACACTATTTTGTATATAATACACCCTGCAGCAGTGTTGCACTACTTATCCTAAATCTGAAGGCCAAAACATAAATTCTTAATAAAATTCAGGTAATTCATGTATAAACTTCTGATGCAGGCACTTTTTCACTATATTAAAATAACCTATGAAATTATAGGGCCCGATTAACCTCAAATTTGTGTTGAGAAGGGATTGTGGTCACACTGCTGTCTGTGAAGTGCAGTGCATCCACTGAGGATGTTAACTCAGAAATCTGTAGTTCTTAACCTATTTTGGTTCCTGGACGTAGTTTCTACGTCCAGGACCCATGCGCGCTACCGCGCGCCCCCGCGGCCGATCGCGCGCGTGCACGCGCACTCCCGGCCGCGGATTCGGTAGCCAGGGAATCAATGTATCGGTCTACGGTGCCCGATCATTGATTCCTCTCCCCCGCTGAAAAAGCGACAGCTTCTCTCGGAAGCTGCGCCTTTTCTGGCCGTTCCCTCTGCGATGAGTCACTCTAAGCGTGTGTTACGCTTAGAGTGACGTCATGTAAACAAACTCATGGCCGCCATCTTGTGGCCAAAAAGTAATACTACACCTGTAAAAAAAAATTTTTAAATTAACACACATTTACATTATCAATCTATTGTTTACCTCCCACCCTCCCAAAACTACCCAAATAAAATGTTTACAATAAAAAACAAAACATTACAATAAAAAAAAAACATGTAAATATTTACCTAAGGGTCTAAACTTTTTAAATATCAATGTAAAGATGAAATATTTCTATATTTTTTTATTTTAAACTTGTAAATAGTGATAGATGCAAAACGGAAAAAATGCACCTTTATTTCCAAATAAAATATTGTCGCCATACATTGTGATAGGGACATAATTTTAATAGTGTTATAACCGGGACATATGGGCAAATACAATACGTGAGTTTTAATTATGGAGGCATGTATTATTTTAAAACTATAATGGCTGAAAACTGAGAAATAATGAATTTTTTCCGTTTTTTCTTATTCTTCCTGTTAAAATGCATGTACAGTAAAGTGGCTCTTAGCAAAATGTACCCCCCAAAGAAAGCCTAATTGGTGGCGGAAAAAACAAGATATAGATCAGTGCATTGTGCTAAGTAGTGATAAAGTTATAGGCTAATGAATGGGAGGTGAACATTTCTCACGTGAAAACGACGGAACCTGAATGGGTTAAATACGGCTGGGATCATCATCACCAGGGGCAAACCCAGGATTTTCAAGGGGGGGGGATTCCTTTCGGGAAGCCGCCCACTACCGCGCAGGCGTTTGCCCAGAAAAGAAGGGTGCCACTCTGGGGGAGAGGAGGATGCCAACCTGGGTGGGTAAGAGTGGGTGCCACATTGGCTGGAGTGAAGGGTGCCACTCTGGGGGGAGAGGAGGGAGGAGGATGCCACTCTGGGTGGGTAGGAGTGGGTGGGTAGGAGGGTGCCATTGTGGGGGGAGAGGACAGAGGAGGGTGCCAACATGGGTGGGTAGTAGGGTGCCACTTTGGGTGGGAGAAGGGTGCCACTCTGGGAGGGAGGAGGGTGTAAACATGGGTGGGTGGTAGGGTGTCACTTTGGGTGGGAGAAGGGTGCCACTCTGGGGGAAAATGAGGGGTCCAACCTGGGTGGGTAGGAGTGGGTAGGTGCCACATTGGGTGGGGTGAAGGGTGCCACTCTGGGGGGAGAGAAGGGAGGAAGGTGCCACTCTGTGGGGGTAGACCAGGCATGGGCAAACTTGGCCCTCCAGCTGTCAAGGAACTACAAGTCCCACAATGCATTGCAGGAGTCTGACAGCCACAGTCATGACTCATAAAGGCAAATGCATTGTGGGACTTGTAGTTCCGTAACAGCTGGAGGGTCGAGTTTGCCCATGCCTGGGGTAGACTGAAGGGTGCCAGTGGGGAGAAAGCAAGATCGCGGCACCAGCTGCTGAAGTGTAATGCGGGGAGGGAGGCGACATCCCTCCTCCCTCCCTCTCCATCAATGACCCCCTTCTGAGTTCCCTTGCAGAGAATGCGCAGTGGGCGTTTAGTTTACCTGAGTCTCTGCGCTCCAGCCGGCTTCTTCATTCTACTTCCTGTTTCTCATCATGGGAAACAGGAAATAGAATGAAGCTGGCCGGAGCGCACAGACAGGTAAACTAAACGCTCGCTGCGCGTTCTCTGCAAGGGGAATAAAATGGGGGGCACTTGATGGAGAGGGAGGGAGGAGTGATGTCGGCCTCCCTCCCCGCATTACACTTTGGCGGCTGGAGCCGCGATCTTCCTTTCTCTCCACAGGCGAGGGGGAAAGCAGCAGGGGGGGGAGGGGGGATTCGGGGCATCGGTAACCACCCCTGCATGCGCAGTGATCACTCTATATGCAAGCGTTAAGATTTTTGGTGCTTGAGATGTATATTAGAGCATAACTTAATACACCTGTGTATTTTTTTAAAAATGTAAATATTTGCGACGTGCACAGACAACTGTGAATGTTATTCATTATGTAATTTCTCGCAGATATTTCAAATGAGCTAAATATGGAAAAATGTGGAACCAGAGACAGCAATTAACGTCAGTAATCTTACAGTAGACGGTTTAGGCTACAGTATTGTTCATAGGATTATATACATAGATTAGCTGTGGATTACTTTTACTGTGAAGTGTCATACTTTTTTATGAATAAGCCTATTTTCAAACTTACCCTTGTACTTTTTGGGATTTAACTAGCTTTATTTGACTTCTTCCCTAGAAAACTGTAAATGTAGAAATGTGCAAAGTTTTCCTAACTAGCTTAGTGAAGTTCAGATCATCCATAGGAATTTACATTGTGTTTCCCGCAAGAACATTGGCATTTTTTGTCTCTCTATTTCCTGTTTTGCTTCACTGACTAGAAATTATGACTCAAGAGTCTTCAATAAAGACCCTTCAAACTGTATATAAATTTCTGCTGCTTAACCTTGCTATGGGTCCCTTATCAGCATTCTAAAGAATGCATCTGACACTATTGTCACCAACTGCATACATTATTTATTGTGGTCCTTGAAATATTTTTAACCCTTTAAAATGCTCTATGTTTTTATGTGAATATGAGCAAAAACGTTGTCTGAAACACATGAAAAAATTGTTTATATTGGGTCATGTATTTAATAAAGAAAAATAGCAATAGCAGATCTGCATGCGGCAAACGTCAGTGACTAGTGCTCTCAGTATTTGATGTGACTCTCTTGTGGAACAGTGGCCTCAATCCTGGTAGCTATGTGCAGTAAATATTTTTCTGTTGGTAAAATACCTCATGCGGTATTTTCCCTTTTTTGTTAAAGGTTCTGAAAGATTTTTTTTGCATTTCCGAACATGCAGTAAAATGTGCTGTAAAATGTGTGATAAATGCACTAAGTGCGGTAAAATTTGCAGTATTTCAGCGGCTAGCGTGCAGTAAATAATAATAATAGTCTTTAATTGTCTTCTATAACTTAGGATAGCCTTTGTAAGGTGTTTTTATTTTTTTCATTTTTTTTTTGAGGAGACAGGTGTATTTGATTATGTAGCAACCTATGGAAAGTATGTTTTAAGACATCCCCTATGAAAAAAATTACAGTAAATATTTGGAGTTTTATTTCTCATATTCTTCTCTACAGCCTGAGTAGAAATTCCACTAAAACAGGAATAGGAACTGAATAGGAACTCCACTAAAAACTGTAAAATGCAAACAAATTGACTGCAAGGTACAGGCAGGTCTTAAACTGATTGGTAAATGTTCTAACATGCCTCCTATTTTTTATGAGAATTCAAATCTTTTATAAAATACTGCACATTTTATGACCTAATATAACGTATACTGTAAATTATGACTACAATCTACCAGAATAGCAAACTACTATGCAGAATATCGTGCAGAATTATTTGTAAATGCCAAATGAGGGCCTTTTTCTAGCAGGTGGAACTCTACAGCGACATGCATATGCTAGATTACCCTTTGCTGAGACAGCCAATAAAGACCTCCTCTGCCGAGAATCAAGAGCGTGTACAGCGACCCCTGATCTCCCCTGGCAGAGCAGACAGGGTAAGTCAGAAGAACAATGCGAGTTGGTTGAGGGCATTGCTGTCCACATTCATCCACCCGCTCTGTGCTACTTCCTTCGTCCCTCTTCTCCCCACCATAGCAACAAAACACACAGTTAGCCTAGAGCAGGGATGTTGGACTCCAGTCCCTCTAAATGAACCCCACTAGACATTGACAGCTCCTGTTTCAACTTTCAGGTCAAGAATCACAAGAAAAAAAAGGCACAAGACTGCTTTTTATAGAAAGGCTTACTTTTATTATACTGGAAATCACAGCAGAGTGATGTTGGTTGAACAAATCTGTGGCTTTTATACCTAGAAAATGTCCAATCGCAAGCAAGAACAAACAGCAGGGTAAACAAATGCAATCATTGAGCAAAACTACTGGACTGGTAACACAGCAACCATGCCGTGAATGTGAAATCTTCTCATCCAAGCAATCATTCAGGTTATTTCTCTCTTATTACCATTGTTACTGTTACAATGTGCAAGGGTGACAGATTGGCTGCCAAGTAAGGAATACTACCTCTTCTGCAATAAGACTCTATGTACAATGAAGACTATCTATTAGAGAAATGAAACAGTGTCAGCATTCAGTATGTAGACCTAGGCCATGCTAAATATGACACAGGAATGGAATTTGCCTTTAAATGCGGTTATTTTATGAAGCATTTTAATTACACATCTGGAATTTTCTCTCATTTTTCCCTTGCTTGTAACCTTTATTCAGCATAGACTAGTTTTTCAGTGACGCTGCAAGGCTATAAATTTGCGTCTTGACATGGAGCCCTCATACTGGCAGTCACTACACGTATATGAGTCCAGGGTATTTTTTGTATATGCTGTGAGGCTTGAATGGCACAAATGAAAAGTATTTGCTTTATCCATTGTAAGTCTGTGTGTGGACTCACTATGGCGGGTGGATTTTGTGTTTTCAGACCACACACAGCCCTAATCCTGAGCCCTGAGAAAAGCCACAGACATGAGTCTTGTGGCTTCCTGAGGCAGTGACTAGCATGAACCTAGTGCTGCTGTATAACACGGGCCTATTAGACAGCGGGCTGCATATCCATTTCCAATTGTAAAACATAACACCCAGCTAATCTATTACACTTTACAAACATCCTTCCATGAAAATATGGCTGAAAAGGGCCATGTTTAGTGCCAAGAACAATTCCTCATTTTTCAGAAAAGGAAAGTTATACTTTTAAACTAAATTACACAGTAGCAATTCATTCTTCATAATTCATTCTCCAGGTATTGCTATTTCCTTCTACGATTGAAATATTGTGGGGAGAATTTATGAGCAGAAGGTGCCAGAAATATGGCCATTTTATACAATCTTCATTAAACTGTTGAAGGTTAATAGTAATTTGGTGGTATGAATTTGGTTGGATTATATGGTAACTGTTGGTATGACATGAATCTATATATTTGTACTAATCACCATTTTGTCTCAGTATTATATTTATGGGACTGATGAATGAATGAGTACTTGGACAGGAATTACCCACAACAGCCACTCAAGAGTACTGGATTCAAATGTTGGTAGTACAAATAAGAGCTGAAAGATTGTAAGCTTCCAAGGACAGGTATCTCATCTTAGTGTTTTTTGCTGTTGATGTACAAATGTACATGTACCGGAAGGGCCGCCATCAGAAATTTTGGGGCCCCTCACACATCATCAGGCCTGGGCCCCCCTCCCCAGGCCCACACACTGGCTGCTGTGTCTGGCCAATAGATACCCAATCACCGCCACCATTTACAACAGTGGTTTCCAACCTTCTTGAAGTCGTGACACGTCAAGCCAAATGATTAGATCTATGTGACACATCATACCCCCCCCAAATAAAACACCCTCAGACTCAGTATAGGTAGGTAGGTAGCCAGGTATAGGTGCACTCAGTATAGGTAGCATGGAGTAGGTGCCCTCAGTACAGGAAGCCAGGAGTAGCTGCCCTCAGGATAGGTAGCCAGGTGTAGGTGGGTGCCCTCAGTATAGGTAGCAAGGTGTAGGTGCCTGCAGGATACATAACTAGGAGTAGGTGCCCTCGGGAAACATAACTAGGAGTAGGTGTCCTCAGGAAATATAACTAGGAGTAGGTGTCCTCAGGATACATAACTAGGAGTAGGTGCCCTCAGGATACATAACTAGGAGTAGGTGCCCTCAGGATACATAACTAGGAGTAGGTGCCCTCAGGATACATAACTAGGAGTAGGTGTCCTGAGGATACATAACTAGGAGTCGGTGCCCTCAGGATAAGTAAAGAGGTGTAGGAGCCCACAGGATAGATAACTAGGAGTTGGTGCCCTCAGGATAGATAGCTAGGAGTGGGTGCCCTCAGGATAAGTAGAGAGGTGGAGGAGGAAACAACCGTGCAAATAGCTGCCCGATATGTCACAGCCTGCCACCAACTGAGAGGAACATGATACCACATGGACTGTATACCCCCAATACCCCCCATGGACTGTATATCCCAACCCCCCCATATTGTCCCTTACATCCCCCACACCCTAAGGACTACATACCCCAACCCCCTATACCCTTCCCTTATTCCCACCCCCATGTTAATGCTTTGTTTTGATTTGGCAATGTTAAATGTATTTGGTCCTGCCAATAAAGCTTTTTTGGATCGGAGGTGTAGGAGCTCGCAGGATAGATAGCTAGGAGTAGGTGCCCTCAGGATAGCTAGGACTATGCTCCCCCAATCCCCCCCCCCCCAGTATTAAGCAGTTAAAGGTTATTCACTTGTTATCACCCCCCCCCCCCTTCCCCCTGGAAATCTGTCTGGCCACGCTCTTCTGTGCATGCACGGCTAAGTCGCCCACACTCTGTGTCATGCTCCAAGGTAGTACTGCGCAGATGCAGAATGTTCCCAGGTATGGGAGTGCAGCAGGGGTGCGCACGTGACCAGTCTGTGCATGCGCAGAAGCACAGAACTGGCCACAATTGGGTGGGAGAACAAGGGAACCGAGCGGCTGGAGAAGACAACGAGGGAGTCCACACACCACACAGGGCTGGAGGAAGGCGAGCATAAATACACCCATGATTGCAATCTCAGGTGCACTTTAGAGGGACCTTGAGCAGAGCATTAAAGTGGAAATCTGAACTTACCCGGGGCTTCCTCCAGCCCCATGTAGATCATTAAATCAATGGCAAGGTCGTTGTGCATTTGATTGACAATTGTGTTCCCTGCCTTAAGACCCACTGCTGACACACGCTGTGACACCCCTAAACTCAAGGACACTACAAATCCTTAATATCCTTAACAGCTTTCAATAGACATTGAATTGGTTAGCTTAGCACAAGGTTTCCAGCATGGAAAGAGTTAACTAGTGTTCACAGCACTTTTCATTAAGGAAGGCTGGCTAGCCTGGCTCACTGTACAGGGGTGCGTGAATAGCTCTCACCTCCACAGCAGGGAGTCTGCTATTCTCATTCTTCGTAGTTGTCTGTTGGGACACATGCATTACTCAGCCGCGCTGCCTGTTCACACACTGTGTGCTGGCAGAGCCGAGGAACAGAGGAGAGGATGAGGGGGCGGAGCAGTGTCCTGCAGACAGCTTCACTGTGTGTGAGACACTGCAGATTCAGGGCGTCAGCAAAATTAGTACAAGGCTGCAGGAAAACACATTCCTCGTGTCTGCTGTTGTGCTGGAAAATAGCAGTGAACCCTCAAAAGAGGCAGGGGGGAGGGTGGACAAGTGCAGCGTAGCCCTCTGCCCTCACTGATAGTTAGAGCAAAGCTACAGTAACATAGCTGCCGATGTCTGCATTTGTGGACATCGACAGCCATGTTCTTGTAGCCCTGCTCTAACTACGGAGCAGAGAAGCGGGGAGAGTGACAAGACAGGGACCCGGTGACACATAAAGCAGGTGCCACGTGTTAGAGGGGGGCCCGGGGCCCCTGGAGGCTTGGGGCCCATCAATGTTGTGTTGGTTGTCCCCCCCTGATGGTGGCCCTGTGTACCGGTATTGGTGATGTCTAAAACCACATATCAATTATTGATGTATTTGTGCTTGTACTGCTGGATGTACTGATTGATGTACAGTGCATTGAATGACTTGTATCTATGCTCCACACTATTGTTTTGTACTATGTACAGACAGTGCTACAGAAGATGTTGGCACCATATAAATAATAATGAAAACTTTTTCCCTCAAAGTCCTTTTTATACAGTTGTGTCAATTCGCAAGGAATAAGAGGTGTTATGACAACATTTATTTAGTGCTCTCTTGCAAAAATGTCATTTTCAAGCTACCATTATTACTTAAAGCACATCTGAAGAGAGAGCGATATGGAGGCGGGCATATTTATTTCCTTTTAAACAAAGCAAATTGCCTGGCTGTCCTGCTGATGATCTACCTTTAACTACTTCCCGACCGCCGTATAGACAAATGGCGGCCGGGAAGCAGACGCCGCAAGGACCGCCGTATTGACAAAATGCGGCGGTCCTTGTTTGGGCATGGGCGGAGCGATCGCGTCATCCGTGACGCGATCCTCCGCCTCCGCCTGTCGCCGCTCACTCGCCGCAACATCCCGCCGGCCATACGGAAGCGCCGGCGGGATGTTAACCCGACGATCGCCGCATACAAAGTGTATAATACACTTTGTAATGTTTACAAAGTGTATTATACAGGCTGCCTCCTGCCCTGGTGGTCCCAGTGTCCGAGGGACCACCAGGGCAGGCTGCAGCCACCCTAGTCTGCACCAAGCACACTGATTTTCTCCCCCCCCCGCCCCAGATCGCCCACAGCACCCATCAGACCCCCCCCTGCCCACCCCCCAGACCCCTGTTTGCACCCAATCACCCCCCTAATCACCCATCAATCACTCCCTGTCACTATCTGTCAATGCTATTTTTTTTAATACCCCCCCCCCTGCCCCCTGCTCCCTCCTAATCACCCCCCAACCCCCCAGATTCTCCCCAGACCCCCCCCAGACCACCACCCCCAATGTACTGTATGCATCTATCCCCCCTGATCACCTGTCAATCACCTGTCAATCACCCGTCAATCACCCGTCAATCACCCATCAATCACCCCCTGTCACTGCCACCCATCAATCAGCCCCTAACCTGCCCCTTGCGGGCAATCTGATCACCCCCCCACACCAATAGATCGCCCGCAGATCCGACATCAGATCACCTCCCAAATCCATTGTTTACATCTATTCTCTCCTCTAAACACACACTAATTACCCATCAATCACCCATCAATCACCCCCTATCACCACCTGTCACTTTTACCTATCAGATCAGACCCTAATCTGCCCCTTGCGGGCACCCAATCACCCGCCCACACGCTCAGATTGCCCTCAGACCCCCCCTTATCAATTCACCAGTGCATTCATTACATCTGTTCTTCCCTGTAATAACCCACTGATCACCTGTCAATCACCTGCCAATCACCTATCACCCATCAATCACCCCCTGTCACCCCCTGTCACTGCCACCCATCAATCAGCCCCTAACCTGCCCCTTGCGGGCAATCTAATCACCCACCCACACCATTAGATCGCCCGCAAACCCGCCGTCAGATTACCTCCCAAATGTATTGTTTACATCTGTTATCTTCTCTAAACACCCACTAATTACCCATCAATCACCCCCTATCACTGTTACCTATCAGATCAGACCCTAATCTGCCCCTTGCGGGCACCCAATCACCCGCCTACACGCTCAGATTACCCTCAGACCCCCCCTTATCAATTCGCCAGGGCATTATTTACATCTATCCTTCCCTGTAATAACCCACTGATCACCTGTCAATCACCTGCCAATCACCTATCACCCATCAATCACCCCCTGTCACCCCCTGTCACTGCCACCCAACAATCAGCCCCTAACCTGCCCCTTGCGGGCAATCTGATTACCCACCCACACCAATAGATCGCCCGCAGATGCGACATCAGATCACCACCCAAGCGCAGCGTTTACTCTCCTCTAAACACCCACTAATTACCCATCAATCACCCATAAATCACCCCCTATCACCACCTGTCACTGTTACCCATCAGATCAGACCCTAATCTGCCCCTTGCGGGCACCCAATCACCCGCCTACTCGCTCAGATTACCCTCAGACCCCCCCTTATCAATTCGCCAGTGCAATATTTACATCTGTTCTCCCCTGTAATAACCCACTGATTACCTGTCAATCACCTATCAATCACCCATCAATCACCCCCTGTCACTGCCACCCATCAATCACCCCCTGTCACTGCCACCCATCAATCACCCCCTGTCACTGCCACCCATCAATCACCCGCTGTCACTGCCACCCATCAATCAGCCCCTAACCTGCCCCTTGCGGGCAATCTGATCACCCACCCACACCAATAGATCGCTCGCAGATCCGACGTCCGATCACCTCCCAAGTGCAGTGTTTACATCTGTTCTCTACCCTAAACACCCACTAATTACCCATCAATCACCCCCTGTCACTGCTACCTATCAGATTAGACCCCTATCTGCCCCTAGGGCACTCAATCACCCGCCCACACCCTCAGAATGCCCTCAGACCCCAGCCCTGATCACCTCGCCAGTGCATTGCTTGCATCTATTCCCCCCTCTAATCACACCTTGAGACACCCATCAATCACCTCCTGTCACCCCCTAGCACACCTACCCATCAGATCAGGCCCTAATTTGCCCCGTGTGGGCTCCTGATCACTCGGCCAAACCCTCAGATCCCCCTCAGACCCCCTTCCGATCACCTCCCCAGTGCATTGATTGCATCTATTTTCCCCTCTAACCACCCCCTGAGACACCCATCAATCACCTCCTGTCACCCCCCTAGCACTCCTATCCATCAGATCAGGCCCAATACAACCTGTCATCTAAAAGGCCACCCTGCTTATGACCGGTTCCACAAAATTCGCCCCCTCATAGACCACCTGTCATCAAAATTTGCAGATGCTTATACCCCTGAACAGTCATTTTGAGACATTTGGTTTCCAGACTACTCACGGTTTTGGGCCCGTAAAATGCCAGGGCGGTATAGGAACCCCACAAGTGACCCCATTTTAGAAAAAAAGACACCCCAAGGTATTCTGTTAGGTGTATGACGAGTTCATAGAAGATTTTATTTTTTGTCAAAAGTTAGCGGAAATTGATTTTTATTGGTTTTTTTCCACAAAGTGTCACTTTCCGCTAACTTTTGACAAAAAATAAAATCTTCTATGAACTCACCATACTCCTAATAGAATACCTTGGGGTGTCTTCTTTCTAAAATGGGGTCACTTGTGGGGTTCCTATACTGCCCTGGCATTTTAGGGGCCCTAAACCGCGAGGAGTAGTCTAGAAAACAAATGCCTCAAAATGACCTGTGAATAGGACGTTGGGCCCCTTAGCGCACCTAGGCTGCAAAAAAGTGTCACACATGTGGTACCGCCGTACTCAGGAAAAGTAGTATAATGTGTTTTGGGGTGTATTTTTACACATACCCATGCTGGGTGGGAGAAATTTCTATGTAAATGGACAATTGTGTGTAAAAAAATCAAACAATTGTCATTTACAGAGATATTTCTCCCACTTAGCATGGGTATGTGTAAAAATACACCCCAAAACGCATTATACTACTTCTCCTGAGTACGGCGGTACCACATGTGTGGCACTTTTTTACACCCTAAGTACGCTAAGGGGCCCAAAGTCCAATGAGTACCTTTAGGATTTCACAGGTCATTTTGCGACATTTGGTTTCAAGACTACTCCTCACGGTTTAGGGCCCCTAAAATGCCAGGGCAGTATAGGAACCCCACAAATGACCCCATTCTAGAAAGAAGACACCCCAAGGTATTCCGTACGGAGTATGGTGAGTTCATAGAAGATTTTATTTTTTGTCAAAAGTTAGCGGAAAGTGACACTTTGTGGAAAAAAACCAATAAAAATCAATTTCCGCTAACTTGTGACAAAAAAATAAAAACTTCTATGAACTCACCATACTCCTAACGGAATACCTTGGGGTGTCTTCTTTCTAAAATGGGGTCATTAGTGGGGTTCCTATACTGCCCTGGCATTTTAGGGGCCCTAAACCGCGAGGAGTAGTCTTGAAACAAAAATGACCTGTGAAATCCTAAAGGTACTCATTGGACTTTGGGCCCCTTAGTGCAGTTAGGGTGCAAAAAAGTGCCACACATGTGGTATCGCCGTACTCGGGAGAAGTAGTATAATGTGTTTTGGGGTGTATTTTTACACATACCCATGCTGGGTGGGAGAAATACCTCTGTAAATGACAATCTTTTGATTTTTTTACACACAATTGTCCATTTACAGAGGTATTTCTCCCACCCAGCATGGGTATGTGTAAAAATACACCCCAAAACACATTGTACTACTTCTCCCGAGTATGGCGATACCACATGTGTGGCACTTTTTTGCACCCTAACTGCGCTAAAGGGCCCAAAGTCCAATGAGTACCTTTAGGATTTTACAGGTCATTTTGAGAAATTTCGTTTCAAGACTACTCCTCACGGTTTAGGGCCCCTAAAATGCCAGGGCAGTTTAGGAACCCCACAAATGACCCCATTTTAGAAAGAAGACACCCCAAGGTATTCCGTTAGTAGTATGGCGAGTTCATAGAAGATTTTATTTTTTGTCACAAGTTAGCGGAAATTGATTTTAATTGTGTTTTTTCACAAAGTGTCATTTTCCGCTAACTTTTGACAAAAAATAAAATCTTCTATGAACTCACCATACTCCTAACGGAATACCTTGGGGTGTCTTCTTTCTAAAATAGGGTCATTTGTGGGGTTCCTATACTGCCCTGGCATTTTAGGGGCCCTAAACCGTGAGGAGTAGTCTTGAAACGAAATTTCTCAAAATGACCTGTGAAATCCTAAAGGTACTCATTGGACTTTGGACCCTTTAGCGCAGTTAGGGTGCAAAAAAGTGCCACACATGTGGTATCGCCGTACTCAGGAGAAGTAGTATAATGTGTTTTGTGGTGTATTTTTACACATACCCATGCTGAGTGGGAGAAAGATCTCTGTAAATGGACAATTGTGTGTAAAAAAAATTAACAAATTGTCATTTACAGAGATATTTCTCCCACCCAGCATGGGTATGTGTAAAAATACACCCCAAAACACATTATACTACTTCTCCTGAGTACGGCAATACCACATGTGTGGCACTTTTTTGCAGCCTAACTGCGCTAAGGGGTCCAAAGTCCAATGAGCACCTTTAGGCTTTACAGGGGTGCTTACAATTTAGCACCCCCCAAAATGTCAGGACAGTAAACACACCCCACAAATGACCCATTTTGGAAAGTAGACCCTTCAAGGTATTCAGAGAGGGGCATGGTGAGTCCGTGGCAGATTTCATTTTTTTTTTGTCGCAAGTTAGAAGAAATGGAAACTTTTTTTTTTTTTTTTTTTTCTCACAAAGTGTCATTTTCCGCTTACTTGTGACAAAAAATAATATCTTCTATGAACTCACTATGCCTCTCAGTGAATACTTTGGGATGTCTTCTTTCCAAAATGGGGTCATTTGGGGGGTATTTATACTATCCTGGAATTCTAGCCCCTCATGAAACATGACAGGGGGTCAGAAAAGTCAGAGATGCTTGAAAATGGGAAAATTCACTTTTTGCACCATAGTTTGTAAACGCTATAACTTTTACCCAAACCAATAAATATACACTGAATGGGTTTTTTTTAATCAAAAACATGTTTGTCCACATTTTTCGCGCTGCATGTATACAGAAATTTTACTTTATTTGAAAAATGTCAGCACAGAAAGTTAAAAAAATCATTTTTTTGCCAAAATTCATGTCTTTTTTGATGAATATAATAAAAAGTAAAAATCGCAGGAGCAATCAAATAGCATCAAAAGAAAGCTTTATTAGTGACAAGAAAAGGAGCCAAAATTCATTTACGTGGTAGGTTGTATGAGCGAGCAATAAACCGTGAAAGCTGCAGTGGTCTGAATGGAAAAAAAGTGGCCGGTCCTTAAGGGGTAGAAAGCCCTAGGTCCTCAAGTGGTTAATACATTTAGCCAAAGACCCTGAATAAGCATGTGGGTCAGATGTTTCTGACTGAAGTCTGACCAGATTTTAGCCACATATGAAAAGACAAATGGGGAAATTGAGAGCCCATAATAGTGTAGCAAATTACAATTATGTAAAAATTAAGTTCTTTGCATAAAAAGATACTCACAAAGGTGGGTTACCACTAAGGCAGCCACTGTACAGAAAAGTGCGGAGCCTAGACCCGACCTCACTTGGGTTAAGAAGTTGCTCTATGTAGATTGGAAGATCAAGGCGTACATACTGTATATGTCTGCCGCCGGTGAGTTGGGCGCAGGGTGAGCTGAATTACAGTTGCCACTCAAATCCCCAGCAAAGTATAATATTATTTCCCCTCCGAGCCGTTGCAACTTGAAGGGAGATGTACTTTGGGGTCCAGTGATCGCCAGAGCCCTGAATTACCCTTACACACCCCGCGCAGTATAACATTACTGATACGGGGCAAGCAGTTTCGGCGCTTGGCGCTGGGCGCTGTGCGCCAAAACCACCTGCTTCGAAATAAAAAGGGTAACACCCATCCACCAAGGGTTAAAAAGCTTGCAAATAATAGTAAAACAGAGGTGCCAGGAAGGATAATATACACAAAAAAAGTTTTCTATAAATCCAATGAGTGAAATTGCTTTTTCTTTTTTCCTGTTACTTCGCTTTGGATACAGCAATAACTTTTTATTACCTATGTCATCAAAGTGATACATAGATTGTTTTTTTCAGGACATTTTAGACTTTTTTGGAGTAATATTAGACAATTTATCAGGGAAAATTAGACGTAAACACAAAAATGACACATTTTTAAAACCCCTCAAAATACATTACTTGGCTCGTCCCAGTTAAAATGATACCATACATGCCATATTTCATCACTAGTTGAGCATGTAGCGTACCATTATCGCCAGCCTGTGCGTCTATAGCAATTGCATGTGATCACTAGGGTGCACAGTTTGGCGACCCCCAGAGCTGTATAGATGCATTGCTAGGCAACAGCATTTAAATGCATCTATACAGCGATGGGTCCCCGGGCTGTCGCCATAGTGATCGCATCTGAACGCTATTGGTGGAAACCATTACAGGTGTCCACGAATCTAATGGCCAAGTATAGCTAACACATGGGGTTTATTGGTTTGGTAGGGGTTAAAACATAAAAAAAACATTTTATTTTCTTATGTTACACTGTCACTTTATTAAAAAAAATCCTTTTTCTTTCAATGTAACTTTATGTGAATGACTACTACTAGCAGCAATCATTCACAATGAGATCAATGCATGAGCATGCACAAGCACATTCACGTGCACGAGCCACAGGGGCACGCAAAAGCGCGGCTGTGATTTTTAGAGCTGGGCATATAGTAAGTCTCAAGGTCAGGAACCAGTAGTGTAGCTAATTTGGACATGAGACTTGTGTCCAAAAACCATGAGTGATTAAAGAAAACCTGAAGCGAGAATAAACTTATTATATAATGAAATGTATGTGTAGTACAGCTAAGAAATAGGGCATTAGTAGCAAAGAAACTATTCTCATGTTGTTTTCCAGTACAGGAAGAGTTAATAAACTTCAGTTGTTATTTATGCAAAAGAGCTTCTCTGAGCTCCCCGACCCAACTTGGTTCGGCTACAGTGCTGTTTTCTGACGCAATTAAACATTAAATAAACAGTCAGAGACAGATTTAGATAAGGTTTTACTGCAGGGAAGTTTGAAGGGTCATTAGTTCTGGTCTGTTTTACAGTTTGAAATACAGAGTGTGGTTTCTAAATTGCAAATATGACAGAATGATGCAATGGTATAAAAAAGAATAAAAATATTAGACTCTTTTCTTTGCTACTAATTTTCTGTTAATTGTCCATACTACACATACAGTTTCTTATATCTTTTTTTTTTTTTTTGCTTCAGTGTAACTTTAAGGACTAATTTAAGACCTGTTTGAAACAGGCATCAACTGACAACCCACACACACACATAAAATGAACATGCATTCAGCTTCTTTTTCTGTTTTATAAACAAACACTGACCGAAATAAAGGGGAGGTACCAGGGGAATAGTAGCAAACACTAATATCTAAAAGACAGGCCCTATAGGTACATGAAAGTCGTATATACTTTAATGATGCTGTTGCACAGACGCCGCTTGTAGTGTATCGTCTCTGTGAATTTCCTGTATAGGGACTACACCCCTTTAATGGGATGCTGTGGGGGTCCTGGCTTATCCCCCTCCACTTGTCTTATTGCCCACCATGTTGTTTTAGGACGTCTAACTGGTAGCACTTTGAGTTATCTGCCATGAGTGTGTAACCTACACTCTGTTGGAGCGGACATACTCCGTCATCATAGACATTAGTGTTTGCTGTTTGTTTGTTTTTTATAAATAAAGAGATAATTAAAAAAACAGCATGAGGTTTCCTACCAAAGAGATGCTAGCTCTGTGCCCCAGATATAGGAACTTGTAATGATCTAATGCTGGGCATACACTGCTAGATAGTGCGCCGGCATCAAGCCAGCGGCTCAATGCCGGCGCGTAGCCGCTCGTCCGCACATGCGCGCGGATCGATTGCCGATCGTCCCCGTGGGTGCTTTCTAATTAGCGCTATTCAGCACTTCATTTTTTTCTATTGTTCTGCCCGCCGGTATCGAGCGCGAAATCGATCCGGCGGGCAATCGGACCTGTCGGAAATTATCAATCGAGCCATCAGCGGCTCGATTGATAAGGAGAAACGAGCCGTGTATGCCCAGCATTAGATTGATCCAGCTAGCATGTGGGTTCCCCTCACCTTTAGTTACCAGAGATTTTATGTCCATCAGTACTGGGATTATGCTTCCCCTCCTTTCGAAAGCATCATACTCACCAGCAGGGTTGTCCAGTTGAGCACCATGTAATTAAAGGGTACCTGAAGTGAAAAAAATGTTAAAGTTAGATACTTACCTCAGTAGTGGAAAGCTTCTGGATGGTCCTCAACCCCACCGATCAGGCTGTGCCCTGTCAAATATCAGCATGGCCACACTACCGACCATGTATAAACATGGCCACATTGCGCAGCCGTAAGTGCGGCTCACGCCTGCGCAGTATCAGAGATCTCAGGCTTCCTCCATTGTGAACAACTGCATGCTACTGCACAGGCATGGGTTTTACTTGCACCTACACAGCATGGCAGTGCTCATACATGGAGAGAAGTTTGGTTGGGGAGAAAAAGAGGGTCCCAATAGGTAGTGGGTAGGGATGCTCATTCGGATTTTGCAGAATGGAAATTTCCGAATTTCCGGTCGGAACTCAGAAATCGGAGAACGGAACTCGGAAATCGGATTTCTGCCCAATCACACAACTTGAAATCAATGGACCAATCAGAGAATGCAGAAACAACTCGAAAGTATTTGACCAATCAGAAAATGCAAAAAATGTAAAAAAAAAAAAAAAAAAGAAAAAAAAAGAAAACACAACTTGGAAATTGGAAACTGATCAGAAACCGGATTTCTGTAGAAATACTGCATTACCACAACTCGGTAATTTTAGCCCAATCACAGAACTCAGAAGCATTGGACTAATCAGAAAATGCAGAGTCAACTCGGAAGAATGCAAAATGACCAAAAAAAACACTACTTGGAAATCCGAACTCGGCAATCGGAAACAGATCGGAAATCCGTGAAATCGGTAATCGGCATTGGCAGAAATTGGAATTTCAGCAGAACGGAAATCGACATTTCAGACCATCCCTAGTAGGGGGTCGAGGAGGATCAGAGAAGCTTCTGGATCATCCAGAGGCTTCACTCTACTGAAGTAAGTAACTTTCATTTCACCACATTTTCGCCACACTCCTGAAACAAGCCATCAGCTAACCCAGTCAGATTTTTGTCAGAAACACTTGATCTGCATGCTTGTTCAAGGTCTATGGCTTCAAGCATTAGAGGCAGAAGATCAGGAGTATTTAATGCGGTTTTAGATTTGTAAATGCAATCAATAAAATTTGGTAATTTTCCAGACAGAGATCTTGTTATGTGTATATATTGGTATTGCATAGATAAATGTTCCCCATATAAGTAAGAATACTTTGTAAAAGCGTACAATCTCCATTTTTGATATATATACAAAAATATATATATAAATATTATATATATATATATAAACTGACATGTGTCTTTTAAAACAATAATACATTTCTGAACAAAAATAATGATAAAGCAAAGAAGTTTTGGTATTGGGGAAATCTATGGGTAAAATTTGCTTTACATCCTGCTACTGGTATTGTTTTAATGTTTATAGTAACATTATGCTTTTGCGTAATGCTTTTGTGTAATGTTTGAGCCACTACTCTGCATTCATCTGTATGTCTCGTTAATGTTTATACCAAATATAGGTGAAACTTGAAAAATTAGAACATTGTGCAAAAGTCCATTTATTTCATTAAAATAAAAGGTGAAACGTATATATTAAATAGACTCATTACATGCAAAGCCTACAACTTATGGAAACCCCAAAATAAAAATCTCAGACCATTAGAATATTGTGAAAATGTTAAATATGCTAGTTTTACCTTTTAAGTTGAATTACTGAAATGGGCTAATTTTTTCGAATTTCACCTGTAAACTTATAAAAATATAAAAAAAAGCAAAGTAGTTTTTCCATAATGATAAAACAACTAAAAAGCATTAACCATTTGAGGACCCGGGCTTAAACCCCCCTAATAAGCAGGCCATTTTTTTACAAAATAGGCCACTGCAGCTTTAAGACCTTGCTGCAGGACCGTACAACTCAGCACACAAGTGATTCCCCCAACCCCTTTTATGCCTACCAACAGAGCTTTCTGTTGGTGTGTGCCATGATCCCTGCAGGGATGTTTTTTTTTTTTTTTTAATAAATATTTATGTGAATTTTTTTTTAATTAAATTTCCCCTTCTTTATTATTGAAATATCTCTCCCGCCAGCCAATAAGCACGATCGGCTGTCCTATGCTTCAGCCTTTGACAGCGGACCGCTTCCTTGCCACCCAGGGGACAGTGTGTCACACGGCTGTCCCCGCTACAGCACTACTGTAGATCGCAGCGCTGTACAATGTTAATAGATGGCGACGGTCTCGCCGTCTAACCGTCTCCTAGCGGTGATCACCGCTAGGAGACTGATGGCGGAGCGGAACTCTGTCACTCCAGCGGAGATGCACGCGTATTGGCACGTGTGATCTCCTGCAAAACACGCCCCCCAGGACTGCACGCCAATTGCCGTAGGCAGTCCTGGGGCTGCCACTGCGTCCATTATTAAAGAGTTAAAGTAAATCAAAGTCAAGTATCACTTTGTCACCATTTTTAAAATGCAAAGGACAGTAAAAATGGAAGTTTCCAAATCTTTTCAAAATATCTGTAAAATAAATTTATTTGGAGATAAATTATTTTAGTTCACAATATATCTAATGAACATTGCTTTGCTATCAGCTTGTTGAATAAGATATGTACATGACACAATCGGCTTCCAGATACATAGTATAGTATAACATTTAAAACAGAGCAAAAGCAGGCCGTGTCTTTTACAGTTAGAATGAAACCATTAGAATAACACAGAGGACTTTCAAATACTAGATAGGTTTGGCAAAGAACAGAAAATAAAATTAAGATGGAATGATGACAGGCCAAAAATGCTTTGTAGAGAATTGAAAACCACATAATTTATGTCACAGTCATAAAACGGAGGAATAATCTTGAAAAAGTCCATACGGTAAATAAAGAAATAAGGCTAAGTTTGCTCATTCAAATTTAAAAATAGTGCCATATATTGTGGATTTGAATTTATCATTATGTGCATTTTGATCCAGCACAGACCAGAAGGAAACTGAACTTGTTTAACCCCTGCTCATACATTTAGTCAACTTTTTTTTACATTGTATTTTTACATTCATTGCATACTCTGAAACTGATATATGAAGAGGAAGACTGGTGATAAACTGAAGCTACAGCAGCCAATCAGGCTTTTTGTCACTTTTTCAACTGGCAACCATAATCACAGATTCATCTGTTATTTACTTTCATTTGCTCCAATGTTTATGAAATAAGGACCACACTATGTATTCCATTCATCATGATGCTCTATGAAGAATTATAAAAAAACAATAACCAATCTTCCTGCTCACTCAACACCTTTCTAGCAGTACAGATAAATATAAGAATTTAAATCAGGGTGAGGTAATATTTTACAACAGACAAACATTGATTAATTCATTTATACATTTTTATTGAAAAAAGCAGTTTTGTTTATTAAGTTACATTAGCATAACTTCCTCTTTAACCATCTTGGGTTGTTCTCACATTATAAAATCGAAAAGGAAAAATCTCAACTTATGTTAATTAAATGTGATTTGTCCTATCCTATTTCTTTCTATAGATATGATTCATTATGGGATTTTGGCTATTGTGGCATTGTTGCTTTGGTTAATTAATATTCCATGAGTAGTACAGTTCTGTGGGCTGATTTGCCCCAGCCCTCAGATTTTTGGTTTATGCAACCTTTTGACATGATACATCATTGTTATACATGGTTTCACATATATATTTTCTAATCCTTGTTTTAATTTCTTGTTGATTCAAAAATGTTTCAATAAACATTTAAAATATAAAAAAAAATACAATAGACATACGGTACTTACTAAAGCAGAAGTATTGGCTTCTGACGACTCTGTTATCTCAATGTATTGGTTTTCCTGGTCTTTGGGACAAATTTATGCAACCAGTTAGCAGTTAACTTAATTGTCCTCAATTAACACAATTGTAAAATTCTTGCTAAAACGATGGATTCCCCCACTGCAGTTATTCAACAAGGCAGCACTATTTAAAACTATATTCTTCCCTAAATTATTGTATCTTTTCTTTAACCTGACTTTCCTACTTGGAAGAGCAGATTTGTTTCCACTACACTGGGTGGTGGGCTTGTTGGTAGGTCACACCTTCTGCCCATGTTTTGAAGGTAAGGGGTGAGGCTTATATGCAGGTGGACCTATGTATGAGTATATACGATACCTTTTAATCTAATATCCTCAAACTTAGTGCTTGATGCTATTGGATGTATGTGCCACAACCAAGATGATAGTTGCAAAAGCATGTCACCCAATAGTAGACCATTTTGAATAAACTGAAACCAGGTATTTAGGGACACATCCTCGATGACCTGCATCCCATGCAACACTGCAGTAAATCCCCCAAATGCTGAAATATGTATTGACCCTTTGGTATGCTAAGTATGGGATTAGTATTTAAATCTTTCCCCCAGGTTCCTTCTGACACAACATAGAAAGTAAGTGAGCATAAAACTATTTTCTATCTAATGCACACATTAAAATTATTATTTGTTCGCTGCAATGATAATATAATACTAGGGTTCCGAGGTTACATTGTCTTTTGTCTTTTGTGGGAATAGATGTGTCAGACAATTGTGCTTTATTAGGTAGATGAGCTGACTGAGCACCTGAACAGAAAGTGTTAACAGTAAAGCTGCTAAACTGTGTTAAAAGAATTTGGGATGTGCTGTTAGCCAAAGAAATAAAAGCATTCGACTGGTTCTCTACATGGATTTAGCAATTGTAGCTCAATTTATTGGTGGTACCATAGCCACAAAACTGCACAACGTTTTGGCACACAGGCCTTTATCAAGTGTTAACCAAACAGTATACTATTTTCCTGGTTCCTAGTAAGCATATTTTAAATCATGGGCCTTGCCTAGAAAATCAAATGACTGCAAACTGAAATGATCCTCTGATAGGCCCTGTTGGGTCACCAATACAGTTGTCTGATTTTCATAAAACCTGAAATGTTGGTCAGACATTACCAGAGATACTCTTTATTCAAGTAAAACTTGCAAATGCCACAATATGCACTTCAAACATTGGAGTTATTGTTTGTATATATGTAATGTTTCAGAAAATCACTGTGCTTGTGGATGCTCGTCTTTCTTTACTTCTTTAAAGAATCTACTTGCTTCTGCTGGCCAAGTTGTGTAGAACACTGTGCTGGCTTCTATTGCTCTCCTATTTTGAGTGAGGCAAATGCGAAAAGAATATTGTGGACAACTATGCTTGTTTTCAGCAGTTCTTGTTCAAGTATAGCAAGAGAAGTAACAGAGCTAGGCACTGATGGGTTAATGCTTCAGTATTTTAATCCATGAGGAGTATTTTAATCCATGAGGTACATCAAGTTACAGGCAGAAAAGTAAAGGACGGCCTGACAGCCGTTTCACAGGATTCCCCCGCTTTGTCAGAGGCCAAGTGTATTTTCCAAACATGGGTATCCACACATAGGGGCAAAATGCTGCAGCCGCTCCCCCAGCCATTAGCCGCCCCCCCCCCCCCCGCCAGTCACTCCACCTGGTCATCTCCGCTGCCTATCAAGTAAAAGGCAGCATGCCAGCAGCCAGCGGCAGACCTTCGAACAGCCAGCGACCAGTGAAAGCGGGCACTAGGACCTCATGGACATCGCACTGATATGCGGAAGTGACATCACTTCCACATATGCAGCGCGGTGTCCATGGGGGTACCATTCGCCCACCTCTCACTGGTCGCCTGCTTTTCGGAGGTCTGCGCTGGCTTCTGGCATGCTGCCTTTTACTTGATAGGCAGCGGAGATGACCAGGAGGAGCGACTGGCGGCCGGGGGGGCTGACGGCCAGGGAGGGGGCAGCTGCCCCATTTTGCCCCTATGTGCGGACACCCATGGTCTGACGCTGGCTGCTTGCATAGTGCATGGGAGGTCCCTGTCACTAACTTAAACTGTGGGACACCTGTCATTACCTAAGCTAGGGGGGTCCCTGTCACTAAACATGGGGGGTCCCTGTCACTACCTAAACTGGGTGGCACCTGTGTTGGAGGCGCTCCAAATCTAATCCCTACCAAAGTCCTTGTCTACATGGTCATGCCCATCCCCCCCCAGGAAAATTGTCTGCGGACGCCCATGTTTCCAACATTAGGCATTAAATAACCATAAAGGGTTTCTTAACTGCATATCCTTTATGCTCTGAAACATACTTTCCACTTTTGCTGTTGCTCCAGTCAGCTTGACCTATTCTCCCGGTCTACTTTTTACAGAATTAGCATAGATAGCTTTCACCAGAATTGCTAAAAGAAAATATCACTGAGGCATCTAAAGAATAAAGATATTGCAATTTTCTTCAGGGTTATATGTTTCATGAAATACCTATGAGTCACATGAATCCTAGCTGAGTAAATCAACACAAGTTGACTTCCTTCTGCTGTTTTAAGAAACCCAGAAACATGTGTATCCTTCTGCCAGTTCTTTTTTGGGGCCTGTGGTTCCACATTACCACACTAATGAAAACCACAGCTCAAAATGAAATAGTTAGCAATGAAAATTCTGGGATTCCTGTATTTCACAGTGCCTTTTATATTCTGCCATCTTTCTTACAGCCCACTTCCAAAACACATTCATATAATAGCTTAACATTTATAAAGGGTAGAAATAATCTCTATAGATTTAAAGGGTATTAAAATGTTCTTTCTTTCAAGCCCAACTGCTTTACAGATGGCATTCATTTCTTCAGGTATTTAATGCTCAATGTTAACAGATAAAATTATTTGTTAGAGTAAATGACATTATCATTTTAGACATTTACACTATTGTATCTGCTTCACAATAGACCAATGAATACTGCTGCCAAACACAGCTATCCTGATGTCAGTGTCAATGTCCAAACTTAACTGATGAGAGCTTTACTTTAGTAAGGATATGCATTTAATTGGTAGAACAGCAGCCAGATTCAATGTTTTGAGCTGATTGCCCTTTCTCGGGTTAGCAGCAGTGGCGAAGCTAAGGAGCTGTGGGCCCCGATGCAAGTTTTACAATGGGGCCCCCTAAGCACTCTATACATAACAATTGATACAGCGCACCAAAACCTAACAATGGCAACTACAGTGTCAGAGGTGCAAGAAGGGGATGGGGACCAGTTTGTTAATGATTACCACTATTCAAAGCATCTATATAAGTGATTATTATGAGCACAGGACCAATAGAAAGCTAATACCGTAGTTGAGGGAGGGCCCTTCGGGGCCCCTCTGGCCCAAGGGCCCCGATGCGGTCGCTACCTCTGCACCCCCTATTGCTACGCCCCTGGTTAGCAGACATTGGTTAAAGCATTATTCACACCATAGTATTCATCTCTAGATACATCCCCTAACTTCTAGCCGACTGCGCGGCGGCAGCCCCAGGACCGCCTGACGCCGATCAGCGTAAAGTCCTGGGGCTCTGCTTTGCAGGAGATCGCGCGCAGGATGCGCACACATCACGTGCTTGGTGGGCGGAGCAGAGCTCCGCCTTCAGTCTCCGAGCGGTGGTTGACGCTCGGAAGACTGTTAGACGGTGTTACCGCCGTCTAATTACTGGTACAGCGCTGCGATCTACAGCAACGCTGTACTGGGGATAGCCGTGTGACACGGCTGTCCCCTCCTGAGCCACAGAGGTGATCGGCTGTCATAGGCTGAAGCCTACGACAGCTGTTCAAGGGGATTGACTGGCGGGGGGAGGGAGGGGGTATACAATAGAATTAAAAGAAAACACACTTTTTATTTAAAAAAAACATAAATAAACAAACACACTCAAACAAACATCTGGGGGGCGATCAGACCCCACCAACAGAGAGGTCTGTTGGTGGGGAGAAAAGGGAGGGGGGTCACTTGTGTTCTGTGCGGCTCTGCAGCTTGGCCTTAAAGCTGCAGTGGCCAATTTAATGAAAAATTGCCTGGTCTTTAGCGGGGTTTAACACTGCGGTCCTCAAGTGGTTAAATAAATAGCAACACATCAAATCTAAAATCATTCAAATCAGTTTACAAAAACTCATTACATGCTAAATTCCTAATTGAAGCCATTTAGATTCAATGTTCCTGTGGTCTGCCCTATGTAGGGTTAGACTTACCCATTATTTGATTAGGAGTACTTTGGCAGATGCTCCTACCCATTAGGGTGGGTTCACACTAAACCTAAGCCGCATTGTGGACGGCCACAGCTGTTATGAATGCCTTTTTTTACAACTGAGCAAGCCACACCCAGGCCATAGAATCCATTTTATCGTGTTCTGTTTCTGTGATCAGGATAACTGTTAAAGAGAAACCGTAACCAAGAACCATTGAACTTCAACCCAATCAGTAGCTGATACCCTCTTTCCCATGAGAAATTTTTTTCTTTTCTCAAACGGATCATCAGGGGGCTCTATATGGCTGATATTGTGTTGAAACCCCTCCCACAGTGTGATGTCAGGACCATGGTGCTGAGATGACATCACACTGTGGAAGCCTTGTTGCATTGTGGGAAATAACAGCTGTTTCCAACTGCCAAAAAAGCAAGCAGCAGCTACTTCCACTGACATCACCTGCCAGCAGTAAAAATGTCGCCATGTGATAAATGTCAGAATGTAAGTAAGGGAGATTAAAGATTTTACAATGGGCAATCACTGACTAAATAATTTATACATAATTATTGTAAAAATTAAGCACTTTTGTTTATTATGTTATTTTCACTGGAGTTCCTCTTTAAGTATTATTATTATTATTTTTTTATTATGAATCTATATAGTCCTGACATCTTACACAGTTCTTCACAGAGTACTTTGACAAAGTCAAGTCAGGAACTGTCCCTCAGGGGCGTTAACAATCTAATTTCTTCTATAGTCATAATATAGTGCCTCTACCATAGTCTAAGGGCAATTAATAAAGAGGTAATATATACAGTGGTTTGCAAAAGTATTCACCCCCCTTGAAGTTTTCCACATCTTGTCACATAACTGCCACAAACATGAATCAATTTTATTGGAATTCCACGTGAAAGACCAATACAAAGTGGTGTACATGTGAGAAGTGGAACAAAAATCATACATGATTCTAAACATTTTTTACAAATAAATAACTGCAACTGTGCGTAATTATTCAGCCCCCTTTGGTCTGAGTGCAATCAGTTGCCCATAGACATTGGGCCTGATGAGTGCTAATGACTAAATAGAGTGCACCTGTGTGTCAGTACAAATACAGCTGCTCTTTGATGGCCTCAGGGGTTGTCTAAGAGAATATCCGGAGCAACAACACCATGAAGTTTAGAGAACACACCAGACAGGTCAGGGATAAAGTTATTGAGAAATTTAAAGCAGGCTTAGGCTACAAAAAGATTTCCAAAGCCTTGAACATCCCACGGAGCACTGTTCAAGCGATCATTCAGAAATGGAAGGTGTATGACACAACTGTAAACCTACCAAGAGAAGGCCATCCAACTAAATTCCAGGCCAAACAAGGAGAGCGCTGAGCAGAAATGCAGTCAAGAGGTCCATGGTGACTCTGGATGAGCTGCAGAGATCTACAGCTCAGATGGGAGAATCTGTCCATAGGACAACTATTAGTCGTGCACTGCACAAAGTTGGCCTTCATGGAAGAGTGGCAAGAAGAAAGCCATTGAAAACTAACACTGCACATCACTCTGAACACACCATCCCTACTGTCAAATGGTGGTGGCAGCATCATGCTCTGGGGGTGCTTCTCTTCAGCAGGGACGTGGAAGCTGGTCAGAGTTGATGGGAAGATGGATGGAGCCAAATACAGGGCAATCTTGTAAGAAAACCTCTTGGAGTCTGCAAAAGACTTGAGATGGGTGCGGAGGTTCTCCTTCCAGTAGGACAACAAACCTAAACATAAATCCAGGGCAACAATGGAATGGTTTAAAACAAAACATATTTATATATATATGTTAGAATGGCCCAGTCAAAGTCCAGATCTAAATCCAATCGAGAATCTGTGGCAAGATCTGAAAACTGCTGTTCACAAACTCTGTCCATCTAATCTGACTGAGCTGGAGCTGTTTTGCATAGAAGAATGGGCAAGGATTTCAGTCTCTAGATGTGCAAAGCTGGTAGAGACATACCCTAAAACAGTGTTTCTCAACATTTTATTAGTATGTACCCCTTTTAAAACCCTGTACTCGCCAAGTACCCCCTAGCATAGTAAACATTATCGCAAGTACCCCTAGACAAATGTATGTATGTATCATATTACATGATAATTAGTTCTAAACAATTTCCAAGCATTTACTATTGCTTTTATTTAGCTAAAATACTAATTTGGTGTTATTTAAATGGGATTTATCATTTTCTAAAACTCTAAATTTGTTATTCTTGGTTAAGTATAGCAAGTCTAAGTACCCCCTGGAACCATCAGAAGTACCCCCTGGGGTACGCGTACCGCATGTTTAGAACCTAGGCCCTAAAAGACTGGCAGCTGTAATTGCAGCAAAAGGTTGTTCTTCAAAGTATTGACTCAGGGGGCTGAATAATTACGCACACCCCACTTTGCAGTAATATTTATTTTTAAAACGTTTAGAATCATGTATGATTTTCGTTCCACTCCTCATATGTACATCACTTAGTATTGGTCTTTCACGTGGAATTCCAATAAAATGTATTCATGTTTGCGGCAGTAATATAACAAAATGTGGAAAACTTCAAGGGGGCCGAATACTTTTGCAAACTATTGTGTGTGTGTGTGTGTGTGTGTGTGTGTGTATTTGCATCAGTTTGTTTTATTTCTTTTTTTGGTTGTGGAAGGAGATGGAACTGCTTGGAGATTGTGCATTGACTGGGATTCATACATGGGACTTTGAAAGTCCAGAGTGCTAGCCACTTAGCCAATGTACCAAAATATTATCTTTATGTATTTGTATACACTGACATTTTCTTTAGCTACTTTTATGCTCTTTCTTCTAGAACCTTCCATAGTCAAGCTATATTATGGTGGAGCATGGCCAAATCACTAAGGATAAAGTCCAGGAGTACTGTCAGCAGGTGGAGAGAATTTGCAGCTGGTGCAAGGAGAACAGGCTGGTGCTTAACACCGCATAAAGTGTCAAGCTAATCGTTGACTTCTGGAGGTCTGCTCCCACCCCACCTACAATCTATATTGATTGCACTAGAGTGCCCTGTGCCCGTCTTCTGGGCACTACGTTCTCCAGTGATCTTAGCTGGAAGCCCAGTATCACTGCCATCCAACGGAAAGCTCAGCAAAGACTCTACTTCCTCCCACAGCTAAGGAAGGATGGTATGACCCAAGAAATTCTGACCAGCTTGAACTCTGCCACCATTGAGTCAATCCTCTGCTCCTCCATATTGGTCTGGTATGCTGGCGCCACCACCAGTGACAAGTTCAAACTACAGAGGGTCATTAGGTTGGCGGAGAGGATCATTGGGTGCTCCCTCCCCTCATTTGCACTACTACACAACAAAAGACTGAAATCCAGGGCACTGAGGATTGCTATTGATCCCTCACACCCAGGCCACCGATACTAGTTTGCTCCCACTGATTCGGAGACTTCAAGCCATCCCCACAAAGACTGCTAGACACAGAAACTCTTTCTTCCCATCGGCGGTCAGCCACTTAAATTCCCTCCACATACTTCCATCAGTGCAAGCCCCAACAAGCTGTGAAACGGGCGGTGCCACGGCCGATCAGTGAACCGAACCAACCTGCCCACAAGACTAACTGTTGGACATCTTTGGGTCACTTAATGGACTGCGATGTATAATGTATAATGTAATGTAATGCAAACTGATGCTCCTGCTGTTTGCCGCCATCTATCTATGTCTCTATACATATGTCTTTTTCCTGAGCTATATGTACTGTATGTGCCAAAAATTATTCCGAGCATGACCCAATCATGCTTGGCGAAATAAACGATTCCGATTCTGATTCTAAAATGGATTTCACTTATTACTCCTTGCAATCAAAATGTGACAGAGGATAAAGGATGAGCTGTCACTAAACCCTCCTTTTACAGAGGTGAATGAATGATACAGACACCTAAAAAAGAGGTGGGAACGTTATGCTGCCCCTACCCTGTGGAATGCCTTGCCAAAATTAACTAAGTAATTAAACCCTGGACACGTTTAAATCAAAACTAAAAAGCTACCTGTTTGGTTTGGAATTTATGATCACATACCTTTCCCCCCTATAGCACATCACTATGTACCGATCTGAGTCAAGCTTATGTACTTTGGGTCCTACAGGAGAAACGCGCTTTACAAATGTTTTGTTGTTAGTCTTGTCTTTTCTTTGTTAAAGATAAAGTCATCTGGGACTGTTTTCTTAAAAACGAACATATTTAGGGGCATTCTGAATCATTTAAGGAAACTGTACAGGAACTTTCAATTTCTCTATTCCATTTTTATAGTTTTTTTGTGTTACTTATAGTGAAATTCAGTCTTCTCTTTTAATTATCAGGAAATTCAGGAAGCAAGCAGAAAACCATCCAAAAAGAACGCAGTGATAACAAATTGGCAGTGATTCCACACTTTACATAACATAACAAGGGGGAGAAAATGATGTACCAAATTGTATACCAGGCCAATGAACTGATAATCTCTAAAATAAAGCTTTCATTTTCATGACTAAAACTTTATTAGTAATTAACAGTGGGCATGTCAAAGATCTGGTGGAGGGAAACGACTATCTCCAGCTCATACGATGGTACTAAAAAGCATACTACTGTATATAATCCAAAAGCAAATATATAGGAACTTTAGAAGATGGCAGAGCAGGTGCAGTGTCATCAGTCACCTAGGTAAATTCGTTATCAGATTGCACAGAAGGTGTGTGTATATATAACAGATATCTGTCTTTAACAATAAAGACCTCTTTCTACTGCCAGTTGCAAGTGCAGAGGATAGAATGAGAATCATTTTCTCTCTGCATTTACTGTATGTTTTTGGTCCGATTGTTGTGCAATTGAAAAGTTTTCTTTAATTGCAGGGGATCAGAGGCGTATATAGTGGGGTGCAGGCATGGCTCATGCCATGGGCGCCACAGCATCACGGGTGCCATGTCATGCTTGTTCCTGTACTGTGCTGCCATGCCTGCCCCTGTGCTCATCAGATCAGATTCTGTTATCGGGAACATGGCTACTTAATTTATGTATGTAGGGCGCACTTGACAGGTTTAGAAAAGAGAACAGAGAGGAAATAAGAAGAGATATTTTCAAAAATGTAACTTCAGCAATATCCCAAGCCAAAAAAACGCAGGCAACCATAACACATGTAGATATGAAAGGATGCTGTTTTTAGAGGGGAAGGGGGCTCTGACCGGGAAGGGCGCAATTTCAGTGTTTGCCATAGGCTCTATATTACTCAGATACACCCCTGCACGGGATGGCAATCGCACCAAAAATGCTTCAGATAGTGCATTATGATACAACTAGAATGGTATAATATCACAACACAAGTGGGGGAGAGGGGGCTTCATTATTTGCCTGATAAAGCAAGTAGCCTTGCAACTTGTAAATTGCATGCGCTCTGAAAACCAGACTTAAGTGAACTTAGTGTAAAAAGGCCCTAGATCTTCATAATTACCTCAGCTATCATTTTCTGCTGGTGTAGATATACATAGCAAAACTCCCACCTTATGTGCATCTCCAAGGGTAGGAATGGAACCAAAATGAACAAAGATGGGACGGG
This sequence comes from Hyperolius riggenbachi, assembly GCF_040937935.1. Classification (NCBI taxonomy): domain Eukaryota; kingdom Metazoa; phylum Chordata; class Amphibia; order Anura; family Hyperoliidae; genus Hyperolius; species Hyperolius riggenbachi. Next base: position 390,040,955 of record NC_090646.1, read on the forward strand.
GAAGGGGTTGGGTAGATATTCTGTCACTAAACACACCTCTACAATGGATGTCTTTGATATAAGCTTATAATTTTCTCACTTTGAACTGTCCAGATATATTCACCTTATTTGTAAACCTTGCCTCTGCAGAAATGGAGGCATGTTTTCTCATGTACCCCAAACAATTATGTAATACACTTGATAACATGGAGAGTATGCACACTGCAATGTTCTAACGTGTTTTTCTTCTTAAGTTGTGGTAAAGCAGTGGGTATAAAATCATCAATGTTCTTTCCTAATGTGATGCTTACTATGGGAAATCCCATGCTCTCCTTGTTGCTTCGCTAGTCAAAACTTAAAGTATATTTTGTCTGGCCTCATTCCTGGGAAAATACAATAACATACCTCATTTGAGAAATATCCAGCACTTCTGTTTTAGTGGATTCCTGGTGCAAAACTAATTGCAGAAACCAAGACGGTAATATAAAGAGTTCTTAGGTCAGAGCAAGATCATTATGGATTCAAAATTCAGCACATTCAAATTGGAAAACACTGGCAACATTATCTTTAACAAAAGTTTGCTTTCTTAAAACAGAAAGAATTTGCAAGAATTCAGGTTGGAGTGAGCTTGAGATGTCTCCCAGTTCATCACTGCTGAATATATGCAACTTACCGTATTTTTCGGAATATAAGACGCTCCGGCATATAAGACGCACCTAGGTTTAGGGGGCAAAAATCAGAGAAAAAAAAAAAACGAATCCTAGGTGCGTCTATGGTGCAGGGGCGTCTTATGGACCCTTTCTCCCTAAACTACACTGCCCATCTACACCACACTGGCCTAAGATACACTGCCCATCTATACCACACCACACACTTCACTTCACTTACCCCTGCTGCCCCCACTACACTACACTTCACTAACTAACCCCTGCTGCTGTAACCACCTACTACACTACACTACACTACACTAACCAACCCCTTCTGCCACCACCAAATACACTACACTAGCTAAACCCTGATGAAACATCTCACCTGATCCTGTCGCCACGATCCTCTCCTCCCCCATCTGGCTTTCTTCATCAGAGGGCGCCCGTCATTCAGGATGCAGGTCTTCAGGGTCCAAGCTGCGGCACTCCTCTTCAGCTGCAGTCTCCTCTCTTCATCCCAGGACGTCTTGTCATGTATTGTGAACGTCTTCAGAGCCCCAGCTGCCCGCGGTCCTCTTCGCCGCAGTCTTAGCATAGACTGCAGCCTTGCGATATACATGTGCTGCCGCCGCCATCTTTCCTAGTTACGGCGTCCTCACCCGACGTCCTCCCTAGTTACAGCGTCCTTCCCCGATGTCCTCGATAGTTACAGCGTCCTTCCCCGACGTCCTCCCTAGTTACAGTGCCCTCTGCTGGTTGATCTGCGACGCACATGTGCGCGTGACATCAGAGGCACTGTAACTAGGAAGGACGTCAGGGGAAGACGCTGTAACTAGGGAGGACGTCGGGGAGGACGCTGTAACTAGGGAGGACATCGGGGGAGGATGCCGTAACTAGGAAGGATGGCGGCGGCAGCACATGTATATCGAAAGGCTGCAGTCTATACGAAGACTGCAGTGAAGAGGCGCGCGGGCAGCTGGGGCTCTGAAGACGTTCACAATGAATGACAAGACGTCCTGGGATGAAGAGCGCCAGACGAAGAGGAGAGGATCGCGGCAACAGGAGCCGGTAAGTATATTCCAGGGCCACATTTACCGCATCTTTGGAATATAAGACGCACCCACTTTTCCCCCTCATTTTTGGGGAAGAAAAAGTGCGTCTTATATTCCGAAAAATACGGTAACTATTGTCATCCTTAGAAGCTAAACACACCTCCACATCCACTGGATTGCAATGATGTGTCAACTTGTAATTAGTACAGAGCCATAATAATCCAACATGCATACAGACTGTTCCAGTTTGGTTGGTCCTCATCAGTGCATGGCATGGATTAATTTGGCTCTATGGAGTAGGACTTGAAAAACCTAGAGGTACAGACTAACCAATAAGCTCATGGTAAACCATAACTCATTGGAGTGTATAAGGGGCTACAATGGTCCTAAAAGTCCCCTTACTTAAATGCATGGAAAACAAAAGTTTGCTTTCTTAAAACAGAAAGTATTTGCGATAATTCAGGTTGGAGTGAGCTTGAGATGTCTCCCAGTGCATCACTGCTGAATATATGCAAATTAACCATTGTCGTCCTTAGAAGCTAAACACACCTCCAGATCCGCTGGTTAATCAGCCTAGGCAAAGCATCACTGGGAGAGCAGTGCTTAAATCAACATACAGCAATGTATAGAACTGTATCCGATGCTGAAACCAGGATAGTAGGGATAAAAAGTGGGTATCCACGTGCTTGGGACGTAACTACGCGTTTCAGGGTATCCATGCCTTCATCGACCTGACAAAGTTTGGGATACACTGAAAGGGGTAGTGACATCACTGGCACATGGAAGTCTGCCGAGGGAGCCTGTGTTCTGATACCATCTGGATTACGACCACTGCTGGCCACAGTTCAGAGATAGACTGCCCCCTAAGGACGTTTGCAGGTAAGTTGCACACTTACTACTGGCTTTCAGTAAGTTTTTATTTACATTGCATGTTAAACTATTAAATATTGTATATATATATATATATATATATATATATATATATATATATATATATATATATATATATATATATATATATATATATAAGTTAAATGTGTACTTTACAAATTTTAGTGTCTCAGGTGGATGCTTTAGTAGCTCCCACACAAACAAACCTTGAACTATTGAACTTTTTTTTTTATCTTTTCCCTACACTACAAAGTGTTTCTTAGTTACACAGAAGTCTTATCAGCTCTAATTAGTTATCAGTGGGAGTTAAAGTGGACCTGAACTTAGAACTTCTTCTCTTCTCTAAAATATAAGCAACAGCATAATGACCTTTAAAGAAAAACTTTTCCTTGTTACTGCTTACAGAGCTTCTACAGAGATGTTGCAGAGTGGTTACTTCTTGGTATCCCAGGTGCACAGAAAATGTTAACCTCCTGTATCTATATATTAGCTCAGAACTTGGTAGACTCAACAGAGAACTGACAGTTCAAATTGCACTGGCTCATTAATTGCAGATAAGGGAGACTTAGACAGGTTGTTCTCTATAAACGCACACAGGGTGGAATTTCTCTTTGTTTACCTTCTCTCCTGTGAAATAATTCAGGTCCACTTTAAGATGCAGTTGGACTGCAGTTTAACTACAAATAAACTGTCATGTAGAAAACCAGACTCTTAACCTTACAGTTAAAAAAAAAAAAGGAACACTGTCGGGGCAGCACGGTGGCGTAGTGGTTAGCTCTCTCGCCTTGCAGCGCTGGGTCCCTGGTTCGAATCCCGGCCAGAGCACTATCTGCAAAGAGTTTGTATGTTCTCTCCGTGTCTGCGTGGGTTTCCTCCGGGCACTCCGGTTTCCTCCCACATTCCAAAAACATACAGATAAGTTAATTGGCTCTCCCTAAAATTGGCCCTAGACTACAGTACTTACACTACATAATATAGACATATGGCAATGGTAGGGATTAGATTGTGAGCTCCTTTGAGGGACAGTTAGTGACAAGATATATATATATATATATATATATACACTGTACAGCGCTGCGTAATATGTCGGCGCTATATAAATACTAAATAATAATAATAATAGTTCTAAGAAGGATTGGGAGTATACTTATTGTTATCTCATCATGACACGTCACGTCAGTTACCCTTTACGCTTAGACATATTACATGATGTAAATATACCAGGATGTTCTGATAGTGTGTTTTTATAGGCTGACCTAATTTTTGTGTACTACAATATTACAGGAAAAACACTGATAAACAAGATAAAACAGCAGACTGTGTTAGAGCAACCAGCAGCTCTATGTACTTACTAAAGTCTAGCTTTGGCAAGGAGATGAGAGAATAAATAATGAATAGGAAATTATGTTCCACAAAATGACATAGTAAGAAAAGTAAAATTCAACTGCTTGATGATTATAACTTAATTACGCAGCATGAAATTAGACAGCATGACAAAGAGGCTTATGAATACAAAGCAGAACAAAACTGAAAGAATACATAAAAGCCTGCCTGTACTATTTTGTGGACTGTAGTAGGTTCATGTCCCAAATGCCTGTTTGTAGGGCAGTGGATACATTAGATGGCATGAAAAATAGGCTACCGACAATATACATATAATAATTTAAAAAAGAAAAAAAAAAGAATATGGAACTGCATGCATTAATTTCTGTGCAGCTCCTAAACTAAAACAAAGAGGTTTTCTGGGAAAAGTGATCTTTGCTTAAAGTGTAACTGTCGGGCTAGTTATCAGGAAAAGATTTATGTATAGCTAGTGTTAGGCATTAAGAAGGCATTAACATTAAGAGAAGTGGTTCTTTTTTTTTGGGGGGGGGGGTGTCAGAGGAAGAAGAAGGCAATGGTATTGCACTGTAAACTCCTTTCTATATATCTGTATACCAAATTCTTCCACCTTTAGGCTAGGTACACAGTGGGTACACTAGGTACACAGTGTGTTCTTGTTTTATAAGGAACACAGCTCAATGGAACAAAAAAGTCGTACCACATGTTGCGGCCGCTTTACGTAGCATACAGTAGGTACAGTAAAGCATACAGACAATGGAAGTTATGCTTCCCTGTACCTGTTAACGTGTGCGTTTAGCAGTAACTTGCTGCAAAAGTGCATTACCATAACGCAACATGTTACGCTGCAACGCTAACATTGCACTGTGAATATCACACAGAATTATCATTGCAGTGCATCATTCCGCATTGCAATACCTCCTTAATGTCTCTTCATAACGTCCCACTGTAAAGGTATCCTTAATCACCTGATTATCATTATCAGCCCCAACAGGCTTTTATTATATGTGTTCTGTGTCTTTTTCACGATATGTGTTTTCAACTTGCTTTTCCTATTAAATTGATTCTTACCATTATTTAATCTTACCTGTATTTCACAAAGGTCCACTCACTTTATTATCATATTAAAAGGGCAGTAGTGTTTTGGAATAGCTGAGTGATGGGAAAGAACACAAAAAATCCCAACAAAAACACAATCTATAAGCCAATAGTAGAATATTGGTAGCAGCACCTTACCAATATTGCTTTTGCTGCACTGATCAGGTGATTTGGGCACAGGCTTCTAATAGATGCCTACACAAAGTATAGGTAAGTGGGCGCCCAGGCAGTGTGTTGGATGCCCTATGCGGTATTAGTAACTGATTGGCTACAGAAGACGCAATTCGGATTCTAAGTAGGGAAATAGAGGAGCCAATCAACTATTTTGTAGATGATTGGCTACAATAGTAGTTGTTTCGGTGATGGAGGGGGCTATCTTTTGGCACTTGGAAGGGTGGTTAGTGTTAGGCATTTGGTGGGGGTTAGAGATAGGATTTGGGAGGGGGAATTCAAGTGAGAATGTGTGCTGGGTAAGTGCATATCAGGAATGTAAATTATCAATATTTGTACTAGAGGGACCACCCGGCGCCCAACTCATGCCGCAGTGCTACCATACGCACTCCTTGCTGCATGAGTAATTAGCAGTTACCGAGTTATCCAGAATTAGTGGTGTATAGTCACAACAAGTTTCAAGAACGTGTTCAGCATACAACAGCAGTAGGTTACAAAACCTATTTCTGAAAGAAAGGAGTGGAAGTCAGCAATATACAATTGTACACATGCACGTGCAGAAGGGGGTGCTCTGGGTGTCCCCTTTTATGGGTGTCTCCTTTTTAAAATCTTCAAGAAAGACCCACATGGCCGCGCAAAGTAAGCCCCCCCAACCACAATAATCCCAGCCCACCTGCCGAGAGCTCTTACCCCACCTGGGACACTTTCGAGTGAAGAGGCCTGGACAGGAATCTTAGTGTGGCATACTGACCTCTCTCTCCTCCAAAGACCCATACTTACACAAGACTTCTACCTCCCCCGGCACCCGCAGTGACCTCTCCCTCCACCTAGCATCCACAGTGACCTCTCCCTCAACCTAGCAACCACAGTGACCTCTCCATCCACAAAGCACCCACAGTGACCTCTCCCTCCACCTAGGACCCACACTGACCTCTCCCTCCCCAGCACTCGCAGTCAGTGCTGCTCATCCAGATTCTGGATATCCGGGTAACCCGGATATCCAAACTTTTTTCAGCTATCCGACCGAATTCAGATTCCGGATACCTTGGCCCAAATTCAGATAGCTATCTGTGGATATTTGGGCACATAACGCAGATATCCGCGGATATTGTGGATATCCGGATCCGAAATACTGTAACTAAGGAGATGACGTCATGGAGCCAATCAGAGGGCTCCCAAAAGAAGCCATGGCAACCAATCACAGAGGGGAACCCTGGCCACCCCCACCTGACCTCATCGAGCCAATCGGAGGGCTCCTGACCTAAACCCTGGCACCCAATCACAGAAAGGAACACTGGCCAGCGCCCCTGTATAATAAGGAGGGCTGCCATGATGAGACATATCGTCCTAGCTTGCTGAATACTCACTGAGAGACATGCTCCAGTGCTGCTGGCCTAGCAAGGGCTGTACACAGTGATACACCTAAAGCTGTTCAGTGATTAACCCCTTCACTATCACTACACTATTTTTGTAATGTTAATTAGCTTGATTTCATTGTGTGACAGTCAGAGTGTGTGCTGTGCTGCAGGGCTGCTGCAGCTGCTATGTGTCTGTGTGTGTGCTGTGCACAGACCAGGCCAGCTGCTGCCTGCTGGCCAGCTATTAGCCTTAGCTAGCTACAGTAGGGATTAGGGCATAGGATTACTGTGTTATTGTGTAGTTAGTACTGTAGTACTGCAGTCAGTGCTAGTAGTTGTTAGAGTAGTAGTACTACTGTGTTAGCTTACTACAGAACTGCTGTGCTGCTGAGCAGTGCCAGTGTGACAGTTAGTGTCTTCTCCTCTGCTGTCTGACTGTCACTCGGCACGTGGCAATTGGCACGTGGCCCTTGGAACTTGGCATGTGGCACTTAGCACATGTCACTTGGCACTTGGCATGTGTCTCGTGTCACTTGGCATGTGTCACGTGGCATGTGTCACATGGCAATTGGCACAAGTCACTTGGCACGTGTCACTTGGCACGTGTCATGTGGCACTTGGCACGTGGCACTTGGCATGTGCCTCGTGTCACTTGGCACGTGTCACTTGGCACGTGTCACGTGGCATGTGTCACATGGCAATTGGCACGTGTCACATGGCAATTGGCAAGTGTCACATGGCAATTGGCACAAGTCACTTGGCACGTGTCACTTGGCACGTGTCACGTGGCACGTGTCACGTTGCACGTGTCACATGGCAATTGCTACGTGACATGTGCCAAGTGACACGTGCCAAGTGACACGTGCCAAGTGCCAATTGCCAAGTGCCACGTCTGGCACACGTTACACCTGCTGCTGCTGCATTGCCCTGCTCCTGCTGCCTGTGCAGCTCCCACTGCCAGGGTGCCACAGGCCACTGATACCACCTATATTTAACCCAAAACACAATTGCTGCGTAATTTTTTGGAGGTGTCTTAGCTGAAAACTGTCATGTCCCAGTTGCGGTTGGACCTTGGACACAATGTGGGCTACACGACCGCTGTCAGGAACCTAGGCCTGATGTTAATTGACAGCCATTTTTTTGGGGGGGGGGATTTTAAGTCCCCACATCATCAATTAGTGTTTCACTTTAAAAAATAATGATGATACATGCCTCATTTACCCTAAAAAACGTTTTTAAAGCAATTAAAAGGCCACTTCTGTTGTTTCTATCCGGATATCCGAATCCAGCTGGATACCCCGAAAATTGAGGTCGGATATCCGATTCGGATTAGAAAATTTTGAAATCGGATATCCGACCCGGACGGATATCTGGGTATCTGGATCCGAATCGGATCCGGATTTTAAAAAGGGGTATCCGAGCAGCACTACCCGCAGTGACCTCTCCCTCCACCTAGCACCCACAGTGACCTCTCTCCACCTAGCACCCACAATGACCTCTCCCTTCCCCAACACCCACAGTGACCTCTCCTTCCACCTAGCAACCACAGTGACCTCTCCCTCCCCCAGCACCCACAGTGACCTCTCCCTTCACCTAGCACCCACAATCACCTCTCTCTCCCCAGCTCTAGCAGTTATTCTGCATACCCCAGCACCCACATTGACCGATCCCTCCCCCAGCACCCACAATGATCTTTCCCTCCCCCAGTGGCTACCCTCCGGTCCCCTGCTGCACCCACAGGGACCTCCCATCCCAAAAGCAGCACATACAGTGACCTCTTCCATCGCCAGCGCCCAAAGTGACCTCTCCCAATACCTAGCATCCACAACTACTCCCTCCTCCAGTAACCACACTGACCTCTCCCAGCACCCACAGTGACCTCCCGTTCCTCCAGCACCAATACTGACCTCTTTCTTCCACAGCACCCACAGTGACCTACACTTCCCTCAGCACCCACACTGACCTCTATCTCCTCCAGCAACCACACTGACCTCTACCTCCCCTAGCAGCAACTATGCCATTCATAGAAGCACCCCCAGTGACCTCCCCTTCCTCCAGCACCCACAATGACCTCTACCTCCCCCAAGACCCACAGTGACCTCCCCCAAAGGACCCACAGTGACCTCCCTTTCCTCCTGCACCTATACTGACCTCTACCTTCCACAGCACCCACAGTTACTTCTCCCCCCCAGCACCCACAGTGACCTACCCTTCCCCCAGCACCCACACTGACCTTTACGTCCCCCAGCAACCACACTGACCTCTACCTCCCCTAGCAGCAACTATGCCATTCATAGCAGTACCCACAGTGACCTCCCATCCCCTGCACCCACGGCAATCCCACCAATATTCAGCACCCACATTACACTCAATCAGTAACCCCCACTATAGCAAGCACCCAGTACTTGCACCAAGCACCCTGCACCCAATACTCACAACCGGCCTCCATGTGGCACTTAGTACTTGCATCATACAGCTTCATGACACCCAGTACCTGCACCCCTTCACCCTATAGCTAGAACCCAGTACTTACACCCACATGGCACAGTACTTGCACCCAGCCCCAACATGGCACTCACTATGCACCTGCACACAGCCTCCACATGGAACCCACTTTCTGCACTCACATAACCAGTACTAGCACCCAAAGTACCTGCACTCAAAACTCACATGACACACAATGCCCTCCCATAGCTAGCACCCAGTGCAGGCATGGCACCAAGTATTCACACCTATGTGGGACTGAGTACCTGCAATCAACACCCTCATGATGCTTGATACCCACCTATATAGCCAGAATCCACATGACACCCTTTACAAGCACCCAGAACCCACACCCAGCATCTGCATTTAGCACCCACATGACAACAAATACCCCACTAGCCAGCACCCATCACCCATATGTCACCATGTCCTCACTCCCAGTACCCACTTGGCACTCAGTATTTGCACCTAAGACCCACATGACACCCTATACCCCCCATAATCAACACCTACAGGGCACAGTACTCACATGGCACCAAGTTCCAAAGCCATTATATGCACCTAGTACCTGTCCATGGCCAGCACCCAAATAGCACCTAGTACCCATCCTTGGTCCGAACCCATATGAGACTCAGTACTCTCCCATGGCACACATCCAGACCACAAATGGCACTCCCTACTCACTCATGTCCAACACTCACATGGCTCCCTGTACCAATTAGCACTCACATGGCACCCACTATTGTTTATCACCATCTCCTACTCATTCAGCACCCACTGCAAATAAACACCCAATACAAACTGGACCGTGGTACCCACAGCAGCTTGACACAGACTTTACTTTGACATCTCGGCACCCACTGCAACTTAGCACAAAGTGGACCTTTGCATCTTACTACCCACTGCATCTGGGCACCCATTGCACCTTGGCACTTACTGCAGTTTTGCATCTACTAATGCTTAGCAACCACTGCATATTGGCAACCACTTTTTCTTTGCCTGAAAATAATCTTGGGTGCTGATCAAGAGGGAAGAAGAGCTTTTTATATGTCTATGGTTACCAGATCTAAAATAAAAATATTTTTGCTATAAAAATAAACTTGTACATAATTGTGAATTTAAAGACAGCAGAAAGGCTTAGTAATCTATTCATTTATATGTTTAACTTTCATTTCACATAAACTAAACTAGTATTCTGCTGTAACAAAAATAATCTCTCATTCAGTAAATTAAATGTTTTACTAGATGTTACTAAACCCAGCTGGCAATGTCAATTACAAAGCAACACGGACATGATGAATACATCCAAATATTTATCCAGAATCCACAAACTGTAATAGGGTCACATTGCTGTGCTATTTGTTATTTTGTATACATTGACAAAAGAAGAAAATTATTTTGTTTTGATGAAGAAGATAAATACACAACTCCTTAACAACCAGGTCAGTGTCCTATCTTTTTTAGCAAAGGGAGTTTTGTCATTCTTTCATGTTAAGATCATTTTTTTTTCTCGAAGGGAGGAGGAAGGTGTCATTATGTACGGATGGGCGGCATTTATTATTATTTTATTATTATTATTTTTTAGGGAAAAAAACTGGATAAGTTATCAAAAACACAACAATCGTAAAAACATATACATTTTATTAGTAGGCAAAAAATGCATCTAAACAAATTTTTCCTGAAAAGAGTTACAGATATCCTTGAGGTCACTAGGGGCTCCCCCATGCACAGACTGCTAAATATACAATAGGAAACGTAATTCCTCAAGTCACAGATTGACAATAAGATAACATTCTGCTTTGTCACATCTGGATTCAGGGCCACCGAAGCACCTATGTGTGTCCAAAAAGCCACAACCAAGACACCACAATGCCTGTCAAAAAAGAATGGCTAAAGGAACATAGTTAAAAGGAGCTAGCTTTTCTCTTTATGTTCCAGAGTATACAGACATTCTATATAACTTCACAAGGAAATCCACAGAAATCAGTTGTCAGTGTGACAGCTCAATACACATATTGGCTTCATTGATATTGCTCATTAAAGTTCCAAGTTGCAATGCAGGGAAAAGAGACAGCCCAATCGCAACTCTTATATACCCCGGCAGGGTGCATAAGAGTCCATATAGGTGTACTCTATCAACGTGAAGAGCTCAATGACCCATTCGCAGTCATAGAAGAAAAGCTGTAACACATATAAAGATCATGGTTCTCCAGGGGACAACCCAATCACAGTTGGGATCTTTACATGCAGATCAGTTGCCTGCTGCATTAAATTACAGGGAATTGAATAAAATGTGAAAGGGACATAAATTTTGCAATTCTATGAAGACATGCCTGATGCAGCTGATAGACCTGACTGTGGAGGTCGTATGCACTGTCATCATCCATGGCATGAACCCGTCATAGTATGAACCCAGCTACACTGTTAACACAAAGGGAGGGGGCAGAAACTAGCTATTACTGCTTACAGCTGGGAGGAAATTAAAAAATCAAGCTAGATTTGAACTCTTTACATGTTTATCTGTTTTTGCTTTTTGTTTCATCCGGCTAAAAAAAAATAATTTTGCATAACATTTTGACCCGTAGCAGAAAATATCGCCTGTCTGCTTTTGTGGGTAGCCATTATTTAAAATGTAAACTCTGACAGTTCTACTGTATACAACACAAATGCCAATCCAAAAAAGGTGTATTATTCAGCCAGGCACCTGTATTTCAGTATTGTCCAGACAACACTCTCCCCACACTTTGAGAAAGAGTGTATTGTAGTGAGCTGTGATACCCTACATATTCATCATTGTTAGGTACTGCATACAGCTTGCTGCATACTGGAATCAATAAGATAATGTGGTAAGATTGCGATATATTGGAGTATTGCATAAACAATATAAATTGTAAAATATATAAAATTGTGGTGGTGAACCGTATAGAGCAGGTTAACAGTGGTTCTCTTCTGAACACTTGGATGGATCAGTAGCAGCTGAATACTTATTTTGTAAAGAATATGTGGATTACTATTAATGGTACCTTTCCCTCTGGAGAGGAAGAAACTGCATGTTATTTTTCAAAAGTTGAACTGTGCCCAGAACAATTATTTTTGTTTGGAATAATAGTTTTAACTGTTGGGAGAATGTCTGAAGGCGCATCCTTTTAAAATTGCCATTTTACTTTGGTCATTATATGGATTGAAGGATTGAAAAAGAATTGGTAAAAAAGTAAAACAAGACAATAAGCTGCCACCAAACCTGATGTTTTAGGGTTATATTTAGGGGACAGTACATAGATGTCGTAGGGGGGAAATAGTTTTTATCCATGAAAGTTATACCTTATTTTTTTCCCCCTAAAATGTCCTTGATTTTCAATTCCACGAAGCCCTCATTTTTCTGTAGATGCTGTGTATAAAGTATTGCAGTCAGAGCCATGAGCCAACTGGAAAATAAAAAAACAAAAAACAGACAGATCTGAGTAAATTGACCTGCTATACTACAGCTCTTCATTGCCAAGAACACTGTATGATTCTACAGACCTGGGTTTTGTGAAAGTTGACTGCTATAAAGAAACAAACACATGTAGCTCTTGCCAGCATCATAGCACACCTGTGAGGAATGCCAACAAGCCAATGAGAATATGAATGTTTAAGAAAGTGAGAACATTTTTTTAAATAGATCCAGCTAAATAAGGACTATTAAATAAATCTTTCTTACAGCTGTGCAATATTACATCATACAATATTATTGCACTCTTATCTCAGTAATATACAATATATTAGTATTCTGAGATCTAAGGGTGCTTCTTTTTTATTTTCTATTAATGTAACCTGCTGCATTATAGATGTTATTTCTCAAGTCTTGGAGAATGGAAGCTAATATTATTCATTGTGGCAAACCAAGTAGTAGAAAAGTCATAGCAATCAGACTGGGTACAGGATTCCATCTTAACTATTCTTTATGAAAAGTAAAAAATATTTTCCAATTCTTTCTGCACATTTCAAATAGCTGAGCAAACTATATTACAGACATACATGTAACCATTCTGGAGCTTTCTTTGTACTTTGCTGCAATTACTTCCTGGAGATGTTGTTATCTGCTGCTAAGATAGCAAATGAGATATCTGCATCCCCATCATGCACACAATGGCTTCAAGTCACTAAGCTTATCTCCTGTCTTTAATAACGTTTATAGAGTTATCACCATTGTGATAAGGCATGTAGTATTCAGGAAACATTTTACCTCAGGCAAACCTAAAGTTAACTCTTCTGTCTTTAGGTTAAGGTGAGATCTCTAAAATTAACTCTTCAATCCTTAAAACAACTACAGAATTCTAAAGTTAAAAGCTGTTAATTAACTGCATATGAAAATAACTACAGAGGAGGTAACGTAACTAAAGAGGAGGTAACCTATGAAATGAGATAAGATAACTCTCACTCTGTGGAAAAACATATCTCTACACCCTAATAAGGCAAGATCGATGTGTGGAGGTAAGTTTTCTCTTGCCGTATTATCTCCAGCATGATCTTAGTGAATTGAGGCCATTGACCCCAATTCACTAGGATCATGCTGTAGATAATAAGACAAAAGAAAACTTACCTCCACACATCGATCTTGCCTTAGTAAGGTGTAAAGATACGTTTTCACAGTGAGAGAGTTATCTTATCATTTCTGTCCTTAAAGGAATAATCAGGCAAAAAAAAGAGTTTCACTTACCTGGGGCTTCTACCAGCCCCATGCAGCCATCCTGTGCCCTCATAATCACTCACTGCTGCTCCAGTCTCCGCCCCCCCCCCCCCAGCTAGTTTTGTTTTTGCCGACGAGATCGGGCCCACAGGGTCAGCAGGCTGCATTGCGTACATTTTTATGCATTCCCTCTAGTGCAGGAAGATTAATGCATACAATGTTTATTTAAAATGTATTAGCGTTTCACCGCTAACGTGAAAAAATGTATGCGTTAATGTTCTTGCACTAGCAGGAATGCGTACAAATGTACGCAATGTGGCCCACCGACCCCAAGGTTGGCAAAAACAAAACTAGCTGGCAGCAGTGAACTGGAGCTGCAGTGAGTGACTATGAGGGCACAGGATGGCCGCATGGGGCTGGTAGAAGCCTCAGGTAAGTGAAACTAATTGTTTCTTTAAGTTACCTCCTGTGTAGTTATTTTCACATGCAGTTAATTAACAGCCTGGCTTTAACTTTAGAATTCTGGAGTTATTTTAAGGATTGAAGAGTTAACTTTAGAGATCTCTCCTTAACTTAAAGACAGAAGAGTTAACTTTAGGTTTGCCTGAGGTAAAATGTTTCCTGAATACTACATGCCTTATCACCATGGTGATAACTCTAGAAACATTATTAAAGACAGGAGATAACCTTAGTGAATTGAGGCCAGTGTCTAAATAATGGCTCACTGAATTGTAACCTAAAGGTGGCCATACACTGTTCGATTTGCCATCAGATTCGACCAACAGATAGATCCCTCTCTGATCGAATCTGATCAGAGAGGGATCGTATGGCTGCCTTTACTGCAAACAGATTGTAAATCGATTTCAGCATGAAACCGATCACAATCTGTGGTGGTGCTGCCGCTGCGCCCTCCCCCTGCATACATTACCTGCTCCGGCCGGCACGTGTCCCCGCTTTCACCGCTGTCTTCTTCTCCGCTGGGTTCCGGACCGGCTGGCTTCACTTCTTCCTGTCCGGGGAAGTTTAAACAGTAGAGGGCGCTCTACTGTTTAAACTTGCTGCCGGGACAGGAAGTAGCCAGCCGGAACCCGGAATCCAGCGGAGAAGAGACAGCAGTGACAGTGGGGACACGTGCCGGCCGGAGCAGGTAATGTATTGTCGCTGTACTGCGTTGGTCGTTGGACATTCAAGCGCCGCTATCGACGCACTCCTGACCCGCCGGCGATCGAGCATAATCTTCCGCACGGACGGCTCGACAGGAATCAACGGGAACGATTGATTTCAGACGGAAATCAATCATTTGCGTTTGCGTTCGCGCAACGATTTCACAGCAGATTCGATCACTGTGATCGAATCTGCTGTATATCGTCAGGAAAATTGTTAGGTGTTAAATTTTATTTTATGCTTTGCGCAGACTTCAGAATTAATGACACAAACAGAAATGCTTAACTTAACAGAAGGCTTAACTTACCAAAAATATCATCACAGACATGATGATCTCTGAAAGATTATTAACTATCTTTAATGATACCACAGATACCTTCACTAGAACCTGGCAGCCCTGGCTCTCCTACTCAGATAACATTGGCCTTTTATCGTGTGCTCCTTCTATTTGGTTGGGTCTCATTATCTCATTATGTTATTATATGCATATATAAAAGAGATAATGGCCTCGATTCATAAACAGCAGTGCGATAAGAAAAATCTTGTTGGGAAAATACCGCACTCGGTATTTTCCCGGTCTGTGTGCTAATTCATAAAGATTTCCCCAGCTGCCCTTGGAGGTCGGTAAATTACCGCAGCCCATTGAACGGTAGAGTAGAGCAGTGTCTAGATTCTCTCTTTGCCCTGCAGAAATGACTCACACAGACGGCTCTCTGGCCCTCTCCACTGATGACTCAGACAGATGAGTCACACAGTCTTTCCCTGCCTGCTCAAATGACTCACACAGACTGCTCTCTGGCTCTCTCCACAGATGACTCAAACAGACTTCGGCTCTCTGCACTTTGCATTCATCAGAGCTGTCAGAGGTGTCGGTAACTTGTTAAGACCTCACCAGAGGTGTCGGTAACTACCGCCAGGCTTACCGCTTGTTGCAGGCTTTATGAATTGACATTTGCTGACAATTTACTGACATGTGTTGGCGGTAACTACAGCCAAGTCGGTAATTTATCTCCCTGGTCGGTAATGTCAGCTTTTCATGCGGTAACAGCCTTTATGAATTGACACATTTCTAAGTGGTCGGGAAAGTCTGCTGTTTTCAGCATTACCGCATGAGGTAATGCTTTATGAATCAAGGCCAATCTGTGTCCCCACCTTTTCTGTACCCACCAGGCTTCATCTTCATGTGAAATATTGCTTCAGATGTTAGTGACTTGTTAACTCATTATTCATGTTGATTAATGTTAAATTCTTTATGACTGATTTCACTCAAATTACCCCTACTGGGATCTTTAATTGCCGTACTGCTAAATCTAAAATTGAAAAGCAGAAGGTACCGCTTCACTGTACTGGGTGGGACAGTGCAGGAACACGAGCAGCCAAGCCCAGTAAACAGACATAGAAAAGGAAGGTCCGCACCAATGTCTCCACATCCAATATACTTTATTCAGGACGTATCCAGTTACAGGTGATAGCACTTGACTGACATGTTTCGGACTCCAGGTCCTTAATCATAGTCATTTCATGGCTCACTGAGTGCAGGTTAAAAAGGAGGGAGGGTAGTAAGAGGCGGGGCATGGCCCAACCCATCCTAGGGAGGGAGCAAATCACCCATCACATCCCACCAAAAAACTACCAACTCACTAAAAATATAAAACCAAACACTTACAAAATTAAAATACAAGAAGCAAGCAGACAAAAGATCAAAAGTTACAACTTAATAGATCGGGAGTAAACATGCCGGCCATTAATAGGAAATGCCATGCACTAATAGTATCCAACAGATGGTCTGCTGTAAATGTCGAGCACACAAATTACAGTATCAGATAGTGTCCAGATTAATTGGAATGCACCTCCCCTTAACCCGTAACCAAAGCCAAATCCCACCTAGCATTTAAACCCTTAGGTGACCTGGTACCAAGGCGAAAAATCCAGAGTGCCTCCCTCTTACGCATCAGGGCTTGAAGATCACCCCCCCCCGTTTGGGCAAAAAAACCCTCTTAATTCCATGGAAAGAGAAACCCGACATGTCGCCACCATGTACCTGCCGGTAATGTCTGGCAACATTGGAAATATTCTGAGTGCACCAGCCTGCTCCCAAAAAGTGTTCAGATACTCTGGCTCTGAGTGGTCTAATAGTGCAGCCCACATATTGAAGAGAGCATACTCGGCATGTCACCAAGTAAATCACATTTTTAGAACCACAGTTGATAAAGTGCTTAATAGTAGATTTGTAACCATTGTGCACTGACTCCACAAATTGGGTCCTAGTATGTAGTGCACAATAGTTACAGGTTGGAATTGCACATTTATATGAACCTCTAGTAGACAGCCAAGTAGATGACTCCCCATGTGAACTAAAGAAGCTAGGGGACAGCATGCTGCCCAGTGTGGGGGCCCGCCTGCTGGAAAAGCTGACGCCATTGCTAAGAAAGGGCCGTAGATCCTCATCAACCTCCAAAATGGGAAGATATTTGGTGATGATACACTTAACCTCCTGATACTCGGAGCTAAACATAGTTACAAAGACGGACCTATCTCTGAAATCGCGACCAGAAGTATTGGCCCGTATTAACTGACTGCTGGGAATGGAAGCTGCCCCCTGTTTGCCCCTTTCTATAGTCCATTTAGGGTAGCCTCTCTCTAACATTGGGGGGTGGAGAGGGGGGGGGGGGAAGAACCCCTACTTGCGCCCATAGGAGAGGGCATATACATTATAACGCTCATTTTTATAAGGGGATCCTTTGGTGACAGCCAGAGGGCAGGATTGCATGTACTTGGAAAATGGGAAGGAAAAGGGAAGAAGGGAACGGGGGACCTCTGGTGTATCTCCAGGAGCATTGGACCCCCCTACATCTTGGGGACGCAATGGATCTGGAGGCAGTGCAAATGTGCGATGGTCTCGTCCCGAGGAGGGGGGAAGAACAAAAAGGACGCCACCGGGGCATACATATCATCCCCAAGCGGCGCCCCCCCCCCACACACACCCCCTCCAAAGGGACAAGAGTGGGGGCATGGCCTCCTCCCTTCCTGTGGCCCCTGGGCCACATTGCCATCCACAAGCTAAAAGCACCTGCCTCACCCCAGCGCATCCCCATCGGTGGTACTCCCACCCATCTGTGCCCCAGGTTCCTGATGCATCACTCTTTGGGCCAGGGGCACATTAGGAGGGGGGCGCTCCTGAACAGTAGTACATTTTTCTCTGGACCCACTATTCACAGGGGAGGGAAGTGAAAAGAAGGGAAGGGAGGAGTAGGAAGAGACCAAAGGGGGCTCCCATTCCTAAAGGGACACAAAGATCGATATTCACTCATATTCCAATGCCATAATGACACATGATCTTGGCTAATCCTACGTCCGGGAGAGGAAGGGGAAGGAATTTCTAAGGGAGGAGGGGTAGATGTTGTTCTAAAAGGGGGATTTCTGCAACTGGTGGGGAAAGGGGCAGGCGGGAGGGGCACCTACAGGGGAAAAAATCTAAGAAACATTTTCCAAGCACCAGGAGAGTCAAGGGCGGGGGAGCCACCCCTCGTCCAATGCATTGTCCAGGGAAGAATGGAGATGTCTTAACGCTATGGATCAAGGAAGCAGGATAGTTCAAGCCTATCATTGAGGCCCACGGGCCCCATTGCCCCCGTACGCAAGATTACCCGTGATTCACGTCGGGTCAACTCCTGATCACAAGATGCAAATGAACTAATAAATCTCATGGGTGGACTAGGCTTCACACAAGTTGTAAAATCAGCTACCCACAGAGGAGGGCATACGCTAGACTTACTGTTCCACCTCGGAATGGACATTAGTAACATAACAGTAACCCCAGTGGTGTGGTCAGACCATCACATAATACAGTTTACTATTGAACATCATCCTATCAAGCAGCTCCCTAAAGAAACAATCAAAACCCAACCCCTGAGTAAATTAACACCGGAGAGGATAACTGCCAACCTGGATTTTACAAATCTGCTCCACAGTCAAATGGACCCAAACTCTCTAGTAACCCAGTACAACAACACGATATATGAAACACTTGACAGTATTGCCCCATGGCGCACCAAATCAGCAACCAAAAAGCAGAAAGCTAATTGGTTTGACAAAACCATCATGGATCTAAAAAAGAAAGGGCGCAGACTAGAAAGACAGTGGCGTAAATCAGGGTCTGAGGAGCACAAATCTAGCCTAATTCAACACCTCAGACAATACCAACAAGCAATAACCAAGAAAAAATCAGACTTTATCTCGCACAAAATATCTACAGCCAACAACAGAGCTGCTCAACTCTTCCACACAGTGGAATCACTCTGCAATCCTTCCTGCCTAAAAGCCCCAACCACATACTCCAGGGAAAGGTGTGAGGAATTCTCTGCCTTCTTCACAAACAAGGTGTCGACCATCCGTGCCAGCATTACACCAACAACATCAATTGACCACTGGACGTTGCATATACCTACTACCGTACCACCATGGCAAGTCTTTGACACTCTGAGTGTAGAAGATTTTGGAATTCTCATTCAAAGTCTCCGCCCCACTACCTGCGACCTGGATCCTGGCCCAACTGGATCCTTAATGCAGTGCCCAGCGCTGTTCAGGCCAGCACTTCACAAAATCACTCAGTGCTCCTTGCAAAGTGGACTTTTCCCAGAAGAACTAAAGAAAGCAATCATAAAACCCCTCCTGAAGAAACCATCACTAGATCCTGATTCTGTAACCAACTACAGACCTGTGGCGAACTTACCATTCCTATCAAAAGTTATCGAGAAAGCAGTCGCCAACCAGCTAGAAGCCAGGCTTACAGATAACAACATCTTTGATACTTTTCAGTCAGGATTCAGGAAAAGGCACAGCACTGAAACAGCATTAGTCCGAGTAATGAATGATCTACTTACTGCAAGGGACAAGGGTGATTGCTCAATTCTGATTCTTCTTGACTTGTCAGCAGCATTTGATACTGTGGATCATGAAATACTAATCCAGCGACTGAAGAATTACTGTGGCCTAAGGGGTACTGTTCTTAGCTGGTTTCAGACCTTCCTATCTGGCAGGACACAGCAAGTATGTCTGGGCACACACTACTCTAATCCAGTGCCACTTGCCTATGGAGTTCCACAGGGTTCTGTACTATCACCATTACTCTTTGCAGTCTACATGCTCCCACTGGGCAAAATAATCCAGAACTATGGTTTAGGATACCATTGTTATGCAGATGACACACAACTGTATCTGTCCTTCAAGCCTGGCACCCAAGACCCATCAGCATCCATAAATGCGTGTCTAGTGGATTTACAAAATTGGATGAACACCAGCTGGCTGAGGCTGAACTCTGACAAAACAGAGGTGTTGGTGGTAGGTGGTCCACACATGATGGATAAAGTTCAAAACGCTCACCACCTCAAACTAGCAATTGGGGGAGATACTGTACAGTATAAAGACTCTGTGCGAAACCTTGGGGTGATCCTGGATAGAAATCTAAAACTCAGACAGCAGGTATCAGCTGTCGTCAAGTCTTCCTTCTTCCATCTAAGAAATATAGCGAAAATCAAACACCTTATCCCAGCTGAAGACCTACCTGCCCTGGTTCACGCATTTGTATCCTCCCGCCTAGACTACTGCAACGCCCTGTTAATCGGATCTACAGATAAGGTTCTGCGCCCCTTACAGCTAGTACAGAATGCTGCAGCCAGACTCCTAGCCAATGTCCCCCGCAGCTCACACATCACCCCAGTACTGCAAACTCTTCACTGGTTGCCAGTAAAATGGAGAATCAATTTTAAGATCTGCCTGCTGACATTCAAGGCCCTACACCACATGGGACCCAAATACATAGCGGATCTATTGGAACTTTATGCCCCTCCACGCACCCTCCGCTCTGCCAACAAGATGAAGCTGGTTATTCCCAGGATACACTTAACATTTGGTGCTCGGGCCTTTTCCTATGCAGCCCCTACTCTATGGAACTCACTTCCACAATCAGTACGAGAGGCTCCTTCTCTGGACAGCTTTAAAAAAAGGCTAAAAACTCACCTCTTTTCCCTAGCCTTTGAGACTGCATAATGCAGGGTCACAGCGCTTTGAGTCCCCAGGGAGAAAAGCGCTATATAAATATTATTGTTATTGTTATTGTTATTACCTCCTCTTCTGGAGTTCGCAACATGCAGGAGTCCCGCAAATTTCAAGCATTTAGCTTTTCCTCCATGGGACTCCCTAACATGTTCAATTAGGCGTGGGCATCCCTTCCCGGACTTGATGGACTTAAAGTGCTCCCCCACCCTCTCCTTTAGTGGCCTGGTTGTTTTGCCCACATAGAAAAACTGGCAGGGACAAAAGATGACATAAGAGACAAACTTGGTCTGGCAGGTGATGAAAGCTCTCACCTCCCACTGTGTACCCCCCAATCTAAGGTTCGTACCTTCCAACATCTGTGGACAGTATTTACATCTGCCACATCTGTGGTTTCCTTTTGGGCGTTCATTGGTCAGCCAATTGGTTGGCACAACGGAGCGATACTCGCTTCGGGTTAGGATATCTCCTAGAGTCGGGGCCCTTCTATACACCACTCGTGGGGGATCAGGAAAGATTTTTTGCAAGGCAGGGTCTCTGGTTATGAGAGGCCAGTTCTTTTTTATGACTTGTGACAGTTTCCTGGTCATGGCTTAAAGTTCACTCATATGTGGCAACCCAGCTCTATTGATTATTTGGATTTGAGCCTGGAAGGTGACTCCACCTCACGGGTTGTCTGCACTAGGACGTATCGGAAGCCCTGTGCGGGCAATTCCACATTACAGACAGCCAGCTTTCACCCTGCGCATACGATCCAGGCGATTCCGGTGGGCGAATGTATTCGGGCGCGCCGGAATTGCTCGGATCAGGTGGCCACTGGACGGGAGTTTGGGGTTGTTGAGGGACGCTTGTTAGAGAGAGGCTACCCTAAATGGACTATAGAAAGGGGCAAACAGAGGGCAGCTTCCATTCCCAGGAGTCAGTTAATACGGGCCAATACTTCTGGTCGCGATTTCGGAGATAGGTCCGTCTTTGTAACTACGTTTAGCTCCGAGTATCAGGAGGTTAAGCGTATCATCACCAAATATCTTCCCATTTTGGAGGGTGATGAGAATCTGCGGCCCTTTTTTCGCAATGGCGTCAGCTTTTCCAGCAGGCGGGCCCCCACATTGGGCAGCATGCTGTCCCCTAGCCTCTTTAGTTCACATTGGGAGTCATCTACTTGGCTGTCTACTAGAGGTTCATATAAATGTGCAATTCCAACCTGTAACTATTGTGCACTACATACTAGGGCTCAATTTGTGGAGTCAGTGCACAATGGTTACAAATCTATCAACTGTGGTTCTAAAAATGTGATTTACTTGGTGACATGCCGAGTATGCTCTCTTCAATATGTGGGCTGCACTACTAGACCACTCAGAGCCAGAGTATCTGAATACTTTTTGGGAGCAGGCTGGTCCACTCAGAATATTTCCAATGTTGCCAGACATTACCGGCAGGTACATGGTGGCGACATGTCGGGTTTCTCTTTCCATGGAATTGAGAGGGTTTTTTTGCCCAAACGGGGGTGGGGGGGGGTTGATCTTCAAGCCCTGATTCGTCAGAGGGAGGCACTCTGGATTTTTCGCCTTGGTACCAGGTCACCTAAGGGTTTAAATGCTAGGTGGGATTTGGCTTTGGTTACGGGTTAAGGGGAGGTGCATTCCAATTAATCTGGACACTATCCCATACTGTAATTTGTGTGCTCGACATTTACAGCAGACCATCTGTTGGATACTATTAGTGCATGTCATTTCCTATTAATGGCCGGCATGTTTACTCCCCATCTATTAAGTTGTAACTTTTGATCTTTTGTCTGCCTGCTTCTTGTATTTTAATTTTGTAAGTGTTTGGTTTTATATTTTTAGTGAGTTGGTAGTTTTTGGTGGGATGTGATGGGTGATTTGCTCCCTCCCTAGGATGGGTTGGGCCATGCCCCGCATCTTACTACCCTTCCTCCTTTTTAACCTGCACTCAGTGAGCCATGAAATGACTATGATTAAGGACCTGGAGTCCGAAACATGTCAGTCAAGTGCTATCACCTGTAACTGGATACGTCCTGAATAAAGTATATTGGATGTGGAGACATTGGTGCGGACCTTCCTTTTCTAAATCTAAAATTGTTGTTAATAAAACTCTTTGAAACTAAAACTTAAAGGCTTACTATACTTACTGCTTATCTCTTTGTTTTTGCCTCTGGTTCTGTAGACTATGGCTTCAATTCACTAAGCTTAACTCCTGTCTTTAATAACTCTTCTGAGCTGTTTTACAGTTATCACCATGGTGATATAATTGTGATAACTGTAAAACAGCTCAGAAGAGTTATTAAAGACAGGAGTTAAGTTTAGTGAATTGAGGCCTATGACTATGACTCACCATGCGTTTGGATTCCTGTACAAACATTTCAGAGCTATGTAGATAGTAGAGATGATACATAAGTGCACCCTAAATTTGCAAATTGCAACCACTGATTAAAATGCTAAAGAGATCAGCTTTCACCTTACACAGTTGTGTCACCTCATTGATGGTGATAGGAGTACTTTAAGAAAAAAGTCTACCCTAGAAACTTCAGTGCGTGTCAATATAACTACATCACAGAATGACTGACCCATATTTTATGTTTTGTGTCAGAAAAAAATGATCCTTTTGGTTTTAAAAAGCTTCTTTATGGGAAACAAATTGTAACAGATAATTCCCTTTTTGTTTTACTAAGGCTTCTAGGCATCAGCTGATCTCATCATTAAATCATGAGGTTGATGTAAATTCATGTGGGTTGGAAACAAGTTCTCAATGAACTCACCTAATAGTTCCTTTCTTTGTCTCAACATGAATTGACAATAAAGGAAATATGCCCATCACCTTTAACACATATTTGAAGGATTAGGTTCAAAGCCACTGCGTCTAAAATCTTTTTTCACTGAATGATATCTGTAGATAGAGAAGACAAATAAAATCAAATTTGCTATATAGAAACTGGTCTGACTGTACTAGACAATATTCAGGAATGTGAAAAGTACTGCTCAAATCAGTAATTTTCAGTTAGCGGGCTAGATTTTTCCCTCATTAAGTCCTCGAGGTCAAAATGGCAGAGGCGTTGTCCTAATGAGGATGGATGCATAGCTGGGGAAGCCTGCGGTCTTGGCCAGAGCCTCGGCAGACAGCAAAAAAAAATTCGCCAGGACCTGTCTCGGAGAGGGGGGGGGGGGGGGGGGCGGGGGGTCAAGACAGGTGGGTATTTAACCCTGCCACCCCCCATCCTCCATGGGTTACTATTATAAGCAACCAGCTTCAGGCAGGTGGAGAATTCTCCATGTGGACTGGGCATACTTTTCAGGATGGATTGGGTCGTGCTCCAGTAAAAGACCACTGGATAATTATTATCACGGGACACTCTGGGAGGTGGAGGGTTGGGGGGTTAGAACTGTACACAAAATGCGAAGAGGCGCCCAAATGTAGTATTTAAAGTAGAGCCAAATTAAAAATACAAGATTTCAGAAATAAAATTTATTTTCTAAATTATAATAATTAATAGCAGCCTTTTTTCAGCTGCATGATGACAAAGATAAAATATTTTACATTTATTGAAGGAACCCCTCCCTTCCTTTCAAATTGCCGGGACAGAATCCGGCAAAACGCTGGAGTAGGTAGTGTCCGGCAATGGAGGAATTGCTAATGGCTGCCCCCTGTATAACCCTAGTTATGAAAAGAGAAGGGTGAAAAGCATGCACTGAAATGCTCATAGGCTTGAAGGAGTGTTTATTTATCTTTGTATGTGTCAGAGTGGTGCAACTAAATATTTTGAATTAAAAAATTTTTTTGGTTTGGGTCCGCCTAAATGGTAACCTCAAGTAATGAAATAGTTTTACCTCAGGTTGGAGGTATCCAGAAGATAATTTTATTGAACACAGAAAAAGATGGAACTAATGCACTCCCAGTCTGTGCATGTAGCTGCATAAGGAACTGTACTGTAGACATAAAGAAGTGGCCAGGTTATTATTATTATTATTTATTTATAAAGCGCCAACATATTCCGTGGTGCTGTACAATGTAAGAAAACAAACAAGGGATACATAATGATACAGACAATGATTTACATGAAATATGAACACTGATACAAGATACAGCACTGCTGATTACAACTTGATTTAACATGATGACTAAAATGTATAAATTTCTAACAGTGTGCAAGCAATTGAATTAATAACATTCCATGACACAAAGGGTGAGAGCCCTGCCCTTGCGAGCTTACAATCTAAAGGAATGGGGTGGAAACAAGAGGTGGGGGAAGTATACAGTATATGTACAGGCAGTGCGTAATTAGGTTATTTAGTGGGTGCATGGGCTAAGCTAGAGAATATGCTTGTCGGAAAAGGTGGGTTTTGAGGGAACGTTTAAAGATTTCGAAGGTGGGAGAGTGGCGAATGTGTTGTGGAAGGGCATTCCAGAGGAAGGGTGAGGCACGTGAGAAGTCTTGTACACGTGAATGTGAGGAGGTAATTGTAGAAGAGGATAGAAGAAGCTCGTGTGCAGATCTGAGATTGCGGTTGGGTTGGCATCTGGAGACTAGTGAGGAGATGTACAGGGGAGAGAGATTGTGGAGAGCTTTGTAGGTTATGGTTAAGAGTTTGAACTGAATCCTCTCATTAATTGGTAGCCAGTGAAGAGCTTGACAGAGAGGGTCAGCAGAGGAAGAGCGAGAGGAGAGATGAATGAGTCGAGCAGCAGAGTTCAGTACAGAATTGAGCGGTGTTAGTCGGTTAGTTGGAAGTCCACCAAGCAATATATTGCAATAGTCCAATCGAGATATAATAAGAGCATGTACTAACATTTTGGTTGTGTC
Organism: Hyperolius riggenbachi; assembly: GCF_040937935.1. Classification (NCBI taxonomy): domain Eukaryota; kingdom Metazoa; phylum Chordata; class Amphibia; order Anura; family Hyperoliidae; genus Hyperolius; species Hyperolius riggenbachi. Next base: position 390,066,682 of record NC_090646.1, read on the forward strand.
ATGGGAGAGAAAAGGTCGGATACATGCTGTGTTTTTCAGTTGGAAATGGCAGGAGCTGGTTAGGGAGTTAATGTGAGGAGTAAATGAGAGAGAAGAATCAAATATTACCCTCAAGCACCGTGCTTTGGGAACTGATGTTATAGACGTGTTGTTAACATTTATTGTAATATCAGGCAAAGGGGTGGACAGGGATGGTGGAAAGACTATTAGTTTAGTTTTATTCATATTAAGTTTTAAGAAGCGAGAGGACATGAAAGAGGAGATAGCGGACAGGCAGTCGGGAACCCGTGTGAGGAGGGAGTTAAGGTCTGGGGCAGAGAGGTACAGTTGTGTATCGTCTGCATATAGGTGGTATTGGAAACCAAATGAGCTGACCAAGACCGTGCATGTAGATGGAGAAGAGGAGGGGACCGAGGACAGAGCCTTGAGGTACCCCTACAGACAGAGGATGTGAAGAGGAGGCCTGATCTGAATAAGAAACAGTGAAAGACCTTCCAGACAGGTAGGAAGATATCCAGGAGAGAGAGAGGTCCTTTATTCCTATAGATGAAAGGATCTGTAGGAGTAGAGTGTGGTCGACAGCGTCGAATGCTGATGACAGATCTAGAAGGATGAGTATGGAATAATAGCCTTTGGATTTAGCTGTGAGGAGATCATTAGCTACTTTGGTGAGGGCTGTTTCTGTGGAGTGGTTTGGCCGGAAGCCAGATTGGAACTGATCGAGCAAGGAATTTGCAGATAAATACTGACTTAGTTCTGCATGGATTTCAAGTAATTTAGATGCAAATGGAAGAAGTGACACTGGGCGGTAGTTAGCAAGTTCGGTGGGGTCTAGAGATGGTTTTTTCAGTAGTGGTGTTACAACAGCCCTCTTGAGTGAGGATGTAAAAATTCCGGTGGAGAGGGATAGGTTAAACAGCGATGTTAGGGCAGGGATGAGGGATGTGGATAGCTGTGGAATGAGATGTGATGGGATAGGATCCAAAGAACAGGTGGTTAGATGGGATTTGGAGATAAGGGAAGAGAGTGAAGGTTCAGAGAGTGGAGAGAAACTGGAAAGAGAGCAGTCAACAAGAGGAGTGGAGATGGAGTTTGATGTCTGCGTGGAAAACACACTACGGATTTTTGCAATTTTAACTGTAAAGTATGTTGCAAATTCTTCAGCTGATAAGCATGAAGAAGGAGGAGGAGGGGGTGGACGGAGAAGGGAGTTGAAAGTACTGAACAGGCGCTTTGGATTGTGCAAGTGGGAGGATATGAGGGAGGAGAAGTATGATTGTTTTGCAGAAGAGAGAGCGGTTTTAAACTTGTTCAACTCTTTTTTGTAAGTAATGAAATCCTCATTAGTATTAGTTTTTCTCCAACGGCGTTCAGCTACCCTAGAGCACCCCTTTAGCTGTTTAGTAGCTTTGGTCAGCCAGGGTTGGCGACTGACACGGTGCGGGCGGACATTGGTGAGGGGTGCGATTTCATCCATGACTTGCGTGATTGAGCAGTGATAGTGTGCAGCTGCTGAGTCAGGGTCAGTGAATGGTTGTGTGAGGAGAGGTGCCAAGGCATCAGAGACAGATTGCATGTCTATGTTGCGGTAGTGCCTGCGTGTATATGAGCGTGCTTGAGGCAGGGTGGTAGAGAGGAGGAGAGAGAGAAGTTTAGTAGGTTATGATCAGAGAGCGGGAGAGGAGAATTAGTGAAATCAGTGATAGAACAGAGACGAGTGAATATAGTGAAATCAGTGATAGAACAGAGACGAGTGAATATGAGGTCAAGTGTATGACTATTAGAGTGAGTTGGAGCAGTGGACCACTGAGACAGGCCGTAGGAGGAAGTAAGTGAGAGAAGTTTAGTGGCGGCAGAATTGTTGGTGTCAACATGAATGTTAAAGTCGCCCATAATGATGGTAGGGATATCGGAGGACAGGAACTGGAGGAGCCATGCAGAGAAGTGATCTAGGAAGAAGGAAGCAGGGCCAGGAGGGCGGTAGATTATTGCGATGTGGAGGTTAGAAGGAGAGTATAGACGGACTGCATGGACTTCAAAGGAAGGTAGAGAAAGAGAAGGAATGGGGGTGAGTGGCTTGAAGGAGCATCTATCAGAGAAAAGAATGCCCACACCACCGCCATGTTTATTCCCACTTCTAGGCGTGTGACTAAAGTGGAATCCCCCATAAGAGAGGGCAGCAGGTGAGACCGTGTCAGAAGGCGTCAGCCATGTTTCTGTGACCCCAAAGAAGGTGAAGGCGTTGGAATTGAAAAGGTCATGGATGAAAGGAAGTTTGTTGCAGACTGAGCGGGCATTCCAGAGAGCAGCAGAGATAGGTGGGGGAGGAGGGGGGAGAAGAGGAATATTAATAAGGTTGTGGCAGTTTCGATGTGCATGTGGTTGGCTGTTTGCAGTGCGATTAGTGTGCAAGAGTGAGGAGTGAGCCGGCAGAGAGGGTCCGGGGTTTGGTGAAATGTCACCTGCAGCAAGGAGTAATAGGACAGGAGGCAGAGAGAGCGGAGGATAGGGTGGGATTTAGATTTATGGGTAGTTGGAGTATGAAATGTATAGCACGGTTGTATGAATAAGAAAGTTTCGTGAGAAGCAACCTGTGGAGATGATAAAAGAGAGGGAGAAATGTAGAGCGTGTTGCTGACAGCAGGAGGATGCAGTGAGTGTACAGATTTGAGAATAGCGGGGGAAAGCAGGCTAATCATGAAGAGCAGAGACAACATCATTGCACTAACCGTGAATCAGATTGCTAAAGTCTTGTGTCTGTTCCTTCTGGTCTCTTCTGGCTTAATTCTGGTCTAATTCGGTCGTTCTCTTTGTACTTAGAAACCGGTGTACTTTGAAATACCGGTGCATAAATTGATCAAGGTCTAATCGACTGAGAGTTGCATCTATATAGTAAGCCTGATAAGCGTCTGCTTAGCAGGCCTGATTGTAGCCTGACTGATGCAGGTGAGGGAATGAGCTCAGCCTGCAGCAGATCACAGTAACTCAGGTAATTAAGCAGGAAGCTGCTTGATTGTCTACAGGTGTTGGGGCCAAATTAGCATGGAGCCAGAGGAGAGCAGACTAATTCATGGAATATACAAAGCCAGTCACTTAGCTATAGTAAAATGCAAAGTATTACAGCACTTCAGAATATTCACAGATTGCAGTAAAATCGATAGTGCAAATAAGCGCAGATCATACCATAAGAGTTAGATTGCGTTCACAGAAGGATTGCAGTAAAATCGATAGTTCAAATAAGCGCAGATCATACCATAAGAGTTAGATTGCGTTCACAGAAGGATTGCAGTAAAATCGATAGTTCAAATAAGCGCAGATCATACCATAAGAGTTAGATTGCGTTCACAGAAGGATTGCAGTAAAATCGATAGTTCAAATAAGCGCAGATCATACCATAAGAGTTAGATTGCGTTCACAGAAGGATTGCAGTAAAATCGATAGTTCAAATAAGCGCAGATCATACCATAAGAGTTAGATTGCGTTCACAGAAGGATTGCAGTAAAATCGATAGTTCAAATAAGCGCAGATCATACCATAAGAGTTAGATTGCGTTCACAGAAGGATTGCAGTAAAATCGATAGTTCAAATAAGCGCAGATCATACCATAAGAGTTGGATTGCGTTCACAGAAGGATTGCAGTAAAATCGACAGTTCAATGAACAAACCAGGTTCCACAAAACACATTCTCTTTTCCTGTGTCCAATAAAATTATTGTCGTAAAACCTCAAACCTGAGGTAAAATTGTTTCATAACCGAAGTTTAACCATTGCATACTACATTGGGGAGCCACCTCCTGATATGTGCACTGAGGTGGCTGGTTTGTTCATTGAATTACGTGCAAACTAACTTGATGTTTAACCCAATGTCTAGTAATTAAGAGAAAAGCCAGTGACATCATGAATGTGTACAGAATTGCCTTTTAAAGCAGAAAAGTATGATCACTTCCTTTTGTCTAAAGCACAAGACTCATTGCAATAAGTCATGCAATTAATTTCTCACTCTTGTGAGCCAGTCATGCCTTCAGACCTGGTAGGCTATTAGGTTCCTTTTAGTCCACTGCATGGGATCCTGGTGGTTTCAGGTGTCCATTAATTAACAGGGTACCTGATATTAATTCACAGCTTGAACCTGGTTATGTTATGTTTTTTTAGTCATGCACTGTATATAGCATGTGGAACAAAATGCTATATTTGAGAGTTCTTTAAGAGAAATCAGATGCCTATGTTAACATGACCTACAATGTACAGAATAATGATGTGAAGATTGTAAACGGCAGAAATGCTATTTATTAGTCTTTTGAAGTATGCTGATGGTGGCTTCATGGCTTTCATATGAGTCATGCAATGGGATATGTTGCCTGTAAGTGGACGACACAGCTGTAGAGCATGCTAATGAGTCTTGGTTAGTACTGAGGTTCAGGAATGGAGGGTTTGGCAGAGAACACATATACCACACTGCCTTTATTTCTTATATTACAATCTCCACAACGCAACATTATTTACTCTATTTTACATGAATGGAAGAAAACAGTATTACAGTGTAAATTTACTATTAAAGCGGACCTGAACTCCTCCACAGGACAGAAGGAAAACATAGAGAAACGCACCCTGTATGTATTTAGAGAGTTTAGCCTGTCTAATTCCCCCTCATCTGTGACTAATCATGAGTGTAATTTGTTCACTCAGCTCTGTCTGCTGGCTGCCTCAGCAGAGCAGCTAATTTATAAACATAGGATGTTAACCCTATGTCTGTTTCCCTGAAAGCAGGAAGTAGACACACTGCAGATTAACTGCAGGATTTGTATCAACTGTAACAAATAAATGTTTTCTTTAAAGGTTATTATGTTTATCTTTTAGAGCAGAGAGGAAGTTCTGAGTTCAGGTAAGCTTTAAGGCATTCTTCACAAATACATTAAAATTATCCCCTGATCAATAATGGAACTTATATACATTATTGGTTGTCTTCCTTTTCTGCTTTTTATACAACAGTGGAAGCTAAATTAATTAAAAAGTGCTGCCAATCCTTATCTCCATGTTGCTCTCATCATATGTGACAATAAGCCTGACAAGGGTAGCTGCAAAGTTTCCATTTGTTACTGACAAAACACTCCACATTTCTGTGTGCACCAACCAAGGACACCTTGTGTAGCTGAGAGGGACTATGGCAAGGGGTGTAGTCAAGAGCATGGCACTTTTTGTTGTCTTCTTCCTTTTGGACCTTATTTAATTGTACAGCCTGTTGCAGGTGCCCCTAATTTAATTGTAAGAGACTACAGCTACAGTTCCCAGTAGACATGTATTGTCAATAAAGCTTCATCTTTCATTACATGGCTGATAGTGCTTTCCATTACAACACCCCATTTTATAGTGTCCTCCGCTTTAATGTCCTCTATATACCTTTTATCATTCTGCTTTCATAATAGTGTTTTTCATGAAAAATGCCCTCTGCTGTAGTGTAGGGCCTCCGTTATAATTACCCCTGTTACAATACCATTGATTATATGTTCTTTATTATAACGCCTTTTGCAGCTCACCCTGACCCAAGTTTTAGCAAAATTAATTGTAATAAAGGGATGAAATTCAGGGCTCAAAATCTACAAAAACGATGCCACAGCACGGATAACTGCCATATAAAAAATTACTTTTATTATTCATATATATAAAACACACCTACATACAAAGGTGTGTTTTATATGTATGAATAATAAAAGTTTGAATAATAAAAGTTATTTTTTGTATGGCAGTTATCCGTGCTGTGGCATCGTTTTTGTAGATTTTGAGCCCTGAATTTCATCCCTTTATTACAATTAATTTTGCTTAGACTATGGGTTTTTCAGGTGTTGATCTATATACCAATATGTATCAATACTGACCCAAGTTTTAGTCAGGCATGATTTACTAGGGATTAGTGTTGGGCGAACATCTAGATGTTCGGGTTCGGGCCGAACAGGCCGAACATGGCCGCGATGTTCGGGTGTTCGACCCGAACTCCGAACATAATGGAAGTCAATGGGGACCCGAACTTTTGTGGTTTGTAAAGCCTCCTTGCATGCTACATACCCCAAATTTACAGGGTATGTGCACCTTGGGAGTGGGTACAAGAGGAAAAAAAAATTAGCAAAAAGAGCTTATAGTTTTTGAGAAAATCGATTTTAAAGTTTCAAAGGGAAAACTGTCTTTTAAATGCGGGAAATGTCTGTTTTCTTTGCACAGGTAACATGTTTTTTGTCGGCATGCAGTCATAAATGTAATACATATAAGAGGTTCCAGGAAAAGGGACCGGTAACGCTAACCCAGCAGCAGCACACGTGATGGAACAGGAGGAGGGTGGCGCAGGAGGAGAAGAAGGCCACGCTTTGTGAGACACAACAACCCCGGCCTTGCATGAGGGCAAGAAGCGTGCGGATAGCAGGCTTTGTACCGCCATGCAGTCATAAATGTAATAAAGATAAGTGGTTCAATAAACAGGGACCACGCGGCAACGCTAACCCAGCAGCAGCAGACGTGATGGAACAGGAGCAGGCGCAGGAGGAGAAGGCCACGCTTTGTGAGACACAACAACCCAGGCCTTGCATGAGGGCAAGAAGCGTGCGGATAGCATGCTTTGTACCGCCATGCAGTCATAAATGTAATAAAGATAAGTGGTTCAATAAACAGGGACCACGCGGCAACGCTAACCCAGCAGCAGCAGACGTGATGGAACAGGAGGAGGCGCAGGAGGAGAAGGCCACGCTTTGTGAGACACAACAACCCCGGCCTTGCATGAGGGCAAGAAGCGTGCGGATAGCATGCTTTGTACCGCCATGCAGTCATAAATGTAATAAAGATAAGTGGTTCAATAAACAGGGACCACGCGGCAACGCTAACCCAGCAGCAGCAGACGTGATGGAACAGGAGCAGGCGCAGGAGGAGAAGGCCACGCTTTGTGAGACACAACAACCCAGGCCTTGCATGAGGGCAAGAAGCGTGCGGATAGCATGCTTTGTACCGCCATGCAGTCATAAATGTAATAAAGATAAGTGGTTCAATAAACAGGGACCACGCGGCAACGCTAACCCAGCAGCAGCAGACGTGATGGAACAGGAGGAGGCGCAGGAGGAGAAGGCCACGCTTTGTGAGACACAACAACCCAGGCCTTGCATGAGGGCAAGAAGCGTGCGGATAGCATGCTTTGTACCGCCATGCAGTCATAAATGTAATAAAGATAAGTGGTTCAATAAACAGGGACCACGCGGCAACGCTAACCCAGCAGCAGCAGACGTGATGGAACAGGAGCAGGCGCAGGAGGAGAAGGCCACGCTTTGTGAGACACAACAACCCAGGCCTTGCATGAGGGCAAGAAGCGTGCGGATAGCATGCTTTGTACCGCCATGCAGTCATAAATGTAATAAAGATAAGTGGTTCAATAAACAGGGACCACGCGGCAACGCTAACCCAGCAGCAGCAGACGTGATGGAACAGGAGCAGGCGCAGGAGGAGAAGGCCACGCTTTGTGAGACACAACAACCCAGGCCTTGCATGTGGACAAAAAGCGTGCGGATATAGCAGCAATGCTTTTTGCCGCCATGCAGTCATAAATGTAATACAGATGAGAGGTTCAATAAACAGGGCCCGGAAACGCAACACCATCCCAGATGTTCATTGGTCATGTTACTTGGTTGGGGTCCTGGAGTGTTGCGTAGTCATTTCCAATCCAGGATTGATTCATTTTAATTTGAGTCAGACGGTCTGCATTTTCTGTAGAGAGGCGGATACGCCGATCTGTGACGATGCCTCCGGCAGCACTGAAACAGCGTTCCGACATAACGCTGGCTGCCGGGCAAGCCAGCACCTCTATTGCGTACATTGCCAGTTCGTGCCAGGTGTCTAGCTTCGATACCCAATAGTTGAAGGGTGCAGATGGATGGTTCGACACAGCTACGCCATCTGACATGTAGTCCTTGACCATCTTCTCCAGGCGATCGGTGTTGGAGGTGGATCTGCACGCTTGCTGTTCAGTGGGCTGCGGCTGCATGGGTGTCAGAAAATTTTCCCACTCCAAGGACACTGCCGATACCATTCCCTTTTGGGTACTAGCTGCGGCTTGCGTTGTTTGCTGCCCTCCTGGTCGTCCTGGGTTTGCGGAAGTCAGTCTGTCTGCGTACAACTGGCTAGAGGAGGGGGAGGATGTCAATCTCCTCTCTAAAGTCTCCACAAGGGCCTGCTGGTATTCTTCCATTTTGACCTGTCTGACTCTTTCTTCAAGCAGTTTTGGAACATTGTGTTTGTACCGTGGATCCAGAAGGGTATAAACCCAGTAATTGGTGTTGTCCAGAATGCGCACAATGCGTGGGTCACGTTCAATGCAGTCTAGCATGAATTGAGCCATGTGTGCCAGAGTCCTACCAGAATCCTCATCATCCTCTTGTGAGCGTTGTGATAGTTGTTGTGATGCATCATAGTCGTCACCTTCCTCCTGGTCTGCTTCTGCTGACCATTCGCGTTGAATTGTGGAAGTCCAACGTGCACCGCTCTGGCCCTCGTCAGTGGTGGCATGAAATTCCTGCTCCAACTCCAGCTGTTCCTCCTCCTCTTCTTCGTCATAGCTGCTGGGGCCAGCGTTCCCTGAGGCGGATGGCCTGATGTTGGTACCATCACGCTGATCGTTTTCTCCTTCAGATTCCCCCAGTTGCATCATGACAGCTGTTTCCTTGATTTTTAACATCGACCTCTTCAGTAAACACAGCAGTGGTATGGTAATGCTGACTGAAGAGTTGTCACTGCTCACAAGCAACGTGGATTGCTCAAAATTTTGGAGGACTTGGCAGAGGTCCAACATGTTGGCCCAATCGGATCCACAGAAGCTTGGCAGCTGGCCAGATGCGCCTCGGTACTGCGCCGTCATGTACTGGACCACTGCACTCTTCTGCTCGCAAAAGCGGGCTAGCATGTGCAGCGTAGAATTCCAGCGCGTAGGGACATCACACAGCAAGCGATGGTGGGGGAGATTGAAGCGCTCCTGCATCTTGGCGAGTGCCCCCGAAGCAGTACTGGAATTTCTACAATGTTTGGACACTCGACGCACCTTCAACAGCAGATCGGGCAGCCTGGGTATGTCCTCAGGAACCGCTGAACTACTAGGTTCATCACGTGCGCCAGGCAAGGGATGTGTGTCAGCTTAGCCAACCTTAAAGCGCGAATGAGATTACTCCCATTATCACACACAACCATGCCCGGTTTCAGGTCCAGCGGTGCCAGCCACAAATCCGTCTGTTCCTTTATTCCCCTCCAAATTTCCTCCCCTGTGTGCTGCTTATCCCCAAGGCAGATTAGCTTCAGCAACGCTTGCTGACGCATGCCAACAGCTGTGCTGCACTGCTTCCACGATCCTACTGCTGCTGGGTTAGCGTTTCCGGATGAGGTACAGCTTTGAGATGCGTTGGAGGAGAAGGAGTCAGAGAGGTAGGTGCTGCTGTTATCCAGTGGGAGGGACGGCGGTGCAGCTGTTTGTGGCGTGGGCAACACCCGTGCCGTAGCAGGTGAGGAATCGCTGCCAGGCTCCACAAGGTTCACCCAGTGCGCGGTAAGGGAGATGTATCGACCCTGGCCGAACGCACTCGTCCAGGTGTCAGTGGTGAGGTGAACCTTGCAGGCAACGGCATTCTTCAAGCTTCGGGTTATTTTGCTGACCACGTGCTCATGCAACTCAGGCACTGCAGAGCGTGCAAAGTGGTAGCGGCTGGGAACCACGTAACGTGGGATGGCCACTGACATCATGCCCTTGAAGCTGTTTGTCTCCACCAATCGATATGGCAGCATTTCGCAGGCCAGAAGCTTGGCTATGCTGGCTGTTACTGCCACGGCCCGGGGGTCATTTGCTGGCAATTTCCTCTTGCGCTCAAACATCTCCGACACAGACAACTGAACCGTAGCGCTGCACACGGAAGGGCTGTTGGTTGTTGTGTTTGATGAACACTGGGAGACCTCAAGAGCACTACTCCGGAAAGTGACAGTGTCAGCGTCGTCTGATGTTTGTGAATGTTGTGAACCACGCAATGGCTGGGCTACTGCTGCTGCTGAGGCGGGTCTGGTGGTGAGTCTGGTGAACCCAAGGGAGGCAGTGTTGTTTCTGGTACCCTGTCCTGACGCGTTTGCCCAAAGAGTGGGATGTTTGGATAGCATGTGACGGCTCATGCTGGTGGTGGAGAGGTTGTTAATATTTTTCCCCCTGCTCAGGCGGGTCTTGCACACCTTGCAAATCGCCATGGTAACATCCTCAGTGCAGTCTTCAAAGAAAGCCCAGACTTTGGAGCACCTGCCTCCTTGCTGGCGATTTCTGTTTGCTCCTCTTTTGCCTCTCACTTGAACTTCCACGCTTGTGGTGCCTGAAATTGCGCGCCGCCTACCTTGTGGCACAAGGCGAACTCGTGCAGCAGTGTGTTCTTCAACAGACTCATCTGTGCTGCTGCTACGACGGCGATGTTCTCGTTCACAAACAAAATCTGGGTCTCTGTCCACATTGTCCATACCCTCCTCTTCCATCTCCTCAAACTCGTCATATGTCATTGTGGGCCACCGCCGTGGAGTAGAGCTCCCCACAACAACCTCTGCGCAGCACACTCCAACGTCGTCTTCCAGATCTTGTCGGCCGACCTCCTGCAATTGCAACCCCTCCTGCCCAAATTGCTCTGGGATTTGGGTTTCCGAGTCCTCTTCGGACTCGCCTTGTATTTCAGTGCGCGGTGCATTTCCCACAGTTAACGGTTGTGAATCCAGGCACAACATTTCTGGCTGTTCCTCCATTGACCTTTGAAAGGTGGAAGTTTGTTGGGCTGGGAATAGCTCCTGCGAATACCCCATTGTGTCCTGAGGTAATTCATCGGACTGGTTATCTGGCAGTTGTGTGCGTGGTGTCGCTGCCGGTTGTGTCAGCTTTGTGCCCACTGGCTCCTTGTAACTGGCTGAGGACTCGGACCTCGTGCGTGATGTGCTGGTGCTGCTTAACCCACTGCTGGACGCTTGAGAGGTCATCCAAGTAATTATCTGGTCCTGTTCTTTTGGATTTGTGAGGGTTGTTGTCCTGGACAACATGGGCGGTATTGAGTGGGTTTTCTTGGGTGCTCCCCTGTGGCCTGTACGTGAACCGTCAGGGGAAACACCTCTTCCCTTGCCCCTCCCTCTTTCACCGGATTTCTTCCTCATTTCACTTATCCTTACAGTACACGCTGACTGGCAGCAGTACAGTGGCAGTACAGAAATGCTATACAGTACCACTATTCCCAGCAGCGACACAGAGCACAATGCTATACAGTGACGGGTGAGCGGTGTACCACTATTCCCAGCAGCGACACAGAGCACAATGCTATACAGTGACGGGTGAGCGGTGTACCACTATTCCCAGCAGCGACACAGAGCACAATGCTATACAGTGGCGAACGAGCGGTGTACCACTATTCCCAGCAGACACAGAACAGTACACAGAATGCTATATAGTGTGGCTGAACGAGCGGTGTACCACTATTCCCAGCAGACACAGAACAGTACACAGAATGCTATATAGTGTGGCTGAACGAGCGGTGTACTACTGTTCCCAGCAGACACAGAACAGTACACAGAATGCTATATAGTGTGGCTGAACGAGCGGTGTACTACTGTTCCCAGCAGACACAGAACAGTACACAGAATGCTATATAGTGTGGCTGAACGAGCGGTGTACTACTGTTCCCAGCAGACACAGAACAGTACACAGAATGCTATATAGTGTGGCTGAACGAGCGGTGTACCACTGTTCCCAGCAGACACAGAACAGTACACAGAATGCTATATAGTGTGGCTGAACGAGCGGTGTACCACTGTTCCCAGCAGACACAGAACAGTACACAGAATGCTATATAGTGTGGCTGAACGAGCGGTGTACCACTATTCCCAGCAGACACAGAACAGTACACAGAATGCTATATAGTGTGGCTGAACGAGCGGTGTACTACTGTTCCCAGCAGACACAGAACAGTACACAGAATGCTATATAGTGTGGCTGAACGAGCGGTGTACTACTGTTCCCAGCAGACACAGAACAGTACACAGAATGCTATATAGTGTGGCTGAACGAGCGGTGTACCACTATTCCCAGCAGACACAGAACAGTACACAGAATGCTATATAGTGTGGCTGAACGAGCGGTGTACTACTGTTCCCAGCAGACACAGAACAGTACACAGAATGCTATATAGTGTGGCTGAACGAGCGGTGTACTACTGTTCCCAGCAGACACAGAACAGTACACAGAATGCTATATAGTGTGGCTGAACGAGCGGTGTACTACTGTTCCCAGCAGACACAGAACAGTACACAGAATGCTATATAGTGTGGCTGAACGAGCGGTGTACTACTGTTCCCAGCAGACACAGAACAGTACACAGAATGCTATATAGTGTGGCTGAACGAGCGGTGTACCACTATTCCCAGCAGACACAGAACAGTACACAGAATGCTATATAGTGTGGCTGAACGAGCGGTGTACTACTGTTCCCAGCAGACACAGAACAGTACACAGAATGCTATATAGTGTGGCTGAACGAGCGGTGTACTACTGTTCCCAGCAGACACAGAACAGTACACAGAATGCTATATAGTGTGGCTGAACGAGCGGTGTACTACTGTTCCCAGCAGACACAGAACAGTACACAGAATGCTATATAGTGTGGCTGAACGAGCGGTGTACCACTGTTCCCAGCAGACACAGAACAGTACACAGAATGCTATATAGTGTGGCTGAACGAGCGGTGTACCACTGTTCCCAGCAGACACAGAACAGTACACAGAATGCTATATAGTGTGGCTGAACGAGCGGTGTACTACTGTTCCCAGCAGTGACACACAATGACTGGGGGGGACCCTGGCTAGCGTGGCTGGAGCGCGAACTACCCTGCCTGCCTACCCAAAGCTAAACCCACAGACAAATGGCGGAGATATGACGTGGTTCGGGTATTTATTTACCCGAACCACGTGACAGTTCGGCCAATCAGAGCGCGTTCGGGTCCGAACCACGTGACCCGTTCGGCCAATCACAGCGCTAGCCGAACGTTCGGGGAACGTTCGGCCATGCGCTCTTAGTTCGGCCATATGGCCGAACGGTTTGGCCGAGCACTGTCAGGTGTTCGGCCGAACTCGAACATCACCCGAACAGGGTGATGTTCTGCAGAACCCGAACAGTGGCGAACACTGTTCGCCCAACACTACTAGGGATGTGAACATCAGTGATCCAGCAAAACTAGACTGCATTTGTTACACATTTTAGGCTACTTTTGTCAAAAATGCGCCACCCTCTTCTGACATTTCACACCATGGAATTGGTTATTGTAATATGCATTTGCAGCGAGAGCCTTTTTCTTTAATCAGTCATGTCCCACATTTACTCAAGACTCCTACTTAGGCCTCAATTCACTAAGCTTATCTCCTGTCTTTAATAACGTTTCTAGAGTTATCACCATGGTGATAAGGCATCTAGTATTCAGGAAACATTTTACCTCAGGCAAACCTAAAGTTAACTCTTCTTTAAGTTAAGGTGAGATCTCTAAAGTTAACTTTTCAATCCTTAAAATAACTCCAGAATTCTACATAATAACTACAGAGGATGTAACTTAACTACACCTGAGGTAAATGGAGATATAAGATAACTCTCTCACTGTGTGGAGGTAAGTTTTCTCTTGCCTTATTATCTCCAGCATGATCTTATTGAATTGAGGCCTTAAGACACTTACTTTTCAGCAATGGTTGCTATGCTCTCTGTGAGAGTTGGATTTTTTTCTCCTAATAGCAGTGAGTGTTAAAGGAGAAAATAAGTGAGAGGGGTGTGAAGGCTGTCATATTTATTTCCTTTTAAGCAATACCAGTTGCCTGGCCGTCCTGCTGATCCTTTGCCTATAATACTTGCAGCCATAGACCCTAAACAAGCATGCAGCAGATCTGGTGTTTCTGCCATTATTGTCAAATCTCACAAGATCAGCTGCATGCTTGTTTCTGGTGTTATTCAGACACTACTGCAGGGCTGCCAGGCAACTGGTATTGTTTAAAAGGAAATAAATATGGCACCCTCCATATTCTTTTCACTACAATTGTCATTTAAAAGGCAATTGCTAATTTTTGTGTAATACACACTACAGTTTAAAAAAATGTAGTTATTAGCAGCCGAAGATTCTGACCCCTTGAAAATGTCAAAGTCTGCTATAGTTAAAGGGAACCCCAGTCCTTAAAGTGCTAACACAGTGATCCAATGATTTGTTCCATCAAATGTGTCTCTTCCCGCTCTCCTGATGCATTATCACCTTATAACAGAGGCCTGGTCATTTGCAGGAGCGTAATAATAGACCCTGCAGGGATGCAGCCACAGGGGGGTCCAGAAGCAGCAGGAGGCCCCATGGATGGAAGAAGATTATTTTCCCTGTCCTGAGAGACTGACAGCTGAGGGCACAGAGAGAAAAAGCTTTCTGTTGTCTGCACAATTGTTCTAATGTCTGCCTCTGCTCAGCCACTGATAAGGCATCATATAAAGTTTTACAGACAGAGCTTTATAGATAGTCCCTATTAAGTGTGCAGCAGGGTTTTGTGTACAGCACCCAGCCCCCAACCTCTTTACCCCTCCCCAAGTGCTGTGTACTGTAGTAATGCTGGATAAATCTGCAGGTCCAGTTCTGCTCCATCAGTGATGGACAGAGTAAGTGTAATAAGCTGAGGCTGGGAGCACACTCATCTGTCAGTTTTCTGCATGCATTTTCTGTACACCATGTGTGCAGTTTAGGAGGCATCCGAAGATTCGCAGGGGGCCCAGTGATCTCTAGTTACGCCCCTGGTTATTTGTGCCAAATAGCCTGAAATCAGTAAGGTTAAAAACAAAGCAGACTTGTATTTGATATCAAGAACAAAAAAACATTTCATAGCACTATGCAGGGTTCCAAAAATAATCATCCAACAGCAGCCAAACACAGGCATTCAGAAGTTCCTCTTTTCTGTCTATGCATATAGCAGACAGCTATTTAGAGTGGATCATACCTTCCTCTCAGGTGCCCTGCTCCTTATTCCAGTAAACAGTCGCTCACTGCCCTCAGTCAATGTAGATAGGGCATTGCCTTGTCTTCTCATCTCTGTGGTTGCTGATCACATCTAAAAAGTTTTCATTAAAGTAGATCAGGGACATTTTTACACTATCACAGGGGGCTACTTGAGCTGGCATACTGCCATAGGCAACTCAGATGTATGCTATTTGCTATAATTACATTCCACTTGCACCATATTATCAGCAGCCTAGCACACTTCTATTGAGTCATAATCATAACTCTGACAACAATGGGAATTCAAGTCCCAGAACCACCTCTTTGTCTGCAGATTCAAATTCTTCCAGTTCCTGACTTAGTGTCCCATGCTTAGTTTCAAATTTTATAGCGATAGTCTAAACATCCATATGTGTATGTTTTAATAAACAGCAACAAAAAGGGCTGTATCATTGACTTATGTTCAGAATGGTCTAGGAAGACAGCAAGTTGGATCCCCTCAGCCATCAATTTACAATCCATTATAATCTCTTGCTTAGCCAGTATAACCTGGACTCACGTTTAGCGATAATCAGTGAGATGCAAATATTTATGAGTTCATGCAGATTAATGTCCATTTTTATGCAAATATATGCAGCTTGAAAATGAACCAGTTAGTCCCATTAGGTTTAAACGGATTGGTCCATTTTTCGGGTGAGTGCGCATGTGTGGGGAGTGAGGCCGTGGTGCTGAAGGACAGCACCACAGCGTGAACCTCACTCCCCATTGCCCGGTAAAAGGGAGCATCGCTCAGGCTTCCGCCTGAGTAATGCTTCCTAACGATCGGCCATTGCACAAAGGAAACTGGCAATAGGATTTGCCGGTAATCCTTGCGTGATGGCAAGGTGATAAATAGCTTGCATGTGCAAGCTACTTATCACCTTGAATAGGATATGGCCCTTAGAGTCCTTTGGAACAGTCACATACATTGCATTGAATCATTATATACGCTGCAGGGAGCAGAACTCACTAATATACTAAAAAAAACCTGGCTTTCCATGCAATATTTTCCGGCCAGTTGTTTTTATCGCCCATGTTCTGTCTCACTGACCAAATGGATTATGAGATGGGAGGTGGTAGGGGAAGAGGTTTCAGGACTCGTGGGGTGGTCTGCTAAAGCAAACACAGTGTACACCACACCACTAGTCCTTCTAAAGTGGATGGATGACTGATAGGAAGATTCCGAAACATGATATGTTTTGGTCCCACAATGTGCTCTGCAACTTCTAGAGGCACACAGTAATTGGAGCGCAAATGACACTGCGAGAAATGGGCGCCTATGGATATAGCAGCGGGGAAGTTCTGCTGCATTGTAGTGGAAGTTTGTAGCGGTGGCGCAGAACATCATAGAGGTTATTTTATGCACTACAGCATTCTGCTATGACAAACGGAATAGCAGAGCTCTGTAGTGAATACAATACTATCGGGGACAGAGGGGCAGCATGGTAGCCGCTAATTTATCTACTCTATTTAGGGGGGATATCGGCACTGCTATAATTAGGTGTAGGTGGGATAAATTAGTGTTATGCTGGGTACACACATTGTGATTTCCAGCTCGATCCCGGTCGATCAACTATTTCCGACATGTTCGATCGGGTCTCGATCGATACAGCCATCGATTTACTCATGTTAAGTATGCTGTATCCATCGAAACCCAATCGAACATGTCAGAAATAATCAATCAACTGGGATCGATCCCGCGGATCGATCGGGAAATCGCCACGTGTGTACCCACCAGCATTAGGAGGAGTAAGAAGGGGGGTAGGCTAGTGCAGGGAAGGGTAGTGTGAGAATAGGTTCAGATAGGCAATAGTAGAATATTGGTAACACTTCCAATATTCTACTATACACAGTAGAATATAGTAGAATATTAGAATATCTGTAAAATTATTGGTATTCTACTAACCTTACTATATCACGCCCATTTTTCATTGCAACTCTTTTATGTGTATGCCTTCTAGGTGCATGCAGGTGGCGCAGAACTGATTAGCAACTTCTAACTGGATTGACATTTGCTTTAAAGAGAATCTGTACTCTAATATTCTTACAATAAAAAGCATACCATTCTATTCATTATTTTCTCCTGTGCCCCTCTGTGCTGTTTCTGCCACTCTCTGCTGCAATCCTGGCTTGTAATTAACAGTTTTAGGCAGTGTTTACAAACAAACTAACCAGCTTCTAATAGGCTCAGCTAAGCATAGTGTATGAGTCATTCAGAGTATGCAGGGGCCTGCAGAGGGTGTGTATCGCTTCTACCAATCACAAGCAGCCCTGCACATTCCACACAATCAAGCTTTAGCCCGACAAACAGGACAGAGGAAAGATACATTGATTTATTACAGAGACAGTGCAGTTAGGAAAGACTGCAGTAAGCCAGAGCAGATTAGAACAGGCATAGGAACTTATAGAATAGAAGAACTAAGGCTGAAAAATTTGTTACAGAGTCTCTTTAAGTAATTAAGTGGCTTAGAAGACTATCTTTACAACCTGTTTATTGGGATTCTGCGTGATTTATTCTACATTTTTAATAAAGTTGCATTACACCATAGACTTTTATGTGCTAAACTTATGTAATCTTAAGCTGCCCCACATATTTTACATAAATAAACATATGTACTCAAGCATACTTAACCTTTCTCTTGAAATATAAACCTCACTACAGCTGAATGCATTACTCGCATGGCGGTAGCAGAATATTTCTTCAGTCTATCAACAGAACTTCATAGCTTTCCTTAATGACATTTTTTTTATTAAAAACAATTGTTTGCACATGCCTAAATGGAGCAAAAAAATATGTCAATGAGATCAGTACCAGATGTTTAATTATTTATCAAACTGGTACAAGCTCTCCTTGCTAATGCTTCATAAATGTGAAATTTTGTTGGAGTGGAAAAAGTAAATTTCAATTCATTATTTGGTACACTGTGTCTAGTAACTTACTGGCCATGGGAAGATGGAATGTCAGCTGATTAGAACAGATTACAAGTGCATTCTGTTTCCCAGAAACTGGCTTTCTGTATTGATTAACTAACCAGCTAACAAAAATTACTTTGGATCAATTTAAGTGTATATAATTATTCACTGTCCTCAGCTTGAAAAAAGAAAATATCACAGAGAAGATTGCCAGTCACGCAGTAGTACAGCATTTGCTTATTGATAGCAGTAAAAAAACAGAACAAAAAAATCTATAAAAATTCTGTCTATGGCAGCCAGACAGATGCCAGCAGTTGTGTTTTTGTCCTATACTGTAAAAATAACAGCTGGATTGGATTTCAGGTCCATACATAATTTGAAACAAACCTAATAAGACAAAATTACTTATAATTGTTGCACCTTTCCTTCCTTAACACTGTAACAACCATCTCCATAGACTGCCAGACTGCCTCTCTCTCTCTACTCAGTACTTGTAAGTTAACACATGTACCTATCCTCAAATGCTTCTCATTATTGTCATCCATATATTGGCTGCCTATTTCCAGAGGGACCAGTTGAACTTGTAATGCATAAATGCAAGGGTCTCTACCATCTATCCTCTCCTTATATTTCCTCACTCATCTCGAGACATCATCCCAACTACAACTTCCTCTCAGCACTTGACTTTCTTTTGGTGGTGGCTGGATAGTGTACTAGTTAAGGGCTTTGCCTCTGACACAGGAGACCTGGGTTTGAATCATGCATCTTCCTGTTTAGTAAGCAAGCATCTATTCAGTAAGGAGTCCTTGGGCTAGACTCCCTAACACTGCTACTGCCTATAGAGCGCATCTTAGTGGATTCAGCTAAAAGCGCTTTGAGTCCACCATTAGAAAAGCGCAATATAACTGTTATTTATCTTGTCTTCTTTTATCCTCCACTAGAATTTATCCTCCACTAGAATTGTGATCCTCAGCTTGCTTCCTTAGTACTGTCTTCTGCTTTCTGACACATACTCCTATCTACATAACCAACAATTGCATCAAGTCAGAGGAACTCCCAGGAAGACTAACCTAAACTAGATGCATACTAGGATCCCACATATAAACTTATTTAGAGATATGTTTCTGCTATCCAAAATAACCTTGGATCAATACACAAAAAGTGTATTCATCACTTTTAATTATTTTATGATTTGACTTAAAAGAGGTGAACGGAGAATTCTTGAGCTGTACTTCAGTAATATTTGGGAGGAACTTTCCACTAGGAATAGGTCTAGCTTATTGAAATTTAAGATTCTGTATTTCAGATATAGTTTTAATTTGTCTTACTATTGACATTGTATTGTATTTTATATCAATGTAATGTTTGTCTTGTTTTCATTTGAGGTCTACAATCATTTGGAAAAAAGGTGATGGCCATTGATGAACTTCATGAAATCAATAATTTGCAAAGTTAAATCTTCTACTATTGTTTGGACTATATTGACATGACAGTATAATTATTTATTTTATGCTGTTTTCTGAAAAAGCAATAAAAAACAAGGACCTTCAGGTACTATCCGGACAGAAGCGATTTAAAGCTGTATTTTTTTTTATTTGATATATCTTTTGCTTGCCTTCTGCAGGGTGGAGAACAGGAAGAAGATAGCAACATCCATATACTTAAAGGCATCTCTACCTGTTCCAGCAGAATCTGACTGACAAGGGCTTTCAGTGACACCCAACATAAATTAACTTCCTGTTTTTCTCCATTGTTTTTGATTGTAAACTTGTATTTTCACATTTATGTATTTGAATTATCTAAAGGTGCCCATACACTTATACATGTTTCCCGTTTGACTCCCCACAGGATTGATCTGATGGAAGTTTGAGGTTGATTGTGGGCAGGTCAGACGTGACGGTCGATCTATGGGCCAGAGTGTTGCAATGCATTGAACAGTGCAATGCTGCAGTTTGATTGATTTTTGAATAGATTCATTGCTTCTTTCAGATTAGGTGGAAATCTTTGGGTTTATGGCCAGCCTAAATAATGTTTGTATATTTATATCTTACTTTGTACAGTACCATGGAAGGTGATGCCAAACTCATAACTACAACAGCTTTACATGATAAAACAATTTTTCTGTATCTGTTATATAGTATCTGGTTCATGTATACAGTATATATCTACGTTTGACATATACAGGGAAAAAAGCTACAACAAATATACCTCATTATGTTTTACTCAGATGTTTTGTTATTTTTATTTACTTGGAGCATGGTGACAGTTTCTATATATTTGCACATTTCCAAGCCAAGGCAACAAAAATAGCCACCCTGACTTCCTTTTCTAATGGGCCTCATAACACCCACGTAAGGGACATAAATAACGCAGCCACATCCACTGTTAAACATCGCATGGCATTCTAGGCCACAGAAAGCCTCAGTACACACAAAGACATTGAGGTTTAGCTGGGAGAAAGAGGCTTTGTGTAAAAAACCACTTTCAGGAAGCAAGTCTCCTTTTACAAAGCTTCTATTATGGGTACTTGTAAATGTCAAATGAACAAACTATACTAAATATGTTTTATTTAATTTTTTGTGATTTTAGTCTACTAAGGAAACCTTTAGTAGAGAGAACATGGAGGCAGCCATAGTTAAGTCTTTGTAAAGAATGATGGTTGCCTGATATCACGATGGATGATTGGATTCAGGAGTTTATGGGTTACACACCTGGAACAAGCACGCAGGCAATAATGTTATATTGCTTGATGTGCACACTTGTTCTGAGCCATTGCCTTCAAGGAGCAGGCCAAACTGTCAGCGGCACCTGCCCTCATTGTTTACCGCATTGATGAGAATAAAAGTATTCATTTGAATGCATTATTGTCAATTGCTTGCTGGCAATTGCGCAAGGACCACAGTCAATTACATTTTGGGAGACACAGCATGTAGTGTCGGTTGCATGCACGGTTCCGGATCTCCCTAGGGGCTAAAAATGCGATGCAATGACGGAACAACTGGTACCGATGGCAAAAACTTTTACTGCACAGTAGCAGAAAAGCATTGCGAAACGAGACACCAGCAGCTGGCCGCCCGTGTGAACCAGTCCTTAGTCTGAAAACCAAGAAATTAGCATTTCAAAAAGACAATACACGTGAGAGTTTCCATACCCTTCACGCTACAGGTTTCCTTTATATATGTGTATATGTATATATATATATATATATATATATATATATATATATATATATATATATATATATATATATATATATATATATATATATATATATATATATATATATATATATATATACATATACACAATATTTTCTTGTTCAGTTTAGTTAAAATGTAATCATCTCTTCAGTTTATTTTTATCTCCTTTTTGCATTAAGCGTGAAAGCAGAATGTGTTTTAAAGGATGTAAATGATTTTCTACAAAAAAGGTAAATACAGCACAATCATAACTTCTCTCACTTTAGGCATCTGCTCTACAGTTTACATTGGATGTTTCTTTGCAACCATTTTTATTTCTGTCTCTCAGTATTTTTAACCTCTAAGAGGATTCTGAAACAGAAGAAGCACTATTTTACCGAACACTGACATTTCTGGTATCTGATGTAAGTCGCTATTGTTAAGGTCTTGTGCAAGGGTCTGTAGGATTTAGTTAAACTCTGCTCATAACTCAAGTTTTGAGATTCAACTTTACATTGCAACAGTGATAGTGAAATCTATAAGTACAGCTATTTATTGGCAGTCTTGGTGGAACTCATATGTGTTTTCTTTGTAGATCTCAAGCAATAGCTAAATTGATATCTTTGTTGTAACTGTATAGTAAAACTAATGTTACGTTGTTCTTGTACCATCACCCTCTCTGTTTATGAATTTGCCATTGGGCACAGTACGTTCTGTAATGCAGAGCAGGGAACAGTAAAAGCGCAGAGGAGGTTTTACCGAGCCACATCAATCCAACATGCAAACAGCCTATTTACGCATGGTACAGTATTTCTACACCCCAGGGGCGTGGATATATGTATTTCCGCCACGACCCCCAATGCGTGCGCTCCGGCTCAGCCCCGCGCGCACTCTCTCTCATGTTCACATCACCGCCCATTAGCCCGTAGATCAGTGAATGGGAACGCAGCCCGGAGATCAATGAGATGCCGTTTGCACTGACAAGAACAGAAAGTGAAAGCATACATGCATTACTTCCGGTAACGCATATATGCAGTAAAACACACACAATGAAAATAAACTGGGGAGACATTAAATGGCAAAATAGTAAAATGACACCTACATACACAGCCCATTACATCAATATACCCATTAATTAACCCCTTACATCCCCTCCCATAGTTACTAAAATAAAACACTTTCATTAAAAAAAAATGTACATAAAAAATACATACTGTAAATAGTTACCTTAAGGGACTTAACTTTTTTAATATGTATGTCAGGAGAGTATATTACTGTAAGTTTTGCAAAAAAGAGCTTGTAATTAATGGCGGATGCAAAACTGAAAAAATGTATCTTTATTTCCAAATAAAATATTGTCGCCATACATTGTGATAGGGACATCATTTAAATGGTGTAATAACTGGGACAAGTGGGCAAAAAAAAATGTGAGTTTTAATTACGGTAGCATCTATTATTTTACAACTATAGTGTCCGAAAACTAAGAAATAATGAATTTTTTCCATTTCTTTCCTACTATTTTCGTTATCTGCTTCCCTTCCGCTCCATGCCAACTGGCGTGAACGCAGCGGCAGCCCCAGGACCACTCAATGCCAATTGCAGTGAAATCCTGGGGTGGGGTTTTGCAGGAAATTGCACGCATCTCCGCTTGAATGATGGAGCTCCGCTCCGTCATCTGTCTCCCAGTGGCAATCGCTGCTAGGAGCGTGTTAGATGGCGAAACCACCATCTATTTACAATGTACAGTGCTGGGATCTAAGTCATCGCTGTACAAATACCCCTTTTTAAAATTCGAGTTTGGTCGAATTCGAATAGTAAATTATTCGAGGTCAGTCGAATATTCGAGTCGAATAATTTTTACTATTCGATTCGACCTCGGACTTCGAGCTCACTATTCGAGTCGGTATTCGAGCTCACTATTCGAGCTGACTATTCGAATTGGCCTTAAATAGCTTCCAACACTTGTTTTGAGGGTGAATGATGCAAGAAACATCTTTTTTTCCAAGTAACAACAGCAAGTGATTATGTGGGGATGTTCCTTTAAAAAAAAATGTGGAAAGAGAAGTTGTGTCCTTAATTTTGTTCAGTAGTGTTACTGTATATACTTGTTCTTCTTCTTCTTTATCTTTCTTCTTCTTCTTCTCGATCTTCTTCTTCTATATCTTCTTCTTCTTCTTCTATATTGTCTTCTTCATCATCTTCTTCTTCTTCATCTTCTTCATCTTCTTCTTCTTCTTCATCTTCATCTTCTTCTTCTTCTTCATCTTCATCTTCTTCTTCTTCTTCATCTTCATCTTCTTCATCTTCTTCTTCTTCTTCATCTTCTTCTTCTTCATCTTCATCTTCATCTTCTTCTTCTTCTTCTTCTTCATCTTCTTCTTCATCTTCTTCTTCATCTTCTTCTTCTTCTTCATCTTCTTCATCATCTTCTTCATCTTCTTCATCATCTTCTTCATCTTCTTCTTCTTCTTCTTCATCTTCTTCTTCTTCTTCATCTTCTTCATCTTCTTCTTCTTTTTCATCTTCTTCTTCATCTTCTTCTTCATCTTCATCTTCTCCTTCTCCTTCTTTTTCAATATCGTCTTCTTCTTCTTCACGTATTTCTCTTTTCAATTTTTTTTTTAAAGAAATGCAGCTATTTTTGAGCGTAACAAATAGCTGGTGGGCGCACGCATGTTGGAAGCGCCATTGTATGTGCTCCCTGGCAGTGGAAACACAAAGACAGCAGGAGGTAAATTCAGCAGCAGGAGGAGGAGGATGAGTGTGTGGCAGCAGGCAGTCAATGAGGCAGGCAGCTCGCCGTGACATAATAGCCCTGGTACCTAGCGGTGATACCAGGGCTGTAAATAAACACAACAGGAGGTCCCAGACAGCGGTCGTGCAGCCCACATTGTGTCCAATACACAACTGGGACAACACAGTTTTCAACCCGGGCACCTCAGAAAAATTAAACCTTTTTTTTTTTTTTTTAATGGTTTGTTTGGTTTTGGTTTTGCAACCAATATAGCTATTGTTTGACGTAATAGCTGGTGGCAGAGTGGCAGCAGAAGGTAATTCTGTGTACCCTGGCAGTGGGAAACACAGACAGACAGCAGCAGCAGGAGGAGGAATGGAGGAGTAGGCGAGCAGCTATTGTTTGACGTAATAGCTGGTGGCAGAGTGGCAGCAGAAGGTAAATCATCTGTGTACCCTGGCAGTGGGAAACACAGACAGACAGCAGCAGCAGCAGCAGGAGGAGGTATGGAGGAGCAGTGTGAGTGTGGCAGCAGGTAGGCAGCGTGACATAATAGCCCTGGTACCTAGCGGTGATACCAGGGCTGTAAATAAACACAACAGGAGGTCCCAGACAGCGGTCGTGCAGCCCACATTGTGTCCAATACACAACTGGGACAACACAGTTTTCAACCCGGGCACCTCAGAAAAATTAAACCTTTTTTTTTTTTTTAATGGTTTGTTTGGTTTTGGTTTTGCAACCAATATAGCTATTGTTTGACGTAATAGCTGGTGGCAGAGTGGCAGCAGAAGAAGGTAATTCTGTGTACCCTGGCAGTGGGAAACACAGACAGACAGCAGCAGCAGGAGGAGGAATGGAGGAGTAGGCGAGCAGCTATTGTTTGACGTAATAGCTGGTGGCAGAGTGGCAGCAGAAGGTAAATCATCTGTGTACCCTGGCAGTGGGAAACACAGACAGACAGCAGCAGCAGCAGCAGCAGGAGGAGGTATGGAGGAGTAGTGTGAGTGTGGCAGCAGGTAGGCAGCGTGACATAATAGCCCTGGTACCTAGCGGTGATACCAGGGCTGTAAATAAACACAACAGGAGGTCCCAGACAGCGGTCGTGCAGCCCACATTGTGTCCAATACACAACTGGGACAACACAGTTTTCAACCCGGGCACCTCAGGAAAATTAAACCTTTTTTTTTTTTATGGTTTTTTGGTTTTTGGTTTTGCAACCAATATAGCTATTGTTTGACGTAATAGCTGGTGGCAGAGTGGCAGCAGAAGAAGGTAATTCTGTGTACCCTGGCAGTGGGAAACACAGACAGACAGCAGAAGGGCAGTACACAGCAGCCCACTGTAGGTGTAAAATGTGTGGCTGCAGGCGACGTAATAGTCAAAGTGAACCAGGCTGGCTTAGTGAGCAGGAGCCAGGAGGTGGTAAAGGGTGGTAAGGCACATTAACGATGGTTCCGGCAGCCAGTTCATGTCCCCCTCTCGCCGACAACAGGAGCCAGGAACTCGCCTTCCACCCACGCCTGGTTCATCTTAAGAAACGTCAGTCTGTCCACAGACTTGTGAGACAGACGTGAGCGTTTCTTGGTGACCACGCCACCAGCTGCACTGAAGCAGCGCTCGGACAGCACGCTGGAAGGGGGGCAGGACAGCACTTCCAGGGCGTACTGCGCCAGCTCGCTCCAGATCTCCATGCGCTTGACCCAATACTCCATGGGATCAACAGGGGCATCGCTGTCAAGCCCGCTGTACGACCCCATGTAGTCAGCCACCATGCGGGTCAGGCGCTGGCTGTGACCGGAGGAGGATGCTGCTGCATGCATCTCCTCTCTAGTCACTGCTGCCGGAGCCTCTACAGTCCTGTAGAGCTCGTGGCTGAGAGACAGCAGGTCTGTGGGGCGCTTGCTGCTGCTGGATGCAGGCACCTGCTGCTGCCTCTGTGCTCGCTGCTGGACAGTGGGGGTGGAAGGCTGGGGGAAGGCTTCCTCCAAGCGCTCAACAAGGGCCTGCTGCAAGCTCCTTATTTGTTGCGCTGGGTCTCCTCCTGCAGGCGGCAGGAACTGGTTCAACTTCCCCTTGAGGCGTGGGTCCAACATCATGCTGATCCAGATGTCCTCCCTCTGCTTCATCTGGATCACCCTGGGGTCCCTGCGCAGGCACGTCAGCATGTGCGCTGCCATTGGGAAGAGGCGGGCCACGTCTGCTGGCACATCGACGTCAGTGCTGTCCTCATCCTCCTCCTCTGCCGCCTCATCCTCTCTCCACCCCCGCACCAACTCAGCTGCGCTGTGCTGATCCCCCTCATCAGCAGCCAGGTCAGGGACCTCCACCAAGTCCTCCTCCTCCTCCCCCTCAGAGGTGGACTGCGCAGCTGGTTGCCGCTCCTGCTGGTCCAAGGCTGCCGCTCCCTGTTCCAGCAAAGCATCGAGGGCCCTGTTCAGCAGAGAAACCAGGGGCACCCACTCGCAGACCATAGCATGGTCCCTGCTCACCATGTTTGTGGCCTGCAGGAAGGGAGCCAGCACAAAGCACACCTGCTGCATGTGCCTCCAGTCATCATCGGGGACGATGGACGGGATGTTGCTGGTCTTGTCCCTTCTCTGAGCTGCGGAAACAGTGGCCAGGGCAAGGTACTGTTTGACAGCGTGCCTCTGTTCAACCAGACGCTCCAACATCGCCAGGGTGGAGTTCCAGCGAGTCGGAACGTCAAGGATCAGCCGATGGCGTGGCAGATCCAGCTCCTTTTGCACGTCTTCCAGGCTCGCACAGGCTGCAGCCGAGCGCCGGAAGTGACGCACAACATTCCTTGCCGTTTCCAGCAGTTCGCCCATCCCATGGTAGGTGCGCAGGAACTTCTGCACCACCAGGTTCAGCACGTGGGCAAGACAGGGGATGTGGGTCAGGTTTCCCCTGTCTATTGCGGCAACCAGATTGGCCCCATTGTCGGCCACCACCTCTCCGACTCTGAGGCCTCTGGGGGTCAGCCAAATCCTCTCCTGCTCCTGGAGTTTGGCCAACACATGGGTTGCCGTCAGCTTGGTCTTCCCAAGGCTGACCAAGTGCAGCAGCGCTTGGCAGTGGCGGGCCTTCACGCTGCTGCTGAGGCGGGGGGTTTGGCCAGGTGTGCCGGAGGATGGCAGAGGATCGGAGGAACCTGCTGCAGTTCCCCTGACCCTGCGGGGTGGCACCACCCACTGTGTTGCTGCTGCTGCTGTGCCCGCTGCTGCTCTCCCATCCTCACCCCCTTCCACCAAGCTGACCCAGTGGACAGTGAAGGACAGGTAGCGGCCTGTCCCGAAGCGGCTGCTCCAGGAGTCCATGGTGACGTGGACCCTTTCACCAACCGCGTGCTCCAGCCCTTGCTCCACATTGGCCATCACAAAGCGGTGCAGTGCAGGAATGGCCTTGCGGGCAAAGAAGTGTCTGCTGGGGAGCTGCCAGTCTGGGGCTGCGCAAGCAAGCAGCGCACGAATGTCGCTCCCCTCCTGCACGAGCGTGTACGGCAGGAGTTGGGAGCACATGGCCCGTGCCAGCAAGCCGTTCAGCTGCCGCACGCGACGGCTGCTGGGAGGCAGAGCCCTAACCACCCCCTGGAAGGACTCGCTCAAAAGGCTCTGGCGTGGCCTTTTGCTGACACGGGAATCAGCAGACACAGCAGAGGAGGCCACTGAGGACTGGCTGCCAGAACAGGCCTCAGTGTCGGCGGCAGGAGTTGCAGAGGGGGGAGGAGCAGTGCGTTTCCGCACTCCTGCTGGTGCTGCTGGAGGAGCAGGAGGGCGGGTGGCTGCTGTTGCTGCTGCTGCTGCTGAAGGCTGTGCAGTGATGGGTGTGGTGCCACTGCCAGCACCAGATGCCTTCAGCCTCTGGAACTCCTCATGCTGGTGGAAATGTTTAGCCGCAAGGTGGTTGATGAGCGAGCTGGTGCAGAACTTTAAGGGGTCTGCACCTCTGCTCAACTTCCGCTGACAGTGGTTGCAAGTGGCGTACTTGCTGTACACAGTGGGCATGGTGAAATATCGCCAGATTGGTGACTTAAACATCCCCCTACGGCATGGAAGCGCTGCTGCCTGTCTCCCTGTGGTGGTTGGGGGGGGGGGGGCTTGGGGGGCTTGGGTGCGGCTGGTGGTGGTACTGGCAGATGCTGCTGCTGCTGCTGCTGAGCCTGAGACACCAGCAGGCTGTGGGACCTGCCTACTGCTGCTGCCAATGCTTGCAATGATGCGCCTCCTTGCAAGGCCCACAAGAGCATCCTCCTCCTCCTCCTCAGAGCTGCTGAGGACGACATCCCCTGGAGGTGGTGGCACCCAGTCTCTGTCTGTCACCGGGTCATCATCATCCTCCCCCTCCTGAAACATGTCCTGCTGGGATGAGGACCCCCCAAACTCCTCTCCTGATGCATGGATGGGCTGCTTGACTGTCGCCACAGTCTTGCTGTCCAATCCCTCATCCCCCAAAGTGCCCATCAGCATCTCCTCCTCAAAATCGCCAACAACAGCAGACAATTGACTCATGATGCCTGGGGTCAAAAGACTGCTGAATGACAGGTCGCCAACTGACGGTGAACTGGCCTCCTCCCCAGGCCCTGCTGGGCGGCTGCTGCGAACAGGGGTGGTGGTGGTGGTGGTGTTGGTGAGGGTGGAGGCCTCGGATGCAGAGCTGATGGCGGGCTGCTCATCCTCCGTCATGAGTTGCACCACAGTGTCTGCATCCTTTTCCTCAATGGGACGTTTCCGACCCGGCTGGAGGAAAATGGGAGCAGGTGCTACACGCTGCTGCTGCTGTGTCTCTGCAGCGTGAGTTGCAGATGCTCCTGCTGGGCGGCGCCCAAGGCGTCCACGGCCAGTGGCTATGGGAGGAATGTTAGCCACTGACGCTGCTGCTGCTGCTGCGGAACTGTGCATGGTGGCGCGCCCGCGGCCGCGGCTTGCCACAATGCTGCTCCCTCTCCTCCTGATTCCCTTGCTGCCCTTCCCCTTGCCCAAACCGCGCTGGCTGCCACTTCCAGACATCTTAAATGTTTTGGGCGTATAGACAAAAGTTTTGTAAAAGGGCGGGTGAAAAGTGGGGTACTTTAATGGAGTGGGTTGGTTGGTGAGGTGACTGAGTGAGTGTCCCCTAGTACAGTAAGTAAGTAGTAACAGTCAGGAAGTACAACTAGCAGTTACAATAATCAGTAGTAATCACAAGTAAATTTAGTGTGTGTACACTCAGACAGTGAGTGCACGCACGCAGGAGCTAGTAGCCTATGGACAGTGACTGAGTGTCCTAGACTCCTAGTACAGTAAGAGTAAGTAGTAACAGTAAGTAGAACTAACTAATTACGATAATCAATCAGCGATCAGAAGGAAATAGAGTGTGTGTTGTGTGTGTACACTCAGACAGTGAGTGCACGCACGCAGGAGCTAGTAGCCTATGAACACAGTGACTGAGTGTCCTAGACTCCTAGTACAGTAAGAGTAAGTAGTAACAGTAAGTAGAACTAACTAATTACAATAATCAATCAGCGATCAGAAGGAAATGGAGTGTGGGTGTGTGTACACTCAGACAGTGAGTGCACGCACGCAGGAGCTAGTAGCCTATGAACACAGTGACTGAGTGTCCTAGACTCCTAGTACAGTAAGAGTAAGTAGTAACAGTAAGTAGAACTAACTAATTACAATAATCAATCAGCGATCAGAAGGAAATAGAGTGTGGGTGGTGTGTGTACACTCAGACAGTGAGTGACCGCACGCAGGAGCTAGTAGCCTATGGACAGTGACTGAGTGTCCTAGACTCCTAGTACAGTAAGAGTAAGTAGTAACAGTAAGTACAACTAACTAATTACGATAATCAATCAGCGATCAGAAGGAAATGGAGTGTGGGTGTGTGTACACTCAGACAGTGAGTGCACGCACGCAGGAGCTAGTAGCCTATGGACAGTGACTGAGTGTCCTAGACTCCTAGTACAGTAAGAGTAAGTAGTAACAGTAAGTAGAACTAACTAATTACGATAATCAATCAGCGATCAGAAGGAAATAGAGTGTGTGTTGTGTGTGTACACTCAGACAGTGAGTGCAGTGCGCACACGCAGGAGCTAGTAGCCTATATGAACAGTGACAGTGAGTGTCCCTACGGGTACAGTAAGAGTAAGTAGTAAGTAAGTACAACTAACTAACAATAATCTATAAGTTATCAGAAGGAAATAGAGTGTGTGTACAGTAGCCTATAAACAGTGACAGTCAGTGAGTGTCCTACTCCTAGTACAGTATAACTACAATACTATTAGTAAAGGACAGCAGAAATACTGGTATAGATGAGAGAAATAAACAGAGGACAGCTGCCCACAGAGGCAAGGCCCCCCTGAGGCCTAAACCTGTAAGCTTGCAGCAGCTGCCTGTCTCTAATGTAACACACAAGCTACTAACTAAAATACAATGTCTATCTAACTAACAACAATATAGGTGTATATGGCAGGTGTAGGTGAGCAAAAACGCTAGGTAAATGATCACAATAGAGCACTTGCTAAGCCAAAGCACAAAGGAGCAACTCTCTCTCTGTACAAGTCTCAGGCAAGCATGGAGAAACGGAACATGGCGGCCGCTATTTATAGGGTAGGGGCTGGCCAGGGTCCCCCTCTGTGATTGGCTGCCGTCAGAGGGCCTGGGAGCCCTCTGATTGGCTCTAAGGACATCAATCTGGGCTATGACGCTATTCGAGCTCGGTACCGAGCTCGAATAGCGCCGGGTTGCTCGAATAGCTCGAATAGTGAATGGGCTATTCGAGTGTACTCGGATAGCCCATTCGAATAGCTCCAGCTATTCGGAGCTCGAATACCGAGCTCGAATAGCTGAAAAAGAGCTCGAATATTCGAGCTACTCGAATATTCGAGCTCTGCTGAGCACCACTACTGGGGACAGCCGTGACACTCGGCTGTCCCCTTAGGAGGCACAAAGAGTGATCGGCTCTCATAGGGCTTGATTCACAAAATGGTGCTAACTGTTAGCACACTGTGTGCTTTACATGAAATTTCGCGTGACTATCGCGTGCAAAAATTTGCGTTGATGCACGAACGTGAATTTTTGAACGCGATAACCGTTATTCATTTGAAAATGCGCTAAAACACGTGAAAAGCCGTGCTAACAGCCGTGCTAACAGTTACCACCATTTTGTGAATCAAGCCCATAGGCTGATGTCTATGAGAGCCGATCGCTAGGATTGGCTGCCGGGGGGAGAGAGTAAATGAAATAATAAAATATGCCCAGATGTATTTAAAAATAAAAAATAAATAAAGACAAAAAATAAACAAACACCTCAGAAGTGATCAGAGCCCCCCAACAGAAATCTCTGTTGGTGGGCAGAAAAGGGGGGGGGGGATACATGTGTGCTGAGTTGTACCACCCTGCAGCGAGCCCTTAAAGCTGCAGTGGCCTAAATTGTAAAACAAAATAGCCTGGTCACTAGGGGGGTGTAAGCCTAAGGTCCTCAGGTGGTTAAAATGCATTGAGCTTAACCACTTGAGGACCCACCCTTTACCCCCCCTTAAGGACCAGCGCTGTTTGTTTGGATCTGTGCTGGGTGGGCTCTGCAGCCCCCAGCACAGATCCGCGGCCACACAGAGCGATCAGATCGCCCCCCTTTTTTTCCCCCTATGGGGATGATGTGCA
This sequence comes from Hyperolius riggenbachi, assembly GCF_040937935.1. Taxonomy (NCBI): domain Eukaryota; kingdom Metazoa; phylum Chordata; class Amphibia; order Anura; family Hyperoliidae; genus Hyperolius; species Hyperolius riggenbachi. The sequence goes on from NC_090646.1 coordinate 390,098,212, forward strand.
GGGGGGGTCTGATCGCTCCTACCTGCAGGCATGTTGCGGGGGGGGCACCTCAAAGCCCCCCTCCGCGGCGACATTCTCCCCCCTCCCTCTCCTACCTGCTCCCCCGGGAGATCTGGGCTGCACAGGACGCTATCCGTCCTGTGCAGCCAGTGACAGGACGTCCCCTGTCACATGGCGGCGATCCCCGGCCGCTGATTGGCCGGGGATCGCCGATCTGCCTTACGGCGCTGCTGCGCAGCAGCGCCGTACAAATGTAAACAAAGCGGATTATTTCCGCTTGTGTTTACATTTAGCCTGCGAGCCGCCATCGGCGGCCCGCAGGCTATTCATGGAGCCCCCCGCCGTGAATTGACAGGAAGCAGCCGCTCGCTTCCTGATTAATCAGCCTGCAGCTGGCGACGCAGTACTGCGTCGCTGGTCCTGCAGCTGCCACTTTGCCGACGCACGGTATAAGCGTGCGGTCGGCAAGTGGTTAAAATAATTCTTAGCCAAACGTACAACCCAAAGAAAGCCTAATTGGTGGCGAAAAAACAAGGTATTGATCATTTTGTTGGGATAAGTAGTGATAAAGTTATTGGCAAATGAAAGGGAGGAGTGCTTGAAGGTGAAAATTGCTCTGATCCATAAGGTGAAAAAACTCTTAGTGGTGAACTGGTTAACATAGGTCTTTAAAACCACCATAAAGTGGCACACCTAAGAGATAAAAAGAAGCACATACACTTACTAGCCCGCTTCAATCTCACTATGTATTAAAGGACACCTGAAGCAAGAGAAATATGGAGGCTGCCATATTTATTTCCTTTTAAACAATGACTGTCCTGCCGATCCTCTGCCTCTAATACTTTTAGCCACAGCCTGCAGATCAGACCTTTGACTGCACTTGTTACATGCTTGTTTCAGGTGTATGATGAAAGAAAGCCTTCCTATCCCTCTCACTTCAAGTGTCCTTTCAACAGACTGCACTAGACCAAATCATTGCACAAAAGAGTAAATTATCTATACTGTATGTGACAACTTGGTATATTGCTTAACTTTGCATATAAACAGTATAACCTGCATGGTGTATATATATATACAGTATATATATATGTTATACATATTTGTTTATTTCACCACCCTACACTACAGTCTGTCTCTCATAAACCTTGCTGTACACCAGAGGCGCCTCTCCCTTCTGGCATTCTGTAACCTCTATGCTCACAGTGATCGGAAGTCTGTTTTTATACTCATGTATACTGTAAGTCCAATAAACTATTTTTAAAACCATAAGAACATGCGACTGAATCATGCCTGAAACAAAATTATTTCTGATGAGACAAGACAGCATTTGTCTGCTATTTTGTTATTTTGATTGCGGAAAATTGCAATTGGACTAAGTGATGCCAGAAGGCCGTGTGTGCTTGCTGAAGTAGCTCGTCTATGCAAAAGTCCAAATGTGACATATTATTCTTTCAGCTCAGAATGATGATAGTTGAAATGAGGGTAAACTGTTAACTGACAGCAATGCAGGTAGTTTGAAATGTTCCATTGTATGAAATGAGAGTAGTTTACCAGAAGAAAACGACTTCATACAATTTGCCTTGTAACTAGCAAAATGTTTCATATCTTTTACTGAAGTTTATTCAAAAGCAAAAAGACAGCTTGAGGCAGCTTGACGACACACTTCCCCCAACCATATTCAGTGATACATAACAAATCACCCTCCAATAGTCAGGCAAAATGCACAGTGGAAGACCAGCAACTTGTTGACATCTCATTGAAGTGAGTTGAGTTGTAACACAGACAACACCAGGGACACTAACCAGTAAGGTTTACTCATTTCAGAACACACAGGGATCTTAAAGGAGCAATATCACAGAAAACCTGTAAAATGTAAAATACATGAAAACACATAGGTAATCATTAAATTTCACCCAGAGTAAAGGTTGCTGTAAATAACTTTTCTCCTATGTTGCTGTCACTTACAGTAGGTGGTAGAAATCTGACAGGTTTTAGATTAGCCTTTCTACTCATGGAGGATTCTCTGGGTTTTCTTTATTTTCAAAAGCATGTATTGAACGGCAGTTGCTCAATCCAACTGCCAGAATAGTGTGCAAACAGGTGTGTGGCAGCCTGCATCTTTGCCTAGATCCTGTCTAGGAAGTGCTTATGCAAAAAAATAAACAAAATACTTAGAATCCCCCATAAAGAGATGGGGCTTGCCTCTTAGGGCTTGCTGGGCTGTGTGTCCCTGTGTGGCCAGGTGTCCCCCCTGTACCTGGCAGCCTTTACTGACCTCCCAGGCTCTGGCGATGAGACGCAGTAGACCCATCCGCTCCGGCCGCCATCCCCGCTCGTACTGACTCTCAGTTCCGGGTCTCGGCTTGATGACGTCATCAAGCCGGGACCCGGCACTGATGTCAGAGTGAGCGAGGATGCTGGCTAGAGCAGAGGGGTGCGGCAATCGCTCGTGGGAATGTCAGGGAGGCGAGTGGATCCCCTTCTTCCCCCTCTACCGCCACAGCTGTCATAGTAATCACTATGATCCACCGGTGATCATAGTGATCATGTGATCAGAAGCCTTACGCGATGGCTTTTGATCACTGAGGGGAGATGTCAGCTGTCATATGACAGCTTAATCTCCCCTCTCGGGTGCGCACGTTCACGTCGGGAGCGGATACGGCGGGCGGTGTAGATCCTATGCCGCATCAGGCTAGAACAGCCACAAGTGCGGCGTAGGATATCAAAGAAGCGGTCCCCAAAAAGTTAAAGAGACTTCTCGGTCTAGAAAAAAATTCTATGTATCCCTGTCTCATAAAAAATCATGACTTCCCAGGTCTTTTAGCTACAAATCACTCATTGCGCCCCGTGTGCACTGGCTTCCAGCATGTAGACCCACCCCCTTGCAGCACAACACCGTGGTGTTCTCTGTGTTCCAAATAGAGAAAGCAATGAAAGTACCACAGCACATCTCTGCAAGGGGACACATGGGGGTCAGAAGGGGACACAGGAGGACACATGGGGACACAATAATTGGGTGAGAACATCTTCAAGATGCTCCTGGACCATGGACGCAGGTTTAGTATATATTTTTTTCCCCTGGTCTATGCCCCCAAAACCTAGATGAGTCTTATAGCACATCTCCGCTCCGTCTTATATGCTGAAAAATATGGTATGTGCAAAATTAACCCTGTAATTTGGATATCATCTCAATGTCTTCTGCTTCTGTAACTGATAAGTGAAACTGCTACAGCACTCTCTAAAAATGCTAGAGGGGCAATTTATTAAGCGCCAATAAAATGTCCTATAAAAATCCGCGCTCACAGGCCACAATTAGAACCTCAACAGTTTACCACAGTATCCAATAAAAGTTCAGTTCTTTCTCTCTGGTAGACTGCGGTGCATCCACGCTGTTATCAGTATCACTCTAGGCCACACGTCATATGCAAAAAAAGAGAGAGAAGAAACACAAATAGTGTAAAACTGCGATTGCTTTAAATCCACCACCTCCCACGTGTGGCAATCGCCGTCACCTCACTTCAAACAACCACCAAGTGCCAGGGACACCCCCCTCTGTGCCCGCACTCACCCCTGAATCCTCCCAAATATCCGGAGGCAGGAATGACAGCTTAGGGGGTCAGATATTAAACTCCACAGATGATAACCAGTTTTTCCAGATGAGAACTCTAAAAACTAAAAAGCGCCACAATAGTGTAAAACCTTCATTTAATGTAAAGAGTAAAAGATATTGCACTCACAAGCGGAGGAAAATCACAGGCATATAAACACAGTTGTAGGTCCCGGGCAACCGCTCTGTAAGATGCCGTCCTGGATTCACCTCTCACGCTCGCGTCCCTCCTACTACTTCCTCCTTCCTTGTTTGCCAGTCACGAGATATAATGTGCTCAAAGAATATTTGGTCTATTTATCAAAGGCTAAAGTCAAATTTCTCCAAAATAGGAATAGACAATAAAAAGAAAGAAAGGAAAGAAAAGAAAAGCTAGTATTGCCACAATGTACTATAATGCTTTCTTGGTAGCCCAGAGGTTCCAGTTAACTATTGGTTGGTTTGCAACACATGATGTTTGTATACGTACTATGACCTGACTGGCCACTGACAGTGCTAGAGAATATCCTGACCACCTCAATATAAGCAAAGGCCATAGCTGGTGGCCGGACTCGCTTGAGATTATATCAATTCACTTTTTCTCTTACATTTACTCCTAGGTGATATTTTCCCACAGTATCATGCCTATTAAAGAAAATCTGTAATGAAAAAAAACCTTCCCTAGGGGGTACTCACCTCGGGTGGGGGAAGCCTCCGGATCCTATTGAGGCTTCCTCTGTCCTCCTGTTTCCCACGGGGCGGAGAAAATCCTCCCGGAGCAGCGGTGATGTAAATATTTACATCGCAGGCGCAGTATCCGCTCTTCCCACGGAGATAGGTGAAAATAGCCAATCTCTGTTGGGCCGCTCTACTGCGCAGGCGCAAGTCTCCTGCGCCTGCGCAGTAGAGCGGACCTGGCGGAGATCGGCTATTTTCACCTATCTCCGTCAGAAGAGCCGCAACAGCGCCCCCGCTAGAGAGCGAAAAGGTGAATATTGCACATGGATTTGTTGCCTGTGCATTCCAGGGGCTGCAGCGAGACCGCCGTGGGACACAGGAGGACAGGAGAAGCCTCAATAGGGTCCAGAGGCTTCTCCCTACTGAGGTGAGTACCCCCCCCCCCCCCCCCAGGAGAACTTTTTTTCAGTACAGGTTTTCTTTAAGCCACCAGCAAGCAAAAAAATGCACAATGTTGACAGTACTGTTTAATCTACTTTTTGGTACCTTTTCAATTGCATAGAGCTGAAAAGTTATTTTAAGAGAAAGCGTAGGAGAAAAAGTAAATTGAATAAGGTTCTATCTCTGAATGAGAAGGGCTTGTGCCCACTGCAGAACATAAGCTCCTCTGTAGCTGCCCCATTAAAAGACATAGATTTGAAAGTGGCAAAACTGCTTGGCAGTAGCTATATACTCTTTTACATGTTTATAATTGCCAGACTGTATAATTTCTGTATTTCGTTTTCTAAATAAGCCAAATGGGCACCGAAATGAGGAAAATGATGAGTTTTAAAAGTAACAGTGGCTCAGTAGTGTAAAAATGTAATAGATTACATAGATTCAAACTAGCATTCTTCAAAAAACACAAAGAAGCTAAATAGGAAGTATGATTGCTTCATTAATCCATTCATGTTTTAGGAGCCATGCTCACATGGACAACACACAATTTTTCACACAACAGTACTTTTGTTCTGATTAGAAACCTCTTACATCATGCCCTGTTTAATAGCTGGGAATACAAGCTAAGTACATTTACAATATTTTTCTAGACAGGGAAAATCCCTGCTGTTGACATGGTTTAATAAAAGCGTTACAAGAGGATCAGTTCTGGAAACTCTCCACATTGGGCCTGTCATCTGTAATACTCATACCTGAGTTTATCGTTCTATTTTATGGTGTAATAATTTTATCCACACAAAATAATTTGATTTCTTTTTAAGTACTTTTACAGATTTTCCTTTTCCTGACTCAGCAGACAGGATATTCCATGATTAAGTAGATGTGTGCAGAACTATTGGTTATTTGAAGAAAATATAGATTTATGTTTTTATTTTGGCACTGCCTGGATCAGTATGAGCATCAACCAAAGTTCAAGTTAAGATATGATCAGTTTTTATTCCATCAAAATAATGCAATAACTTGGGAGTAACGTAGTACTGCTGCATCAAGACAGGAAGAGAGAAGGTACCACTTAGACCTCTTTTGATGGCTAACCCTAACCTGTTAGCAACAATAACTGAAAACTAATCGCATGTTACCTTATCCCCAAACACCAGTGGTGTAACTACTATTCATGGGGACCCCCAGTGAAACTTTGGTGGGCATCCCCCTCCCCCCAGTGTTCACAACCCTTCCCTTGCCTCCCCTTGGTGATCCTCACAGCCCGGGGGCCCATCTCACAAGGGTCATAAAACAAGTGTGGCCATCCTGATCTTCACACCCATAACAAGTGTAGCTACAAAAACACCTGATCTGATGTATAGTTCCCTGTATCGGAGGAAGGGAATGTTGGTAGTGGCCCCAAAACAGCTCTGCCCCCCCCCCCTTGCACCCCTTGCTCCCCTGCCTAACACTAAGGCCCTGTTCACAGTGGTCAATTGCGTTGGAGAATAATTTTGCATGCCAACTTATTGACCATACAATTCTCTGGGGCTGTTGACAGTAACGGATCACTTTATTCTAACTTTCTGCACGCAGGCTTTGTATTAAAGTCTATGTCCCGTCTCCATTGCAGTTCACAGTCATTATAACGCATTATAACACGTGCATTGTGCAACTGACCACTGGGAACCTAGCCTCAAGCTAGATTCACAGTGGTCAGTTGCATAACGCACGTGTTAATGTGTGTGAACTGCAATGGAAACTAGACAAAGACGTTCATACAAAGCCTACATGCAGCGAGTTAGCAAAATGCAATCAGTTACAGCACAACACTGTGAATGGCCCATAGAATTGTATGGGCAGTGAGCTGATATGCAGAACTATGCTGCAATGCACTGTGAACTAGGCCTCACTCCCTGCTTTTAGTGCCTAACCCCAATGAACAGCTGCAACTGGTAAAACCATAACTAATATTCCCATGACTTCCAGCCTCTGCAGCAGGGGCGCCACGAGGCATAAAGCGAACCAAGCGGTCGCTTGGGGCCTCAAGATCGTAGGGGCCTCGGCGGCTCAGTGACGTCGGCGTGACGTCACTGTTTCCCAGCAGCCCCGCGGGGCTGGCAGAGCAGAGCAGGGCAGGGCTACGGGAAGATGGCCGCCGCCTTAGCCCTGCTCTGGAGACTATTTATATGCCTCCAGTACAGGGCTTCGGGTGGCCATCTTCCCGTAGCCCTGATTCAATCAGCGCGGGAGATTGGAGGAGGGAGGGAGCTCCGTGGGAACTGCGCGCCTGAGGAGCCGGCCAGGAGAGGAGACGGGGAGAGAAGACTTCTGCCAGTGCCACTGCCAGGTGAGTAAATCCTTTTCTTTTTGCAGCTCTGAAAATGTGCCCTAATTGTGTTTGATTTCTGCTGAACTGTTCCCTAATTGTGTTTGATTTCTGCTGAGAATGTGCCCTAATTGTGTTTGATATCTGCTCTCTGCTGAACTGTTCCCTAATTGTGTTTGATTTCTGCTGAACTGTGCCCTAATTGCGTTCGATTTCTGCTGAACTGTGCCCTAATTGTGTTTGATTTTTGCTGAAAATGTGCCCTAATTGTGTTTGATTTCTGCTGAACTGTTCCCTAATTGTGTTTGATTTCTGCTGAAAATGTGGCCCTAATTGCGTTTGATATCTGCTGAAAATGTGCCCTAATTGTGTTCGATTTCTGCTGAACTGTTCCCTAATTGTGTTTGATTTCTGCTGAAAATATGTCCTAATTGCGTTTGATTTCTGCTGAACTGTGCCCTAATTGCGTTTGATTTCTGCTGAACTGTGCCCTAATTGCATTTGATTTCTGCTGAAAATGTGCCCTAATTGTGTTTGAATTCTGCTGAAAATGTGCCCTAATTGCGTTTGATTTCTGCTGAAAATGTGCCCAAATTGCATTTGATTTCTGCTGAAATGTGGCCCAAATTGCGTTTGATTTCTGCTGAAAATGTGGCCTAATTGCGTTTGATTTATGCTGAAAATTTGCCCAAATTGCGTTTGATTTCTGCTGAAAATGTGCCCTAATTGCGTTTGATTTCTGCTGAAAATGTGCCCAAATTGCGTTTGATTTCTGCTGAAATGTGCCCAAATTGCGTTTGATTTCTGCTGAAATGTGGCCCAAATTGCGTTTGATTTCTGCTGAAATGTGGCCCAAATTCTGTTTGTTTTCTGTTGAAATGTTGCACAAATTGCGTTTGTTTTCTGCTGAAATGTTGCACAAATTGTGTTTTTATTTTCTGGTGTCTGGGGTAACTGTTGCTGCATTTATTATTTAATGGTCATAGTTGGCTATATTTGCTGTGCTACGGTTAAGCTCCACCCATACAATGTCATGGCCAAATCCATCTGCGCGCGCCTCAATCACCCCCACATCCATTTTCCCCGCAAACAGCCGATCCCCAATCCGCCCTCCAGCTCCACCCACATGTCATGGCCACGCCCACTTATGCGGGATAGCCACACCCATTTTTCGTAGGGCCACTTCCTACAGTCCGCTTGGGGCCACAAAAACCTTAGCTGCACCCCTGCTCTGCAGTAGCTGGTGTGTGATGTTTAGGTTAGAGTAACTGAAACACTCTATTACATATATCCTCTAGCACTAATAACCTGGCACTATACAATAGCTGAAACCCACAATAACATCCTAGAGCAGCATTCTGGCTGTAGAATAGCTTTAGCTCGATGCCAATTTTAATAGACACTATCATCAGCTGTATTACCGTTTATGGACACTTTAGTTCACATCATTAGAGAAATTTTAGATTTCACTGTTTTAATAAAGTTTTTTGTTAACATTCAAAAAAATGAAGAGTGGTGTAAAGGGCAGCATTTTATGCATAGATTCATCAGTCAACAATGAGTTTGCTGCAGATTAACCTAGTTATTTAACTTGCATTGTCTGCATTCAATCGCTGGAATATTAAATAACAAAAATGACCAAGATTTTTATGAAAGTAAATCTATCTATCTATCTATCTATCTATCTATCTATCTATCTATCTATCTCTGTTTATGGTAAGGAGGGCAGCATAAGTTAGATTTACATTTTATCCCCATCCAGCAATTTGACATCAGACTTTAACACTGTTCATGTTGGTTAAATTAGCATTTTTTATTGACATATTCTGTATCCTTATGCTTTTAGTTAGGCTAACTGAAGAAATGATATGTTGCTATAGCGATTGATTAAGGGCTGTGTGACCATGTAACCAAACTACTAAAACAATATTGTTCTATCCACACTCAGTACAGAATTAATGGATTTTTCTTTTCAGGATTTTTTATGTTCTTGATATTGGAAGAGAGTCTGAAAGGAAGAAACCAATATCAACATCATATTAACAGTTTCAATAAAACTGGAAAAAAGAACAGAAAAGTTATGTCATAAACTATAGAACAAAGTTAAAATAGTTAAAATACATGATTTAAGTTTACTATAGAAACGTGAAATCTGATGCCTACAGGCACTTACTAACACACTTTACATGTTTTAATGATGACAATGATGCATTTACAAGAGCATTGTTTAAAAAAAATTGAATTAATAAAAAAATGCAGCACAGCTACAAATAAGTAATTTAATCTTTTTGGTCTGGCATACATTCAGGTAGGGCATAAAAAATAATATAATAGTTTGGATTTACTGTTAAGCTTGAGGCCCTGTTCACAGTGGTGGTCAGTTGCATTGCAGAATAATTCTGCATGTCAACTGATTGCCCATACAATTCTATGGGCCTGTTCACAGTTAGTTATTCTAACTTATTTCATTTCATGCAGGTTTTGTGGTAAAGTTATGGTCAGTCTCCATTGCAATTCACAGTCATTATAATGCGAGTTATGCAACTGACCACTGTGTACTTAGGCAAAGGATTTAAATGGTGACTCTTTTGATTCATACACTGGTGGGAATGTGATATGGCCATCATATGTTGAGGCTGAATTCATAGTGGTCAGTTGCATAACGCACGTGTTACAATGTGTGTGAATTACAACTGAGACTGGACATAGACTTTAATGCAAAGCCTGCATGAAGTGAGTTAGAATAACGCAATCCATGACTGCGAACAGCCCCATAGAATTATATGGGCAGTAAGTTGACATGCAGAATTTTTCTGCAATGTAACTGAGCACTGTGAACCTAGCCTGAGGCTCCAAAAGCTCTTTGTCACAATCAATTCCAATGAAAATACAGAAAGCCTGCATCATTTCATAAAAAAAAAAACACATGTGGTAATGCAGTGAAATGCCCATTAATCCTTCATGTGCATATGAAGGGTGTATAAAGTGAGAACAGATTTTTTTTTTTAAGAGAAACCGTGACCAAGAATTGAACTTCATCCCAATCAGTAGCTGATACCTCCTTTTACATGAGAAATCTATTCCTTTTCACAAACGGATCATCAGGGGGCTCTGTATGGCTGATATTGTGGTGAAACTCCTCCCACAAGAAGTTCTGAGGACCATGGTCCTGGCAGTTTCCTGTCTGTGAACCTTGTTGCATTGTGGCAAATGGCTGTTTACAGCTGTTTCCAACTGCCAAGAAAGCAAGCAGCAGCTACATCACCTGCCAGCAGTAAAAATGTCACCATGTGATAAATGTCAGAATGTAAATCAGGGATTTAAAAGATTTTACAATGGGAAAACGCTGCCTTAATCATTTATACATAATTATTGTAAAAATGAAGCACTTTTTTTTATTACATTATTTTCACTGGAGTTACTCTTTAAAGAAACAGTGCAGCCCCCTCCTTTAAGGCCGGGTTCCCACTGGTCAGTTGGTTTGCAAAATAATTCTGCATGTCAACTCACTGCCCATATACAGTAATACTATAGGCCTTTTCACAGTACTGCATTGTAACTGATTGCATTATTCTAACTTGCTGCATGCAGGCTTTGTATTAACCACTTCAGCCTACAGGGTTGAATTTTTTTTGCATCTGAGCAACTTTCACCTCCCATTCATTTGCCAATAACTTTATCACTACTCATCACAATGAATGGATCTATATCTTGTTTTTTTCGCCACCAATTAGGCTTTCTGTGGGTGATACATTTTGCTGAAAATTAATTTATTCTAAATCAATTTTAACAGGAATATTAAGAAAGAAATGGAAAAAATTATTATTTCTCAGCTTTTGGCCATTATAGTTTGAAATTCATACATGCTACCATAATTAAAACCCATGTACTTTATTTGCCAATTTGTCCTGCTTATTACACCATTTAAATTATGTCCCTATCACAATGTATGGCGCCGATATTTTATTTGGAAGTAAAGGTGCAATTTTTCAATTTGCGTCCATCACTATTTACAAGCCCATAATTTTTAAAAAATATATTCATACACTCCTTTGACATGCATATTTATAAAGTTCAGACCCTTAGGTAACTATTTATGGTTTTGTTTGTTTTTTTATTATTGTAATTTTTTTTTATTAAAAACTGTATGTGGGTAATTTTTGGTGTGGGTGGTAAACAGTTATTTTTTAATGTAAAAAAGTGTATTTGTGTAATGTAAAATGTATGTGGGTGTAATTTACTATTTGGCCACAAGATGACCACAGTCAAATAGTCCTGGGAGCGATCGAGCTCGCTCCCAGGAAGAAGATTGAAGCAGGGGAACTTTTTGGAACGCAGAAAAGCTGCAGCGTCTGGAGAGACGCTGTCGGCTTTTCTCCGGGGGGATCCGATCAGTGAAAGGGATCTATAATCCGTTTCACTGTTCGCTGGGCTGACGGCCGGTAGCGGCCGTCAGGGGGGGGGCCGCGGGAGCACGCAAAACCCGCGGGAGTGCGCGCAGCCTAACGGGACGAAAAATTTCGTCCAGTTAGGCTGAAGTGGTTAAAGTCTATGGCTAGTCTCCATTGCAGTTCACAGTTATTATAACACATGTTAGGCAACTGACCTCTGTGAACCTAGCCTAAGAGACTTATTAACCCTCCAGGCCCAAGTAACAACTTCATTAATGTCAACACTTGGTGCTGCTTTGCAAGGGAAAGTAGTGGATCCTTTACCCTCCAGCAAATTGCACTTTCAACACTTTGGGATTGACCGTGATCATGATCACAGAAAGATTCGGAATACCGAATAGGATTCTGTTCGATTCAAAATCACATATTGAATCTGGAATCATGAGTTGGAATCACAAACGCCCTTTAAATTGCTTCTAAACCCTTTTTCTTACATGAAATGATGCATTATGCATCATGTTTTTTGAAAAAAAATATCAATTATATATGTGTGAAGGTCTAGTTAATAAAAAATGTGGGTGGCACGCCACTGGCCACACTGAAGCATCTCTCTGACAGCATGCTGAAAGGGGGGCAGGACAGGACTTCCAGGGCATACTGCGTGAGCTCCCTCCAGATCTCCAGCCTCTTGACCCAGTACTCCATGGGGTTTGCCACCATGCGGGTCAGACGCTGGTGCTGACTAGAGGAGGATGCTGCTGCTGATGGCATCTTCTCTCTAGGCAGCTCTACTGTGTATAGTTGCCTAGTCAGACTAAGCAGATCTCCTGGGCGCTTGCTGCTGCTGGCTGCAGGCACTGGCTGTTGTGTTGGCTGGACAGGGACAGGGGGGTGGAAGGCTGGGGGAAGGCTTCTTCCAGTCTACGAACAAGGGCTGTCTGCAACTTCCTTGGTTGAAGCTCTGGGTCTTCACACGTATTAATTGACCCAGCTTGCTTTTCAGCCGTGGGTCCAGGATTATGGTAATCCAGATGTCCACCCTCTCCCGCATCTGGCTCACCCTGGGGTCCCTGCGCAGACAGCGCAGCATGTGCACAGCCACGGGGAAGAGGTGCACCACATCAGCCACATCAACGTAGTCACCCCCTGAGACAACATGTCTGTCCTCCTCTTCTGGCTGCGGAGCATCCTCCTGCCCTCTCCACCCTTGCACCACTATAGCTGCACTCTGCGTCAAGATCAGGGACCTCCAACTCCTCCACCAACTTCAAGTCCTCCTCCTCCTCCTGAGAGGTGGACTGGGCAGCTACTTGCTGATCCAGCTGGGTCAGGGCTGCCTCTCCCTCTTCCAGCAGATCAAACACCACCCTGTCCAGCAGGCAAACCATGGGCACCCACTCGCACACTGATGCCCGCTCCTAGCTCACCATCTTGGTTCCCTGCAGGAAGGGAGCCAAAACCAGGCACACCTGCTGCATCCACCTGATGTACGGGGTGACAGCCCTCCTGTGCCTACAGTGCCTATGGTAAATTCGGCCCTGAAGTCAAGGAAAGGATCTCTAGGAAAACAAGTGTGGCTGCAATTGCTGACTCCAGAAAAAGATTTCAAAAGACAGGAGTGGCCAGGGGCATAGCAATAATCCTTATGCCCCCAAGCAAAATTGTCATTGGTCCCCCTGCCCCCCACTGCAAATGGCCAGTCACACAGATGTCACCCCTCCCCCCCCCCCCAGCTACCTTCTCCAAACTTGCAGTGTAGGTGAAGTGGAGGAGGGTATTTTTTACCTGCTCCAGCATTATGTTGGATCTCCTCTTCTTCCCAGCAGCAACCTGCTCTATGCTGCATACTCGGCTCCTGATCATGTGACATGCATATGGAGCCATGGGGTGGGGAGAGTGTCCTCTGCCTGTAATGTTGCAAGCACTGCCTTGACAGACTCCTAAAGTCTGGACTGCAACCTAATTTCTTCTTAAATGAGGATGTCCCTTTTGACTACAATTACCAGGGGTGCTTGGATACCCCTTTTTAAAATTCGAATTGAATCGGATCCGGATACCCAGATATCCGGATCCGATTCGGATAACCGAATCCGAACTTTTTGGTCTCTCTCTCTCTCTCTCTCTCTCTCTCTCTCTCTCTCTAGGCCTGGATGCCTTCAAAAGGGATTTTTGCCATTGAAGGTGATTTTGGCTTCTGCTCGGATATCTGAACTAACTATCCGGCCGGATTTCGGATTTCAGATGGGAAATCCGACTTTGCTCGGATAGTCTATTCGGATTTTAAAAAGTATCCGAATTGTTATTCAAAGGTCGGATAGTGGAAAAAGTTTGGATTATCTGGGTAGTTCGGATATCCGAAATCTTGCTGAGCACCACTGACAATTACTGGTGTGGACTGGAGTGCCCAGTAGGTAGCAGTACCCAAATCTCTGTATACTACGCTAGAGGATCATTAAAAACTTTTTAATGTAATTTGGGACAGCTATATGGTAAGTTCAAGTAGCGTTATCCTTTAAACCTCACCAGTGACTATTTCAAGATATGTATGTACTGAATGCTAATTTTAATTGTATCAGTACATTAAAATCATGTTGGAAAGAAGTATATTGCTTGTGCTTGTTAGGGGTATTCTTTAATGTACTCAAGTGTAATATTTATTTTCTCCTTACTGACAACTATAAGTAAACAGAACAGCATGCATTTTATTTTGTTGTGCAGAATTTTAGGAATGAATGCAGTCATACATTCCAAATGGTGTACAGTATGTCATACGATAGCGCCCTATACTGCCACTGCAGTACAAACAAGACAATGGTGACGTCAGGTTATGTAACATATACGTAGTCACATCTATAAAGTTCTCTTTAAGTCAATTTAAGCAAATTAAATTTGTTCTGGGTTAGCACAAATTGTACTGGAAAAAGCACAGAGCCTGCATTTTGTAATGGATATTGGAAATCAAATCATGGAAAAAGCTCCCTTTTATACCAATAGCAGATGTAATAGAATCCAGATTCAGCTAATCTTCTATGAGACCACCCTACTTTATATTTTGCTTTTCTTAATCCTCTGGGAGATGGAGTAGATTTAGCCGAGTGTGAGGATGTGTGTTTGCACAGATACTAGTGTGGTTCCATATTAGCATTTGCATGAACTAGCTCAGCTGTGAAGGTATAAAATGTTTGCTGGAGGAATGCTAAGAGGTTAAGCTATAAATTGCTGGATTTCGGTGCTCAGAGCTGGAGAAAGTGAACGGTCATGACGATGGGAGTTAAACGAGTTTCCCAAATGCACTATGTAACAACACGGACCATAAAAAGAGAGATATATGGAAATCAATCATGATCTAAGTGATATTTTGATAGCTTGCTTATTGTTAACAATCAGTTCTGCTAAGTGGCCAAATAAAACCAAATAAATTGAAACTGAAACGCTTATTGGCATGAGAGCAGCAGAGACATCTGTGCAGGGGAATTTCAGGTTTTAAGTTACACACTGTATTCCCTGCTGCCTAGCAACAACATTGGTCGTTTCTTTTCATGTCTCCTCCACTCTATCCTGTGTTTACAATCTAATTACCGATGTGACATCATAATCCAGCCATTGAGTGCCTGTCACCGGGGCCTTCCATTTAGACAAACACAGATTAACGATTCATATGTCCCGCCGCAGATTTACAAAATAGATCAATGTGTGTTTTGTAGTTGAAAGGATTAAGACGGGGAAGTCTTCTGAATAAGGTCCTTTCTTCCCATGGCATTAGCACACCTGAGAATTCTTTAAAAATAATAAAGTGTCGAGATCACAGTACAGTATCAACATGACGGAAAATAAATCTTTTAGTTCATATCTCACGAAGGAAAACTTGCACAGTTACTTTATTTAAGTGGAAACTTCGTGGTAGTTACAAAGGAACAGTAATGGCGCTATTTGCAAAATGAAACTTAAGAAGTAAATGGCACTAGTTCAAACAATCTTTTCATCAATGGTTACCTTTGATGTGAGTATTTTGTTTTTTTTAATTACAGTAACAATTGGTTGGTATCTGTATGTTACTGATTTGCTTGCATAACCAGCGACATACATTTGCCTGTTTGCATAAAACTGCAACTAATAAAAAAAAAGATTATATAAGTCACTGAGGTGATACAATAGGAACAGTAAGGGAAAATTACATGCCTCTCAACTTTCTCAAATGAGAAAGAGAAGCATCTCTTCTGGGCAGCACGGTGGCGTAGTGGTTAGCTCTCTCTCGCCTTGCAGCGCTGGGTCCCTGGTTCGAATCCCAGCCAGGGCACTATCTGCAAAGAGTGTGTATGTTCTCTCCGTGTCTGCGTGGGTTTCCTCCGGGCACTCCAGTTTCCTCCCACATTCCAAAAACATACAGATAAGTTAATTGGCTCCCCCTAAAAATTGGCCCTAGACTACAGTACTTACACTACATAATATAGACATATGGCAATGGTAGGGATTAGATTGTGAGCTCCTTTGAGGGACAGTTAGTGACAAGACAATATATATATATATATATATATATATATATATACACTGTACAGCGCTGCGTAATATGTCGGCGCTATATAAATACTAATTAATAATAATAATAATAATCTTTCAGAGCAAAACTACACTCACCTAAAGGATTATTAGGAACACCTGTTCAATTTCTCATTAATGCAATTATCTAATCAACCAATTACATGGCAGTTGCTTCAATGCATTTAGGGGTGTGGTCCTGGTCAAGACAATCTCCTGAACTCCAAACTGAATGTCAGAATGGGAAAGAAAGGTAATTTAAGCAAATTTGAGCGTGACATGGTTGTTGGTGCCAGATGGTTCAGTCTGAGTATTTCACAATCTGCTCAGTTACTGGAATTTTCACACACAACCATTTCTAGGGTTTACAAAGAATAGTGTGAAAAGGGAAAAACATACTGTATGCGACAGTCCTGTGGGTGAAAATGCCTTGTTGATGCTAGAGGTCAGAGGAGAATGGGCCAACTGATTCAAGCTGATAGAAGAGCAACGTTGACTGAAATAACTACTCGTTACAACCGAGGTATGCAGCAAAGCATTTGTGAAGCCACAACATGCACAACCTTGAGGCGGATGGGCTACAACAGCAGAAGACTCCACCGGGAACCACTCATCTCCACTACAAATAGGAAAAAGAAGCTACAATTTGCACAAGCTCACCAAAATTGGACAGTTGAAGACTGGAAAAATGTTGACTGGTCTGATAAGTCTCGATAGAGTCAGAATTTGGGGTAAACAGAATGAGAACATGGATCCATCATGCCTTGTTACCACTGTGCAGGCTGGTGGTAGTGGTGTAATGGTGTGGGGGATATTTTCTTGGCACACTTTAGGTCCCTTAGTGCCAATTGGGCATCGTTTAAATGCCACTGTCTACCTGAGCATTGTTTCTACTCATGTCCATCCCTTCATGACCACCATGTACCCATCCTCTGATGGCTACTTCTAGCAGGATAATGCACCATGTCACAAAGCTTGAATCATTTCAAATTGGTTTCTTGAACATGACAATGAGTTCACTGTACTAAAATGGTCCCCACAGTCACCAGATCTCACATCTTTGTGCCCTGGATGTGCATCCCTCAAATCTCCATCAACTGCAAAATGCTATCCTATCAGTATGGACCAACATTTCTAAAGAATGCTTTCAGCACCTTGTTGAATCAATGCCACATAGAATTAAGGCATTTCTGAAGGCGAAAGGGGGTCAAACACTGTGTTAGTATGGTGTTCCTAATAATCCTTTAGGTGAGTGTATATGGCCACAACATCCACCCCCATCCCACCTCCAGTTACACATACCTTGGAGAGTTCATTAGCAAAATGCATACAGTACTTTTTTCAAATTCCACAGGTCCCTAATTGTGTCAGTACTGTATTGGTTTATATTAGTGTTTGATAAGGAGCAACACAATAATTAGGAATTTTGACAGAAACCAGCATTATAAAATCAATTACGGTACATTTTTGTAAATTGTAATCATCGACATCATCATCTTTAATGTATAAATAATAGGCTATACAGTTTTGTGTAATACTTAATGTGGATGCAAATAATCAAGTTTTCATTTACAATAAAAACAACATATTCAAATCAAGTTTTCTCCTAGGAGATCATTTTTCATCTTCTATTTAAAACAACTATCCAGCACTCTGAAAAAAAAAATACCAAAACGTAGGTGAAAAGGTGCTGTCCAAGTCATTCTGAGGATCTTCTTGCTTGCTGGTGGTTTAAACAGTGTTATGATTACTGGACAGGAAACCAGAGAATGACCACAGTTTTCAGAAATACTAAGACTGAAACCAGAATATGATGCAATAGTGTTTACTACAAAACTATACAAAAAAAATAACAAATGCAAATTGAATGCAGCCATATGGACAGCACACCATGTACAGAGAATCACTAATGAACCAGGACATGCAGTGTGTACACATATGACCGATACCCTAAATTAACTATTTACAAGGTAAAATACAGGCTATATATACAAACATATATACTGTAGTATATATATATACACAAACATACACTTTAGGCGCAGGCAGTAGCAGAGTCAAAAAGGAAAGCAGTGTCGGCAACAGGCTAGCAAGGTACAATACAGGCAAGAGATAGAGTCAAGACAAGCTAATAAGCTCAGCAACAAGTCAGCAGGTAAGTACAGGATCAGAATCAGTTTTACAGGAGTGTCCAGAATACTCAGGCCTGGGAGTAACAAAGTTCTGGCAACTCGCAGGAGGAAGAGGCAGTTCTTAAATAGACCATGCATGAGAACAACAGGATGTAGCTAATAGTGGGAATCTGCAGATAGTGCTCCTGAATCACCAGCAGGCCAGAAGAGGAACTCCAAGTCCTTGAGCACAGTGAAAGGCCATCTGCTAGTGGATGGCGAAAATCCAGGATAGCCCGACTCCATACTACCACCAGCAGGCAGGAAATGGCAGTACATTATTCCTAAAAAAAACAGTCGGAGGCTCTATGCAGTTGCAGAAGATAAAATATTTAGTTGGAGAATTTTTTTTAATCTCCTTGCATTGCACAAAGGTTACTGGTAAATTTGATTGTCAGCTTCTCCCAGACAATACCATTACCATTTGCATGAGCAGCAGGGTGGTGTAGTGCCTTGCATTGCTGGGTCCACAGATCGTATCCCAGCCAGGTCAACATCTGCAAGGAGTTTGTATGTTCTCCCTGTGTCTGTGTGGGTTTCCTCTGGGCGTTCTGGTTTCCTCTCACATCCCAAAAACATGCAGATAAATGAATTGGCTTTCCCCTAAATTGGCCCAATACATACACTAAACAATACATACATAGACATATGACTATGGTAGGGAATAGATTGTGAGTTCCTCCTCCGAGGGACAGTTAGTGACTAGACTATATATATAATCTGTACAGCACTGCGGAAGATGTCAGTTCTATATAAATACTAATAATAATAATGAGCATTTCAGAGGTAAAGCCAGGTGATTTGTGAGCAGGATGCAGTGCCGTGAGAATGTCTTCAACATCATGCACTGCTTCTTAGCTTAGTAAGAAAAAAAAATAGTGCCCCACCAACCCTTTTAGGAAATCCCATTGGTCAGTGTACTACTGACCAATAGGAAACTTCAGTGGTAAATTCAAATATTTCTGATATTGTTTCAATAACATAGTACAGGGTGCTCTAACACAAGCATTTTTAAATCAGCTGGGGTTCCCCATTGACCCTGTAGCTGAACAATGGGAATTGTCCTTAGTAAGGGTTCTCATTGGTCAGTTAAAGAATCAGTGGGGAACCTCAACAGCAGATTCAAAAATGCTTTTTCTGGGGCTTTCTGTACAGTAGTGTCACAATTTCCTTTACTCACCCCCTCCTCCCTTGCTATGCCATATAAGGCGAAGGCCCTACCCCCATCATGCAGTAATGCCAAGGCTGGGTTACCTCCTCCACAGCCCAGCCTTCACCTTCATAGCCCGCCCCCTGCTCTGTGGCCATGGTGTAATAGTGCAACATTCCTCTTTGCTTTTGCAATACTGCAATATCATTGTATTTAGTTTTTTTATACTTCTCCTGCCTTGTAGAACCTTAATGGTAATGTTACAATGCTCCCAAACTTAAAAGCCACAATTATATGAGTGTTTTTGATGGAAGTTTCTCTTTCTGATTTATGGAGTGTTACTTTTGTATGAAAAATATCTCCTTTGAAGATCAGTGGGGGGAGCAGTGCCCCAGTGTGCCCCAGTGTAGCGCCGCCACTGCATCTGCCACGGCAAGCTTCCTCACTCTGTCCTGATAACCCTGACTTGTCACAACAATTTTTTCCCTTCATGCTACTCTGCAATCCAATCTCAGTAATGAAATGGTCCTCAATGTGCACCATGCCTCCACATTGTTCTATAGACTCCTTCTAACTGAGCTATGGAAGGACCCATGTGGGTCCAGATCGCACCCTCCACCCGTTCCTTCATATTCGTTGTTTTAAGCTAATTCCAATTTTACCATTTTCTATGTATTCCATTTGAGTAAGAAGCACACATCTGCAAGTATTTATTAAAGCATTTCTATAGTCCTGAATGTGCAGCTGTTCCCTGGGACTCTTTCTGACTGTTTGTCATTGTTTTCCCAATTGAATTGCTTCTTTAAAAGATTTTCCAGTATTTATAAAGGTATGAAACAAAAAATTCCATGGAGATCGTGCTTTCTTTACTGTGGGAAAAGTTCAAAGTAGTGCTCAAGGAATTCATTATTCTAATGGAAGCAAAGCCTGTTATGTAATGTAAGAACAAAGCAACACTTTTCTTCTTTTCATAATAAAATGTATATCCATAAATAAGATTGCACGATTCTTTATAGCTTACATGCCAGGTTCTGTTCTCTCCATTTTGCACTGTTAGGCCTCCTTTGCACTATACACTGAGAAACTGTCCCGTTCTAATTCTCCATAGCAGTGCATTGCAAAAAAATATATGCATATAATGTGAATTGAGCCATAGGGAAACATGGGCATTACCTTGCAATTGAGATACATCACATTCGCAGGGAACATGTTTTCTGTGTGTGCTATTTTGCACTTTCATTTTAACAAGTGTGAACGCTGTCTTAGTGTTATCTAAAAGTGGTGCAAACAGGTTTATAGCAGATGGTTCCAATGACATAGAGTCTGCAACAGCAAAACATATATTGTTGCTTATTAAAGAGACTCTGTAACAAAATTTTCAGCCTTAGTTCTTCTATCCTATAAGTTCCTTTGCCTGTTCTAATGTGCTCTGGCTTACTGCAGCCTTTCCTAATTGCACAGTAGCTGTGTTATCTCTGTTATATGATCTAATCTTCTCTCTTCTGTCAGCTCTGTCAGCAGAGGCTGGAATGTGTGGAATGTGCTGCACTGCTTGTCATTGGCAGAAGCTATACACACACCCTCCAGGCCCCCTGCAGGCTCTGTATGACTCACACACTCTGCTTATGTGAGCCTATCACAAGCTGGTTGGTTTGTTTGTAAACACTGCCTAAAACTGGCAATTACAAGCCAGGTTTGCAGCAGAGAGTGGCAGAAACAGCAAAGACGGGCCCAGGAGAACATAATGAATGGAATGGTATGCTTTGTGCTGTAAAAATTTTAGAGTACAGATTCTCTTTAAAGGAAACCTGAGAGCTTATTAATGTGTTTATTTATACTTACCTGAGGCTTCCTCCAGCCCCATGAGGTGCGGGGGCTCCCTCGTCATCCTCTTGGGCCTCTCCCTTCTACCGCTATGTACCCCGGTAATCAGCCCGGCCGCGCTCTTCCCTCATCGCACTCCCATGCCCAGGAGCGCTCTGTGCCTGCGCAGAAGTATTGCACAGCCACGTGCATGCGCAAAAGTGCACAACCGGCCACGACTGACCAGATTACCGGGAGGCATAGCGCAAGAACAGAAGGGCCAGAGAGGACAGTGATGGAGCCCATGGACCTTAAGCCCCAGGTAAGTATAAATAAATACAATAATTAGATCTCAGGTACACTTTAAATTGCTAAGCTTAGCAGATTTACTTATTACACAATCTAGATCTAATTAATTATTTGCATTCTTAACAGCGTCCAAACTTGCCAGGCAAAAAAATAAAATAAAAAAAAAACACAAAAAAAAGTTTTAATCCAGTGAATACTTTTGGCACATTGTATTTAAAGTAAATATTCTGAAAGGTAACTGGACATCCTTTTTATTTCCAGTGTTTTGAAATTCTCGTTTGTGATTGATTTTCTTCTTAGTGGAGCATTTTACTGTGTAGTATTGAGTTCCCCTCTGTTGGCATGAGCTCAGAATTGCAGCTGTAGGAAAAAGTGCACCTTGGGGAGCACAGTAATTAGGGCTTGTCCACATTTATGTATACTCTTGGAGGATAAAATATCAATTTTACTACCATGGCCACAATGTTATTTCATACATGAAGCAAATCAATTCAAAATAAATTGCTTACATTTTTCTTTTTCCAGTGTTGTTCTTTGTGTAATGTTATTATTATTGTAAACAAGCTGAATACTTCTTGGTTACAGCTTAATGATACTATAAAATGCGGAATTGTACAGTGTGTTTTCTTATAAATCAAAAATATTTCAATGCATACCATGCTGAATTTAAGCACTGCAAATGATTATGTACATTTGTAAAGTTTACCTGTAGTGGATTGGTTTGAAGAAACGTAACAATGTATTCTTATTAAACAATGTTCAAGCTAAGCTTATATTTAGAGTTGGGCCGAACGGTGCGCCTGCGAACGGTTCCATGCGAACTTCAGTGGTTCGCGTTCGCGTCCCGCAGGTGAACCTTTGCGGAAGTTCGGTTCGCCCCATAATGCACATGGAGGGTCAACTTTGACCCTCTACATCACAGTCAGCAGGCCCAGTGTAGCCAATTAGGCTACACTAGCCCCTGGAGCCCCACCCCCCCTTATATAAGGCAGGCAGCGGCGGCCATTACGGTCACTCGTGTGCTGCCTGCGAGAGTAGGGCGAGCTGCTGCAGACTGTCTCTCAGGGAAAGATTAGTTAGGCTTAACTTGTTCCTGTCTGGCTGCATACCTGTTCTGTGAACCCACCACTGCATACCTGTGCTGTGAACCCACCACTGCATACCTGTGCTGTGAACCCACCACTGCATACCTGTGCTGTGAACCCACCACTGCATACCTGTTCAGTGAACCCACCACTGCATACCTGTGCTGTGAACCCACCACTGCATACCTGTTCAGTGAACCTGCCACTGCATACCTGTTCTGTTCAGTGGACCCGCCACTGTATACCTGTTCATTGAACCCACCACTGCATACCTGTGCTGTGAACCCACCACTGCATACCTGTTCTGTGAACCCACCACTGCATACCTGTGCTGTAAACCCACCACTGCATACCTGTTCAGTGAACCTGCCACTGCATACCTGTTCTGTTCAGTGGACCCACCACTGTATACCTGTTCATTGAACCCACCACTGCATACCTGTGCTGTGAACCCACCACTGCATACCTGTTCTGTGAACCCACCACTGCATACCTGTGCTGTGAACCCACCACTGCATACCTGTTCAGTGAACCTGCCACTGCATACCTGTTCTGTTCAGTGGACCCGCCACTGTATACCTGTTCATTGAACCCACCACTGCATACCTGTGCTGTGAACCCACCACTGCATACCTGTTCTGTGAACCCACCACTGCATACCTGTTCAGTGAACCCGCCACTGCATACCTGTTCTGTTCAGTGGACCCGCCACTGTATACCTGTTCAGTGAACCTGCCACTGCATACCTGTTCTGTTCAGTGGACCCGCCACTGTATACCTGTTCATTGAACCCACCACTGCATACCTGTGCTGTGAACCCACCACTGCATACCTGTTCTGTGAACCCGCCACTGTATACCTGTTCTGTTTAGTGAACCCGCCACTGTATACCTGTTCTGTTTAGTGAACCCGCCACTGTATACCTGTTCTGTTTAGTGAACCCGCCACTGCATACCTGTTCTGTTCAGTGGACCCGCCACTGTATACCTGTTCAGTGAACCCGCCACTGCATACCTGTTCTGTTCAGTGGACCCGCCACTGTATACCTGTTCAGTGAACCCGCCACTGCATACCTGTTCTGTTCAGTGAACCTGCCACTGCATACCTGTTCTGTGAACCCGCCACTGTATACCTGTTCTGTTTAGTGAACCCGCCACTGTATACCTGTTCTGTTTAGTGAACCCGCCACTGCATACCTGTTCTGTTCAGTGGACCCGCCACTGTATACCTGTTCAGTGAACCCACCACTGCATACCTGTTCTGTTCAGTGGACCCGCCACTGTATACCTGATCAGTGAACCCGCCACTGCATACCTGTTGTGTTCAGTGAACCTGCCACTGCATACCTGTTCTGTGAACCCGCCACTGTATACCTGTTCTGTTTAGTGAACCCGCCACTGTATACCTGTTCTGTTTAGTGAACCCGCCACTGTATACCTGTTCTGTTTCGTGAACCCGCCACTGCATACCTGTTCTGTTCAGTGGACCCGCCACTGTATACCTGTTCAGTGAACCCGCCACTGCATACCTGTTGTGTTCAGTGAACCTGCCACTGCATACCTGTTGTGTTCAGTGAACCTGCCACTGCATACCTGTTCTGTGAACCCGCCACTGTATACCTGTTCTGTTCAGTGAACCCACCGCATCAGTGCGCATACCTGTGCAGTTAAGTGAACCCACCTACCTACGTGAGTGCACGCAGTGTGATATACCACTCCGTGCATACCCGATATGGACAAAACAGGTAGAGGAAGAGGTAGTGCCAGAGCCAGAGGAAGGCCACCCGGCAGATCTGCGCGAGGTCGTGTAAATGTAATTTCGTGTGGACCTGGCCCACAGTACAATGCTCGGAAGAAGGCACGTCCCATCACCTCCCAAGATTGTCAGGACGTGGTTGAGTATTTAGCGACACAGAACACCTCATCTTGCTCAGCCACCAGCGCTACTACTAGCACCACTTCCGCTGCATTTGACACTTCGCAAGAATTATTTAGTGTTGAAATCACTGATGCACAGCCATTGTTGTTACAGCCAGATGAATTTTCACCAGCTCATATATTTGAGTTACCCGGCAACACTATGGATGTAACGTGTAAGGAGGATGAAGGACCTACTGATGGTGCATGTTTGGATTTGTCTGAGGCAAGCGAAGCTGGGCAGGATGATTACGATGATGACGATGATAGGGATCCTCTGTATGTTCCCAATAGAGGAGATGAAGAGGGGGACAGTTCAGAGGTCGAGTCAGAGAGTAGTAGGAGGAGAGAAGTTGCTGAAAGAAACTGGGGCAGCTCTTCGTCAGAAACAGCTGGTGGCAGAGTCCGGCACCATGTATCGCCACCTATGTACAGCCAGCCAACTTGCCCTTCAGCATCAGCTGCTGAGGTCCCCATAGT
Organism: Hyperolius riggenbachi; assembly: GCF_040937935.1. Classification (NCBI taxonomy): domain Eukaryota; kingdom Metazoa; phylum Chordata; class Amphibia; order Anura; family Hyperoliidae; genus Hyperolius; species Hyperolius riggenbachi. Next base: position 390,123,066 of record NC_090646.1, read on the forward strand.
GCCCACATCCCAGGGTGGCTCAGCGGTGTGGAAATTTTTTAATGTGTGTGCCTCAGATCGGACCAAAGCCATCTGTTCGCTCTGCCAACAAAAATTGAGCCGTGGAAATGCCAACACTCACGTAGGGACAAGTGCCTTACGAAGGCACCTGGAGAAAAGGCACAAACAGCAATGGGATGGCCACCTGAGCAAAAGCAGCAGCAGCACACAAAAGCAAAGCCACCCTCCTTCTCCTCTTCCTCCTCCATCAGGTGCATTATCTGCTTCTGCCGCTTTCTCCCTTCCACCTTCACAGGCACCCTCCTCCACTCCGCCTCTGCCCTTGAGCGGTTCCTGCTCCTCTGCCCACAGCAGCAGTCAGGTGTCCGTGAAGGAAATGTTTCAGCGGAAGAAGCCAATTTCGGCCAGTCACCCCCTTGCCCGGCGTCTGACAGCTGGCGTGGCGGAACTGTTAGCTCGGCAGCTGTTACCATACCGGCTGGTGGACTCTGAGGCCTTCCGTAAATTTGTGGCCATCGGAACACCGCAGTGGAAGATGCCAGGCCGCACTTATTTTTCGAGAAAGGCCATACCCCAACTGCACCGTGAAGTTGAGAGGCAAGTGGTGTCATCTCTTGCGAAGAGCGTTGGGTCAAGGGTACACCTGACCACGGATGCCTGGTCTGCCAAGCACGGGCAGGGCCGCTACATTACCTACACAGCCCATTGGGTGAACCTGGTGGTGAACGATGGCAAGCAGGGCGCAGTGGACCAAATTGTGACACCTCCACGGCTTGCAGGCAGGCCTCCTGCCACCTCCTCTCCTCCTGCTACATGCTCTTCGCTGTCCTCCTCCTCCTTGGCTGAGTGGCAGTTCTCCTCTCCAGCTACACAGCCCCAGCTCCGCAGGGCCTATGCTGCATGCCAGGTAAGACGGTGTCACGCCATCTTAGACATGTCTTGTCTCAAAGCGGAGAGTCACACTGGAGCAGCTCTCCTGGCTGCTCTTAAGAAACAGGTGGATGAGTGGCTGACCCCGCACCACCTGGAGATAGGCAACGTGGTGTGCGACAACAGCAGCAATCTGCTTGCCGCTTTGCATATGGGGAAGCTGACACACATACCCTGCATGGCACATGTCATGAATCTAGTGGTTCAAAGATTTGTGGCAAAGTACCCTGGCTTAGCGAATGTCCTGAAGCAGGCCAGGAAGTTCTGTGGGCATTTGAGGCGGTCTTACACAGCCATGGCACGCTTTGCGGAAATTCAGCGCAAAAACAACATGCCGGTGAGACGCCTCATTTGCGATAGCCCGACTCGCTGGAACTCGACCCTGCTCATGTTCTCCCGCCTGCTAGAACAGAAGAAAGCCGTGACCCACTACCTCTACAACTACAGTAGAATGAAACAGTCTGGGAAGATGGGGATGTTCTGGCCCGACAACTGGACACTGATGGAAAATGCATGCAGGCTCATGCGGCCGTTTGAGGAGGTGACCAACCTGGTGAGCCGCAGTGAGGGCACCATCAGCGACTTAATTCCCTACGTTTACTTCTTGGAGCGTGCTGTGCGTAGAGTGGCGGATGAAGCTGTGAATGAGCGTGACCAGGAACCGTTACGGCAGGAACAGGCATGGGACCAATTTTCATCAGACCCAGCTGTTTCCTCAACACCTGCGGCAGCACAGAGGGGGGAGGAGGAGGAAGAAGAGAAGTCGTGTGCAGAAGACGAGTCAGACTCAGAGGATGATGAGCAAGGTGTTTCTTTGGGGGAGGAGGAGGAGGGGACAGCGGCAGGAGAACAACCTCAGCAGGCATCGCAAGGGGCTTGTGCTGCTCAACCTTCCCGTGGTATTGTTCGCGGCTGGGGGGAGGAGGTTGACTTACCTGACGTCACTGAGGAAGAGCAAGAGGAGATGGAGGGTACTGGATCCGACTTTGTGCAGATGTCGTCTTTTATGCTGTCCTGCCTGTTGAGGGACCCCCGTATAAAAAACCTCAAGGGGAATGAGCTGTACTGGGTGGCCACACTACTAGACCCTCGGTACAGGCACAAAGTGGCGGACCTGTTACCAACTCACTGGAAGGTGGAAAGGATGCAGCACATGCAGAACCAGCTGTCAACTATGCTTTACAATGCCTTTAAGGGTGATGTGACGGCACAACGCCAGCAAGGTACCACTGCCACTAATCCTCCTCCCGTGTCCACGCAGTCAAAGACAGGACGCTCCAGCGATCTCATGGTGATGTCGGACATGTGGACGTTCTTTAGTCCAACGCCTCGCCGTAGCCCTTCCGGATCCACCCTCCACCAACGCCTGGAACGGCAGGTAGCCGACTACCTGGCCTTAAGTGTGGATGTAGACACTGCTGTGAACAGCGATGAGGAACCCTTGAACTACTGGGTGCGCAGGCTTGACCTGTGGCCAGAGCTGTCCCAATTTGCCATCCAACTTCTCTCCTGCCCTGCCGCAAGCGTCCTGTCAGAAAGGACCTTCAGCGCAGCTGGAGGCATTGTCACAGGGAAGAGAAGTCGCCTAAGTCACAAAAGTGTTAAGTACCTCACCTTTATCAAAATGAATGAGGCATGGATCCCGGAGGGCTGGTGCCCGCCCCAAGACTAAGTCAGTCCCCGCACACACAGCATCTCTGCCTGCACGCCGTGTGACTGGCTGCCTGGCCTGCCCCAAGAAGACTAAGTCGCTCCCAGTCCCTCCACACAGCATGTCTGCCTGCAGGCCGCTTGACTACCTTCTCCGCCACCACCAACAGGGTCCGGGACTCCAGGCGGATTGCTGAATTTTTTAGGCCGCTGCTAGCAGCGGCCGCTGTAATAATTTTTCTGGTGCGTATACATGACTGCCTAATTTTTCTGGCTGCACTGCGGGCAGCTGCAACAACAAAAGAAAAGGCATGTACATGCGCCCATTCCCCTTCGTGATCATTACCTTGCCGTGGTGAAGGGGCTTGCGTATCACAATGAAGCAATGACCGGCGCCTAGATGAGTGTCTCGGGGGGCACACCCACGATAATAAGGTCGTTGCCTCATTGTGGTCAGACCAAATTTGATCAGCTGGACAGTCACTGTTCTGTCATTCAGCTACATCAGCCAGGCGACCATATGGGCTGTAAAGCCACCAAAACCTGCACTCTCGCCATGGTGCGCACCAGTCCAGCACGGCCATCACTACACAAACAGCTGTTTGCGGTGCGTTACACAGTGAGTTTGGTGTGTCAGTGTGAAGCAGTACCTTAATTACACTACCTGATTGATGTATACACATGCAAGATGTTTGAAAGCACTTTAGGCCTGTCATTTAGCATTCAATGTGATTTCTGCCCTTAAAACGCTGCTTTGCGTCAAATCCAGATTTTTCCCCGGGACTTTTGGCATGTATCCCACTCCGCCATGCCCCCCTCCAGGTGTTAGACCCCTTGAAACATCTTTTCCATCACTTTTGTGGCCAGCATAATTATTTTTTTTTTCAAAGTTCGCATCCCCATTGAAGTCTATTGCGGTTCGCGAACTTTAACGCGAACCGAACCTTCCGCGGAAGTTTGCGAACCAGGTTCGCGAACCTAAAATCGGAGGTTCGGCCCAACTCTACTTATATTGACCTCTTTACTTTCTCACATATAATGAAGTGAAGTCATTCTTTTGAAGTAAAACATGTGCAGGGCTTTGGAGTGAAATGAGGTGCAGGGCTGGGCTGAAGCAGGGGCGAGAGAGGCTCTAGCCTCAGGGCGCAGTGTAGGAGGGGGTGCACAACTCACTCAGCTATCATTTCACTATTGTGTTTGCAGCAGAGAGAAATAAGAAAAGGGAATCCATAGCAGTGACTGCAAGCAAGATAACTAGAAATTAAGTTGTTGGGGTTGGGGTTGCTATTAGTGTAATAGCAATCAGTGTGACGGCTGGGGTGGGAGGGATGGACGGGTACACTTTGGTGTCTCAGCTTTGGGTGCTGGAGAACCTTGTCCCGGCTCTGATGGGGTGTTTGGCAAAAATGAACATGGGGCCCCTACATGATACTTGCTGAGAGTATTAGTTAAATTCTATGCCCCCCCCCCCCCCCCCATCACATACATAGCAGTATTAGGTAGCCTTTGTGACCCCGTCATCCTCCAAATAGCAGCAATAGGTGACCTTTGCCTTCTCCCCAACAATGCAGAGCAGGCACTAGGGATGGTCGCAAAATTTCCGCAGAATGCTAATTTCTGTGTTTCTGATTGGACATGGGCTTACCGCAGCAGTAATCAGAAATTGGTCTTGGAAGTCAGTATTCCGTGGAAATACCGCATTACCACAACGTGGTAGTGCCAGCGGCATGTATAGTGGTGGCAAGTGCACAGAGATATTCAATAAAAATATATCTGTTGGATCATTTCCAAGTATACTGTCATGGGAAAATTAATTAAAGGTAAGTATTTTGGCTAATAAAGAGTATTAAAGGACTTTATTACTCATTGTATTTTTTTTTTTTTTACTCTTTGTGAAAGTGGATAAGGGGTACATCAGTACTCCTATACTCATTTCACCTGGGCAGGGGTCGCAGATGCCACTATCAAACCCCCAGGGTGACATCATCCCACTTCCTCCTGGACACCGGAGGTGGGGAAGAGCTCTTTGTCCAAGGATTGGAAAAGGGGTCTGAGGGAGAAGGAGAAGCTTAGTCACCCCTCTCTTCCAGAGTCCCCCCCATACCATGGACCATGCAGGCTGGTATAGCTCTGGCTGCAGAGCTCCATGCAGTCCAGGCTTCGTAATCTAGTTTTGCTAGCCTGCATGGGTGACAAGGGGTTAAATAAACTCAGGATGGGGGGGGGGGTCATGTCATTTTTTTGTAAGTTTAACTTTTAAATGGCCAAATCCCAGTAAATTGGCCAGGGATCCTTATACTACAATATTGAGGCTATACTGCAATCTCTGATATATGCAAATTTACACTATAGATAGGTTGATACATTATCTGTCATTTAACCACATTAAAAAAAAAACTTTTTCTATAGTAGCTTTAAGAAAGATTTTATCAAAAACTCCAAGGTCTTTTTTCCACTTGTTCCCAATGTTCTCCTTAAAGAGACTCCGTAACAAAAATTGCATCCTGTTTTTTATCATCCTACAAGTTCAAAAAGCAATTCTAATGTGTTCTGGCTTACTGCAGCACTTTATACTATCACTGTCTCTGTAATAAAGCAATGTATCTTTCCCCTGTCAGACTTGTCGGCCTGTGTCTGGAAGGCTGCCAAGTTCTTCAGTGTTGTGGTTCTGCTATAAACGCCCCCTTCCAGGCCCCTCTATGCACACTGCCTGTGTATTATTTAGGATTAGAGCAGCTTCTCTCTTCTCTCTTATCTTTTACAAGCTGGATAAATCGTCCTCTGAGCTGGCTGGGCTTTCACATACTGAAGAATTACAGACAAGGGCAAAGCTGTTTGCAGGAAGAAACGAGCAGCCTGAAACTTCAGTGCATGAGAACAGGGGGAAAGAAACACACAAATGATCTCTTGAGATTCAAAAGGAAGGCTGTATACAGCCTGCTTGTGTATGGATATATTTTCTATGTGTGGACATACTGTACATCAACCTACTTCCTGTTTTGGTGGCCATTTTGTTTGTTTATAAACAAACTTTTTAAAACTGTTTTTAACCACTTTTAATGCGGCGAGGAGCGGCGAAATTGTGTCAGAGGGTAATAGGAGATGTCCCCTAACGCACTGGTATGTTTACTTTTGTACGATTTTAACAATACAGATTCTCTTTAACATACCCTGCAAGTTTGGTCTTTCTAGCATGTATCATATCACAAATTTTTGCGGTAAAATTCACAAACAGTCATCTGCGATGTCACCCATCACTACTATATATCCTTTAAATGTTTATATGGCTTTCTGTTCTGAATATGAACAGATTTATTTGGCATTGTTTACCCCTAAACATGTTTCATTTTTATCTTAACTGTTTTACTACCCTTCTAGTATGAATTTGGGTTCAGGTCAGGCTGCAGAGTTAAACAACTGTGGATCAGGTTAGGGCATGGAATCTACCTGCAAAACATGTGGTTGCTTGGGTGTGGGTGTTGGTCTGAAGAGTTAAGGTACCCATACACACATCAATTTTCCCATTCACTTCCCAGCAGATTCAATAACTCTGAAAATCTGCCAGAAATCTATTGCGCCATGTTTGATTGATCACATTATGATCAATTTTGACATAAAATCGATTGAACGTAATTGAGGGCAGGGCAGGAGTGGTGGTGGATCGATGGGCATTAGTGTTGCATTGCATGGAACACTGCTCAATTGATTTTCAATGCTGAAATATGTTCGAATCAGTGAGCTGTATGTGGCAGGAACCAATCACAAATTGATCAGATTCTGATGAGAGAATGAAAGATTGGATTTATACATTGGGAGGTAAAGACTAGCCAGCAAGCTCATGGTGAACTAGAACTCATTGGAGTGTTTAAGGGGCTACAATGGTCGAAAAAGCCCTAAGATTGGGAGGAAACTAATGTATGTCTGACCAGCTTTAGACTAACACAGGGTTGCATGTGGCTCTAATGTGAGCCTTGGGTGTCACTGCGACACAAAGTAAGGAGATGCAAAAATATTATGGCAGAAGTTATTATTCTACTTCACAAAAAATAGAAATCTTTCTTATTACTTTTTCTTCACTAGTTGGACAAATTAATCTCACGTTCTGGTAGAAAAGAAAGTGAGGAAAGTTCTTAATTGATGGAATCACAGATTGCAGTAAAAACCCTGAAGACAGTCTAACAGTAAAATAAACTTAAAGAGAAACTCCAATCTAGAATTGAACTTTATCCCAATCAGTAGCTGATACCCCCTTTTACATGAGAAATATAACGCTTTTCACAAACAGACCATCAGGGGGCACTGTATGACTGATTTTGTGCTGAAACCCCTCCCACAAGAAGCTCTGAGTACCGCGGTACTTTTGGCAGTTTGTTACAATGTAACAAGGTTTACAGACAGGAATTAGCTGTTTACAGCTGTCTCTAACAGCCAAAACAGCTAGGAGCAGCTACATAACCTGCCCACAGTAAAAATGTCACCATGTAATAAATGTCAGAATGTAAATCGGGGAGAGGAAAGATTTTACAATGAGCAAACACTGACTAAATCATTTATACATAATTATGGTAAAAAATGAAGCACTTTTTTTACTACATTATTTTCACTGGAGTTCCTCTTTAAAGAGAATCGGTACTCTAAAATTCTTACAATAAAAAGCATACCATTCTATTCATTATGTTCTCCTGGGCCCCTCTTTGCTATTTCTGCCACTCCCTGCTGCGATCCTGGCTTGTAATTTCCAGTTTTAGCAGTGTTTACAAACAAAAAACATGGCTGCTAACCAGCATGTGATAGGCTGAGAGAAGCTCAGTCTGTGACTCATACAGAGCCTGGAGGGGGCGTGGAGAGGGTGTGTATAACTTCTACCTATCACAGCAGAGCAGCACATTTCGACCTGAGCCGACAAAGCTGACAAAGGAAAGAAGATTAGATTATATAACAGAGATTATATAACAGCCACTGTGCAACTAGGAAAGGCTGCAGTAAGACAGACCACATTAGAACAAGTATAGGAATTTATGGGATAGAAGAAATAAGGCTGAACATTTTGTTACAGAGTCTCTTTAAGTTCTGATCAACAATGCAAAAATGCTGATTTTCCTACTGCTTTAAGATTCTGGTAAAATCCAGAGATGTGACAGGAAACAGCTCCTTATTACCCCTGTGTACCTTCATACGTAACATGTGCAGAAGTGCAGAGTGTAACAGGGATGATAAACAACGTAGACAACAAAAGAAAAGGCAAATGAAAGCTACAGAAGCTGTGGAAAAGATATTCTGTTGACCCTGTTAGTATATAATTAAGCATGTGCTACAGCTAATTTACTGTCAGTACAGACACAAAAAAACAACACTGAGCATACTGGAAGTAATATGCTTACATTTTGGTCAAGGCCTCATTTTAAACACACTAAGGCTTAGCTCACACTGCAAAATGTAATCGCTAAGCCCTCAGTGACTGTGATTTTGCATTTTGATTTTAAAAGGAATGTGTGCTCTTGCACATTCCTTCAAGCTGAAAGGCTCAGAAAAATGGTACATACAAAAAAATGTATATTTTCTAAAAACTGAAATGCTGCTGTGGGAACACAATTGTCGGGGACCGGCAAATGCAGCGCAATCTCCCCCAGTGTGAACCAGCCCTAAAATAAAAGTACCGTATATTCCATTGTATAAGACGACCCCAAACTTTTCCAGTTAAAGTATAGAGTTTGGGATATACTCGCCATATAAGACTACCCCTCTTCCAACGCACACCAAATAAAAATTAAAAAAACATCATATACTGGTGCTATGTATGAACAGATACTGGTGTTGTACTATATACGGTACCCAGTATATAACAGTATATAGGCGGTGGACTGGTTGGATTGGTTAACTTTCCCTCTCACTAAGTGATTTGGTCAGCTCTCCTTGTCTACCTGTTTATCAGAGTGGTATGGAAGAATAGATTGTGCTGTGCCCAAAAAACACTCCTCTTTCACCCTTCTGGCCCACCCTTGTATCCTATTTACCTCCTTCTCTGCCTCTCAGATCTCGCACATGTGTGACTGCGCCGCTGCACTACAGACCTCAGCAGCGAGATCTGAGAGTCGGTAACAGGATAGGGCGTATCACCCGGCATCAATGACACCCAGCGTATAAGATGACCCCTGACTTTACAGATGATTTTCAAGGGTTAAAAAGTAGTCTTATATGGCAGAATATACAGTAAAACAGAAACTAACCAAAAATGTCCAGTGAGTGTATTGATTTTCTGGATCCTACAAACATTATGAACAAGACTGATTTGTTGGCAGTATTAACAGAATTACCTAAAGTGCAGTTTAGTAAAGCAACCACAAGATGTCACTGTAAAATTAAAGTGCTGCAATGATCTCTATGGTATTGTGATTTTCCTGTATACTTCCTGTGTTGCTCTATGTTCTAAGTAAGCTGCATTTCCTGATGGTGGTGTATGATATGTCTATGCAGGCTTGTTTACACTTGTGCGTGGCATGCGTCTTGCAAGACGCAATGTCGGCACAGCTGTGACCTGCTCGCAGCCGAATCCCTCTAGTCGCCCTGTGCAGGGCTATGGGATTCGGACAGTGACGCATTAATTCATGCTGCAGGGCCTCAGATTTTTCCCCGGCCACGAATTCAGATGCTTCCTATTGACTTCAATAGGCTGTCAAATCCAATCCGAATTCGTGGCAGCAATGGAAACTAAGCCTGCATGTTTTTCTTCCGTAAAGAGTTCTAACTTGTTATACTGGGTGTCTATCTGCATGGGCAGACCATTGTGCTCCATCCCGATTCACAGCTACTAGCTGTCTTGGGTTTACTCTTTTTTATAGTATTAGCATATAAATCTATTGCTTCCTGACCCCTCGTCAGGCAGACGGAGATGCAGACTCCAGCTGGAGGTGAAGGAAGCAGAACCTATGTGTCCTGACTAGTGCTGGATCATAGACGGGGAATATCCTTCACGACTGAATCTTATTTTTAAATTACACAGCTATTGCTTTTCTCCTGCAATATCAATGAAACATCAACAGAACAAATGCCAACACTTTTTCTTATCTCCAGGATGAATAAATTATTGCTAATTAAATGCCTACATCTGTCCTAAAAAGAACAAGTACACAAAATAACCACGGGAAATGTACCTATAGCGTTTGATAATAGCTTTACCTGTCAGGACAAGGTTTCCAGCTTGCCAAACTAAATACGCCGTTGGCAAAATGTGTGAGTCAAGCGACTGGCTCCCATTCAGATAGAACCAAGGTGGAATCTGTAGACGTCTTGATGGGACATGTTTTATAACAAATTGTCACAGATATTTCTGGTTTGTTTATTTTTTTCCCTGTGCTCACTCAGGTTGTGAAACCAAATTTGAAACTGTGCCAGATTGTTTAAAACATGGTTTTGAAGTTACTCAAGCGAGGTTTGTGTCTTTTTATGGATTATAATCACATACCTACATTGGCAGCACATGCACTGTGAGTTTCGGTTGACATGTGAGCATTAAATTTAGTAAAGTTTTTACAAATAAATTCAGCTTATGTGTAAAGCTGGCCACTAACGGTCCAATTTCTAGCGAAAAATCGTTCGAGCGATCAGAAATTCTGATCGGACAAAAAAATCGTTCACTACACCATCAACTAACCAATCATTGCTTCCTATCTATCATGACCACCAAGAAAATCCAAATTTTCGTTCGACGAAAATTCATTCGGGCGACATTTTTTTCACTCGTTCATAATCGATTGTGTCCACCAATGGAGATTATTTACAACCAATGCGATCAGAATTTCTGATCGCTCGAACGATTTTTCGCTAGAAATTGGACCATTAGTGGCCAGCTTTAGTCAACCAGGAATTCAAGAGACTGATAGTTACTTTAGTATATTATTGTTATTATTTGTATAGTTTGTGTCCCTGTGCTACATAACATATTAAGCAGTGCTTTACAGAGTGCATAGAAGCAATCAAAAAAGTCTCTTCTGGCCCCATGGAAGGGCCCATGATCAAATGTATTCTAGGACAGTTTTTAAGATAAGGCAATGAAACTGCCAGCATGTTTTTCTTTACAGGTCAGGCGTTTGCTTTTTCTAGACAATAGATAGTATAATATTACCAACAAACTTTTAAAAATGCAGATATGTACTACAAGATCTGTCTAAACAGATTGAAATAACCTGAATATGCTAGGTATGGATACCATAGAAATATCTCATCAATACACAACCATATTATAATTCAAAAAAACGTATTTCCAAGCAGGTATAAAATGTAGTACAAAAATAAATAAACTTTATTTTAGCATATGTAACCAAAACAATATGTGACTAAAATCAATTGAAAACAAGCAAAGCAGCGGAACTCCAACTGCACATTATGGCCAATACAGCATATCCTCCACATACAACCCACTTACATCCAATCTGTAAGAGATATCAGATACGAGACAATAATTACACAATATAGGGACAGGGCTAGTCCAGAAGTTGCATAAGCTCACTATTGCCTTATCTTGATTAAAATAGCAGGCAAGTAGCATGCAAAGCATTTGTTGATGCATGAAGCACCATAGTACAGTGCGTCAGCAATCCTGGATTACACTCGCGGCACTTTGGATATTTACTGCGTGTCCTATCATCCTATTGGGGAAGTCATGTCATATATACTGTAGCTCAGTTTCATTAAAATATGAACAATTCTGCCAGCATGACAGCCCATAATTCAGCTGGTTACCATAGAACAAAAGCCCATGTGCAAATTGTGCTTTCCACTGTAGATCACTAACCACCCTCTGGACTACTAGATGTCAGCAGGCTAGAGTCCTATCAGAGTCCTCAATGAGCGGGGTGCTGTGTAATGCCAAGTCCCAGACAGATCACTCACATCAGGCCTCAAAAACAATAGAGGCTGCAGAGTGGGAATGTGCAGTACAGGAGCATACAGCGTGATAACTCCCGGTCCCCCTACCATGCGGATTACGGAAGCAGTGTCCACATGTGTGGATCAAAGCTAGGCCATCCAGCTGTGTGTAGTAGTAGCACGGTAGCAGGGGCATAATTACCATGTATGGGCCCCCCCTTCAAAAAAGATTGCATGGAGCCCCCTAGGTCCATCGCACCCTCTCCTGAGGGAACAGACAGGCAGCCAGTAAAGCCACATCCCATTTCCAACATGTAGAGTAGTGCAGGGAGCAGTATATTTGCTTGCTTCCAGTGACACGGAGCTCCATGTATCACAGCACTCTCTTCTACTCTTCGCCAAGCTCTTGGTCACATGACTCACATCGATCACATGATAGGGGTCGCTGATGCACAGAGGAGACCTGTAGCACTGGAACAGGTAGCGAGTGTAATATTGCAGCAGGATCCAGTGCTGCGGGTCTCCTCTGTGCATCACAGCACACTATCTCTGCTGCTATTCAGCGGCTGGTCACATGACCATTGCGAGTCATGTGATCAGAAGCTCAGCGAAGGACAGCAGAGAGTGCTGCTGCTATGATGCATGGTGATCCACGACGCAGGAAGCAGGTAAATATAACACTACCTCTGCTACTGTGCATGCGGATTGGAGGAGACGGGGCCCCAAAGCCTCTGGGTACCCCTGCAATTGCTGTGCATGGTAGTATGATATTACCAACTTTAATTGTCTAGAAATTCTTGTATTTAGAAATTGTATACTAATACATGCTGGTCATTGCCAAAATATTCATCTATTTATCTCGTACTTTGTTGAGAAAAATGTAATCCCTTCAGTTCAGCTCCATACTTTACAAGGACTCGATTGTAAGCCTAAAGCAGAAAACCGAGAGCCCAATATAGTGTAGTATGTATTGAATCAGGGATGGTACATAAAATACAAGTATTATACTTGCAAACACGGGTTACCGCTAAGGCAACCACTGTATAGGCAGGTAGGGAGTTTAAGCCTGTCCCTACTCAGAACTAAGATGTCGCTCTCTGTAGATAGGAGAAAAAAGGGTGAACCACCCTTCCACCTGGGGTGGATAAGCTTGACGTAAAGGTGTACAGAGGCGCCAACAGAGTAAAAATTGCTAAAACATTTAAAATGTTCGGGTGGCGGCGGTGGACCTGCCACTCGGAAACAGACACGATGCTGTTGCTTTATAATCCAGAAAAATGTATTCACATACTCCTATACAATACTGCTACGCGTTTCACGGGCACAATCCCGCTTCATCAGGCAATCAACAAAACGGAGTATCACAGCTTTAGGTCCAATATCAGCTTGGCACCTCTGTGCTGTAATGTATCCCCTATCTATTGTACAGTGCTGCATAATATGCTTTATAAATACAGTACAATAATTGTTAGTTATTACAAACAAAGAAAAACACAGTTTTCCTAAATGTTGGTTATTAGAATTGCATGCATTTCACAGCCTAAGTCAATCGCTTTGTTCCTCCAGGTATGCAAGAAGAGTTACAATGCATTTTGCTAATGGAAGAAGATACGCATTTATGGGCACCAAAGAGTAAGCCAAAGTTGTGCTATTGCCAAGACTGCAAAAAAAAAGTGTTATTTGTGTTTCTGGCAAGTTTAGACATTTACAGCTGGCTGCAAAGTGGAATAGAAAGGTCTTTTTAATAAGATTTAATTAAAAAGTGACTATGCGCAGCACTAATGTACGCGTACGTTAAAAAGGGGCGCTGGGAAAAAAGGGCGCGGGGTTTTAAACGATAAACATGGATAACGTTTAAAAATTGAATGTACTATATTTCATTTAAAAAAAATGTTTTATAAAGTTATAAATCATTAAATAATGTGCATGAAATCGGCAATTGTGAAAACGTTAATCTTCTGTTTAAAAAGTGAAATGTATAATAACGTTTAAAAAAAAAAAAGGAAGTAACCCTCCCTGTACCTACCCCTAACCCCTAGACCCCCGTATTGGTGCCTAAACCTAAGACCCCCCTGGTGGTGCCTAAACCTAAGACTCCCCTGATGGTGCCTAAACCTAAGCCCCCCCTGGTGGTGCCTAAACCTAAGACCCCCCTGGTGGTGACAAAACCTAAGACTCCCCTGATGGTGCCTAAACCTAAGACTCCCCTAATGGTGCCTAAACCTAAGACCCCCCTGATGGTGCCTAAACCTAAGACCCCCCCTGGTGGTGCCTAAACCTAAGACTCCCCTGATGGTGCCTAAACCTAACACCCCCCTGGTGGTGCCTAAACGTAAGACTCCCCTGATGGTGCCTAAACCTAAGACCCCCCTGGTGGTGCCTAAACCTAAGACCCCCCTGATGGTGCCTAAACCTAAGACCCCCCTGGTGGTGCCTAAACCTAAGACTCCCCTGATGGTGCCTAAACCTAAGACCCCCCTGATGGTGCCTAAACCTAAGACCCCCCTGATGGTGCCTAAACCTAAGACCCCCATGGTGGTGCCTAAACCTAAGACCCTCCTTAGTGATCACTGTATTGTGTGTAGAATAATGTTTTAGAAACAGTAAGGGATAAAATATATTACAATTTACATTACGTACTGATCGCTTTATTTTGTGATTAATAATGTTTTACAAACAGTAAGGGATAACATTTAAAATAATGTTTTATTGAAATAGGAAACGTAAATCATCACAAGCAGTTATAAAACATTAAAAATCTTCGGGCGCCGTTGGAAAACGTTATTATTCTCGGGCGCCCTTTTTTCCTGTTCGGCGCCCAGTAAACGATATTTCTTATGGGAGTGAATGGCGGCGCCCGATTTGTCCACTAGCCTCCTGCTCCCTTTTTTACTGTTTCCCTAATGTACTGTGTATTACTACAGTTTTTAACAAAAGTGTAATATCATTTTCAGCATTCACGATTATCTAAGATATGTACACCATTTCTATATAGTTCCCATGAACACGTAAATATGTCTTTCTGTATCTATACAGTTCCCGCGTGGCTCTTTGAGCATTTTGACAGTTGTTCAGAGCATCAACTAGACATATGGTACTATATTACTTGCAGAGATGATTATTTCATTGCTCACTGCAAAGTCAATTTGCCAGACTAGTGGGAAAATCTTGCTTTGTAGCAACATCTGCAACATATATGAACAAACTAAGTCATATTTCCTTTATTGAATACATGTATTGAGTGTGTCCAGGTGAAAAATAGGCTTCATTTCACCAAATGTTCGCATTGCATGGTTATCCAAAGGAACTAAAATTTTCACTTGGTTAGAGAAAACATACTTATCTCATGCACAGTCTAAGCCAAATAACTCATCTATGGGGATTTCCACTGGGAATTGGAAGCAATATGATTTGAGCAGCTGTAAAGATGATGGCCAGTAGCCCGGCTTTGAAAGTCTTGCACACGAGATTGGGTCCTACATCACAAAGGTCATTAAGGAAGGTATGCAAGTAGAAACACTCAAAATCAAAATACACTATAAACTTCTAAAGTGCACCAAGTTATACTTGGTCAGAACATAATAGAAATAAGAAAGCTGTTAAAAGACTTCATATAAGCGTACCATCCATGTCTCCAAAGTTCATCATGGCCATGGACAGTTAATCACTCGAGTCAGTATTATAAGGGTCCCTTCAATGAATAAATAAGTAAACACACCTCTAACCTGTGAGGGGGTTTGATTGCTGTTAGTTCCGTTTTGCAGATTTTGCTGTAAAATATGTTAAGCACCATCCGCACCTTCCATTCCTCCCAGGGGTCCCCGTTCAAGTAAGTTGATTCTTAGACTGACTAGAACATCGAATATGGGCAGGGAGGATATGGCAGTTATCCTCCCTGGGAATGCCCCCGACAGCACCCCCTCGTACCACCCTATGTTGATTAACCTGTTAAAATAAAGCCGTAGCATACCTCACCTACTCCTGGTTCCCATCACTGTCTTCTGTCAGCTCTTCTGTTTCTCTTGCATCTGCTGAGATTTTTACTGCTATGTCGCTGACCCGGAGGTTCTTCCGGGTTACTTCCGGGTCAGTGCCATAGCGACAAAAATGCCAGCAGATACAAGATGACGCGGCGGAATAGAAGAGCTGAAAGGGCGGAGAAGACAGCTAATGGAAACAGGAGTAGGTGAGGTATGCTGCGGCTTTATTTTTAACAGGTTAATCAAACAATGGTGAAGGAGTACTTTAAAGCCTCCAGGCATAGATTTAAAAGTGCCATGTAATAACCTAGTAATCGTACTGATCAAATTTTACCTTTCTGTATGAAGTGCGCTATAGCTTTAGGTCCTGCACTAAAACATTTATCACGTGAACAGAATCTATTCAATTTATAGAGTTGGTTTCAGGCTCTGTGGGTGGGGCTTATGCTGCTGGTAGGTTTGGTTCTTCCTATTGTTCAGAGTACAAGGATGCAAGAACAGACCGAATCTCTCTAAAAAAAATGCAGCCTATACCACTGACTATCTGTGGTGAAAAAAAGTAGACAGTTTCTTGGCTCCTGACTGGGTATGTGAAAAGTGGGTTATTTGACATCCAGTAATCAAGAAGCTTATACACAGGTAAATGGCTAATGGGAACAATGAACTGCAAATAGTTTACATAGTTTAGTTGCAAAATAAACATGGAATCAACTCCAGGTCTTTACAGCAAAGCAAAGTGTTACTAAAGACACAGATATAGCACTTTAGTCTGCACAGGTCCATAAACAATTGGATTTCTCAAATTGTACTTACAATATCCTTAGATAGTTAGAATTACTCCAGCTATTCATTTTCTTTTTGAGGTAGACCAGCTTACCATTGTCTGTTACTTGTGAGAACTTGTGCATTATAAATCACTACATGCATTGTTGTTCTTGATATTGCTACGAAATATAATGCTATATATAAATAAACATTTTAAATCTAAATAGCCAAGACATCCACTTAAATTTTTCCAAGAGCAAAGCTGGCCGACCCATCTGCGGGTTGGCACCTTCTGCACATGCGTGGTCACACGGACGGCTGCGCTCACGTCACCGGGCTCAAAATGGGTCTGATGACACAGGCGTGGTTGCGCCCACCCGCAAATGCCCACGCATTTGCAGAAGCGCTGACAGGTCGTCGAGCTCTATGGGCGGCCAGTGGGACACTGGGGAGCACCAGAGCTTCCCTGAGGGACCCAGAAGACTTCTAGGGGCTAAAAGAAGCCCCAGGTAAGTAAAAATTGCCTTACTTTTTCACTTTGAGAATCCCTTAACAAAATAGTGCAAGAAATAAAGTGTTAATTGCCCTCAAAATTGACACCACAATCCATAAGGTATTGGTTTGATTCAGTAAACGGAATTCTCATTGGTTATTGTACATTCTGTACTAAGGCGCTTGCACTAGCCAAAAACAAATAATAAACTAAAGTCAATATTTTTTCATAATGAAAAGGAACACATACAATTGAAATACTGTGGTGAGACTCCTGAGGTTCATCACTTGCCAAACACAAACTGTCTGGGATGTCAGACCATAATTGCCATTGTACAATACAGGAACCATTCCCCTTCATTGTTGGGCACCTGTACTGGAGGAAGCAACACATGTAACCTCGCACCTAGATTAAAACAGTTGCTGCCATTCATAATCTATTCTTAACACATCTTCTGCCAAGGTAGAGGATCACAGAGATAAACAGGCCACAACCACCACATCTAAACAAAAAAACAAACAAACGCAAAGGCATTACTAAACTTATTGGTGTAACATGTCAACATTTGCCAAAATGTGGGTGAGACAAGCTGTTCCTGAATTAGATGTCTCCAGCTCCATTCTATTCTCATATTTATTCTCTCTGCATTTGATGTATTTTATATACCTTATATATACAGTGGTTTGCAAAAGTATTCGGCCCCCTTGAAGTTTTCCACATTTTGTCATATTACTGCCACAAACATGCATCAATTTTATTGGAATTCCACGTGAAAGACCAATACTAAGTGGTGTACACGTGAGAAGTGGAAGGAAAATCATACATGATTCCAAACATAAAAGAAAAAAAAATATCTGCAAAGTGGGGTGTGTGTAATTATTCAGCCCCCCTTTGGTCTGAGTGCAGTCAGTTGCCCATAGACATTGCCTGATGAGTGCTACTGACTAAATTCAGTGCACCTGTGTGTAATCTAATGTCAGTACAAATACAGCTATAAGAGAATATTGGGAGCAACAACACCATGAAGTCCAAAGAACACACCAGACAGGTCAGGGATAAAGTTATTGAGAAATTTAAAGCAGGCTTAGGCTACAAAAAGATTTCCAAAGCCTTGAACATTCCACAGAGCACTGTTCAAGCGATCATTCAGAAATGGAAGGAGTATGGCACAACTGTAAACCTGCCAAGACAAGGCCGTTAGTGCTGCTCGGATACCCCTTTTCAAAATCCGGATCCGAATCGGATCCGGATACCCAGATATCCAGGTTGGATATCCGATTCCAAAATTTTCCAATCCGAATCAGATATCCGACACTAGTATCCGGGATATCCGAGCAAATTCGGATATCCGGATAGAAAACCGGAAGTGGCCTTTAAACTGCTTTAAAAACTTTTTTTAGGGTATATGATGCATGTAGCATTATTATTTTGTAAAGGGGAACACTAATTGATGATGTGGGGACTTAAAATCCCCCCCCCCCAAAAAAAAAATGGCTGTCAATTAACATTAGGCCTAGGTTCCAGACAGCGGTCGTGCAGCCCACATTGTGTCCAAAGTCCAACCGCACAACTGGGACATGACAGTTTTCAGCCAAGACACCCCCAAAAAATTACGCAGCAATTGTGTTTTGGGATAAATAAAGGTGGTATCAGTGGCCTGTGGCACCCTGGCAGTGGGAGCTGCACAGGCAGCAGGAGCAGGGCAATGCAGCAGCAGCAGGTGTAATGTGTGCCAGGAACATGCCGGACGTGGCACGTTGCAATTAGCACTTAGCACGTGTCACATGGCACTTGGCACTTGTCACGTGGCACTTGGCACGTGTCA
This sequence comes from Hyperolius riggenbachi, assembly GCF_040937935.1. Lineage (NCBI taxonomy): Eukaryota > Metazoa > Chordata > Amphibia > Anura > Hyperoliidae > Hyperolius > Hyperolius riggenbachi. Next base: position 390,141,574 of record NC_090646.1, read on the forward strand.
CGTGGCACTTGGCATGTGTCACGTGGCACTTGCCACATGTCACATGGCACTTGGCACGCGTCACGTGGCACTTGGCCAAGTTCCATTTTGGTCTCATCTGACCAGAGCACCTTCTTCCACATGTTTGCTGTGTCCCCCACATGATTTGTGGCATAAAGGTCAACTTTGTGCAGTGCATGACTAATAGTTGTCCTATGACCAACAAAAGGAATAAGGAGCACCCGATGGACAAGGTGGCGTGCTCGACCCCTGCCCCAGCACCTCTTGGGGCACACTTCAACGATATACAGTATACAGATGGGTCAGCACCACCGTCGATGAATTAAAGCTCTTTATTGATGTGGCAGCAATTACAGACTGCTGTTTCGGGCAGTCATGCCCTTTTTCAAATTGCAAGTAAAGCCGTGACAAGTTGTCACGGCTTTACTTGCAATTTGAAAAAGGACATGACTGCCCGAAACAGCAGTCTGTAATTGCTGCCACATCAATAAAAGAGCTTTAATTCCTTGACGGTGGTGCTGACCCATCTGTATATATCGTAATAGTTGTCCTATGGACAGATTCCCCACCTGAGTTGTAGATCTCTGCAGCTCTTCCAGAGTCACCATAGGCCTCTTGACTGCATTTCTTATCAGCGCTCTCCTTGTTTGGCCTGTGAGCTTAGGTGGACAACCTTGTCTTAGTAGGTTTACAGTTGTGCCATACTCCTTCCATTTCTGAATGATCACTTGAACAGTGCTCTGTGGGATGTTCAAGGCTTTGGAAATCTTTTTGTAGCCTACGCCTGCTTTACATTTCTCAATAACTTTACCCCTAACCTGTCTGGTGTGTTCTTTGGACTTCATGGTGTTGTTGCTCCCAATATTCTCTTATAGCTGTATTTGTACTGACAATAGATTACACACAGGTGCACTCTATTTAGTCATTAGCACTCATCAGGCAATGTCTATGGGCAACTGACTGCACTCAGACCAAAGGGGGCTGAATAATTATGCACACCCCACTTTGCAGTTATTTATTTGTAAAAAATGTTTGGAACCATGTATTATTTTCATTCCACTTCTCATGTGTACACCACTTTGTATTGGTCTATCACGTGGAATTCCAAAAAGACTGAGTATTAAAAACATTTTGTATATGTACTTTGCATGCAGACGTTACTGCTGGATAGAGGATTCTTAGAGGATTCTTTTAAAATAGTCCTGACTTCTGAAGGAAAATTTAATTTTTTATAACTAGAAATGAGCTTCCAAATTCTGTGGAATTCTGATTTCCGAGTTTTTGATTGGAAATCCACAAAGGAAATGGGAGTTCAGAAATCAGAATTCTGTGGAATACCGCATTACCAAGACTTTTTAAGCCAATAACAAAACTCGTAAGCATTGGAACACCAGCTCAGAAGTATTGGACCAATCAGAGAATCAGTACAATACAGAGAATCAGTATTGTACTGATTCTCTGATTGGTCAAATACAGCGGAAAACAGAATACTGTAGAATTTTTAGGCCAGTCACAAAATTCAGAAATATTAGTCCAATCAGAGGATTTGAAAGTGTAATGTGGTTGCCAATCAGAAATGCAGATTGTTTATAATAACATGCATTCACACAAAAAAAACCCCTTTTTTTCAATTAACTAACTTAATTCACAAAATAGCAAAAAACAAAGCAAAAAAAAAACAACGGAAAGACACTCCTAGGAATGCGGAATTTCCATCAGAAATTGGCATGTCAGGCTTGTCTGTTCAATATCCACAGTTCAGGCCGTATGCCCATGTGACTGGCACAGAGCCCAGTCAATAACACCTGTGCAAACTCCTACTGTACCTAACACAATACTACAATACACCCTGCAGGCAGATGTAGCATACAGTCTGATAGGCAGTAGATTCAAAAGACAAGCCTGATAATACCTTAGCAAGGCAATATTGGGCACAATGGATATATATATATATATATATATATATATATATATATATATATATATATATATATATACTGTATATGCAACACAGTCCTCTGAGGCCTAGTAGATGAGGCTATCCAGACGAATGAATCAAGTGGCAGAAGAGACAGGAGCTCTAAGCAGCAGTTAGAGTCCAGGATAGGAACTTTCCACAGATGGTGTAGTCAAAGACAAGCCGAAGTCAGTCCAGGCAGTGTTTATGCAAATCCATGTCCAAGCAGGGGTCAATCCAGGCAGCAAGGCAAAGCGTAGTCGAGGGACAAGGCAAGGTTGGCAACAGGAATCCAGCAGAGTATAGGCGTAGTCAATACTCAGTCACACCCCCAGACCAGTCAACAGGCCCAGGGGAGGGGTGGGTCTGCTCCTCTCCCCATCCTGCACATTCCGTGTCCTCACTCCACCCTTCTCCCTACAATTCATATCATTTGAGGCCCACACTATCCGCCTCTACAATCCCCTCCCAGCCATTGTTGCAGTCTTATACCGCCCTCCGGGCTCCATGCGACAATTTCTCGACAACCTTGCCTTCTGGCTCCCACACATCCTTTCCTCTGACCTTCCCACCATCATCCTCAGGGATTTCAATATCCCCATCGATGAACCCAAGAACTCTGTTGTTGAACTCACATGGCCTAGTACAACACACTAACGCCCCCACTCACAGTGCACGTCACACTCTCGACCTTATATTCACTAAATCCACCACCATTGCAGACCTCGACATCGCACCATTTCACCCTCGCCCAACCCACACAGCAAATGTGGAAAAACAGCACCCCTTCCCCCATAGCAAGCATGGCAAGTAAGTCTTCCCCTTCCCGCATTGTAGAGCAGCACAGCAAAGTAATGTAATATTTACCTACTTCCACCACTGGTTGGGTCCTCCCCACTTTTATTGCAGCCATGTTAGATACCTCCATCTGGCTCCCTATAGTTCATTTAGATCTGACAAGCATTAGGAGCTGCACAGAGGTATCTAGCAAATCTAGGTAAATATTACATTGCTCCTCTGCGTGACTTTGCAGAGAGCTGGAGAGGGAAAAGTGGCATGGGAGAAATGGAGCTGGCACTCTAGCCTCCGGGCCATCTCATGGTCATGGTGGTTGTGGGGGGCTGGGGGCTATTGTTATTCTCATGCTAACCACCATCTTTCTGTCTAACCAGTGGGAACTGTATGGAGAGTTCTCACTTTACATGTGTTTAAATGACACAGATCTGAAATACAATCTGCCAGATATTTTCTGCTGCAGTCATGTGCAATATCAGATTGTACAAAGTGGGTAAAACAGGTAAAAGACCAATATCAGGTGGATATTGTTTGTTTACCTAATCTACCACTGGTTGTATAGTGTATGACAGGCTTTACAGAGATTCTCAGTACAATCTGACCTGCAATGTGGCCCTTGTTGGTAGATGCAGCTGAAATGATTATACTAGGCCCCATTATTCTGTCTATAGGCTGTATATATCATATGGTGAAAGTTATGAGTGTGGAACATGATTAAAACAGGTAAATTGTTTTGAACAAGGATTTCTTGTTTAAAGAGAACCCTGTAACGGGAGCACAGCGTGACCAAGCGTCTAGCAAGACGCGAAACGGCCGTCGCAAGCCCTCACTGATGCCCGGCATCCCCACCTCCACCTCACAGCCACCGTATTGACCACTCGTGGAACACACTCGTGGTATGTAACCCTGATGGATGTGGACATTGCACAATAAATTTTAAAGACGGAAGGTGCCCGGATGTTTTCTTTCCTCTTCATTTTTCCAGTTCCAATATCTGTCATTTCTATTTGTTCCGAAGTGCACACGCCTGAGCAAGTCACGCATAAGGGGTTACTGGAAGGAAGGTGAGAAGAGTTATTGTTTGCCTGTCATTTTTTGTCACTGACTACTGCTAAGTATATGGTAGGGAGTGCCACTCACAAAACGCTGTATCTACATGTTATATTTAAAGAGAACCCAAGCCACCTTTTTTTTTGTACAAAAAAATATACTACCTGATCCGGGGGAAAAGGCAGATCAGATTCAGGTAGTGTCCATTCCTACCGCTCCCCGGCCCCCCTGAAGCCTGTAATGGCTTACGTTCCCTTTCAGGGGTCAGAGGTCACATTCTGATCTAAGAAGCACAGAGCTCAGAAAGGAGGGAACGGGTGAGGATGGGCGAGTGAGAGGAGTGCTTCAGAGTGGGCGTTTTGCAGGAGTGCCTCTCCTAATAGGGATGCCCCTTCTCTCTCTCAATTGCCGACAAGCTGCATGTTGGCAATTTCTGGGGTTGACATCGCAGGGAAGGCAGAGAGCAGTAGAGATGGGCCGAACCTTCGATTTCAGGTTCGCGAACCCCGTTCACGAAAGTTCGCGAACCGCAATAGACTTCAATGGTGATGCGAACTTTGAAAAATAGAAAAAATTATGCTGGCTACAAAAGTGATGGGAAAGATGTTTCAAGGGGTCTAACACCTGGAGGGGGGCATGGCGGAGTGGGATACATGGCCAAAGTCCCGGGGAAAAATCTGGATGTGACGCAAGGGAGCAGCGTTTTAAGGGCAGAAATCACATTGAATGCTAAATTGCAGGCCTAAAGTGCTTTCAAACATCTTGCATGTGTATACATCAATTAGGGAGTGTAATTAGAGTACTGCTTCACACTCACACACCAAACTCACTGTGTAACGCACCACAAACAGCTGTTTGCGTAGTGACGGCCATGCTGGACTGGTGCGCACCGTGGCGAGAGTGTAGGCCGTGGCGGTTTTCAAGCCCATATGGCTGTAGTAGCTCAATGATAGAACAACAGTGACTGTCCAGCTGATCAAATTTGGTCTGACCACAATGAAGCAACGACCTTATTATTTTTTGTGTCCCAACCCCACCCGAGACACTCAAATAGCCTGCGGTTATTGCTTCATTGTGATACGCAAGCCCCTTCACCGTGGCAAGGTAATGATCACGAAGAGGGATGGGCACATGTACATGCCTTTTGTTTTTTTTGTTGCAGCCGCCCGCAGTGCAGCCAGAAAAATTAGACAAGTATGTACACGCACCAGAAAAATTAGTGTAGCGGCCGCTGCTAGCAGCGGCCTTAAAAATTCAGGAATCCGCCTAGAGTCCTGGACCCTGTTGTTGGTGGCGGAGTAGGCAAGTGGCCTGCAGGCAGAGATGCTGTGTGTGGGGACTGACTTAGTCTTCGGTCATGCAGTAGCCCTCCGTGATCCATTCCTCATTAATTTTGATAAAGGTCAGAAACTGAACACTGTCGTCAGTGTTGATCAGATACCTCATTATCCTATTCGAGTTTGGTCGAATTCGGATAGTAAACTATACGAATTCACTCGAAGTTCGATATTCGAGTTAATCGAATATCCGATTCGACCTCGGATATCCAACGTCACTATCCGAGTCTGTATTCGAGTAAAATATTCGAGCTGGCCTTAAATAGCTTTTAAAACTTGTATTGGAGGTCAATGATGCATGAAACCACCATTTTTTATGAAGAAAAACATCAAGTGATTATGTGGTGATGTAGTAGTTATAGAAAAGGTATCAAAAATAGTAAATTAACTTCATGAAAAGTGTTTGCATGAGAAGGTGTGTCCAAAATGGTTGTAAGTTGGAAGTCTTCATTTACGTCTTCTTCTTCTTCTTCATCTTCTTCTTCATCATCTTCTTCTACTTCATCTTCTTCTTCTTCATCTTCTTCTATATCTTCTTCTTCTATATCTTCTTCTTCTGACGTACATAAATCGCAGCCATGGCCGTTAGCAACGTCTGAATCTCACGAAATGCCTCATGCAGGTAGAAGACATATTGTTAGACTTGGTTTTCAAAGATGGGTTCCCTACATCTCTGCAAACCAGAATTACAGGGGTCCAAAATTGGTAAAATCCCCCATAGGCTTTCATTGGGCCTCCTATTTACAGTTCCAAAATCTCACACCATTTCAAAGGGCAATTGCTCAGCAGTGGCAAATTTTCTAGCATTGTAGGAACTGTTAGGGGGATCATAACTGGTGAGTTTCGGGCCCCTAGGCCGAAGAGGTCATAGCCTAGGGTCACAAAAACCTGTTTATTTGGGCAATTTCAATGGTGGCGATTCTGACGTACATAAATCGCAGCCATGGCCATTAGCAACGTCTGAATCTCACGAAATGTCTCATGCAGGTAGAAGACATATTGTTAGACTTAGACTCCAAAGATGGGTTCCCTACATATCTGCAAACCAGAGTTACAGGGGTGCAAATGTAGTAAAATCCCCCATAGGCTTTTATTGGCTCCCTATTTCACTATCCAAAATCTCATATTTTTTCAAAGGGCGATGGCTCAGCAGTTGCACATTTTCTACCATTGTAGGGACTCTTAGGGGGATCATGACTGGTGATTTTTGCCACCGCTGAGCCATTGCCCTTTGAAATGTTGTGAGATTTTGGAACGTGAAATAGGAGACCCAATGAAAGCCTATGGGGGATTTGACCACTTTTGCACCCCTGTCGGCCGCTAGCCAATTGGAAGAGGCAGAGAGGAGAGGGGCGGCGCAGCGGGAATGGAGGACGCCGCAACGTCATAGCTGGGGGCGGTGCTGGGCACAATGCGTCAGCACACGCTGCCCGCCGCCCCCTGTGCTCGCCGGAGTCTTCTTCTATGCCGCGCATCTGCACTGACTCTAGCCAGCGTGGCCGAAGGAGGGGAGACAAGGAGGAGCCCCAGACACCGCCGCTGGAACTGGAGGGAGGTGAGTGGCACCTACACCTAACTACTCTATACCTGGCTAACTATACTGAAGGTCCCTACACCTAACTACACTATACCTGGATAACTATACTGAAGGCACCCACACCTAACTACACTATACCTGGCTAACTATACTGAAGGCCCCTATACCTATCTACCTATACTGAAGGCACGTATACCTAGCTACCTAAATGTTGGTAGATCTCCTGGGCTTGGCAAATTTTAAAGTAGCTCGCGAGCCGAAAAAGTGTGGGCACCCCTGCCCTAGGCTATGACCTCTTTGGCCTAGGGGCCCGAAACTCACCAGTCATGATCCCCCTAAGAGTCCCTACAATGCTAGAAAATTTGCCACTACTGAGCCATAGCCCTTTGAAAAGATTTGAGATTTTTGAAAGTGAAATAGGGAGCCTAATGGAAGCCTATGGCAGAATTCAGCACTTTTGCACCCCTATAATTCTGGTTGGTTATCATCATCACCCGCCGACTTTAGCAGTTAATAGCAAAGGCCCCTTACATCCTAGCAACACCAAATTTGCAGGATATGTTAAAAAGATAGCAGAAAACAATATTTAACGGACTTCCTAGGCCACAAATGTGAAAAAAGTTACATACCTTTCCATAATCCAGATCCATGGAGGACGCCATCCGCGCCCTCCCGTTCATTCCCCCATGGCTCTCGTAGTAATACCGGCCCCGGTCGGGCCCCGACCCCTCCATACGGGTCGGGTTCTCATTCCCTCCTCAATATGGCCGCCACAGATTGCCGCTGCTGTGCAGTCTGCATAGGCGCGATTGTGGCTGCGCAGCTCCAGGCCCTCCTCCCGCCGCGTCATCAATATGCGTGCATACATCGGACGCATCGGGACGAAGTGCTAGAGCTGCGCAGCCGCAATCGCGTCTATGAGGACTGCGCAGCCGCTGCAATCTGTGGCGGCCATATTGAGGGGGGAATGAGTTGAGAACCCGACCCGTTCAGAGGGGTCGGGACTCGACCAGGGCCATTATTTTTCACAATATTTTTCACATTATATCCACACTCAAGGCCAGGTAGTCGGCTACCGGCCGGTCCAGGTGTTGGTGGAGGGTGGATCCGGAAGAACTATGGCGAGGAGTTGGACTAAAGAATGTCCGCATGTCCGACATCACCCTGAGATTGCTGGAGCGTCCTGTCCTTGCCTGCGTGGACTTGGGAGGAGGAGGGTTACTGCCAGTGGTACCTTGATTGCGTTGTGCAGTCACATCACCCTTAAACGCATTGTAAAGCATCATCGACAGCTTGTTCTGCAAGTGCTGCATCCTTTCCGCCTTCTGTTGAGTTGGTAACAGGTCCACCACTTTGTGCCTGTACCGAGGGTCTAGTAGTGTGGCCACCCAGTACAGGTCATTCGCCTTGAGTTTTTTGATACGGGGGTCCCTCAACAGGCTGGACAACATGAAAGAGGCCATCTGCACAAAGCTGGATGCAGATGTACTCTCCATCTCCTCTTGCTCTTCCTCAGTGACGGGACGCAACTCCTCTTCCTCCCCCCAGCCACGAACAATACCACGGGAATGTGGAGCAGCAGAAGCCCCCTGTGACGGCTGCCGTGGTTGTTCTTCTTCCGCCGCCTCTTCCTCCTCCACAGAAACACCTTCCTCATCACCATCATCAGAGTCTGACTCCTCTCCTTCCCCACACGACTCCTCTTCTTCCTCCTCCTCCTCCCCCCTCTGTGCTGCCGCAGGTGTTGTGGAAACATCGGGTTCGGATGTAAATAGCTCCCACGACTCCTGCTGCCGTAACTGTTCTCGTTCACGCTCCTCCACAGCTGTATCCACCACTCTACGCACGGCACGCTCCAGGAAGTAGGCGTAGGGGATCAAGTCGCTGATGGTGCCCTCAGCGCGACTCACCAGTTTGGTCACCTCCTCAAAGGGCTACATGACCCTGCATGCATTTCGCATCAGTGTCCAGTTGTTGGGCCACAACATCCCCATCCTCTCAGATTGTGTCCTTGTACTGTAATGATACAGGTACTGGGTGACGGCTTTCTCCTGGTCTAGCAGGCGAGAGATCATCAGCAGGGTGGAATTCCAGCGAGTCAGGCTATCGCAAATCAGGCGTCTCACCGGCAAGTTGTTTCTACGCTGAATGTCCGCAAAGCGTGCCATGGCCTTGTAAGAGCGCCTGAAATGCCCGACTCTTTGGGTCCGCCAGGAGAAAAGCACAATATAAAGGTTCTGTGTCTTGTCTTGTCTAGATACTTACCATAGCAGGAAGTCTCTAAATGGTCCAGAAGCTGCCTGAATCCTCCTGCAGCCCATTGATCCAGCATAAGGACCCTCTATGCCTATTCCACCTATTCAACAGTGTCCAGTAAAACAAAGTGCTTATGCACGGCAGGGAAGAGCCATGCACAAGTGATGTCATGAGCAAGGTCCACACATGCCCAGTATGGATGTGCTCGTCCACAGCCGAGAATGTGACCTTGAGAAACCTATTCAGCTTGCGATGAACTGAATAGATATAGAGAGTCCCTGTACTTACTTGGTGGGCTTCAGGATAATGGGGGAAGCTTCTGAACCATCCAGAGGCTTCCCACTACTGAGGTAACTTTTTTTTTTACAGTTCAGGTGTCCTTTAAAGGGGACCTGAACTCAGTACTTCTTATCTGCTCTAAAAGATAAGAAACAGCATAATAACGAAAGCCGAAGGTAAATACTCCATCCTGCTCCTCCTGGACCTCTCCTCGGCATTTGACACTGTCGACCACTCCCTCCTCCTCCACTCCTTGCAGCTAATGGGCATTCAGGACCTAGCCTTAGCCTGGATCTCCTCATACCTCTCCAACCGCTCCTTCACAACATTTTTCAATGGCTCCTCATCCACTCCTACACCCCTCTCAGTTGGTGTTCCTCAAGGTTCCGTCCTAGGACCACTACTGTTCTCGCTCTATACTGCCTCAATTGGCAAAATCATCTCCTCCATGGGTTTCAATTATCACCTGTATGCCGACGACACCCAGATATATCTCCACACCCCAGATCTCTCCTCCTCTACCATGGACAAAGTCTCTGCCTACCTCACATCCATTTCCTCCTGGATGGCTGCCAGGTACCTGAAGCTTAATTTATACAAGACTGAGCTTCTAATATTCCCACCCCGCACAGCTGCACCCCTCCCAGATCTGCACGTCACTATTGAAAATACTACTATCCACCCTACCTCCCAAGCCCGCTGTCTAGGCATTACTCTGGACTCTGAACTTTCCTTTACAGCCAACATCCAAGGTATTGCCAGATCCTGCAACTTCCACCTCCGCAACATCTCCAAGATCCGCTCCTACCTGTCCCCTGACACCACTAAACTCCTCATCCACGCCCTTGTCATCTCCCGCCTAGACTACTGCAATTCTATTTTATCTGGCCTCCCCTCTAACCGTACTGACCCACTTAAATTGGTAATGAATGCGGCAGCCAGACTGATACATTCTTCTCACCGCAGCGCCTCTACAACTCCGCTCTGTAAAGCACTACACTGGCTCCCCATCAGCTTTAGGATCAATTTCAAAATCCTGTGCTTGGCCTACAAATCAGTACACAAGACCTGCCCGACCTACATCTCTGATCTGGTCCACAGGCACATACCAGCCCGCCCCCTCCGATCCTCCAATGACCTGCGCCAAGTCACACCACGCATAACTCAGTCACACGCACGATTTCAGGACTTCACCAGGGCTGCCCCTACTCTCTGGAACTCTCTCCCACCAGCCGTCAGACTCGCCCCCACCTTTAATACCTTCAAACAAGCTCTCAAGACTCACCTCTTCACGCTCGCATACCCCCCTACACCAGCACCATAATATGTTCTGTTAGACCCCCTCTCAAAAGACGCACCTATTGTCTCCACCCCACCCTTTAGATTGTAAGCCTCTGGCAGGGCCCTCCTCCCTAATGTATCCAGCTTGATTATGCAATCTTACTCACAACCACCCCTCTTGTAGACTCGAACAGTCTCTATTTTGACCTATGACACTGTATTGTTATCAAATCATTTGCATCATCTTGTTTTGTTGTGAGTTTCCGTATGTTCTACCTGTATGTTAACCCATTTATCTATTGTGCAGTGCTGCGTAATATGTTGGCGCTTTATAAATACAATAAATAATAAAAACCTTTAAAGAAAAATATTTATTTGTTACAGCTGCTACAAATCCTGAAAAAAAATGGGAGGTGAGAAAGTGCTCGATCAATTGCTGACAACCCAATAGCTGCTATAATTGCAGCTCCCTCCTCCTCTCCTTGTCAGCTCTTACCACTGTGCCAGTCTTCTCTGGGTAAAGTATTACGCTCCCTACGCACTCCTCTATATGCAGTTTGCAATCAAAGATGCAATTGATCAAGCACTTTATAACCTCCCAATTTGTTTTTAGGATTACTGTATAGTGATGGTTTCACTATTGAAATTTATTCACTGTTTTGTATTTGTGTCATTTTTTCACTTTACTATTGAACGCAGTCTGAACCTGGGTTCAAGCCCCACTGGATGCTCACTTGGTGAGCAGCACGGCTCGGGTGATAGTTTCTCTTACAGGAGGTCCTTATCAACTAATTTTCTTGTGCTTTAAAAAAAACGCTAGCGCGCCCCTGCTATGAGTTATCACAGTTTAGTGAATCAAGCCCCTGGTGTGCAGAAAATGCATGCAGAAAGCAGACAGCAGCTCCCAGCCTCGGCTTATTACAGTCACTCTGGCAATGGAGCAGAACTGGCTCTGCAAACTCCTCAAGCATCACTATAGTACACAGCACTTGGAGAGAGTTAGAAAGGCTGGGGTAAAGCAGCTCTGTACACAAGACCCCGCTGAACACTGAATAGGGATTGTCTACAAATCTTTGTCTGCAAAACTTTGTATGATTCCTTATCAGTGGCTAAGCAGATGCCATCATTAGAACAATTGTGCAGAGAGCAGAAAGTTTTTTCTCTCCTTGCCCTTAAGGTGGCCATACACCGGCCTGATTCGCGGCCGTTTCGACAGCAGATTCGATCCTGGGATCGAATCTGCTGCCAATCGTTCGCGCTAAACGCACCCGCCGATCCGATTTCCTCCCGAAATCGGATCGGTCCGTCGATCGCGCCGTGCGGGAACTTACCCTCGATCGCCCGCGGGTAGGGAGTGCGTCGCTAGCGGCGGCCGATCCGATCAGGTATACATTACCTGACGCTGGCTCCCGGGCGTCTTCTCCGCATCTTCTCCGCATCTTCTCCGCGCTGCACCCGCTCTATCCCGGCGCTTCCTGTCACTGCAGTGACCAGGAAGTTCAAATAGAGGGCGCTCTATTTGAACTTCCTGGTCACGGAGTGACACAGGAAGCGCCGGGATGGAGCGGGTGCAGCGTGGAGAAGATGCGGAGAAGATGTCCGGGAGCCAGCGTCAGGTAATGTATGCGCGCAGCGGGGGGGGGGGGGGGAGGCTACAGCGGCGGCTCCACAGATTGTGATCGGTTTCAGGCTGAAATCGATTCACAATCTGTTTGCAGTAAAGGCAGCCATACGATCCCTCTCTGATCAGATTCGATCAGATAGGGATCTGTCAGCTGGTCGATCTAATAGCAAATCGACCAGTGTATGGCTACCTTTAGTTGTCAGCCTCTTAGGATGGACCCTCCTGTGGTTTCTGGGCCCCACTGCAGCTGCATCCGTGGAGGGTCTATTGCTACGCCCCTGCCAACGACTGATAAGACACAGCTCAAGTCAATCCAAATGTCGGATTGACTTGAGCTGTGTCTTATCAGTTGTTGGCCGCCTCTTATCAGTGATAACGCCTTGTTGTTTGCACGTCTTTTACTTGGCAAAAGTTGTCCAACTTCTTCAAGTTGTTTGATAATCGTGCATTTAAAAGATTTTTGTTGAGTGTGTGTATGAGCCTTTCAAACACCTAATAGATTTTTGATAATGGGTTGTCAAAGGAACAGTGACAGCATGTCAAAACCTATCAATACATAATAACAAAAAAAAAAAAAAAAAAAAAAAACAAGCTCAAAAAAGAAGAAAAAGGAAAAACACAGAACCACAACAATAACAATGTCTATACACATAGGAGGCTATCTCATTAGTTTGTTCTTCAGATGGGTAGCAATACATTTTGCATTATGTTGTTTTCTGGCAGGGTGTGGAACATGCTAAGTGAATACCTTCATGTATCTGTGTTGGGCAATTCATACACCTTTGCGAATCTTATATTGTTGTACTATTTTTGCTGAGGAGTCATCTACCTAAAGGTGCCCATTAACGGTACAATTTCTCCTTCAGATTCGATCCTTTGACATAATTTGAACAATCAAAACTAATTGGAAGGCAATTATCAATTGTGTTCCCATTAACAGAACGATTTAAGAAGTTTTTACATTCTGATTTAATCATAAAATCCAACTCGATATTTTTTTCCTTTTGCAATCGACCAAAGAATCATATCACGTCGATTTGGGCCACAAACAGCATAGTTTTCTATACAATTAGTTCATAAAAATCGCGTCAAAAGATTGAATCTGAAGGAAAAATTGTACCATCAATGGACACCTTAAAAGTGTGGGCATGTTTTGAGCTCAAGCAAAGGTCAACCCTCCCGACTTATAACTGGCAAATGATTACTGGTTTTAACTGTCAAATGACAACCAGTGGCAAATAACGAACATTACCTGCATTGCTAGATGACTACTTAGCTGGGCTGATTGCTTCATCTGTGCCTTTGGGAACCTCAAAAGCCTGCATCCCTAATAACATGGAGCGCAAACCGAGTGCAATGTTCTGCAGTGTAATGAACCAGCTGAGGCTGGAGGGTGAGTTCTGCGACGTCGTCATCAGTGTCGGTGGTGTGGAATTTAGCGCCCATAAGAACATTCTGTGTGGATGTAGTCCTTATTTCAGGTGAGAAGTAATTGTCTTGGAGTTTTTAAAGTGGGAGGCAGCTAATATAGTCTAGGCCCCTTTCACACTGGCCCGTTTTCATTGCATTGCGTAAGCATAACACTTTTTTACCACTGGGTAACGCTATAGCAATGAAAACCTATGGGGCTTTCATACCTACCGCGGTGCTATGCGCCAGAAGTATCAAATTTAACATGACGACAACAGCGCATTATCGGCCAACACCCACAGGAAATCACGGCGACCGGAAGGCATGTAAGTCTATGGTGACGCCGAGATTTTAAAATGTTTGGCGTGACATAATAATAGCTCTCTATAGCAAGTCTATAGCATACATCACACAGCATAATGTTCATTGTAAAATTGGGGTTGATGCACAAACGTGTGGTAATATTGCTGTGCACAGATGCATGGCGATATTACCCTCACTATTGACAGTGTGTACCGTGGTACTCGACTGGAGCAGCCACTGCTATGGTTACACCTGTTACTAAGGAGCTATTGGCTATAGAGGCTGGTAATGAATGGAGGGCATCCTCCCAATATGTAAGTCAGCTTGCTATTGCTGACAGCAGTGGGGGCATGTCCCTGAAATTGGGGGTTACATACCACCGCCCACCTTCCTTTCAGATCACTGATGGTGGGCATGAGAGCTCTTTGGGCAACCCCCCATGGCCTGGTGGGGTGTCTTGTAAAAAGAGAAAAGTTCTATTTGATAACTTTGAATCTGTGACAATCAGAAGAGCACCCCCTACTCTCGCTAATACGTACAGAAGTCTGAGATATCTTATTTATTTGCCCAAAGTGTTTAAAGGTTAGAGTTCATTAAGATGCGGTTTGTGGTAATATTTTATTCTCTGTAGCATTTGTGACGTTTTCTGTGTTCTTCTCTAGGACTCCCATCACAATCAGGAGCTTTGATAGCAGCCTGGCTAGTTGTTGCCGTCTCTGGTTTCCTTTAAAGCGGGTCTGTGAGAGGGTCTGTGGCCTTGGAGCTCTTCTACTTACCTGACTACCTACTGCCAGATCCACCCAGTGGCATAGAAATAGGGGATGCAGAGGTTGCAATGGCACCGGGGCCCCTGGACCAGAGGGGCCCTCCTTCATCTATCTTATTAGCTTTTCATTGGTGCTATGCTAGTAATGAACACCTCTATATGTGCATTGCATAGTGGTAACAAGCTGTTTGGCCACTCTACACCTCTGTGACACTGCAGCTGCCCTTGGTAGGTTTTAGGGCTCCATATCAATAGAGTGCCCCATGTAAAACTTGCACTGGGCCCCACAGTTAATTGCATATGGGCCAGAGACCTTTTTATAGACCTGTATGAGGTGAATTATCTTCCTTTATGCAATGAAAGTAATGATGAAGGTCTAACCACCATACAAACATGTGCTGTATTCTTCTCTATACAGGGCCTTGTTTAAGAGCAGCTGGGACAAGAAAGAGAAGAACTGTTATAAAATCCCTGGCATTGATGTGGACATGATGCACCAGATAATTGAATATGCCTACACTAGAGTTGTAGCCATAACTTCTGACAATGCCCAAAGACTCTTCATCGCAGCGGATCAGTTTAATATTCAGGGTATAATCCATCTGTGCACTGAGTTCCTCATCGGCCAGATGTGTGAGGAGAACTGTCTTGGTCTCTACAAATTCACAGACCATTACTACTGCCCAGATCTGCGTCAAAAGGCCCACAAATACATCCTTCACAACTTCAAAAACATTGTGAGCACCTCTGAGGAATTTCTGCAGATGTCCCCAATGGAGCTCCGTGATATAATTGGCAGTGATGAGCTTAACGTCAAGGATGAAGAGACCGTCTTTGAAGCCATCTTAAAATGGATTGCGTACAACCCAACAGAACGCCAGCAGTGTATCTCAGAGCTGCTTCCACAGGTAGCACACAAGAGATAGCTATGCAGATTATTTTGTTTATTTAAAACTGCAGGTGCAATTTACCGTATTTGCTGCTGTATAAGACACACTGTATGAGAAAAAGTCCCTGTGTCTTATACAACAAGTCCCAACTTGCGGACTCCCGCGGATACAAACCGCAGACGTTCCCGCGACGTCGAGGACTCCCTGCATTATCCCCCCTTTATGTCTCCCACTCCCCCATGTAGCTCCCGTGTGTAAGTAGGGCACCGAAACACGTAATGACGTACCCTATTTGGCGCCGTATAAGACGCACTTTTTCTCCCCAAAAAGTGGGAAGAAAAAGTCTTATATGGCAAAGGCAGGGAATCCCCGACTTACGAACGCCCGCCGATACGAACCGCCGACCCGCCGCCATCGGGGATTCCCTGCCTTTGTCCCCGCTGTGCCTGGCTTCCCCCCTGATGCGTCTCCTCCCTCCCCCTTGTGTCATTGTGGCCCCCCCGTGCGAGCAGTGGCAACAGCTTACCTCCTCCATCTTGCCCGCGCCGATTGAAGACTTCTCCGTGCGGCTTCCTCTAGTGTCGGGCATCTAATGACGCATCATTGATGACGCGTCATTAGATGCCCGACACTAGAGGAAGCCGCACGGAGAAGCTGGATGTCTTCATTCGCCGCGGGCAAGATGGAGGAGGTAAGCTGCTGCTGCCGCTGTTTGAGGGAGGGAGGAGACGCGCAGGCAGGGACACGAGCCAGGCACAGCGGGGACACGGGGGCTGCCAAACGGACACAGGGGGCTGCCAGGAGGACACAGGGGGCTGCCAGGAGGACACAGGGGGCTGCCAGGAGGACACAGGGGGCTGACAGGAGGACACGGGGCTAACAGGAGGACACAGGGGCAGACAAGAAGACACAGGGGCAGGGGCGCCTGACAGGACAGGCAGGACAAACAACTGCCTGGGGCGCATTGGTTGCCAAGGGAGATGCCGCTGGACCCTGTAGTGCGCCGCTGCTGGACTGCATAATGCGCATGTCAATCACACGCACCTTCCTTTCCATTACTGGCTGCAGCTGCATGCTGTTACGTTTACTCACACGCCCCCCGCCGAAGCCCGCCCCCAGGGCCAATAGAAACAAAGCATGTGCTCCCCTTTCCTCCTACATGGCCACTCCTTCCCCCAACACAGAGCCAGTGTGGAGCAGAGCTGCAATGTGTTGTGCTTTTAACTCCGCCCCCTCCCCGCTGGCCACAGTGGCCAGAAACAGAGGCATAGCTTGCGGAGCATGGAGGGACGTATGTTCCCCGGGCCTGGGCAGTGGGCACAGTATGTGGGGGGACACAGCGCTAGAGAGTCGCCCAGTCTGGGGGGCCTTTATAAGCAATTCCCACAATCAGAGCAGCCAGTGTCATGTGCACAGGCACTAGTGCACGGCACTCAGCAGCTTCCTGCTGAGCCTGATGAATGTGGCGCCCCGCCCCCTTCCTCTACAGGTGACAGGGCAGTAGAGTGACTGAGACATGCAGCCTCAAGACTAGCAATCTGCAGAGCAGCTTAGCAGGGTGAGTGTAGAGACCAGTCTCACAGCAGGAGAAGCACCCGAGCTATTGTCAGTCACACATAAACCATTGACACCGTTCTTAGCCCATGTGATAAGAGTCCCACTAAATATCAGTATGTGTATTATTGAAGGGTCTTGTGAGTAGCTAATGAATTGCAAACAATACATTCCTGTGATCTGCCCTTAGTTCTTTCTTAGCTATTCAGCACTGCAGAGGAAACACATTAACACCAGCCATGTCAAAAACGTTTTGTTAAATCATTGTCGCCAAGCATTATAAGGTGAACAACAGATGTGTTCCTTAAGGTGATGTATTGTGCTTACAGGCTGAGAACACACTAGGGAGAAACCCTATCTTTGTGGAAAATGCTAGTATTTTTGCTGATGAATGTCTGGGTGCATGTAAAAAACATATATTCATTTGTGTGTTTGTGCATTATGCACAAATTTCTGTTTTACTATGCAGCTGGGTCATAATGTGCTGCTTTTTAAAAGTTGGGAGGTATGCTATAATTCCAGCTAGTGGTGGTGGTACGTGTGCGGCTGGGTGCTAGGTGGTGGTATGTATGCGGCTGGGTGCTAGGTGGTGGTACGTGTGTGCGGCTGAGTGCTAGGCGGTGGTACGTGTGCGGCTGAGTGTTAGGTGGTGGTACGTGTGCGGCTGGGTGCTAGGTGGTGGTACGTGTGTGCGGCTGGGTGCTAGGTGGTGGTATGTGTGCGGCTGAGTGCTAGGTGGTGGTATGTGTGAGGTTGGGTGCTAGGTGGTGCTGTGGGGGACATGGTATCTGCATTTGATCTGTGGGGGACATGGTATCTGCATTTGATCTGTGGGGGACATGGTATCTGCATTTGATTTGTGAGGGACATGGTATCTGCATTTGATCTGTAAGGGACATGGTATCTGCATTTGATCTGTGGGGGACATGGTATCTGCAGTTGATCAGAGGGGAACATAGTATCTGCAGTTGATCTGTGGGGGACATGGTATCTGCAGTTGATCTGTGGGGGACCTGGTATCTGCAGTTGATCTGTGGGGGACATGGTATCTGCATTTGATTTGTGAGGGACATGGTATCTGCATTTGATTTGTGAGGGACATGGTATCTGCATTTGATCTGTGGGGGACATGGTATCTGCATTTGATCTGTGGGGGACATGGTATCTGCATTTGATCAGAGGGGAACATGGTATCTGCAGTTGATCTGTGGGGGACATGGTATCTGCAGTTGATCTGTGGGGGACCTGGTATCTGCAGTTGATCTGTGGGGGACATGGTATCTGCAGTTGATCTGTGGGGGATCTGGTATCTGCAGTTGATCTGTGGGGGACCTGGTATCTGCAGTTGATCTGTGGGGGACCTGGTATCTGCAGTTGATCTGTGGGGGACATGGTATCTGCAGTTGATCTGTGGGGGATCTGGTATCTGCAGTTGATCTGTGGGGGACCTGGTATCTGCAGTTGATCTGTGGGGGACCTGGTATCTGCAGTTGATCTGTGGGGGACATGGTATCTGCATTTGATTTGTGAGGGACATGGTATCTGCATTTGATTTGTGAGGGACATGGTATCTGCATTTGATTTGTGGGGAACATGGTCTCTGCATTTGATCAGAGGGGAACATGGTATCTGCAGTTGATCTGTGGGGGACATGATACAGACCATTGTTATTTTTGGGAAAATATGTCTAAAATTATTTGTGCAAACATGGTATCTGAACATGCTCTGAGGTCAGCAAGTTATATATTTTATTTTATTTTTATATCATGGGCATGGTGGCAGCATGTGATGCAGTTGGAGGGGGGGGGGGGGCGCCACAGGTTTTCTTGCCTGGAGTGACAAAAAGGCCAGAGGTCAACTCTCACCTGATCATTGTAAGGAATGCCAAACAGTAAATTAAATAATGGTTATAAATTTGATGTAGCACCATGCTGCACTTGCAGTGCAATCTTTTTCACTATCTGTACAAAACAAGTGAAATTAGGCCCCGTTTACACTTAATCGGTTGGTACGCATTTTTTTTCCTTTTCCATAGCAGTGCATTGTGAAAAAGATTTCAGTTAAAACGCGTTAAAGAGAAACTCCAACCTAGAATTGAACTTTATCCCAATCAGTAGCTGATACCCCCTTTTACATGAGAAATATAATGCTTTTCACAAACTGACCATCAGGGGGCGCTGTATGACTGATTTTGTGCTGAAACCCCTCACACACGAAGCTCTGGGACCGCGGTACTCTGGGCAAACTGCCACAATGTAACAATGTTCACAGACAGGAATTAGCTGTTTACAACTGCCTGTAACAGCCAGAACAGCTAGAAGCAGCTACTTAACCTGCCCACAGTAAAAATGCCACCATGTAATAAATGTCAGAATGTAAATCGGGGAGAGGAAAGATTTTACAACGAGCAAACACTGACTAAATCATTTATACATAATTATTGTAAAAATGAAGCACTTTTTTTACTACATTATTTTCACTGTAGTTCCTCTTTAAGTGTGAAAGGTGCAATAGCAAAACAGGGGCATTACATTGAAAATCAGTTGTCCTTTCAGTTATAACTGAGAGTAACTGATTAAGTGTAAACAGGGCCTTCGTGTTTCTCTTGAGGCCCCCTCACACTTGTTATTTGCCGATGTGATGCGATTGTTCTTTAATTCCACTGCAGTGGTCCTGGAAAGTTTCACCACAGGTTAACGGTGCATTGCAGCCATACAGTGAGGCATGCAGTACCATTCCAGTATGTCTCACTTCCGGTGCAAATGTGCATGTCGTACTGTTAACACACTGAATGCAGTGTCGTACTTCCTGGGTACCACGGCAATCAATGTAATTGCTTCTGCGCCGCGATGCGCTGATTTTGTGGCAATGGTGGAAGTGCGAAAGAGGCCCTAACACAAAGACTGCTACGGACTTCTATAGGCGTTTCTGTGTTTTCGCATCCATATGCCATGGACATCTAAAGGTGTTTCAGTACAAGATACGTCTACAAATGTTTTTGTTTCCCCATATTTCTGTGTCCCAGATATCTAAAGGCATCTAAAGGCATTTACTACAAAGTTTTGGCTCAGAGACAACTTTCTACTTGGCTTGAGATATGCAAATTATATAAACACAGATTAACCTTGAAAGAGGAAAAATAAAAATAAAATATAACTTTTAATGAAAGATCATCATTCATTAGTATCACCTTCCACTGTTTTGTCGCCAAACTAGTATGTGTTAGCAGCGCTACTCGGTTTTATGTTTGATCTTTCATTAAAAGTTATGTTTTAGTTTTAGTTTTCCTCTTTCAAGGCAAATCTGTGTTTAAATATTTAAATCAGGCGTGTGTTCTATATATCAAAATTATACAAAGTTGATGCAGAATTATGCAGATGTTACTACTTATCTATGCAGCTTAAAGAAAACCTGAACTGAAAATAAAAGTCAAAATAAACATACACAAGTCATACTTACCTCCTGTGTAGTCTACTCCTCAATCTATTTTTCCTCTCCTGCCTCCTGTTTGTCCACTGTGATCAAGGTAATTCTCCGTCCTCCATTTTGAAAATGGCCATTACCCTATAACAGCTTCCTGGTCAGCACACTGTTAAACTGTAACATCGCCCACTTGAGCCATAGGGAAACATGCACACATCAGTTCTCCTCTCAGCTGTAACTGACAGCAACTGATACATAACTGACAGCAACTGATATATTTCAGTTCTGACAAAATGTTGTCAGAACTGGAAGGGATCACTGTAAGAAGAAAATGGTGAGCTTCTGAGAGGAACTGATGGCAAGCTAACTATGTAATGTTCATTTGAAGTTACCTCATGTGTTTATTTTAAATAATTTTACTCAGTACAGGTTCTCTTTAAGGTCGTATTCACAGTGGGATGTTGCGTTGTAATGCGACTTTAAAGTTGCAATGCAGCATTACAACGCAACGCAAAAAAAAGGTGGTAACGCACATTAACACTGCGTTCCCGTGGCATACAGTAGATACAGTGGAGCATACAGGCAATGAAAAGTATGCTTCTCTGTATTTGTTAGCGTGTGCGTTTAGAGGTAACGCACGGAAAGCAGTGAGTTACCATAACACAACATTTACAACGCGACGTCAACGTCGCACTGGGAATGTTGCATAGGCTTATTAAATTGCGTTAACCTGCATTATAATGACTTTATAATGCAGGACAATAACATCCCGCTGTGAATGCGACCTAGAAATTGACCAGTCAATTAACCAGTCAAATGCATATACTGCAAGGTTTGATTGGTGCCTTTACATATTAGATTTTTATAATCGAAAAGTAGAATAATTCTGTATCATAATTAGCCTAATGGTGCCCATACATGGTACAATAAAAACGTTTCAATTTGCCTGTTTATTAGACCAAAACGATCGGATCAAATGAAGGTCGAAAATAATATTTTTTTTGTTCAAGCAAACAGACATGACAGACATGTTGGAAAAACGTTTATATTCAATCCAACAGAATAATCGGATGAAATGATCTAATTGAAAAAAAAAATGAAAAAATTGTACCATGTATGAGCACCATAAGTCTCAATCAACTCAAATATATTTGCACCTCAGTGACAAGCCTGAGCTACATGTAAATTTGGGCAAGACGCAACGCACACATAGCTGGAATTGGATTGTAGCTTCTTAAAAAATATACTGGCAGTCTAAGGGTTAAAGAGCACATGAAGGGTAACATCAAATATTACAGTGACAACATTTTGGTTACCCCAAAGGGAAACCTGTCTATCTACTCTAAAGTAATAAACAGGTGTTTCTACTAATCTAAAGGCAGTCCAGCGAAATGCCTATGGTGATCACCAACATTCATCTCTTTTTCACCCTTGTGAGGGCGTATATCAAGTGTGGCCTCAATGATCCCTTCCCATAATAGTACAGCCACCATGAGTACCTCCACCTATTTTAAGTGAAGCTCCAAAAACGTTTACTATGGCAGGAGGCCCCTGTATCAGAGGGAGAGTAAAGAGGAACTGTCACGAAAATCTTAAAATTTAAAACACATACAAATATGAAGTGCATTTCTCACAGAGTGAAATGAGCCATAAATTGCTTTTCTCCTATGTTGCTGTCACTTACAGTAAGTAGTAGAAAGCTGACATTACCGACAGGTTTTGGACTAGCCCATTTTCTCTTAGGGGGGTTCTCAGGGTTTTCTTTATTTTTAAAAGCACTTAGTGAATAGCAGTTGCTCCAGCCAACTGCCAAAATAGTGTACAGAGAGTAGGGAGGCTGGCCAGCATCTTTGTGTAAATCTTTTTCAGGGAATGTCTATATATAATTTTCAAGACTGGGGGGGGGGGGGGGTGCGCACGTGTGACAGATACGCGACATGAGTTCGCCCGTTGCGCATGGCAGGTGTGCGCAAGGGGGCACTTCGGGGCGCGCGCATGCATACGGCGGATTAGTGACAGTCCAAGCCCGTTTTTAAACGGGATAAGGTCACTAGTGTCTTTATAAAGGATAAAGGCCATGTTGAGAATCCCCTATGGAGAGATGGACTAGCCCAAAACCTGTTGGTAATGTCAGATTTCTACTACCTACTGTAAGTGACAGCAACATAGGAGAGAAGTAATTTATGGCTCATTTTACTCTGGGAGAAATGTACTTCTTATTAGTATGTGTTTTAAATTTAAGATTTTTGCAATAGTTCCTCTTAACTAACTGGGATCTCCTACAGTCTCAGGCCCCCCACCTAGTAGTGACATCTCTGGGTATAAAATAATGGACTGGCAACATGACCAGATGGCGGGAACACAAGGAAGGACACAGGATGGGTTTGGATTGTTACCCTGAGCTCAGTTTTAATCATAAAGTTCCAGAGCTATAAGATATACTATTTTTTATTATTCTTGTATGATATTTTATATTGTTCTTTACTAGGTTCGACTTGCTTTGATGCCTATTGAATATTTTATGAACAACGTAAAGTCCAACAACTATGTACGGAACAACGATGGATGCAAGAATATCATTATTGAGGCACTGAAAGTGATATATGATTTGAACATGAATGATGATTTCACTCAACCTGATTTCAGCAATCCATTCAAAAGGCCACGTCTTCCCTTCACCGTTCTTTTTGCTACTGGTGGATGGAGCGGTGGAAGCCCCACGAATGCCATAGAGTGCTATGACTCTAGAGCTAATCGCTGGAAAAATGTGACATATGATGATGAAAGTCCCCGAGCCTATCATGGAGCTGCATATTTAAAGGGTTACCTGTACCTGATTGGTGGGTTTGACAGCGTGGCCTACTTCAGCAGCGTGAAGCGATTTGACCCGGTCAAGAAAATATGGCAGCCTGCAGCCCCAATGCACTCTATTAGGTGCTATGTCAGCGTTACTGTACTGGATGACCACATTTATGCGATGGGGGGCTTTGACGGCCATGTTCGCCTTAACACTGCTGAACGGTACGATCCAGAGACCAACCAGTGGAATATAATTACGCCAATGAACGAACAAAGGAGTGATGCAAGTGCCACTGTATTGCATAACAAGGTAATATCTTACTTAAAGGAGAACTGTCATGAATAAATAAATAAAAATAAAGATTTTTTTTTAAGTAGTATAAAAATAGTATAATGAATCATTTTATTTAAAAAAAACTTACTGGATGTCATAAAATGTATTGTAACATTGTCATTTTTCCCGGGCTAGAGCTAAACTAAGTAAATAGGGAGAGATAAGTAAATAGGGAGGCCCCATTTCATTGTTATGCTTTTCTAAAGGGCCCTGAACATGGCGCTGTGTACGTAGTAAGGAATATATTAGCAAGTTCACTATTTTCTTTTCTTTCTACAGGTTTACATATGTGGCGGATTCAATGGCAATGATTGCTTATTCACTGCAGAGGTCTTCAACCCCGTCACAGGCCAATGGACCCTGATTGCACACATGGGCACCAGACGCAGCGGCTGTGGAGTAATCGCCTATAAAGACAAAGTCTATGCGGTATGCATAAATCAAGAATGTTGGTTTCTGGTATCACTGTTCTCTCCTCTCATAAGCATGCATGCTGAACAATTTACCCAGTCATATTTATGCAGCAGTCTACTGGAGCACCTCAGAGATGGCCACCTTCTAATATAGCTACATTTAGAGAAAAGGGGACACTTTTATAGCAGAGCATTGCCTTCCAACTATTTTTGGCATCATGGTGCTTCGAGTTTAATGGTTTAAGATTAATCAAGTTCTGATTGACAAACTAAACTCTGTCACCCCTAAATGATTCTAATCATCCTTTTCACGTCTAGCTGTAACCTCATTGCCTGGCCTGGGCCTATTCCCAACCTCCTACTGTGTCTACTACCACTAACCCTAACTACATGATTACTGCTACCCGATTGTACATAGCTTTCACTATTTCCTGCCAAGCGTCTAATCTTATGCTGGGTACACACCATACGTTTTTCCTATCGATAGATGGATTCGATAATTTCCGACATGTCCGATATTCCTTTCGGTTAATTCTGCGCTCAATTTCTCATAAAAGTAAATGGAAAAAGATAAGTAAAAAGAGCAGAAGATAAGAGAATTAAGCACAGAATCGAGAGGAAAAAATGATCGGATGGAACATTGAGCGGAAAAATGTATTGTGTGTACCCAGCATTGGCCCCTGTTATCTATTTTATATTTTACCTCCAGTCTTTAGGCAATGCCTAACCCTAACCTATTTACCAAAGTAGTACATTTGGAACTTTCCCCATCCTTATCCAGAAAATCATTGCTTTACCATAAGGTTGGCTTTGATTAACCACTTCAGCCTACAGCTTTGAAAATCTTATGCATCCGAGCAATGTTCACCTCCCATTCATTCGCTAATAACTTTATCGCTACTTATCAAAATTAATTGATCTATATCTCGTTTTTTCCGCCACTAATTAGGCTTTCTTTAGGTAGTACATTTTGCTAAGAGCCACTTTACTGTAAATACATTTTAACAGGAAGATTAAGATAGAAATGGAAAAAAATCATTAGTTCTCAGTTTTTGGCCATTATAGTTTAAAATTAATACATGCTACAGTAATTAAAACACATGCATTTTATGTGCCCATTTGTCCCGCTTATTACACCATTTAAATTACGTCCCTATCACAATTTATGGCGCCGATATTTTATTTAGAAATAAAGGTGCATTTTTTCAATTTGCGTCCATCACTATTTACAAGCTTATAATTTTAAAAAATTTAATAAGATACTCTCTTGACATGTATATTTAAAAAGTTCAGACCCTTAGGTAACTATTTATGTAGTTTTTTTTTATTGTAATTTTTTTTATTTTTTTTTTAAAACAAAAATGTATTTGGGTAACTTTAGTTTGGGAGGTAAATAGCCAATTTTAGATGTAATATAATGTATTTTTTTATTCAATACAGGTATGTGGGTGCAGTTTACTATTTGGCCACAAGATGGCCACATTCAAAAAATTCCTGGATGCGAACAATGTCGCATCTAGGAACTAAAATGAAGAGAAGAAGTTTCCTGGGGGCAGAAATACCACGCTCTCTGATGAGAAAGCGTCGGTATTTCTGCCGGGGACTAAGATCGGTGAATGGGAATTATATTCCCATTCACTGATCGGGGGGCAGCGGGAGCGCGCGCAGGCGTGCGTCCGATCGCACGCACCACACGGCTGCAGCACCACTGCCTATCTGGACGGATATATGCGTCCAGATATGGCGAAGTGGTTAAAAGCCTTATTGTTGTTTCATTATTTCTATTTATAAATTGTAGTGCAGTGATGATTGACCACAGTATGGTCAGATCTGCAGCACATCCCAGTCTCTCTGCTACCTTTTTTCTCACAACTTCCTTTCTGATGAGACATGCTGCCTGCAGCTGTGGGTGTGAAGAGACAAGACAGCAACACTGCGTGTTCGGTGTGCTCTCAGAGTGGGCCTGACATGTTACTCCATCTTCTTCAGTGCAGTGCTATAGACATATTTTTTTCTTCGTTTTTTTATATCAATATTCTTAAAAAGAGCTCAAATTGTTGAACAAAAAAATGGATAACTATGTTTTGGAATGGGAAGGTATTTCATTGTTAAACTGCTACAGAGCAGTCTTTGCTGAGATGGTCTGGGGAGTAAAATGGCTATTTTTTGGTTTCCTGATATTTTGGGGAATTTGTGTAGACTCAGGAACTGAGACAGAAGTCAAGTACAGCAGCTTATTTGGAGCAATGTGTTACTTCCATTGTGCATCAATCAAAGCTGACTTTATAACAGTCTTATATTATAGGGGTGGGTGGCTGCATTAAGACCAGCAGATAGATTGTTCATACTCATTCTTTTTCTTACAGATCGGTGGCTTTGATGGTAGCAACAGGCTGCGCAGTGGAGAGGCATACAGCCCAGCCACTGATACATGGAGACCAATATTAGCCATGAACACTACACGCAGCAACTTTGGCATTGAGGTGGTGGATGATCTCCTTTTTGTTGCTGGGGGATTTAATGGCTTCAACACAACCTCCAACGTGGAGCATTATGATGAGGAGAAGGATGAGTGGCAGGACGCACAGGAGATGGAAATCCACCGCAGCGCCCTTAGCTGTTGTATTATTCCAGGACTTTCCAACATTCGGGACTATGTGGCTGACCGTAACAGCGCCCCCAGACTGGAAGCCCCATCATCTTCATCTGATAATGATATGCAAATGTAACAACGCCACTCTCCAGAAATGCCAAAAACTGGTCTTTTACATGTTTATTGAAATAAATAGAAATAGATAGAAAATAGAACATAGCAAATACTTTCAGTGGCCTTATAGAAAAGAGTAGAATAGATGATTAGCATTGGTGTAAACCAAAGGCACAGGAATTGCAAGACCTTGAAGCAAATGTACCCTCGCGTACATACAATAACTCTGGTATGTATCAGAAAACCTGAGGAACTGGCATTTCTGACAATAAAAAAACAGCTAAAGAATCAATTGCTGTAATCATTTGTTTGTTTTCCTATCTCTGAATTGAAAAACTATTCTGCCACTGAAGCGAAAAAAAAAATTATGATATTATGATTTGTATGTGTAGTCAGTGCTGGGCCGAAATTACGCATTAGCGTAATTACGCATCGTAATTCACTACAAATGCACCGTAAGCGTTACGTGTAAGGTTACGGTATTACGCGTAATTAATTACGCGTAGACCGTGGGTTACGTTTTTACGCGTAACAAATTACGCGTAAGACAGTAAACTCCCATTGAGATTACACAGTCTGCCGTAATCGCGTAATATTACGCTCCCGTATAATATAAAAAAGCCGCCGACTTTAAGGGTTAATAGCAAAGCCCCCTTAAGTGCTAAGAGCCTCAAATTTGGAGAATATATTAAGGAGATCAGAAGGAATAAGAGGAAATTTTTTTTTTCAAAAAGACCTTATAGTTTTTGAAAAAATCGATGTTAAAGTTTCAAAGGAAAAATATATACATTTAAAAACCCGCCGACTTTAACGGTTAATAGCAAAGCCTGCTTAAAATTTAGAAACACCAAATTCACAGGGTATATTAAGGGGATCAGTGGGAATAAGAGGAAAACATTTTTTTTCAAAAAGACCTTATAGTTTTTGAGAAAATCGATTTTTAAGTTTCAAGGGCAAAAATGTCTTTTAAATGCGGAAAATGTCAGTTTTTTTTGCACAGGTAACAGTAGTGTTTTATTTTCATAGATTCCCCAAGTGGGAAGAGTTTTACTTACTTCGTTCTGAGTGTGGGAAATATTGAAAAAAAAACCGACGTGGGGTCCCCCCTCCCAGACCTCGTTTAACCCCTTGTCCCCCATGCAGACTGGGATAGCCAGAATGCGGAGCGCCGGCCGCGTGGGGCTCCGCACCCTGACTATACCAGCCCGCATGGTCCATGGATTGGGGGGTCTCGGAAGTGGAGGGGCAGCCAAGCTTTCCCCTCCCCCTCCGAGCCCTTGTCCAATCCAAGGACAAGGGGCTCTTCTCCACCTCCGATGGGCGGTGGAGGTGGAGGCCACGATTTCCTGGGGGCGGGGTTCATGGTGGCATCTGGGAGTCCCCTTTAAAAAGGGGTCCCTGAGATGCCCACCCCCCCTCCCAGGAGAAATGAGTATAGAGGTACTTGTACCCCTTACCCATTTCCTTTAAGAGTTAAAAGTAAATAAACACACAAACACATAGAAAAAGTATTTTAATTGAACAAAAAACATAACCACGAAAAAAGTCCTTTAATATTCTTAATTAACCATTAATACTTACCTGTCCCTTTAAAAGCCAGTTCCCACGCAATATCCTCGGAAATATACTAATCAGTTACAATGTAACAAAGTTATTACAATGTAACAACTTTGTTACTTTGTAACACCACCGCACCCGACGTCACTCGCCGCTCACCCGCCGGCCGCCGCATACACGCTAAGTCCCCGCCGGCTCCCGCCGTCCACTCCGCCCACACCTGTCACCCATATACATGCTGGCACCCATGGGTGCCAGCATGTATATAGGTGACATGTGGGAGAGGCGGGGAGGGCAGCGGAGCCGGCGGGGACTTAGCGTCCCTTCACCCGACAGAGCTCTGAGCTATAGCTCAGAGCTCTCGAAAGCATCTTTGTATTTGGGCTCCAAGGAGCCCCATTGGTCCTTAGCAGACCAATGGGGTTCCTTCAAATCAGAAGGAATTACCATTCGGCTTACAACTAATGTGCACATGAAGTGGCCAACAAGTTCGCTTGAAATGCAGAGTAACAACCAAAAACCAAATGTATCCAATGTTGGAGAAAACTTGGCATATAAAAGCATATTTTTTATATGGTGGTTTTGTGTTCAATTTAGTATTTGCAGCTATTTTTCCTAGCATGTACAACAATTTTTTGAATGAATAAATATAACTGTTTTGTATGCACCCAAGAGATAATTTCATTCTGTTTTTTTAGTCTGTGTGATTTATTACAGACTTGTTAAGCCAATTAATAAAGGTGTTTATGGCATGAGACCCTTTTGAAATGTTTGTACAACAGTATGGCCAACATGATGACCCCTTTACCCATAACAGGTGAGGTTAACCACTTGATGACCCACCCTTTACCCCCCCTTAAGGACCAGCGCTGGTTTGATTGATCTGTGCTGGGTGGGCTCTGCAGCCCCCAGCACAGATCAGGGTGCAGGCAGGGAGATCAGATTGCCCCCCTTTTTTCCCCCCTATGGGGATGATGTGCTGGGGGGGTCTGATCTCTCCTGCCTGCTGTGGGTGGCGGGGGGGGCACCTCAAAGCCCCCCTCCGCGGCGAAATTCCCCCTCCCTCTCCTACCTGCTGCCTCCCCCTGGTGTTCCGGGCTGCACAGGACGCTATCCGTCCTGTGCAGCCAGTGACAGGATGTGGTCTGTCACATGGCGGCGATCCCCGGCCGCTGATTGGCCGGGGATCGCCGATCTGCCTTACGGCGCTGCTGCGCAGCAGCGCCGTACAAATGTAAACAAAGCGGATTATTTCCGCTTGTGTTTACATCTAGCCTGCGAGCCGCCATCGGCGGCCCGCAGGCTATTCACGGAGCCCCCTGCCGTGATTTGACAGGAAGCAGCCGCTCGTACGAGCGGCTGCTTCCTGATTAATTAGGCTGCAGCTGGCGACGCAGTACTGCGTCGCTGGTCCTGCAGCTGCCACTTTGCCGACGCACGTTATGAGTGTGCGGTCGGCAAGTGGTTAAAGCAATAACTGCTCTACAGGGAGGAGCCCTGTATCAGAGGCAGGAAGGGTATGATGTTGCCTTTTCTATACCCCCCTCCCCCAGCCATGGGTCTCCTGCTGCTGTAGTGTCTGCTCCCCTGATAGTTTTGGCAGAAGTGTTAATAGTCTATGGAAATGCTTAAAAACTACCATTAATAAATGAACTGATGTCAGGTACTTGCCCATTGCTGTACTTGACCATTTTGTATGTAAGGGCCCGTTTCCACTATCGCGAATCCGCATGCGTTGCCCGCATGCGGATTCGCACAGTCAGTACAAGTGGATGGGACTGTTTCCACTTGTGCATTTCCCCGCACGTTTTTCTGTGCAGAAAAAATCTGCAGGGTAGGGGCCTCAGAATTCGCCTGCGTGTGGAATGCAGGCGAATCGCACGCAATGTATTTAATAGGGAAATCGCATGCGTTTTCCCCATGCGTTTTTTGCCGCGATTTCGCATGCGATTTCGCATAGGTACCCATGTTAATTCACACAGGCAGTGACATGGTTAAAATCGCATACAGCCTTACCTATGCGAAATCGCATGCGAAATCGCGGCAAAAACGCATGCGGAATCGCACCCGCATGCGATTTGCCTGCGGTGATTCGCCGGCGATTTCGTAACGCTATAGTGGAAATGGGCCCTTAATCTTCCAGGTAGTGGATTGACTCAACATTCAGATTGCTCTTTCTTAACTGACATTTCATGCTTCTTGTTATCTTTAGAGTCACTATAGAATGTTTGGCGGATTTAGGACTACGACCTCATCAGACCATTTATGGTCACTTAAATTATTTCTGTCCATAGCAGTAGAAGGATGGTGTTCAGCGCCCGCGTTCCATGTAGAACTCTGCATACTGTAAGTAAAAACTTACAACACAATATGGATTAATATTCACAAACCAGATCTCTACTTTACAAACTCAGATGGTTTGATAAGTGACAGCTCCTGCAAAAGAAGTGCTTCTTTGGAAACATTGTATAAATCCATGCAGGAAATCTTATAATCTGCTAGTTATGCGGAAGCTTTAGAAATGATAAATTAGCCACCTCATTGGTGTGCCAGAAAGGATGATTGGGAAGGATGCAAGAGGGCTATCTGATTTAGTCTTATTGTGGCGGTTAATCTCCTAGTAGTCAGCACAGGTCTCTGAGATTCTTAGCAAAACCTGCTAATCCTGGCTAAAGCACCTGTTCAGGTACGTTTTTTTTTTTTTTTTATATGGATTTCATAGAATATTTTATTAAATGTATTATGCATTAAAATGATTGTAAAAAAAACCTGTAATTTTTGAAATATGAACGAGTAAAAAAAATAAATAAAACAATACCAGTTCATAAATCCTCACTAAGCTATTGCTGCCTGTTCGCTCCCAGCCCTCCCAATCAGGCTGCAGCCATGCCTCCTGAAACGCAGGGAGGTTTGGCTTCTGCTCACAGAGCAATTATTCTGCGCTCTGCATGTCCATGTGACTAGCCAGAGTGTTACAGGTTCAGTAAGTGGTAGCAGGCAGTAGGTCACTGAGGATAAATTAGCTGATGCAGCAGCTGTGATTCTTTGGTATTTTATAAAGCTACAAGTAGTGGCAGATAGTGGGAGAAAAGTAGCAGCAGGCAGTTGTTGACGAGAAGTTACAGATAGTGGGAGACAAGTATTAACAGATATTGTATGACAAGTAGTGTCAGGTAGTGGCATACAAGTAGCAGTAGGCAGAAAGTAGTGGTGTACAAGTAGCAGCAGGCAGAGGGTGGTGAATACTGACAGATACTGCCAGCAGGCCTGGATTTACATCACAGGAGCCTATAGGCACAGATGTGCTGGCACCCTAGACTTCCCCCTCCACAGACCTACAAAGCCCCGCTGGACCGCACTCCAAGTGTGCTGGCTGTCACTTCTCCCTTGCCTCCCATGCCCATCATACAGGTGTCCCTTAATACTGAGGGTACCTCTGGCTACCTAATGCTAAGAAGCTAGTGGTGCCCCCAACTGAAGGGAGATCTTATCAGTGGAATGCAGAGAGCTGGGTGAGTAACCTCTCACTTACACTCTGCTCAGGACTCTGCATAGGTAAAGAGGCAGGAAGGCACTAGGGGAGGCAAGTGAGACACCTTTCCATCATCAGGCAAATGTAGGCACGTGCCTACAGTGCCTAATGGTAAATCCGGCCCTGAGTGCCAGGAAGGCTGAAATGTTGGATCACCTGCACTCATCGTTGGCAACTGCAACAGCTCAGCACTTAAGACATTGGTGGTTCTGCTCCATTTTATATAGTTTTCTCTGGTAGTCTACCCCCCCCCCCTATACATTTCTATGGTAGTTTAGAAAACCCCCTTCAACCTTATAACTTTCCCTGGAAGCCTGGTCCTATGGTAGTTTAGAAAACCCCCTTCAACCTTATAACTTTCCCTGGAAGCCTGGTGTACCCCCTCTTATAGCCTTTCCTGGGAGAAGTAAGAGATACCAGAATCGCTTCCTGCCTGAAACCTCTGCTGAAGGGGAAGGGGAGGGGTAAGGAAAGACTGGACTCCAAGGTGGGATACCCTGGTTAGTACCACAAGTGTTGCATGGGGTGATGAACACAGGCATTGGTGCTACAGTTGTTTACATACTTCAGACAAAATTGGTGACAGAGAGGACATAAATATACTGTATTGATGCAAACAAATGGTTAAAAACAACTTGTATAGTCCAGTGTTAGATATTCTGGTACTTAGGGATGGTCAATGATGCAAATAATTCCAAGTTGATGTAAGATAATGCAAATGTTGTATGTAAATGTATGCAGCTTTAAAATGGACCAATCGAATCAGGGTAAAGTTTGGTTGGTCTGGTCTATTATAGAGCTGCATACATTTGCATACATATTTGCATAATCAATAATCAACCCAGAATTAGTTACACCTCACTGACCATCCTTCCTAGTACTATTTCTTTATTAATGTGTTGTGGGGCTGGTACTAACATATACTGTGATAATGCAGTATAATGCAATATGCCATTGTGCTAGTTGAAAATAGAGATGGGCCAAACAGAGAACAGTTTTGCAGATAACAAGGGCTGTTTGCTGTTTGCATTTAACACATTTTTTTTCTAAACCTGGGTTAGCATTTTCCCCATAGACTTTAATGGCAGATGAGTGTCCGCCAACTTTAGTGGTTAATAACTTAGTTTAGATGAGAGCTGCGCAGTGAGCATTTCATTTAACCCTTTGCGGAAATGGGTAGGGGGTACTTTGTACCACTATATTCAGTTGTCCTGGGAGGGGGACAGGCATCTGGGGGTCCCCTTTAAGGGGACTCCCAGATGCCACCATGAACCCCCCTGGGTGTCTTCGACCCCCACCTCCTCCTGGGGCACTGGAGGTGGGGAAGAGCTCCTTGTCCATGGATTGGACACGGGCTCTGGGAGGAGGCTTGGCTGCCCCTCTCCCCCAGAGCCCATTCATACCATGGACCATACAGGCTGGTATAGCCCAGGGTGCGAAGCACAGCGTGGCCGGGGCTCCACATTCTGGCTACCCCAGCCTGCATGGGGGACAAGAGGTTAAAAAAGCTTTGGAGGGGTGACCCCCTGTCATTTTTTAAAAAATTTCCCACACTCTGAACAAAAAAAAAATATTCAAAAAAATAGGTAAAGTTGCCAGGGATCATTTATACAGCCATATTGCAGCTGTATAGCGATCCCTGGCCAAAGCATTGCCACTTCCCCGCCATGAAATTCATTGCTCTTTCTTATGATATATGTAAATTTTAACTACCGTCAGGTTGGCTACATTATTTTCCATTTGCCGCATTTAAAGAGACTCTGAAGTCTCGCAAAAATGAGTTTTTTCTTTTAAAAACCTCATTAACATTATAGTCTCACCTAAAACGCTGCATTCCCGCGGCTGGAAACCCCCTCAATCACCCCAAACTCACGGGGGTACAGTGCAGGCAAAATCCACGACTTTCTAGGTTGTGGATTTTGCTGTCGTCCCTATGCCCGTTAATCAGCGCGTATCTCCGGCTCTCCCCCGCCCCTCTCAGTGAAGGTAGACTGAGAGGGGCGGGGGAGAGGCGGCAATCCGGTGCTGATTGACGCGCATAGAGGCAGAGCCGCGCTGCCTCTATGCGGAAGTTGCCTGCCCGTACCCTCGTGAGTTTGGGGTGATCGAGGGGGTTTGCAGCCGCGGGAATGCAGCATTTTAGGTGAGACTATAATGTTAATGAGGTTTTTAAAAGAAAAACCTCATTTTTGGGAGACTTCAGTCTCTTTAAATGTATTCTTTTTTTCCTATGAAACTTTAAAATCGATTTTCTCAAAAACTATAAGGTCTTTTTGATTTTTTTGTCCTGTTGTACCCACTGTCCTCCTCCACATACCCTGACAATTTTGTGTTTCTAGCATTTAAGGGGGCTTTACTATTAACCGCTAAAGTCCACGTCCGGTGGCCTGCATTAAAGTCTAAGGAGCCCGCTGCAAACAGTCTGTTCGCCAGTTTTTTTGGAAATTTGCATTCAAAATTTGCGAACCAAAAACTTGATGTTCAACCCATCTCTAGTTAAAAATCTAAGCTTATATAAAAAAAGTGATGTCTTCACTTTTCAAAGCCTAATCATCACTTTTACAAATGTATAAAAGTGGGAAGAGGGTTTTGTTCCTTGCGGTGATGTAGCAAAAAGGGATGCAGAGATTGCTACCACACCAGGTACTGAGGGGCCCATATGGTGTCTTCCGTTCCTCCAGTCACTGCACATATATGTTTTAATTTGTTTCATTTTTTCATAGTGGTCCTTTAAGATACATGCCATAAAAAGAGAGTCTGACAAAAATACTGAATCCTACCCTGGAACTGACTTACCCGTATTTTTCGTAATATAAGACACACTTTTTCTCCCCATAAATGGGTAGAAAAAGTCCCTGCATCTTATATTCCAAAGGCAGGGAATCCCCGACTTAAAAACGACTGCCGATACGAACCGCCGACCCGCCGCTATGTCGGGGACTTCCTGCCTTGTCCCCCTGTGTGGTCTGCCAGCCCCCGCTCCCCCGGTCACAATAACTGCAGAGCAACTCACAGGGGCGTAACTAGAAATCACTGGGCCCCCCTGCGAAAATTTGGATGCCCCCCCCCCCCCCCCCCGGTACCAAGTAATTGTAATGGGGCAGCGTCTCACTATAAAATAATTGTAATGGGGCAGCGTTTCACTATAAAATAATTGTAATGGGGCAGCGTTTCAGCATAAAATAATTGTAATGGGGCAGCGTTTCACCATAAAATAATCGCAATGCACCAGAAATTCATTGTAAAGTGGGCAGCATTTCGCCAGAAATTAATCATAAAGTGGGCAGCATTTCACCGTAAAATAATCGTAAAGTGGGCAGCATTTCACCAGAAATTAATCGTAAAGTGGGCAGGATTTCATCATAAAATAATTGTAAAGTGGGCAGCATTTCACCAGAAATTAATCGTTAAGTGGGTAAAGTGGGCAGCATTTCGCCATAAAATAATCGTAAAGTGGGCAGCATTTCACCATAAACTAATCGCAAAGTGGGCAGCATTTCACCATAAAATAATTGTAAAATGGGCAGCATTTCACCATAAAATAATCGCAAAGTGGGCAGCATTTCACCATAAAATAATCGCAAAGTGGGCAGCATTTCACCATAAAATAATCGTAAAGTGGGCAGCATTTCACCATAAAATAATCGTAAAGTGGGCAGCATTTTACCATAAAATAATCGTAAAGTGGGCAGCAGTCACCAGAAAATCGCAATGTGGGCAGCGTTCACCAGAAAATCGTACAGTGGGCAGCGTTCATCAGAAAATCGTACAGTGGGCAGCGGTCACCAGAAAATCGTACAGTGGGCAGCAGGCACCAGAAAATCATACAGTGAGCAGCAGTCACCAGAAAATCGCAATGTGGGCAGCGTTCACCAGAAAATCGTACAGTGGGCAGCAGTCACCAGAAAAGTCGCAATGCGGGCAGCAGTCACCAGAAAATCGTACAGTGGGCAGCAGGCACCAGAAAATAATATAGTGGGCAGCAGTCACCAGAAAATCGCAATGTGGGCAGCGTTCACCAGAATATCGTACAGTGGGCAGCAGTCAACAGAAAATCGTACAGTGGGCAGCAGTCAACAGAATATCGCAATGTGGGCAGCGTTCACCAGAAAATCGTACAGTGGGCAGCAGTCACCAGAAAATCATACAGTGGGCAGCAGTCACCAGAAAATCGTACAGTGGGCAGCAGTCACCAGAAAAATCGCAATGTGGGCAGCAGTCACCAGTAAATCGTACAGTGGGCAGCAGTCACCAGAAAATCGCAATGTGGGCAGCAGTCAACAGAAAATCGCAATGTGGGCAGCAGTCACCAGAAAATTGCAATGTGGGCAGCAGTTACCAGAAAATCACAATGTGGGCAGCAGACAGCAGAAAATCGCAATGTGGGCAGCAGACACCAGAAAATCGCAATGTGGGCAGCAGTTACCAGAAAATCACAATGTGGGCAGCAGACAGCAGAAAATCACAACGAGGCAGCAGACAGCAGAAAATTGCAATATGGGCAGCACCTGTAAAAAAAAAACAAACAATTCACTCACCTGCCTGGCAGAAGTCTCCTCTCCTGGCCTCAGATCCCCCGACGTTCCTCCAGCAGCAGCACATCTCCCGCGCTGACAGGCAGAGTGCAGGGCTACAGCAAGATGGCTCCCGAAGCCCTGTACTGGAGACATAAATAGTCTCCAGAGCAGGGTTTCGGCGGCCATCTTGCCGTAGCCCTGCTCTGCCTCCCGGGAGACTGCGGGGCTGCGGGGAATGAACTGGCCCGGGCGGCCAGTTCCACACCTGGCTGGGGGCCTGGTGGGTCCTAGAATCGGGCGGGCGGCAGCGCTCCCCCCCTCCTCCGCACATGGCTGGCGGGCCCCGGAGCAGCCCCGGGCCCCCCTGCGGCTGAGGGGGTCGCATCCCCGGTGGTTACGCCGGTGGCAACTCACCTCCCTATGGATTCCAGCGCTGGGTGGTCCTTTCCGCCTCCATCTTGTCAGCGTTACACCTGTAAAAAAAATAGTTAGCGGCAAAGTGGCTCACCTTCCTCCAGAGGCAGCAATCTGCAGTCATCTTGCGTACCGCGCGGCTTCCCCTAATGACGGCTCATGTTAATGACTCATTGAGTCATGGGGAATGACTCATTGAATCATTAACATAAGCCATCACTAGAGGGAGTCGTGCGGCTTCCCCAGTGACGGCTCATGGTAATGATTCAATGAGTCATTCCCCATGACTCAATGAGTCATTAACACGAGCCGTCACTAGGGGAAGCCGCGCGGTACGCAAGATGACTGCAGATCGCAGCCGCCGGAGGAAGGTGAGACGCTCTGGCGCTAACGATTCTTTTACAGGGGTAGCGCTGACAAGATGGAGGTGAAGAGGACCACCATAGGGAGGTGAGTCGCTCTGCAGTTATTATTACCCAAGGGAGCGGAGACATGTGGGGGGGGGGGGGGGGCTGGAGCAGAGACATGCGGGGAGGGGGGGAGGGGGCTGGAGTGGAGACAGGGGGAGGGGGCTGTAGCAGAGATATGAGGGGGAGGGAGAGGGCTGGAGCAGAGACATGCGGAGGGGGAGAGGGGGCTGGAGCAGAGACATGCTGGGGGCTAGAGCAGACACAGAGAGGAGGACAACATGGGGGCTAAATGGGGCACAGACACACACATAGGGGAGCAGGAGGGGACACAGACACACATAGGAGGGGACACAGGGACTGGAGGACCACACAGATGGGCTGAAGGGGACACACACACAGGACAGGAGGGGACACATGGGTTCAGGAGGACCACACAGGGGGGCAGAAGTGGACACAGGGGGGCAGGAGTGGACACAGGGGGACTGGAGGACCACACAGGAGGGCAGAAGGGGACACATAGTGAACATAGGAGGATAATGGGGGAGGACATGTACAAGACGCTCCTAGAACATGGACGCACCAGGTTTAGTATATATATATATATATATATATATTTTCCCCTGATTTTTGTTCTATAAACCTAGGTGCGTCTTATATTCCAGAGCATCTTATATTCCGAAAAATATGGTAATTATTAACATTACTATTATTACAAGGCTCATCCAGCTGCAACAGCTGTTTTCATTTAATCAGTTTAGACACTGTATCTTCTAATTATTTCTCCACATACTCACCTCTTTAATTTTAGCATGTTTCTATCCTTTTACAAGGTTTTCAATCACTTTGTTGTAGTAGCATTACACTCCTCACCTATAAGTTGTAGAGATTAGGGGTGAGGGGGGGGTCGTGTCAATGCTGCTGAGCAAACAGTTACCGGCATTCTGCAGTCTGTGACAAGCAGTGCAGCGGGATGTTAACCTGACAGAAGCAAGTTGAATTACACTGAAATAATACCTTGTGTGTCAGATTAAAAAAAAAAAGTTGTTTCTTTCTGGATGGCCCTTGTATTATTATCATCATCATCTTTATTATTATTAATATTAACAAACAAAACAGCAAAGGAGAGTAGCCTACAAAATATGATACATAACCAGAAACAATCATGCAGGAAAAGAGAATCCTCTCAAGGATCCTGCACAGTATTGAGCTATGTTAATTAAACAACCTGTTAAAAACTGCTATGGGACCCATTTATTCATAGTTATTCCTAAAGGACATTTCACACAGGTAAATGAATACTACTCCCATTGTTTACGTTTTCCAACATAGTAAATGCAGGCTTTTATGTTGCCAGCTGCGCAGAAACATAACTGTGATTCTAGCAGGCAGAAGATGGAATGGTTCCAGTCAATCAGTGACCTGGCTTGAATAGGATGTATACCTGCTCTCACAGAAATGGTGTTAATGGCCAGTACTATAGTGACAATGTAGCAGGTCACAATTGTTTCAAAACAACAAATCCCTGAGGGACATAGGTAATTTTCCCCTCATCGCAGATGTGGAAGCATCATCACATTGTTTTATTTTTATCATTGCTTTCTATTGGGTTAATAGAGTGCTATTTCACTACACCATGATGTGGTTCCTCTCTTCTGGAGCCAACAGGAAGCATCTGGAACATTTACATAGACACCACTTCTACCATTAAAGAAGGTAAAATCTTTATATTATGCAGAGGTAGAAAAGTGGAACTTGAGTAGCATTTTCTTCTAAAACTATTTTTTATAACCCAAGTTCATGGGTTATAAAGAATAGTTTTAGAAGACAATTGATAATAGCAGTTGGAGGAGTCCATTTTTTTCTTGTTTGCCAGTAGCAAAAATGGTGACTTGCAGACTTAGGCCCCTTTTACACTTAATCAGTTGCTCTCAGTTATAACTGGAAGAAAACTGATTTTTAAAGTAATGCCCATTTTCTATGGCACAGTTCACACTTTTTTTTAAAAAAGTTGAATTTTATTGAATTTTAGAAAATATATCAACAAAGACATTACAGTATTATAATTACCAACCCTCATCCATCCCTCCCCGGGTTCATTGCAAGTCAGAGCAATCAGAACTCATATCGGCAACTCAGTATGTTATATATATTGAAGTAGTAGCCTATCCAAGCATATAGTCAGCGACAGCGTCTTCCCCTAAGCAGGGTTGTCTAAAGTATAGTTGTTATGAATATATTCGATCCAGCTTTGCCACATCTTTTCAAATTTTTCTGGGCATTTGCGCTTGAAATATGTAAGTTTATACAGCAGCATGGCCCCATTCATTCTCTTAACCCATGTAGAGATGGAGGGAGGTGTATTACTACCCCATCTATAGAAAACCTCCCGTCTACTATACAAGCTCATCACTTGTAGCAGGGCGGTACCTTGGAGAGAAGTACTAAAATATGTATATAGACCCAGCAAAAGAGATCTAGGGTCAACCACCACTCTTTCTCCCATCACCACTGTCATAACATGGGCCAAGTCGAACCAGTAGTTCATAATAACCGGACAGTTCCAGATCATGTGGAAAAAGTCTCCCACCGCCGCCTTACATTTAGGGCACCTATCTGACCTTTCAGGATAGTAGCTATATTGCTGTTGGGGGGTATAATAAACCCAATATATAAGTTTTAGGTGTGTAAACCTATTCACTGCAGAAATGAAAATACCTTGCATAGCCCTTAAAACATCCATCCATTCACGTCTGAAAGTGGGCCGACATCTAGGGACCACTTCTCACGGGCAACATCCAATCTTATACAGGATACAGGCATCAAAATAGAATATATTTCTGAGAGAGGCCTTTCCACTCTCTGGCGAATCAGGAGGCGTTCTAGAGTGTCCGATTCCCACACCCAAACACCTGGGAACTGGACACTCCAGGCATGCTGTACCTGTATATATCGAAAATACATATGATTTGGTAACTTAAACAAGAATTTAAGCACATTGAAGGACTGTAACACATCCCCGGGGAGCCAACTGCTCAACCTGTTTAATTCCATAACTCACCCATAGTTGAGGGTCCGGGATACCCATAAAGTGACCCAATCTTGGGTTACCCCAAAGAGGTGTATAGGGAGACATTGTACCAGGTTTATGTATTTTATCCATTGCTATGTCCCATGCTTTAATAGTAGTAGATGTAGTAATCTCCGAGTATCTATTAACTCCCCTGAATGGCAAATTTGTCAAAGATTCATACGAACCGACCACTGCAGCCTCCAGGGTAGTCGCTGTATTGCGCCGATCCTGGGCGAACCACCATCTAATAGTAACTAAAATTGATGCTAGGATATAATTAAACAGATTAGGCAGCGCCAGCCCCCGGCATCCACTGGAAGCTGCAGTGCAGAAAGAGACAGCCTAGTGGGCCCTCCTGACCACAAAAAGTCAGAAGTTATAGAATCAATTTTTTTTTTAAATATAGCTTGAGGGACCCAGACTGGGTATTGTCTAAATATATAATTACATCTAGGGAGAAAAATCATTTCAAACAGGTTCACTCGTCCCACGACTGACAGAGGCAGCTTCTTCCACACCTGACAACGCTGAGAATAGTGATCAATAATAGGCACAGTTCACACTTAACAAGTTTTAACTGAAATCTTCTTCCCAATGCACTGCTATGGAAAAAACGCGTACCAACGCGTACTAACGCATACTAACGCACACAGGCCCTGTTTACACATAATCAGTTGGTATTCGTTTTTTTTTTCTTCTCCATAGCAGTGCATTGGGAAGAAGATTTCAGTTAAAACACGTTAAGTGTGAACTGTGCCATAGGAAAATATGGGCATTACATTGAAAATCAGTTGTCCTTTCAGTTATAACTGAGAGCAACTGATTAAGTGTAAATGGGGCCAAGGCATACCAACAACATAAACGAATTACATGGTGAGTATCACAAATTTCTTAATTCATCTTCTCTTTTAAGAGTTTATTTTTTTTCCCTACTACTATCTTTTGGTAAAGCTGCTCTTTGACTGGAACTTTAACAAAGAGAAGGCAACCAATGGGCTCTGTTCTCCATTTTGCACTAAGGCCTGGTCCACACTAGGTCCGGAAATGTATCCGTGGCTGCGTTTTTCAAACCTGATGAAAAACGGAGTCCCGGATACTAATGTTCAAAATAGCAGCTGTCCTCACCCAAGTAAAAAACACATCCGTCTGCGTTTGCGGGGACCCGTTTTCAAAACCTGAACAGAAGGTCCGGATCTGCTGCATTTTCACGCAACGGATCAGGACCACGGATACAAGCAGGTGTAGTGAAAAGCAATGAGAAAATGCATCTCCAGCTCCACAGGCAAAAAACTGATGTGAAAATGGATAGCCTGAGCTTTATGATTGGCCCAAAAAAATCCTCCCACTCCTTCCTAATGATGGAGACGTTTGTCTGTCAGGGAAAAACTGAACGGAAACTGATGCAAAACCGGTGCACTTTCATCAGTTTGCAGTACGGTGGTACTTCCCCTAATCTTCCCCTGATCCGGACTGCAGTGTCCGTCCTGCAACTGTGTCTAGTGTGGACCTAGCCTTAGCCCAAAACAGTTTGGCTATGATCTTGCAATCAGCTGTCGCTAAGCTATAAAATGAATAATTATTTTCACCAGAATATAGCAGCGTGTAGGACAGCAGCTCTTCCTGCAGCAAGGCGTTGGAAGCCTTAAGCTGAGATCACCAGGGTGCCATCAGGTGGTAGACAGCAGATCTAAAATAGAAAATGATGAAGCAAATGACTTATGCTCTGGTATTTTGATGTATAGGATACATTTTTGTCAACTATTTATTCTGAGCCCCTTGTTACTCAGCCAAGACAAACCGGCTAAATAAATACATGACTTTAATTCACAATCACATTTTTAGAGGTTACTAGAAATATGACATTTACCTGAAACTGGAAAATAAAATATTTTTCTTTTCTATTTAGGGCATGTTATGTACATCTTAGATAACTTTCACAACATGTTGCAGTTATATATATATGTGTGTGTTTTCTGCTGCTTATACCAAATTATCTTCATTGTGTGTCCTGCAGCTGACATGAACTGTTGCAGAAATTGTTTAACTAAATTCGTAAACAGGATATTGGAAGTATTAAATATAACAAAAAACATTTAATCTGTTACATTTTTAGTGACTGAAATTGTGTTTCTATTTAATGTCCCTAGTTTAAACTAAATAAATTAGTGACATGATTCTGTAAGGCACAACATCAACAACAAAACATTTGTTAAGCGCTTTACTTCTGTAGCACCCAAAGCGCATAAGCTTATCTCAGATCATTACATAGTTGTGGTTTGTAATGTGATACAGGGGAAAAAGTTATGTGATCATAAATGCCATTCTAAGCAGGTGGATTTTCAGTTTTAATTAAAATTCCTCCTGAGTTGGAGCTTTCTTAACTGGGTGCGGCAAGGCGTTCCAAAGGGTAGGGGCAGCATGACAGAAAGCTGTGGCTCCAAAGGTTTTCAGTTGGACTCTGGGAGTGGTCAAGGTAAAAATGGTTTGGGAAAATTTGGGGAGAGGGGGAAGTTTGGGAAAGTTTGTTGTTTATCATTTATGGACTGCATTGCACTTTTAACTCCAACAGACTCTATAAAGTGTGCCCTGCACACGCTGATTTTTTTCATGACCATTTCCTCTCTGGTTATATGAGAATTTTGGATATAAGGCTAGTTGGTTTCTGTTACCTTAAAGAAAACCTGAACTGAAAATAAAAAGTCAAAATAACCATAAACAGGTCATACTTATTTCCTGTGTAGTCTACTCCTCAATCTCTTTCTCCTCTCCTGAGTCCTGTTTGTCCACTGTGATCAATGGAATTCTCCATCCTCCATTTTGAAAATGGCCATTACCCCATAACAGCTTTCTGCTCAGCACACAGTTAACGGACCACTATCGCGAAAAAACTAGGCAGTTAAAAAATGTGACAGATGACAGGTTTTGGGCCAGTCCATCTTTTTAAGGGGGATTCTCAGGGCTTTCTTTGTTTTCAACAGCATTTCCTGAACAACAGTTGCAAAATCTAACTGACATAACAGTGTGCAAGTGATTAGGGAGGCCGGCTGGTATCTTGCTATTTTGGCAGTTAAACTGTTGTTCAGGAAATGCTGTTGAAAACAAAGAAAGCCCTGAGAATCCCCCTTAAAAAGATGGACTGGCCCAAAACCTGTCATCTGTCACATTTTTTAACTGCCTACTTTTTTCGTGATAGTGGTCCTTTAAACTGTAGTATCACCCACTTGAGCCATAGGGAAACATGGACACATCAGTTCTCCTCTCAGCTGTAACTGACAGCAACTGATATATTTCAGTTCTGACAACATATTGTCAGAACTGGAAGGGATCATTGTAAGAAGAAAATGGTGAGCTTCTGAGAGGAACTGATGGCAAGGTAACAAACTATGTAATGTTCATTTGAAGTTACCTCATGTGTTTATTTTAACCACTTGAGGACCACAGTCTTTCTACCCCTTAAAGAGAAACTCCGACCAAGAATTTAACTTCATCCCAATCAGTAGCTGATACCCCCTTTTACATGACAAATCTATTGCATTTCACAAACAGACCATCAGGGGGCGCTGTATGACTGATATTGTGGTGAAACCCCTCCCACAAGAATATCTGGGACCGCGGTAGTCTGGGCAAACTGCCACAATGTAACAATGTTCACAGACAGGAAATAGCTGCTTACAGCTGTCGGTAATGGCCAGAACAGCTAGAAGCCGCTACATAACCTGCCCACAGTAACAATGTCACCATGTAATACATGTCAGAATGTGAATTTGGGAGAGGAAAGATTTTACAATGAGCAAACACTGACTAAATCATTTATACATAATTATTGTAATAATGAAGCACTTTTTTATTACATTATTTTCACTGGAGTTCCTCTTTAAGGACCAGAGCCTTTTACTCCATTCAGACCACTGCAGCTTTCACGGTTTATTGCTCGGTCATACAACCTACCACCTAAATGAATTTTACCTCCTTTTCTTGTCACTAATACAGCTTTCTTTTGGTACTATTTGATTGCTGCTGCGAGTTTTAGTTTTTATTATATTCATCAAAAAAGACATGAATTTT
Organism: Hyperolius riggenbachi; assembly: GCF_040937935.1. NCBI lineage: Eukaryota > Metazoa > Chordata > Amphibia > Anura > Hyperoliidae > Hyperolius > Hyperolius riggenbachi. Next base: position 390,185,854 of record NC_090646.1, read on the forward strand.
GTCAAAAAAATGTTTTGTTTTACTTTCTGTGCTGACATTTTTCAAATAAAGTAAAATTTCTGTATACATTTTTGTCCAAATTTATTGTGCTACATGTCTTTGATAAAAAGAAATCCATTCAGTGTATATTTATTGCGAGGAGAACGCCAGCGCATACCACTAAGGCTGCATCTGAAATGACCACCAGCTCAGTGTGTAGCACCTATATAGACTTTCTGCACACTTCGCATTCAATTCAGATGCAAATCATATGCAAATCTGCAAATACTTATCATGCAAACAGGAAACTCAGGAGGAGGGGCTGGGAGCAGCTAACCTGACAGTTACATAGTTACAAAGTTAAGAAAAGGTTGAGGGGAAAGGCTGCGCATCCCTAAACACATGTTGCAATTGAATGGTTAATCGCACAGGCATACACCGCCTCTGCCAGACTGAAAAATGTGTGGTACCGCTGTACTCAGAAGAAGTAGTGTAATGTGTTTTGTGGTGTATTTTTACATATACCCATGCTGGGTGGGAGAAATATTTCTGTAAATGACAAATTTTTGATTTTGTTTTACACACAATTGTCCATTTACAGAGAGATTTCTCCCACCCAGCATGGGTATGTGTAAAAATACACCCCAAAACACATTATACTACTTTTTCTGAGTACGGCTATATGACATGTGTGACACTTTTTTGCAGCCTAGGTGCGCTAAGGGGCCCAACGTCCTATTCACAGGTCATTTTGAGGCATTTGTTTTCTAGACTACTCCTCACGGTTTAGGGCCCCTAAAATGCCAGGGCAGTATAGGAACCCCACAAGTGACCCCATTTTAGAAAGAAGACACCCCAAGGTATTCCGTTAGGTGTATGGTGAGTTCATAGAAGATTTTATTTTTTGTCACAAGTTAGTGAAAAATTACACTTTGTGACAAAAACAATAAAAATAAATTTCCGCTAACTTTTGACAAAAAATAAAATCTTCTATAAACTCGTCATACACCTAACAGAATACCTTGGGGTGTCTTTTTTTCTAAAAAGTGGTCACTTGTGGGGTTCCTATACTGCCCTGGAATTTTACGGGCCCAAAATCGTGAGTAGTCTGGAAACCAAATGTCTCAAAATGACTGTTCAGGGGTATAAGCATCTGCAAATTTTGATGACAGGTGGTCTATGAGGGGGCGAATTTTGTGGAACCGGTCATAAGCAGGGTGGCCTTTTAGATGACAGGTTGTATTGGGCCTGATCTGATGGATAGGAGTGCTATGGGGGTGACAGGAGGTGATTGATGGGTGTCTCAGGGGGTGGTTAGAGGGGAAAATAGATGCAATCAATGCACTGGGGAGGTGATCGGAAGGGGGTCTGAGGGGGATCTGAGGGTTTGGCCGAGTGATCAGGAGCCCACACGGGGCAAATTAGAGCCTGATCTGATGGGACGGTGTGCTAGGGGGTGACAGGTGGTGACAGGAGGTGATTGATGGGTGTCTCAAGGTGTGATTAGTGGGGGGAATAGATGCAAGCAATGCACTGGCGAGGTGATCAGGGCTGGGGTCTGAGGGCGTTCTGAGGGTGTGGGCGGGTGATTGGGTGCCCTAGGGGCAGATAGGGGTCTAATCTGATGGGTAGCAGTGACAGGGGGTGATTGGTGGGTAATTAGTGGGTATTTAGAGGAGAGAACAGATGTAAACAATGCACTTGGGAGGTGATCTGACGGCGGGTCTGCAGGCGATCTGATGGTGTGGGTGGGTGATCAAATTGCCCGCAAGGGGCAGGTTAGGGGCTGATTGGTGGTGGCAGTGACAGGGGGTGATTGATGGGTAGCAGTGACAGTGGGTGATTGATGGGTGATTGATAGGTGATTGACAGGTGATCAGTGGGTTATTACAGGGAAGAACAGATGTAAATAATGCACTGGCGAATTTATAAGGGGGGGGGGTCTGAGGGCAATCTGAGCGTGTGGGTGGGTGATTGGGTGCCTGCAAGGGGCAGATTAAGGTCTAATCTGATGGGTAACAGTGACAGGTGGTGACAGGGGGTGATTGATGGGTAATTAGTTGGTGTTTAGAGGAGAGACAGCTGTAAACAATGCACTTAGGAGGTGATCTGACGGCGGGTCTGCAGGCAATCTGATGGTGTGATTGGGTGATCAGATTGCCCGAAAGGGGCAGGTTAGGGGCTGATTGATGGGTGGCAGTGACAGGGGGTAATTGATGGGTGACAGTGACAGGGGGTGATTGATGGGTGATTGATAGGTGATTGACAGGTGATCAGTGGGTTATTACAGGGAAGAACAGATGTAAATAATGCACTGGCGAATTGATAAGGGGGGGTCTGAGGGCAATCTGAGCCTGCCGGCGGGTGATTGGGTGCCCGCAAGGGGCAGATTAGGGTCTGATCTGATGGGTAACAGTGACAGGTGGTGATAGGGGGTGATTGATGGGTAATTAGTGGGTGTTTAGAGGAGAGAACAGATGTAAACAATGCACTTGGGAGGTGATCTGATGGCAGTTTTGCGGGCGATCTGATGGTGTGGGTGGGTGATCAGATTGCCCGCAAGGGGCAGGTTAGTGGCTGATTGATAGGTGGCAGTGACAGGGGGTGATTGATGGGTGATTGACAGGTGATTGACAGGTGATCAGTGGGTTATTACAGGGAAGAACAAATGTAAATAATGCACTGGCGAATTGATAAGGGGGGGTCTGAGGGCAATCTGAGCATGTGGGTGGTTGATTGGGTGCCCGCAAGGTTCAGATTAGGCCCTAATCTGATGGGTAACAGTGACAGGTGGTGATAGGGGGTGATTTATGGGTGGTTGATGGGTAATTAGTGGGTGTTTAGGGTAGAGAACAGATGTAAACAATGCACTTGGGAGGTGATCTGACGGCAGGTTCGCGGGCGATCTGATGGTGTGGGTGGGTGATCAGATTGCCCGCAAGGGGCAGGTTAGGGGCTGATTGATGGGTGGCAGTGACAGGGGGTGATTGATGGGTGATTGACAGGTGATTGACAGGTGATCAGGGGGGATAGATGCATACAGTACACAGGGGGGGGGGGGGTCTGAGGGGGTCTGGGGAGAATCTGAGTGGTGGGGAGGTGATCAGGAGTCCCCAGGGTGCAGTTAGGGACCTAATAAAAAAATAGCATTAACAAATAGTGACAGGGAGTGATTGATGGGTGACTAGGGGAGTGATTGGGTGTAAACCAGGGGTAGGGAACCTTGGCTCTCCAGCTGTTAAGGAACTACAAGTCCCACAATGCATTGCAGGAGTCTGGCAGCCACAGTCATGATTGATAAAGGCAAATGCATGCTGGGATTTGTAGTTTTATCACAGCTGGAGAGCCAAGGTTCCCTACCCCTGGTGTAAACAGTGGTCTGGGAGGTGGGCAGGGGGGGTCTGAGGGGTGCTGTGGGCGATCAGGGGGGGGGAGATCAGTGTGCTTGGGTGCAGACTAGGATGGCTGCAGCCTGCCCTGGTGGTCCCTCTGACACTGGGACTACCAGGGCAGGAGGTAGCCTGTATAATACACTTTGTATACATTACAAAGTGTATTATACACTTTGTAGCGGCGATCGTGGGGTTAACAACCCGCCGGCGCTTCCGGACAGCCGGCGGGTTGTCGTCACGGGTGGGCGGAGCCAGTTGCCGGGGGAAGCGCGCGTCATCAATGACGCGATCGCTCCCCCGGCATGCCGAAAGGACGCAATGCCCTTGGGCGTATTGCGGTCCTTTCGGCGTCCACTTTGCGGCCGCCCATCGGCTGTGGGCCGACCGCCCAGTGGTTACATAATTTTACTCAGTACAGGTTCCCTTTCAGGCAATTGCATTTATTGCTCAACTCAACTATCTCCTCAAACGTCCAATGAGCAAGTCACGGTGATCTGGTACACACAGCCACTGTCAGGAACCTTACATGATTCTGAGCACAGTTTATGTATGAGACAGTCATTTTTCCCAATAATCTTACACAGTCACTTTTACTTTCCTGTACCTTACACATGAGAAAAACTTCATCTCAACCGTTTGGATGTGAAAAGATTTGGATCAACAATCAGTATTCAGTAATCAGCCATGTTTAGCTTGAAATGCCACTCTGAGCTAGTTTACATGTGGAAGACGAGGCGCATGACGTGTCGGAAGGGGTATCGTTCTCCTGTGTTTAAGCCATTTGGGCAATTGGGTCATAGTGGTGGCCAACTTTATTGGTTTGTGGTTGATTATGTATTTCGCTCTGGCAACAGGAGCTGATTGAGGCACACTTTACAGAAGGATTTAAAAATGTATCAATTTATTAAGGTGTACCCGAGGCGAATAAAAAAAAAAAAGGTAATAGATATTTTTGCCTAAGTAGATGGAAGCGTCTGGATCCTGAACAGGCTTCCCACATCCTCCTGGCCCCCACTGTTGCTTGTTGGATTTCTGATAGTGACCACACGTCTCTTCATGCATGAGCATGGTATTACTGTGCCTGTGCAAGTACAGCCACACCCCTGCAGTTAGCTTCCTGCCACTGCGCAGGAGCGGCCACACTTGTGCATGAAGAGGAGCGCAGTTGCGATCCTCAGGTGGGTCCCGGGCAGTGGCAGTGGGGGAAAGGAGGACATAAGAAGCCCCTGGAGGATCCCAAGGGTTCCTTCTACCTAGGTAAGTGTAACGATTGGTGTCAGCACACAGAGAGAACCTGATTGTTGATGATCTGCAGAATCATCAGCAATACAGATGTATACTTTATTATGAATGATCTGCAGAATCACCAATAATACAAGTATGACTAACCTCTGGACACCTAATGAGTAAAGTGCTAGATGAAACTGAAGGCTATCTCCCGAGGAGCGGGAGATGTAAACGGCTTGGCCAAGAGCCACCTGAGGGGCAGGTGGCCCTGGGCAGTGCAGAAACTATCTCCTAGATAGTGAAGACCTGGTAACCAGGGATAAGGATATGACACGTAGTGGAATGATGTTACTGCTAGTACAGTTAGACTGAGCACTCAGGGAGAGTGACAGCTTGGGGTGGTCGGGCAGGCCAGGTTGGCAACACACGAGCAGATCAGGTACAGAGAGAGAGAGACTGATTCGGTAACCGGGTACAAGCAGGGTCTGGCAACAGGTGGGCAGATATGCAGAGGTACCGAATCAGAAAGCAAGAGAAAGGTCGACAGAGCAAATGGTCATAACATGTAAGTACAACAAAATCCTAGACTGGGGTGTGAGTTCCTTGGTCTCGACACCCTGGAACTAGTCTAGAGTATAACACAGTAATAGTACAGTGTTCCTAAGCTTGAGTGTGTGGTCCTTGGTCACAACACCCTGGAACTGGTCTAAATGATAACACAGCAATGGCACAGTATCCCTAAGCTTGGGTGTGAGGTCCTTGGTCACAACACCCTGGAACTGGTCTAAATGATAACACAGCAATGACACAGTATCCCTAAGCTTGGGTGTGAGGTCCGTGGTCACAACACCCTGGAACTGGTCTAAATGATAACACAGCAATGACACAGTATCCCTAAGCTTGGGTGTGAGGTCCGTGGTCACAACACCCTGGAACTGGTCTAAAGTATAACACAGCAATGACACAGTATCCCTAAGCTTGGGTGTGAGGTCCGTGGCTACAACACCCTGGAACTATAACACAAACATAATCTGGCTAAGTGTGAATTCCCAGGTCATCCTGGTTCTAACACACTGTGAGATCTGACTGGTCTGAGTGCTCACACATTAGTATTCGCAACGGCAGACAACCAGCAACTGACAGGCAAGAAGTATATATAGTGCAGCGCTCCTCAGCGCCGCCCAGTCCTACTCAGCCAATCACCTACTGCGCTGGGATCAGCTGATCGTCCTGACCAGCTGATCCCTCTCCTATTGGCATAAAGGTCCTGCCTCCTAGCGCGCACGCGCGTAGCTCTCCATCTGTGTGCACTACTAGGCTCAGACAAACCAAACGCATGCTGCTGTGCGGAAACCGCCGGTCTGAACGTGGAAACAGCCGCCTCGCTGTCAGACCGCGCGGCGGTGTTTCCACAATCCATTACAGTAAGTATCTGTTTTTGGCTGAGGTTCGCCTCGAGTTTACTTTAAAATGGATTTAATTGTGTACATCTGACGGGCTTAAACTTGAAAGTCAGTTACAAGTGATTTCTCTAACCTTTCCTATATTCTGTACAGAAGCTGGATTAACTGAAATGTAAAGAAATAAATTGCTAAATCCACATTGGTGACATGTTGTATTCAGTAATGTATGCGTAAGTGGTAGTTCTCCTGTTGTTTGCTGAGGTAGATACCTATGTGTGCAGTCCCCAGATTTTGCATATACTTTTTTTGTAATTATAACTTGAATTTCTATGATATCCATTTCTGGCGATGGGTATTGGGGAATACGTGCTCTATGGACAGGGTGGGGGCACCATCTGAAACATGTAGTGTTTTCTGTGCAAAACAAGCAGTAACGTGCTGCAGACCAATACTTACTGTGACTCTGTTTACTATAGTACCATTTGTCTTACTCTTATAGGTTTCTAACTAAATAGTAACAGATAATTGCATTTTAATGTAGCAATAACCCATAAACATGCAATGTTCCAGATATTCTTTTTTTTTTTAATTGATTGATGACTCTTGTTTTACAGTTTTCCTCAGATGTGTATTTTGGATAACCACCAAATTCCAACAATTGTCCCTTCACAGAAAGCTTCAGCTGGTGGTCTTGTTATAGGCCCTTTAACTGTTCCAGCTACTTGTTCCAGCTTGCCAAACTGAAGGTATAAGTAAGGTATACAGTATGATATTCAACAATCCCATTCAATGCTAGGACTCCATTGGCATATGTGGATCTTGCTGGCAATTTTCACACATTATTCCCATTAAGCTGCGCCTGTGTAAAGCTTTACAGCGCTTTCCCTTCTGCTGTGCAAGAAAAGACCGGTACAAATGTAATGATCAGTTAATGCATCCCCAGCGACTTTAAACTAATCAGTACATTATCCCGTGAATATGTGGTATTATTTTCTCCATTGACTGGCTGCTTTGTGTCATGGGCACAGAGACTGTGGGAAGCTCTGTGTGTCTATATATACTGTAGATTTAAATATATATACTGTAGATTTAAATGAAAATAACAATCAGTTAGCAGTAATGTATGCTATGTGTTATTTATAAAAGCATATGATGTATGAATACGATACATGTACTGTGTTTTAGCAGCTGCTGCATTTGATCAGAGACCACTGGTACAATAATGACGGAATGCCGACGAATCGCCGCATATACTTGCCGCAACCGCCATCACCGCCACACGCCGGGATTCTCAGGACATCCACTCTGCCTTCTCTATGACGGCAGAGTCATGTGAGCTGGTCAGAAGCCGCTTTCATTGGCTCCTGGCCGTGTCTATTAATCTAAGCCTAAGGGAGCTGCTTACATTGATAGACACAGCCAGGAGCCAGTGAAATCATGTCCTGACCGGCTCACATGGCTCTGCCGTCATAGAGACAGGCAGAGCCAGTGAGCTGCGATGGGACACAGTGGGGATTTAGCGTCGAGATCAGCGGGAGCGACGAAAACTGTGGATGCGCGCTGTGGCGGTGATTGAAATCTACGCCCTGGCAGCCAGGTAACCATCAAAACAGGGCGTAGATAACCCAGAAATATGAACTATAATTAAGCTCAGATAGAACAGGCAATGAAGTTTGGAAATGTAAGATAAGCCCACACAAGATTGTCAACTACTTTTATATGGCATTACTATTAACCCCCTTGGCGTTCTGATTCTTTCCAGATTTTAGGGTCTAAAAGCGGTGCAATTTTTTGCACCCTTTCAGACCCTAAAACCTGGAAAAAATAATGCTGCCCGGGAGATCTGCAGCAGTCCTGCAATCACTCACCTCCCTGGCTCCAGCGCTGCAGTTAGGCCTCCATCTTCCGGGTGGCGCTGCAACTCTAAAGTGAAATTGCCGGCTGTCGTCATGACGACAGTCGGCGATCTCACCAGCAGGAAGCAGAGCCCCGGAGGAGAGGAAGAAGAATGCCGGCCGACGTCGGGATCCCCGGAAGGTATGTAGAAACGCTCCTGCTGCGCACATTGCTCTGCATACAGCCTCCGGCGGCTACCCTGAGCAGAGGTCGGGATCACCATTCTTAGCTGCGGTTTTCCGCTCCGACCCTAGCTCAGGATAACCGGCAAGGAGGTTAATGATCTGGTCTTTACAGTTTTCAACGTTATTTTATTTATTTATATTTTTTATATATATATTTTAATGTCTTGCTTTTATTCTCATGCATTTGTTTCAAAGACATTAGAAAAACATATGCCTTACAACAATAATTACTAAGAGATATGACCAGCTAAAATGATCAATGGTATGATCAGCTAAAGCCTAAAGCTATGTGTAAAGGTTTAGCTATTTAGCTACAACAATGTTATATAGCAAATACTATATGCAATGTTCTACTTTGTTCATTATTTGTATTTTTCAACAAATGTTTTTCGTACTTAAAGTTTTTTTATTGAGGTCATAATCATGCATACAAAATCATGTCCATACACGAAGGCTGATAGTAGACACTGAAAAGACAGTTTCACATATTACAACTTCAGTGGATTACATAAGACATAGTAGCAGCAAGACCTCAACTTTTTTTTCTTAACTGTAACATCAAGTATTTTGAGTACAAAACTACTCCAAACAGGAGGTAACTTAAAAACCAGAACCAAGCAGGAAGGCTGAGGCACAACACATGTAAAATAGCAAGAAAAGTCCCAGCTCCACCAGGACACAGCAGGCACATTTCAGGCAATCAAACCGCAATCGTTAGTTAGCACCACATTAATGTCCCAAAAGTCCCAGATTTTTTCAAAAGAAGCCATGGTATTGTTTTTAGTTGCTGTAAGGAGGTCCATTTTTCTAATGAATTCAATTTTAGCTCTAACCCTTTCTACCGTGGGAGGGGAAGTTGATTTCCAACAGGTTGCAATTGACAATCTGGCTGCAACTAAAATAATGTTTATCATTTTCTGTGTAGCAACCCTGGTATGAGGGATCGGTAAACCAAGAACTAAGGTCCAGGGATCTAGAGGAACCTCTTTGAGTGTAGCTTTAGCAGCCAACTTTCTTATGTTTTTCCAAAATTATTTTTCACCGAATGTTTGATGTTTCACCGGTACAATATAACGCATGTGTTGTAATTCTAACAAGTACCAATAAAAAGTTAAATTTGGAAAAACGGCGTAGATTTCAATCACCTTGGTCCTAAAGTAGTTAAAGGACAGCTGAAGCAAGAGGGATGTAGAGGCAGCCATATTTATTTCATTTTAAGCAATACCAGTTGCCTGGCTATCCTGCTGATCCTCTGCCTCTAATACTTTTAGCCATAGACCCTGAACAAGCATGCAGCAGATCAGGTGTTCCTGACATTATTGTCAGATCTGACAAGATTAGCTGCATGCTTGTTTCTGGTGTGATTCAGACACTACTGCAGCCAAATAGACCAGCAGGGCTGCCAGGCAACTGGTATTGTGTACAAATTCAAAAACGGAGACTGTACACAAAGGGCTTTAGCAACAAGCTGTATTAGTGAGCATGTAGAGGCACATACACAACATGTTTTGGGCGGAGCCCTTCTACATGCTCACTAATACAGCTTGTCGCTAAAGCCCTTTGTGTGCAGTCTCCGTTTTTGAATTTGTACTTCAGTGGAGCAGGAGTGGTGTACCTGCAGGAGAAGTGCACCGGCACGAGGGTCTGTCTTAGGCCCATAAGGTGGGTGACGTGTGAACCTTTGGAGCTACAACTGGTATTGTGTAAAAGGAAATACATATGGCAGCCTTTATATACCTCTCACTTCAGTTGTCCTTTAAACAACAAAGAAAAACAAAGCTATATAAGTGAAAATAAACATATGAGACTATTTTCTTTGCTACTGATTTTCTATTCCTTATCCAGACTTCACATACAATTCATTATATCATATGTTTTTTTCGTTCTCTTCAGGTTTGCTTTAAAGAGAATCTGTACTCTAAAATTCTTACAATAAAAAGCATACCATTCTATTCATTATGTTCTCCTGGGCCCCTTTGTGCTGTTTCTGCTACTCCCTGCTGCAATCCTGGCTTGTAATTGCCAGTTTTAGGCAGTGTTTACAAACAAAAGACATGGCTGCTAACCAGAGTGTGATAGGCTGAGAGGAGAGCTTGGAAAGGGTGTGTAAAGCTTCTGCCTATCACAAGCAGTGCTGCACATTCCACACATTCCAGCCTGAGTCCAACAGAGCCGACAGAGGAAAGAAGATAAGATTTATTACAGAGACAGTGCAACTAGAAAAGGCTGCAGTATGCCAGAGCACATTAGAACAGGTATAGGAACTTATAGGATAGAAGAAATAAGGCTCAACATTTTGTTACAGAGTCTCTTTAAGCACTGTTAACATTTCTACACACAGATTTTCTGTCTTTGTTTGACTTCAAATGATCGTGCAGGCATGGTCACTATTACATTTAAGCTGTACCCTCATGTGACTTTTCCCAGGTCGTTCACTAATTTCAGACATTTGACACACAGCTATTCACTGGGCCGTCAAAGCAGAGTGATGTGGTCAGCACCTTTTTGTAAAAATATTTTAATGGATAGAAGATGCTCAAATGATTAAGTTGTATAAAACAGCTGCAATGCCTGATAGTTCATTTCTCTATCATTAGCAATCTGCTCTGGGTCAGCGTGTGTATAAGTTGTGTCTATCTTGAAGCCGAAGCAGTAAATTGATCTGAAAATTGAAATCAAAATCATCTGGAAATGATGTTCTTAAATCCATTTCACAACAATAACAATTTAGTGCATTTGTAATGTCTGCACAGCTGTCGATTTTTGTGACTTTTTTTCCAGCCTAAATAACTATGATACATTTGCTTTCACAGAAGAATTAATGTGTGAAATGCCAGGTAATGTGTAAGGGCAATCAGCGAAATTGCCAAAATGAGTGTTACCTCAATTTCTCAGTCACTTACTAGGTCACAGGTAATAGTTCTGCCTGAATGAACGGTGATTTCATTAAACAGAAACAGCCTGTATGATGATCATGCAGCAGGAGTCTCAAGAAAGGTGTATTCTGCACATGGCTGGAATCTTTTTCTATACAGCAGAATAAGTGTCTATAGGACTGCAAGTGTCTTCTTATTCTGTGCATATTGAAATATGATAACAGAGGCGCCAAGCAGAATAAAATTAGTTAAAATTGTTAAAAAGGGGGAAGTGGGTGGACTCACCTCCCTTCTGAAAAAAATGGCCGGACAATGGACAGGTTACTTACAGTCTAAAGTAACATTTATTAGTAACTCCAAAAGTGCAACGCGTTTCACGGGTAACAGTCCCGCTTCTTCAGGCAAACGATTATTTGGAGGGTGCTGGGGAAGGGAAACAAAAGGAAAAAAAAGGGGATTGCCAGAGGAACGCAAATACCAGGCACCCAAAGGTGCACCACAAGTCTACAGCAATAAAATGTGCAATATGCATTTAACAGCAAGATATGCATACAAAATAGACTGAGAACGTGTGCAAATAGCATGTATAAAGTGACAGTGCACATATCCATAATATAAAGGCAGAGTATGAGTCACTCTTAGTAAAATGATAAGACAGTAAAAAAATGAATTTAGAACAGGGAGAAACAGAGAAAGGTTTAGTTTTTAAAGGAGTGAGTGCAGCAGTATATTATGATAAGGCAAAAAAGGCATAAAAAAAAAAAAAAAAAAAAAAAAAAAAAAAGCAGTGTTTCAAGATGAGCAAATGTTCAACTTACTAGAGTTATGAGAAGCAGAGAAAGGTTTCATTTTTGAAGGAGTGAGTGCAGCAGTATATTATGATAAAACAAAACAAAAAGGCATACTAAGAAACAGCAGTGTTTAAAGGTGAGCAAATGCTCAACTTACCAAAATCAGGTCATGAACCAGGTAGAGCGCCTCTGTGAGGTGTGGGGTGCTCTGTCTTAAATTTATAAGTGACTGGAATCACCCAGAATGGGGGATGGGAAGTGGGAGCGACAGAGGTCGCATGCTGATGACATATGGTAGTAGGGCGGTGCAGTACTGAGCAATGTGGGAATAGGATGCAAACCTATGTGTATGATGCTGGATGGGAAGGGAAGGGGGGGGGGGGGAGAAAGAGAGGGATATAGGCAAAGGGACTGGGATATGCATAAGTAACAACATGCTTACTCCCATAGTGTACCTTGTATGGGTTGGTAGTGGATGGTGAAAAGCGCATAGGATTGGAGGTGGCCTAAATCTTAAGTAAAAACAATAGATGTGGTGTTTGTTATAGGGTCGGAGGCTGGAGAAAGGAAATGTAGAAAGGTTAAATAAAAGTTGCACTTGGAATACATAAAAAGTACATGTAAAGAAAATGCATAAAAACATTTGTTCATGCCACACTATGCCGAATGTTGGATCCAAAATATACTGGAGAGGTTCATTCCAGCTAGGGTTAATGGTACAGGGTGAAAAACAGAAAACTGCTGTAATAATAGGAGTATGGATACAAAACTATGCATAGTTGCAAAAATTTGTATGAAGCATAAAACTTGACGAAAATACATTAAAAATGATAAAATAAGTAAATGATCAAAGCAAAACAAGTGTAAGACAAATATAATGGGTTCGTATAAAAGAGTGGACCATTTAAAATATATTAAAAAAAGATGATTCAATATACTTTCTCTAATTGTTCGTTTAGACCTTCGGGCGTTAGTGTTTTAAGAATTTGTATCCAGAACATTTCTTTATTCCTAAGGACCTCAAAAGCATTGTGCGGTGGGATGGATTCAATAAGCGTGAATTTGAGTGTTTGTGGATTGCAGTTGTGGGTGGAGCCGAAATGACGGGAAATGCTGTGAAGTGGATAGTTTTTCAATATATTGCGCTTATGTTGTCCTATTCTGTTTCGGACAAGTTGAGTGGTTCGCCCCACATATTGCAGATTGCATGAACAAGAGATCAAATAAATGACATTTCTGGTTGAACAAGTAATGTATTGTTTGATAATATACTGAATTTGGGTGGTATTGGATGAAAAGGAATCAGTGGTGTTTATGAAGTGACAGGCAGTACATCTGGATTTCCCACAGGGAAATGACCCAGGGTTTGAGATGGGGGTGGTTTCAGTGGGATTAGGGATAGGTAGGCGTAGTTTACTAGGGGCCAGGAGACTTTTGAGGTTGGGGGCCCTTCTGAATGTGAGTAAGGGAGTTTCAGGTATAGTAGGTTTGAGGTGAGGATCCTGTGTCAGAATCTCCCATCTGTTTTGTATTATGGATCTGATCTGTTTGTGGTGTTTACTGAATCCAGTGATAAATCTGGGGAAAGGACTGGGGGTCGAGGACGAAACAGTATTGTTGGTATTGGTGATGGTGGCCTTCCATTTGGCGTCTTTGATCAGTTTTTTTGGGTAGCCACGTTCTGCAAACTTTTTGGTAAGGATATCTGATTGGGATTGGTAATCGGAGAAATCGGTGCAATTGCGGAAGATTCTGCGGTATTGACTATAGGGAGTATTGGTTGTCCAGGGTCGGTGATGATGGCTATTGAAATGAATGTAATTGTTAGAGTCAACTTTTTTGAAGTGTGTCTTGGTTTTGATGTGATGGGTGTTAGTAAATAAAACTAGATCGAGAAAATCGATGGTGGTGGGATGATGTTGGTGGGTGAACGTCAGACCGGCCGGGTTATCGTTCAGGAAGGTGAGGAAGGTAGGAATGAGGGAATGGTCGCCCTTCCAAATGAAGATCAAGTCATCGATGTATCTTTTATATAGAACAATATTTTTGCTAAATGTATGTGTCTGGGAGAATTTGAGATGTTCCAGGAGGCCCATGGAAAGATTGGCATATGAGGGTGCAAATGAGCTGCCCATAGCGGTACCGGAAATTTGATGGTAATGATTGTCAGCAAATGAAAACACATTGTGTTGTAAAATAAATTCTGCACATTGAGTAATGAATGATTGTTGGGTGGCTGGCATGTCGGGATGGGTGGAAAGGAAATATGTTAATGATCTGAGGCCAAAGGTGTGTGGAATATTAGTGTATAAGGAAGACACATCACATGTCAGCCAGCTGTATTCTGTATTCCAAGGAATAGTGTTTAATATCTGAATAAGATGTTCCGAATCTTTAAGATATGATGGTAGATTTTGTACAAGGGGTTGTAAATGATAGTCTACAAATTTAGATAAGTTGCTGGTGATGGATTCTATCCCTGCAATGATCGGTCTACCAGGTGGATTGGTGAGTGATTTATGAATTTTGGGGAGATAATAAAAGAACGGTGTTTTGGGATGGTGATTGATGATAAAGTTCCTTTCATTCTTGGTAATGATACCGTTTAAAAATGCTTGGTTAATGAAGAGTTTTAAATTAGCGTTATAGTTTGGGGTGGGGTCGGAGTCCAATTGTCTATAGTGTAGTGGATTGTCGAGTAGTCTATGGGCCTCTAGTAGATAGTCATTTTTATTGAGTAAAACTATACCGCCGCCCTTATCAGCGGGTTTGATGATTATGTCTGGATTATTTTTGAGGGTGTAGAGAGCTTTCTTTTCTGATGGAGTGAGATTGGATGAAGGAGATGGTGTGTCAAAGTCCAATTTTTGCAGATCATTAAGCACTAGTGTGTAGAAAGTGTCAATAAAATTGCCCTTTGAGGAAGTGGGGTAAAAACGAGAGCGGCCCTTGAGATGTGTATTGATGTATTTCTCAGTTTGAATTTCTTCTGCATTGATTGACAAACACCACATCTATTGTTTTTACTTAAGATTTAGGCCACCTCCAATCCTATGCGCTTTTCACCATCCACTACCAACCCATACAAGGTACACTATGGGAGTAAGCATGTTGTTACTTATGCATATCCCAGTCCCTTTGCCTATATCCCTCTCTTTCTCCCCCCCCCTTCCCTTCCCATCCAGCATCATACACATAGGTTTGCATCCTATTCCCACATTGATCTCAGTACTGCACCGCCCTACTACCATATGTCATCAGCATGCGACCTCTGTCGCTCCCACTTCCCATCCCCCATTCTGGGTGATTCCAGTCACTTATAAATTTAAGACAGAGCACCCCACACCTCACAGAGGCGCTCTACCTGGTTCATGACCTGATTTTGGTAAGTTGAGCATTTGCTCACCTTTAAACACTGCTGTTTCTTAGTATGCCTTTTTGTTTTATCATAATATACTGCTGCACTCACTCCTTCAAAAATGAAACCTTTCTCTGCTTCTCATAACTCTAGTAAGTTGAACATTTGCTCATCTTGAAACACTGCTTTTTTTTTTTTTTTTTTTTTTTTTTTTTATGCCTTTTTTGCCTTATCATAATATACTGCTGCACTCACTCCTTTAAAAACTAAACCTTTCTCTGTTTCTCCCTGTTTTAAATTCATTTTTTTACTGTCTTATCATTTTACTAAGAGTGACTCATACTCTGCCTTTATATTATGGATATGTGCACTGTCACTTTATACATGCTATTTGCACACGTTCTCAGTCTATTTTGTATGCATATCTTGCTGTTAAATGCATATTGCACATTTTATTGCTGTAGACTTGTGGTGCACCTTTGGGTGCCTGGTATTTGCGTTCCTCTGGCAATCCCCTTTTTTTTCCTTTTGTTTCCCTTCCCCAGCACCCTCCAAATAATCGTTTGCCTGAAGAAGCGGGACTGTTACCCGTGAAACGCGTTGCACTTTTGGAGTTACTAATAAATGTTACTTTAGACTGTAAGTAACCTGTCCATTGTCCGGCCATTTTTTTCAGAAGGGAGGTGAGTCCACCCACTTCCCCCTTTTTAACAATTTTAACTAATTTTATTCTGCTTGGCGCCTCTGTTATCATATTTCAATATCATCTAGTCCACCCTTGGTGGAGGGGTGTATCCCCATTTTCTCCTATCTACAGAGAGCGACTTTTTAACCTGAGCGGGGTCAGGTTACAATTCTCCCCGCCGGCCTTTCCAGTGGTTGCCTTTGTGGCGACCCACCCTTGTGAGTATAATCATCTCATTTATTCACAACAGACCTCTCCATATTAACATACTGCACCATATTGGGCTCTCGGTTTCTCCCCCATTTTCAATCTTATTCTGTGCAGTACAGACTAGCCCATTCCTTTTAATTAAGTTGACATTATTATAGCATATTTTACACTACAATGCCATATTCAGTGTACAAAAAATATATGTATGTAATGCAGACATTACAGTAAGTTTACAATAAGTATAAGGACAGACTCCCAGCCTATACTTGCTGGGGTTGGCCTGCCACTACCTTAGAGAGGAACTCCAGTGAAAATAATGTAATAAAAAAGTGCTTTATTTTTACAATAATTATGTATAAATGATTAAGTCAGTGTTTGCCCATTGTAAAATCTTTCCTCTCCACGATTTACATTCTGACATTCTCCTGGAAGGAGATGCTGCTTGCTTTTTTGGCAGTTGGAAACAGCTGTTATTTCCCACAATACAACGAGGATCACAGACAGGAAACTGGCAGGACCATGGTCCTCACAGTTTCCTGTGGGATGCTTTTCACAACAATATCAGCCGTACAGAGTCCCCTGATGATCCGTTTGTGAAAAGGAATTGATTTTTCACGTAAAAGGGGGTATCAGCTACTGATTGGGATGAAGGTAAATTCTTGGTCAGAGTTTCTCTTTAAAGGAATTTCCCTTTTTAAATAATGCAAATTGACTGGCTGACTTGCTGATCCTCTGCCTCTAACACTTTAAGCCATATACCCTGAGCAAGAATGCAGATCAGGTCCTCTCTGTGCAGTCTCACTATATTTGCCATCCTTGTTTCAGGTTTGTAATTCAGACACTTCTTACCAGGTAGATCAGAAGGAGTGCCAGGAAATTAGTATTGTTTAAAAGGAAATCCATATGGCAACCTCCATATGGCTCTCACTTCAGGCTTTCCTTTAAAAGTGGGTAAAAATGAATCAGGCATGTCTACTGCATTTTCTTCTTGCTATTTTTCCACCCTAACAAATGATAGGGACAACTTCCATGTCCCCACAACTCCTGTTTATAGTCACAATGACACCACATTGGGGCTTCTGCCTGTTTTCTTCCTTGTCAGCTTCTTTAGGTGAGTCCTTTAGAAGGGTAGTGGCACTAATTCCACTTGCTCCTCCCTTCACCCCAGATTGATTGGAGGGGAGGTAGGCTTTTATAGGCATGGACCTCCCCACCAGTATAATAGGACATAATAAGACGCTGATAGGCTGACAGGGGGAGGGGGAAGAAAAAATAAAATAAATATACAAATTTATTAGGAAATAAATAAAACAAATATTTATAATAAAATAAACAAACATGCTGAAAGAAAAGAAAGAAAGATCTGTTGGTGGGGAGAAAAGGAGGGTGGTGGGGGGATCACTTGTGTGCTGAGGTGTGTGGCCCTGCAGCGAGCCCTTAAAGCTGCAGTGGCCCATTCAGTAAAAAAAGGCCTGGTCTTTAGGGGGGGTTTAACACTGCGGTCCTCAAGTGGTTAAAGGGTCAGAGGCCGCTGGTACTTAAGTGGTCAAAAAGGCAGATTCCCCATATAGATAGCCAGATGTGGCCTCCTTCCCCCCATTCAGATAGCCAGATGTGCCCCCCTATAGATAGCCAAATGTGCCCCCCTTTAGACATTCAAACGTGCCCCCTTTCCCTGTTCAGATAGCCAGATGTGTCCCACTTTAGATAGCCAGATGTGTTAATAACAGCAGAACAGAGGCGCCAACAGAATAAAATATATCTAACAATTTTAAAATTCCTCGGGAGGCGGTGGTGGTCTCATCTCCCCGAAGCAGACATGATATTGTTGGTTTAAGTACAAACACATTTATTTATATACTCCAACACACAGCGCAACGCGTTTCACAGGTATATTCCCGCTTCTTCAGGCAATAATTAACAGGAGTACACACAGTGCAGTCTTTAGGTCACGATAAGCGCCTCTGACACTGGACATTGGAGACTCACCGACTTCAATGTCTCATGTCACACGATGCTGCTGTTACCATGGAGAGGATGCTGGGCACCCTGCAATGGAGAGATGATATCACCAGAACGTTGGAGCCAGTGAGTCTTCTGCTTTTATTAACAATTCCCCACTCCGCTGCAGAGGGAGGGAGAGAGAAGCGGGGGCACTTTGTATTGTCAGCAAGCCATGCTGAGCGCCCTCACTACTCACAGTGCTGGGCCCGGGGACATGTCATATAAGTTTCCTTTTTGCCCCCCATAGCTACACCTCTGGTGAGCAAGTGCTGCAAGGAGGGCCACATTGGGAGTTCCTGGAAAGTGGCGTTATGAGGGGGAGGGGATGAACAATTCTGATCAAAACCAAAGTGGGCCTCAAGCACTATAGACTCCATAGCTGTCTGGCCAGATGGTGGAGTCAGGTGACAAAGAGGTTAAAGTCCCTTGGGGGGGATGGGGGGACGTGTATGAATTCCTGGAAAATGGCTCTAAGTTTTAAGTACACTAACGCTTTAATAAAACAATATAGAATGGCACCCTCCATAATGGAACTCTATCCTGGCAGATTAATTCAATGGTGACAAATGGATTGTTTTTGTATTGAGCTTACATGACGCCCTTTCTCAGCGTACGCTACAAATACACCATAAGTTCACAATACCATGTTGGATAAAAAAACACATCAGTTGTAAATGTCCCGTAAACATATGACAGATGTTTGCCATTTATCCTCGCTATAATAAAATAAATAAGCCTCTGAGGTTCTGTATAACAGTCAGTTGTTTTGCTTTACACTGAATTTATAGTGCAGGTTATTTCCATAAAACATGTAAAAGAGTATACATTCTGAGCTGTATATCGAGCTGTGCAGGCAGTTTGATGTTCGCACAAGCTTTATTAGATCCTGCAAACATTTGACTAGCAGTTGCGTATGGAAGGTATGCGAACAACAGTGTCACACGTACTCAAAAGTCATTCCAGGTCACTTCTGCTTATACGCTACTGTACATAAAATATGAATCTGTCAGAGCAATCTTTAGCATGATCAAATTACTATGATCCCTTAAGAAAATCACATTAACTTGCGTGGAATGTGTCAATGTTAGCTGCAAAGCTTCAAAGGAACCAAAGATTTTTTTTCTTCTTTATTAATCTTATTTTCAGATATAGAAATGTTTTCATTGAAAAGACTTAGATGCGCTATTATAAGCACAAATACAGCTGCTGCTAGTTAACAGGTTATCACACAAAAGCAAACGATGGTTTTAAAATGGAACAATCACATTATCTGCTGTATAATGCAGTTCTCATTTGTTGAAGTGAATCTGTAGTGAAAATCTGTCTGCTTGGATTTGCAAGAGCAAATGGGAAGGTTTGGTCAAAAGGCACAAAATCTGCAGATATTAGTCATTAATAATGAGCAGAAAAGGTAAACATATTTACTGTTTTTTACTTTCCTTTATTTCACAATGTGAAAAACATTGTTAAAAAGATTACCAAGTTGAGTTTTTACTAAAAGCAGTGCAGTCTTGTGCTTAAAGTATGAAGCTCTGCATTTCCTCTTTGTTCTAAAAGATTATATACAGCATTAAATCTACTACCACATAAGACATTTTTAGTAGGAAAGCATTCAAAAAGGTAAACACAGCACATTCTTCTTCAGTGGAATGTTCATTGCTTCAGTAGAAAGCTTCTGGCTTCAGAAGGTGCTATAACATTATCTTTTGTTTTCATTCCTTTGTCAGATACATTTAGTAAACATTAGAAAACTGCCAAAACTGAGCTGTACTGAGCTGAGAAGCAGAAAGAGCTGAGGAGTGATCACTAGATGGATTTTAATATATAAATACAGCAGCTATGCAATACAATGCAATAGCAGCTTTCAGAGCAGATAAACTGTACTAATCAGACAATAATACTTATGCACAAAAGCAAATATCATAACAGTATAAGTAATATAAAGTAGGAAAACACATTTTTGTTGAATCTTATGTCAGAGATTTATCCCACTTTAAATTATTATTAAATATCCTTCAGCCGATAGTATGTTATAAAAAATATACACAAGCTAATAAAACTTAGTAGGCCAGCAACCAAAACATTAACTCCAGTTCTTCTCCTGTCTATCTAATCAAGGCTAATTGTATTGGTTAGATCAGTGGATTTGTAATGTTCCAGGTGAGGGCTGCCTTGATGACACTTTTTCAATGCACCTCTTGGCAAAACAACTACCTAAATGCATGGTCGCTGTACAGAGCAGAGGTATGCTGGTAAAGCTCTCTACTCTGTCCATTAGGGGAGTATTAGTGGCAGAGGAGTGGGTAGCCAGAGGTGCCTTGCAGTATATGCTAATGTGGACAGGTAAGTTACCTCTCTGCAGACTTCACTCTACAGGAAGGGAGGAAGGGATGGTGTGGAACCAGTACACGGGGAAGCACTTGTGGTGTACCAGGGCACTGTGGCTCCCATTTTAAGGATCACTAGAATAGATTAAGAGAAAATATTGAGTGACACCAGCTCAGGAGATAAGATAAAATAGGATTAGGTATTGATTAAATGAAGAGGTGAAGTTTAGGCATGGGACAATTAATTTCAGCATCAGCTAGGGAACGGGTAAAGGATAGATGCTAGATAACGATTAGGTCAATTGAAGGGATATAGCAAAGAAGGGATTTGTTTATAGTCTGACGTAGGTGAGGGATAACGGAGGAGGTAAAGTTAAAATTAAGCTAAGTAGGTGGGTTGTGAAAAGTTAGACGATCCTGGAGAACCCCTAAAACTGCATTCTGGCACAACCGTCTGTTGCCAATACCCAACACTAAATGTACACAATACCATGGACTCCATGAACACCAAATCATAAAAAAAATGGATTTGTTAAAATGGCTGTGCATAGGAAAGAAATCTGGGCTGTATATAAATACCATTAATCACTTTACCAAGCACCCTACCCCAACAACTGCCACTGTATATTATATAAAAAGATGGTGCCAAAGGGTTATAACATTTACTGCACAGATTACTCATGCAGGAAGAAGAGATTTGTAGACATTTTGTATGCTAAAGGGTGAGATGTTTTCTCTGTCACAGTTTAAAATCCTTAAAACATTAACTCTATCCCTATTTTCGAGTATGATAACAACAACACACAACATTTGTAAAGCGCTTCTCTTGACTCAAAGCACATAAGTATGGCTTAGACCAGTAAGTGGTTAATTGGTATATTGTGGTATACAGGAAGAAATCTACTGTAAGTCTGCAAATGCCAGGCTAAACAGGTGACTTTTCAGTCTGCATTTAAATAACTCCAGGGAGGGGCTGTCTTTGTGTTGGTAGGGAGTTCCAAAGGCTAGGGGCAGCATGACAGAAAGCTCTGACTGTGTTTGAGGTGCAATCTTGGAGTGACCAAGTTTATGGATCCTGTTGATCTGAGGTTGTGATGTGTGGTGCAGTTTCTGCAAGTCCTTCATGTATCCAGGGCCCAATGGTGTAGGGATTTTTGATTGTCAACAGGGCAATCTTTAAGACTATTCTCTATTTTACAGGTAGCCAGAGCAGTGAGTGAAGAATCGGTGTAATGTGCCAGTGGTGAGGCTGATTTGTTAGCAATCTGGCAGCAGAGTTGTATACTAATTGCAGGTGGTACAGGTCCTTGCTTGGGAGGTCTGCATAAAGGGCATTGCAGCAGTACAGCCGTGATGTGATGAAGGTGTGAACTAGGGTTGGGAGATCCTCTGGGGGAATTAATTTTTGCAATGTTCCGATAAAACTATGAATATTTGGCTACAGACGAGATTTGGTTTCTGAAGCTCAATTCCCCGTTGATGAGCACACCAAGCAAGGCTAGGCAGAAGGTCGGCTCTATTTATGTCTGAGTTCCCTATACTTACTGATTGATGTTCATATAGAATAGACCTGTTTTGACGCCAAGCACTGGCCTTGGACAACAAGTTTTGTCAGCATTCAGTTTCAACTAGTTGTCATTCATCTACTCTTGAAGCTCAGCTAAGCTAGAATTTATTTTTGGAGTAGGGTCTATTCCACCAGGTTTGAAGGACTAGTCTAGCTGCATGTCATCAGCATAGCAGTGGTACATCAGACCATTTTGTTGGATAATTATACCAAGTGGTAGTATGTAGATGACAAATAGCAGAGGCGTTAGGATTGAGCCTTGTTGTGACACTCCAAATTTTAGAGGTGCAGGATTTCCAGGTCCTAGGGATACTCCCTGTGTTCTGTCATTAAAGAAAGATCTATGCCACTGATGCCACAGAACTCCTACAATCTGTTGAGCAAGATTTCATGGTCAACTGCCGAGAGATCCAACAGGATTAGGATGGAGCATTCCCTCTGTCCCTTGCCATGAGTAGATCGTTGCAGACTTGGATGAGGGCTGTGTCGCAGCTGTTGTGTTTTTTGAAGCCAGATTGTAAAGGGTCCAAGATGTTGTTTGCTGAGAGCCTGACTTCAAGTTGCAAATAGACAGCCAGAGAGAAGTGAATGGTGTGGTGGTCTGACCATGCCACTTGGTTGATTTCCATGTGCGATATTAAAAGTCCTGAATGGAATATAAGATCCATTAGGTTCTGAGATAGTGTAGAGATAGTCTTTACTTTCCTTAAATAATGTAATGCATTCTGTTATTGCTTTTCAAGCAAATTAGGATCTTACAATAAAGATCTGTACTGCAGTATAATTTACATGTGCGGGTGTTCTCTGAATCATCATCATTTATCAATGCAATTACTGCTAATTAACAGTAATCATATGGCTGACCTGTGACTTAACATTAACAAAACATTATAATTAAACATTACAGTATTATATAACAATTAATGTGTGCCTACTCTTGAGTTTAAACAAATAGTTAACCACTTCCTTTACCAAAAGAACATAAATGTCTTTATTATAGCACAGCAATTTAAATCCTTCAGGTAAGTACAAGCCAACAAATGTGATGATGCAGAATAGTAAATCAAGCCCACTGTGCACTATTGCTAAGTTCCTTATATAAATATCAAAGGCCAGATATTTCTTGCATAGAATATAGCCTTCATGCTATTTCTCAAAATGACTAAGCAATATACTGTACTCTAAATTTCTAAGTTGAAGGGAATTTGAAGCAAGGGGTATATGGAGGCTGACATATTTATTTCCTTTTAAAGTAGATCCGAGATACACTTTTACTCATTGCATACTTGTTTTCTTTCATATAGCTTAAGCCCAATACTTTTTTTTTGTTTTAATACTCTAATTCCCTATAAACTAAACAAGCCTCGCCCACAGCTCGAGTGCCTTGGCACTTTGAGACACATGTAGCAAGGGCTTATGGGAGCTCAGTCTGGGCAGGAGGAGGAGGTGTTACTAGCCAGAGATTTCAGAGGCAGAGGGGAGGAGGGAGAAGGAGAGGGGTGTGAGGTTTTCACGGGCTGAGGGCTGGAGATGCAGATAAGTTTGCCTGTGTGTAATGATCACAAACAGAACCTGGCTGCCCTCATTGTATCACAGGAAGAAATAATCATATACTGTTGAAGCTGTTTGCAGCTAGGTTTGCTGTGTAAACTATCTAAACTTTAGATAAGATATATAGACAAGTTACTTGTTATAGTTAGTTTTTCATCTCGGATCTGCTTTAAATAATACCAGTTACCTGGCATCCTGCTAATTATTCTGGCACCGGTAGTGTCTGAAACACACAACTGAAATAAGCACGCAGGTAATCTTGTCAGATTTTGACAGAAAAATTTGAAGAACATGATTGTTCAGGGTCTATGGCTGAAAGTATTAGAGGCACAGGATCACCAGGACTGCCAGCTAACTGATATTGTTTATATTTGATAAATAACTAAGCCTCGACATCTCTCTCACACACTTCAGGTTCCATGTAAGACCCTGAACCAAACCTCTAAATGTTTCCAGTGGTTAGTCTGCAAAACACAGGACTCTCCTCACACATACAGCAAGTTTTTCTCACATGCTTTTTTAGTGGTATTATAGATAGACCCCTGACTTCAGATCAGCTGTCATTCTAACATAAATTTCAATAAATGTCCAGTGCAGATCATTTGCAGGCCAACTGCAGGTTGCATATAATTTCCAGATGCACATGTACTCTTTTCTTCAGTCTGAGCTCATGTTGAATTAAGAAACTAACAGTTCATGTACACTGGCCCTAAAATGGCTGCCAGGGTCTACCCCCTAGAAACTTTACATGGTTCCTACCTGCTCATTGTGTTATAATCCGAAGACATAACAAAAGTTGTTTAGGTGATACCTTTAAAGTGTACCAGAGCTCAAAACTAAAAAAGATTTTATACATACCTGGGGCTTCCTCCAGCCCCATCCTCTCCGATTGCTCTCACGCCGCCGCCCTCCTATGTCTGCAGCTCCGGTACCAGGTCCCCGCACATCCGTCAGTCAGAGCCAGTCTGACATAAGGGAAGTGCGTCCTCTACGTATCTCTCCAGCAGCTGCTGGAGAGATATGTAAAGACCGCACTTCTCCTGCACAGCTTGCCGCAATGACGGAAGTGTTGGGCCCCGGTTCCCAAAGCTGCGAGCAGCGGAGGACGGCGGCAGGGTGGGAGCAATCCAGGCGGTTGGGCCTGGAGGAAGCCCCAGGTATGTTTAAAATCTCTTTTTCAGTTTTTCAGCTCTGAGTCCCTTTAATGACTACCTGACAAGATTTCTTTGCAAGCTTTCAAAATGTATAGTTTCTTCTTCAGCCTTGATACAGAAGGGGTACAGTTCTGATCCAGTTCTGTATCATGCCTGAAGAAGAAACATAGGGGTTGATTCGCTATAACAAATAACATGCCTTATCAGAGTTAGCATGTCTTATCAGCGTTAACCTGCCTTATTAGAGTTAACACACCTTATCAGCGTAGCATAACGAGAGCTACAAACGTATGCCTCCTAATTGGCAATGACGAGAGCTCCACTCGTCCTGCCCTGAGCTCCAGCGGGTCAAATCACTTTAAAGGACATTATTCCCGTACTTTGGCCCAATAGGCTGCCAGTCACTTGACAGGAAAATTGACAGGCAGCCTATTGGGCCAATCAACGTGTCGGACCTGCAGAGGCTCAGTGCAGGATGAGTGGAGCTCTCGTCATTGACAATTAGCAGGCACAAGTTCATAGCGCTTGCTATGCTACTCTGATAAGGCACACCAACTCTGATAAGGCATGTTAACTCTGATAAGGTATGTTAACTCTGAAAAGGCATGCTATTTGTTATAGTGAATCAACCCCACAAAGTTTTCAAAGCTTGCAACAAAATCGTGTTCAGTTAGTCATCCAAGATAGCACCTAAACCACAGACAACTGGCTATGCGTTATAAATGTCATAATGCAGAACAGACAGCAGTGGAAGTGCCTTTTCAGGTGCACAAAAGAGTGCTGCAAGGAACATGTTCACAGCGGACTTGGCTTCCATTCGCTTGAATGAAGATGCAACAACAGTGCTAACCACTTCATCCACCATCATATCACAATCACACATCTCTAGCTTTAGTACAGTCAGCTGATTTACCTACCAGATGTTTAATGCAAAGGATACCTGAAGTACACATCATACACAGACTATGATTCCTTTTTAGCTCTTAAAGAAAACCTGTAATGAGAAAAACCTCCCCTGGGGGGTACTCACCTAGGGTGGGGGAAGCCTCCGGATCCTGTTGAGGCGTCTCCAGGGCCGGATTTGTACTTTTTACCGCCCAAGGCCAATTATACCGTCTGTATGGTTGTTATCTCCGTGTGCCCCAATGAGAATTCTACTTACATCATTGGATGTCACAGACAATAACTATTTCAGTAATACGCGTATAAATTATAAGTTATATTTCCCTTAAGAACTTTTACGTTATGTTTGCCATCTCATTAATGATGAACCCATTGTGCCACCATGTGAGTTAGGCTGAAGTGTACCTGCAGGATAGAGCTTACAGGTCTTGCAGGGAAGACACAAGTACAGGACAGAGAGTTCAAAGGTTAAAGCTGTCCTTGTAGATAGGGATGGCTGCATGGAACAGCTTTACTGTCCCTCACTGAGCCGCCCCTAAATTTCTGGTGCCCTAGGCCATGGCCTATACGGCCTTGCCAGAAATCCGGCCCTGGGCGTCTTCCGTCTTCCTCGGTCCTGCGGAGGTGGCGATAAAGCTCCCCGACCAGCGGGGATGTAAATATTTATCTTCCCGGTTCCAGGGCAGGCACAGTATCGGCTCATGCTTGGGGATAGGCGGAAATAGCCGATTGCTGTCGAGCTGCTCTACTACGCAGGCGCAAGCCTCCTGCACCTGTGCAGTAGAGCGGACCCGACAGAGATCGGCCATTTTCACCTATCTCCATGCAGATAGCCGCAACTGCGCCCCCGTTGGAGCCAGGAAAGGTAAATAAATCAGCGCTTATCAGTGCTTGTCAGGCTTATCGAGGGAGGATTCCGGGACACTTTGGGGGAGCCAGCGCTGGACTGCCTACAGCTGCAGGGGAGAGGGAAGCGTCATTGGGACCCTGAGGCTTCCCCCTCCCGAGGTGAGTACCCCCCCAGGGGAAATTTTTTTTGGTACAGGTTCTCTGTAAAATTGGCAGTTCCCTGGTCTTCATGCTGATTTTTGAGCTCAGTGATCTTTTACAGCAAGTGTGCAGCCAAGAGTATAGCTAGAGCACACAGTTTGCACAGATATTCTTTGCAAATCAATTAATGTGGACCTGCGCTCTGAATTCCAAAGTGAAAAAGAACTAGAATGACATTTACTATGGTTGACTACTTTGATAAGCAGCAGGGAAGTACTGGAGAACAGAGTTCCCCAACCCTATCTTCAAGGCCCACCAACAGACATATTTTGCAGAAAACCACAAACATGCACAGGTGAGGTAATTAGTATCTGATTCACTACCTCTGTGGATTTCTACTAAACATGTACTGTTGGTGGGCCTTGAGGACAGGGTTGGGGAGCACTACTTCTCTATTCACCACTTCTCTCTGAGATAGGCTAGCACAGTAGCATAGGTAGAAGTAGAGTACCCCTCAGGCCACACAATGAGGCACCTCCCACCTACAGGTGACCCAATCTCTTAGCAGTCTTTGCAAAAGGCCGAAAACTGCAATGGCAGTTTCTCAGAAAGGGTTTGTGGTTTACTAACAAAAGCTAGATTTTAAAGCACAAATGGTCAGTTTTTAGACGTTTTTTCTTGCTACTGTGTTATAATTACTGATGCCTGTGCCGATAGTGTGGGTTTTTAATTTTAAACCAGAGGTCCACTTTAAGAAACAATAAAAAGGCAAAATGACTACAATAACAGTCAGACTAGTAATCGTTTCAAGAGGAAGGCGGCCATGGCACATTCCATATCCCTCTTACTTCAGGCCTCCTTTAGAATATATGATGTGTTTCCAATCCTGCTTGGCATAGCTTGCACAGATGTCACATACCGTTACACCATGGCGGTGTATTATAAATGCACTCATGCACACAATTTTCTATTACCAATAATGACTGTTATTTCCATAAACCACCAAAAACAGACAGCAGCTGAGACAAGTGAAAAACAGTATTTTTAAAGATGTGAGACATTATCGATAGGATCGTTGTCTCGCATTTTTTTTTTCCTTCGAAAACTGTCGCCTATGAAATTTCCCTATAAGAAGTTAATCTCATCAGTGCAAGAAAGACTTACAGACCACCAAAATGGGTCTGTTTTCCTTCACTGGCAGCAGCAGGTAAAGCTCCTGGCTGTTTGTTTCAGGCCTTTTCACCTTATATTCTGCAGTGGGCTGCAGGTCTCTGAAGAATCAGGGGGATAAATGAGCTGCTGTGACAGAAGGAAACCAGACATGTCCAGTGACTTCACAAATCAGCAGCTGCACTAACACATGAGGTAATACCTGACCCACTTGGCTCTTGGGGACTTGAGCTACATAACTTAAGGATAAACATTGCTGAAAATTCCATTGTGAATAAACAGTCCTGGTTTACGGTACACAGGTTCAAACCACCTTTTGTTTTATGGCTTACTTACCCATGATACACCGCAGAAGCTGGGTAGAATGAATACAATAATCCCCATTTAGTGAACAACGTTAATACATGTAGCCCTGGGCTCTGTAGATGGGTGCCTGCAATATGCAATATCACCTCTACCGCAATTATAGGTCAAGTACAAATCACTAAACATGTGGCCCCCTGGCTACATTACATGTTCCGTTTAACATTACTTTTTTGTGATCACTTTGTTTTTACATCACTAAGGTGTTTTTTTTGCACTGAACCATATATGATGATGTTTAACTACTGTTATATAAATATTAGGAATATAACATGATCTGTCTGCTTTACATATATCTGTGCTGTAATGTGAGTACCGGTATACTGTTTTATAAAGGGAACCTGAACTGAGAGACATATGGAGCAGGACATATTCATATCTCCCAACTTTTTGAGATGAGAAAAAGGGACACTTAAGCCATGCCCATGCCACACCCCTAATCAC
The DNA here is from genome assembly GCF_040937935.1 of Hyperolius riggenbachi. Classification (NCBI taxonomy): domain Eukaryota; kingdom Metazoa; phylum Chordata; class Amphibia; order Anura; family Hyperoliidae; genus Hyperolius; species Hyperolius riggenbachi. The sequence goes on from NC_090646.1 coordinate 390,214,329, forward strand.
GCCCCTGTCACACCCCCTAGTCACACATACCATAAAGATTTCATGAGAAAAAATTGTTGTTTTATAATTCAAACCACTCATCCTTTTTATCCTGGTTCATTTCCTTCATTGTAACATTTCAAAATTAGTAATATATCAATTTAAGGGATGGGAATAAAGTTTAGAGTCAATCAAACACATTTTTTAGTAGAGAAATATATTTTTTTACATAGAAAGAGGGACAAAGTCCTGAAAGAGAGATAAATGAGGAGGAAAAAAGTACAGGGGGACAGGGCTCCCAAAGAGGGACTGTCACTCCAAAAGAGGCACAGTTGGGAACTCTGCATATTTATTTCCTGTTAAAGAATGCATTTTGTTTACATTTTAAACAATGGCTGGCTGTTCAGCTGATCCACTGCCTCTTAAGGGGCCCATACACCTAACGATTTTCCCGCCGATATATTATTATTATTATTATTATTATTATTTAGTATTTATATAGCGCTGACATATTACGCAGCGATGTACAGTGTATATATATATCTTGTCACTAACTGTCCTTCAAGGAGCTCACAATCTAATCCCTACCATTGCCATATGTCTATATTATGTATGTAAGTAATGTAGTCTAGGGCCAATTTTTAGGGGGAGCCAATCAACTTATCCGTATGTTTTTGGAATGTCGGAGGAAACCGGAGTGCCCGGAGGAAACCCACGCAGACACGGAGAGAACATACAAACTCTTTGCAGATAGTGCCCTGGCTGGGATTCGACCCAGGGACCCAGCGCTGCAAGGCGAGAGAGCTAACCACTACGCCACCGTGCTGCCCATATACAGCAGATTCGATCACTGTGATCGAATCTGCTGTGAAATCGTTGCACAAACGCTGACAGAATGATCGATTTCCGTCCAAAATCAATTGTTCCCGTCGATCCGTCCATACGGAAGATTTTGCTCGATCGCCGGCGGGTCGGGAGTGCGTCGATAGCGGCGTTCGAATGCCCGACGACCGACTCTAGCTGCAATACATTACCTGGTCCGCCGGCGCGTGTCCCCCTCTCTCCGCTGTCTTCTTCCCTGCGCTGGGATCCGAGTCCGGCTGGCTTCACTGAACTTCCTGTCCCGGCAGGAAGTTTAAACAGTAGAGCGCCCTCTACTGTTCCCCGGAAGGAAGTTCAGTGAAGCCAGCCGGACTCGGAGCCCAGCACGGAGAAGATGTATAGCTGACCGGGGGGGGGGGGGCGTCAGCGGCAGCTTCACAGATGGTGAATCGGTTGCTGCCATACGATCCCTCTCTGATCAGATTCGATCAGAGAGGGATCTATCTGTTGGTCGATCTGATGTCAAATCGACCAGTGTATGGCTACCTTAATACTTTTAGGCCCCATTCCCACCTGAACATGGCAAAATGGTAGTGCTTAATTTTAAAAACTGTTTACAAAACAATCACAATGGCCGTGTCCCTGGAACTAGCGGCGTGTACGGGAGATGGGCACTCCAGACTAGAGCCGTGAACAAGCTCTGTGTAGCTCCGATCAGCTGTTCAGTGGCTTCCTCGCTCGCAGACATGCTCTGCGCAGGGACGCTGATTCATATCATATGCAGAGATGGGAGAGACTGGAGCGGAGACGGCAGCTCCGATCAGCTGTTCAGCGGCTCCCTCCCTCGCAGACATGCTCTGCGCAGGGACGCTGATTCATAAGCTGAGATGGGAGAGACTGGAGCGGACTTTACAGAAGCGTGGAGGGGCCGCATCTTGATCTGCACTGGGCATGCACTAGGCGTCCCCCATTGCAGAAGATGCCGCCGCCCCCATCGACAAGCCTCGACAAAGATACAAAAAGGGGGATTAACAGAGAGAGGGGCGACAGAACACCACCAGGATTAACATGAGGAGGTCGGAAGAGGTAACATTACATGCTGCAGATAAGATAAGGGGGAGTAAAATTGGTTACAGAGTCTCTTTAAGTTTTTCTGTTACACTAATATACTTTTTCATTACTTTATTTACAGAAGAGAGAAACAGGTAAATAATAACTTAACTGAAGCTCTAAATATAATAATACTGTATCTATAATGTACTACTGCATTAACCCATTAGCAGCTTCAAACTACATTTTTCATTTAAAGAATGCTGTGTAACATAAAACTTTACCGGCAAATCCCCTTTGGCTGCCCAGTGCAGAGAGACGAGCGGGTGGCAGGGAACAGTCATTTATTTTATTTATTATTTATTTATTTGTTGTATTTATAAAGCGCCAACATATTACGCAGCGCAGTTATAGCTACCTGTTCCAAACAGCTTCTTCTCTTCCTCCACTGGTGGCTCTGAACTTCTGGCAGGTCTTCTAGGTCCTGATCACATGATATGACATGTGACCTGGGATCCAGGAGATCATGTCAGCAAGACCTGGGAACCAACGGCAGAGCCTTTGCAGCAGTTGCAGATCACCGACAATCAGCAAAGCACTCCAGCAATGAAACCCTATGGGGGTGGTACCACTTGTTTTTGCACAGTGATTGTGCTGCATGCTGCATTTTGGGAGCAATCCTGGAGCGATTGCATTCATGGCTGTAGGGCCAATTTGCAACCCCTCCAGGAATCATGAAATTGCGGCTGCGATTTGGGAATTGCAGGTGCTTAGCAATTTCCCACAAAGTTCCGCCAGTGGCTCCCTAGCACTAAATCTCTCGAAAATCACTCCAAAAATTACTAAAAAAAGACTACCTCTTTCTCGGCTTTGGAAATAAGGGACTGCAGGTTCAAACAGGTACTTTCTCCTAACTGTGTATTAATTATTTTATATACATTTTAATCAATGTAGAGTTCAATTTTTATTGGTTGAAAAACAGAGTTTAATCGCACCTTAAAGGACAAAGGGAGAGCATGTCGTCAGATTCAAACATGCTTTTTGCTGGGGTTCTCTGTATTGTACTAGTGGCACTAATTGGAACCCCAGCAAAAGCATGTTTAAATTAGGCACTGGGATTTCGTGTTTGGTCTTGGGATTTCTTAAAACATACCGAGATATAAAACATGACATTTGCAACGACGACCAACCCACAAATATACCAGAGACCAATGATTACTTTGATTTCCCCATGATCTGGATCATTGATGTTATAAAAAGATATCAGGCTTGAGATTATCTGAGGTCATGTATAAGAACACACATTATCCATGCAGCATCTCTGACTAGTTGTGTAAGCTGCTCTCGTTCTGATGAAATATTAAAACAGATGTTTCCCAGATAAACAGTCAATAAAGCACAACCCATAGAAAAGAATACTTCATTCAGGTGTAGTGATATCATTGCTATTTTAATTACTGAATTTGATATGGACAACTCATTTTGAACTTGGTTCCAGATTCCTCTTTGTCAGTATTTAGAACTGTATCTGGAAGGTTTTGAAATCTACATGCAGCTATATCATGATTACGCAAATTGGCTTGAAAACCCTGCATATGTTTAGGGAATTCAAGGTACTCCTGAACGCTAACCTATCCTGGATAAGAATTATGTTATTGAAAGCGAAATTCCACATATTTTTAGGATTAACGTCACATATTATTTGAAACTGCCTACAAGGTTTACCTGAATTTAAACACTCAGCTATTTTACATCTATTGTAACAGGCTCTGTTAAGGCATGTGTGAGTGCTTGCTGGTAGTCAGGCAGTTTGTGCAGGTGTGGAAAATAAGCAATGAATGGACCTGCTATGTGTAGATAATTGCTTGTGCAGGACACACCTGGGATGTCTGCACTGAAAACTAGTACAGATTCTAAACTAGAAAAGAAACACAAGTTGGGCTTACAGTATGTTCTGGAAATTCATAACTGCCTGTCATTGAAATGGAAAGGTTAATTTAGACCATTTCTGTTTACAGCTATTTTTTTTTTTCGCAAGAATGGATTTTCTGTTGAAAAACTATTGTTTATGTTCCTATTTACTGCTTATGTAAAAAATGTACTTGGGCAGACTATACAAAATGCAAGAAAGTGACAAATAAATGCAAATATTAACTACATGTCACCGACTAATCAGAAATGTAGTTTTAAAAAAGCCTATTTTTCTATATCCAGTTTTATAATGTAACAAATGAAAGCAAAAGTGAATAGGAATATTGGGAAAATCCAGGCATTGGATATAAACAAAGCAATTCAATGCGCAGTATATTTAAACAGGCAGTGGGTATGTGAGAGGCGTACATATAACTAAGCCGATGGGAAATTTTTGCGCAGGGTACCCAGCTTCTACAAAAGTCCCATCTTTTGACAGCGCCAAAATTGCTGAGTGCTGCTTTAACAGTAATTCCTATTACGGCCTATTGCAGATGCACAGAAATCTCCGCTGAAACCTCTGCCACTGGTTTTACTTGTTTCAATGAGACTGGTGTTATTTCCATGTTTCCTCATATAAAGTGTAAAGCTATGTCACTGTGGTTTCTTCTTCTTCCTGGATACATAGAAGATGCAGATATTTTATAAATGTGGCTCTGGTACAGTGAAAATGCTGTTTTATGCATTGCCCTCCTATACAATTCACAGAATGCTACCAACATCACTCTGCCTTCATAAGAGCTCATTCACGCTATGTGTATTGATGTCAGTCATGACGCACCGCACATAATATCCGATATGCATGGTAACGTGAAACACCATAGACTTTTATGTTATCATTCAATGTACAGTACAGTGTGTGTTCCCATAACATAGCGGGGAACATCTTAGTGCACAGTACATGTGTGTTTCCGTTGGGCATCCTGCCGTGGCTGCCAACGTCCATGTTTTAAGGCCCTGCGCCGATGCATTCCATAAATCGGAGCACATGCACGAAATCACATTCGCACATGTGCTGTGCAGTGTGAATGAACCCTAAGAAAAGTAATTTTCCCTTCTTAACTCTTACATTGCAAAGAATTTAGCAACATTACGAAAGTAGCTGACTTAGGGGTTTATGCAATTAACTGCATTAAACAGAACTGTGTGTGAAGTCTTACCAATGCCACAACGAATGCATGCGGTAATCAAAACCCTGTGACCTTTTTGTGTGCTTTCTTTTCCTGAACCAATCATACAAACAATAAAATGAAAAAATAGGGATGTTCTATTCAACAAATGACAGACTGTTACCACGGTTGCAAAGAACCGTACTTTAAACATGTTGTTTGAAAACAGTAGCTAATTTCAGAATGGAATGTGAATGACATTTCAGTGAAATATAATTACAAAATATCTTTGGTGCCTTCTTCCCAGCCAATGCTGGGTTGTTGTTTTTTTACTTTGTGTTTTGGGTAATTATCTTATGAAAGGGTCCATGACCTGTGTCTGAGACAGAGTTGTCTGACACTGGACACAGAGCATTTTACTGCAGAATGTCTTGAAAATCTTAAGATTTCATTGTTCCTTGCAGTGATTCCTGGCACTCCATTCAGATACAGCAACCCTGAAACATAACCAAGTCTCCCTCCTCTAGGTTTCACAGTAGGTATGGAGTGCCTTTGTTTGAAAGCTTTTTTCCACAGTGGGCATGCAGCTGATGTAATTTGCCATAAAGCGTTTTGTCTCATCTGTTCATAGGACATTCTCCTGATAGTATTGTGGCTTGTCATTTATGAATGCATATAAACACATTTCAGTCTGACTTTATTACAGTTTTGTTTCAGCAGTGGAATTTTCCTTGTTTCCTCCATTGAGCCCACTATTACTCAAAAAGCCACAAATCAGTCATTGATGGAGTGTGGCCGTGGAATTCAGCCTGTATCTCTTAGGAAGTTGCCCTTTGTTTTTCCATATACCATCCTTACTATCATTATACTGTACTTACTCTGATATACATGTTCCAGTTGCTGTGTCCAGTAAGGTTGATTATGGTTCCATGGGCCTTAAACTTATTCATACAGTATTTGCCACTGTTGTCACATGAACATCAATCTGTTTGGAGATGGCCCTATATAATTGGCCTTTAACTTGCATGTCTATAATTTTCTTGCTACAATATTCATTTATAGATTATTTAGTCACAGTTTGCCCATTGTAAAATCTTCCTCTCCTCTCCTCTCCCTGATTTACATTATGAAGTTTATCACTGGTGGTGACATCTTTAGTCCTGCCAGGTTATCAGTATGGAATGTTCGTTTACTGAGAGTTCTATGCACAGATGGAGATACTGGTTGCTTGGCAGTTGGATAAAGCAGTTATTTCCCACAATGCAACGAGGTTCACAAACAGGTTCACAGACAGCAAACTGTCAGGACCATGGTCATAACATCACACTGTGGGAGGTGTTTCACCACAATATCAGCTAGACAGACCCCCCCAGATGATCTATTTGAGAAAACATAAAGACTCCCTGTGGGAAAGGGGGTATCAGCTTCCGAGTGGGATGAAGTTAAATCTTAGGTTAAATTCCTCTTTAAAGGAACAGTATCGATTGACATGTTTTTTTCAATTGAGATAGGAATTCTTTGGGAAGTGTTGTTTAGTACTGGTGTATACATTTGACTGCTAATCTGTTTGTTTACTGTTATAAAATTCCTTTTACACTTCCCTGATGCTGATTAGCCTGATTCTGAAGTGCCAGTGAACCTTGAGAGGAGGGGGGGGGGGGGTCCCTCACACTCCATCTCTTAATTCTGTGTGTGAGAGAAAGCTCTTAGCAGCTACAGTTGTCGGTCTCTGGGAGATGTCTGCAAAAAGCAGAGGAAATGTATCTTATGTGCAACATAAACATTTGTAGTGTGTGAAACCTGACACCAGAGCCATTGTGTATAACTCTGCTTCAATATTACACTGTTCTTAGCATGACAGACAGCAGAGATTCACCTATGTAAATGAGACATTCCAAACATAGCTAAAATCTACACACAGTGAATTACAGCTTTTGCTTTTTAACATGAAAAGTAGGAAAATGTTTACACCGCTACTTAGACATTACTTGTACATTGTCATTTTATAACACTTGGTTTGATAGTGTTCCTTTAAGCTACATACAAAAGCTTAGCTTTTGCAGGTTGAAATGATTGTTTGTGATCACCATACTTCAAAGACAGTCTGCAGGCAAACAGATAAAGATAAAGATGCCTTTATTGTCACAGTACAATACAATGTTGTGTGGAGCCATCCTAGATGCCATAGACAAAGAAGCAAAGAACTGACATTAGACTAAAAACATTACACTAGTAACATTGCACTAGTAACAGTGATGGTTTAGGTGTGTTCAGCACAATAAAATAGCACATACTGTCCTAGGAAAAGGTAAGGAGGAGCAGAGGAAATAGTGTAGCTATTGGAGACAAATAAATTCAGCAAAAATATAAAAATATCTGGCCTAGCCATTTGTTAGTCACATGCTAAGTTGTACGCTGAAGATTTGGGATACCCGGACAAATGTCAAAACAATGGCTAAAGCCCAAAAAATCTTAGCTGTCACATTTTAAAGGAAATAACTAACTAAAGTAAATATCAAAAATATTGAACTGAAATCTCACTAGTTGCTGTTTTCCACCTAGTGACCCAGTAGCATTAAGAAGACTTCTGATTCCTATTTGCCTTAGCAAAAAAAACTCCAAATGACTGCCAGAGTTGAGCTGTGATTTAAAAACTGCTGTAACTGAATGCACTGCTTTATCAATCACAGACTATAGTAGTTATAGAGAAAGTCTGTATGATGAAAGAGCAGCAAGTGATGCACTGTCAAAGCCATCTGTTTATGGTTTGTCCAATTACATAAACAGCATTCGAAGAGTGCTTATTTAATGCATATTAAACTATGCAGGGCAGAGGCGCATACAGAACTATGCAGAGAATATCAGCCATCCTGTTGTTTTACAAAACAATGTTTAATTGCATTGCTCTTGGAATTTTTCAATAGCTAGAGCTTAATCGTGTGTATGTCCTATATTTGGGCCACACAGCACGTACACTGAGCAGAGAGGACAAATATAAATCATTGCTTTATTTAATCCAGATGCAAATAAAACCACAGAGAGGCACAATTACTCCTTTCCTTTCTGACTATTGCACCTATTCGTAGATATTTAGTCAAACTAAAGGTACAAATGTTCTTGTTTTTAACCTTCAATAGATGGTACTATTTAAACCTCTTTAGTTTACCCAGTAAAAGAGTTTCTTGAACAGCCATTTCCTGCAAAGGAGACTTCCACAGCTACTGACTGCAGTCTACTCACACTGATACACTGAAGGGTGCGTCCGTGTCAGCTGCCTGCTACGCATGTGCACCACACAGCCATGGGCTTTGGGGCCTTGGACGGGTACACACAGGGCCATGACTGTGGACTTGTATGCATGTAGGGTTGTGGGCTTGCGTGAGCCACATGGCTGTGGAGGGCGCATGCCAAGTTCTCTAGTGCCCATTATTAAACGAGCTTCAAGCTAGTAAAATATAATTCCCTTTACATGTACTGTCAGTGCCCCAGCTCTCCTCTTCAATGTAAAATACTATTCTTAGCATTCTCCTCATGATATAACTCCAACATATACAATTCCCTCACTGTAACCTAGCATTCCCCATTAACCCTTGTAACCACCATTTAATTAGTGGTATGCCAGTGCTACAGGTTGATTTATTGGGATCAGTAGCAATGTAACACTAAAACAGCTTTCTGGGCCCCCCAGCACAATGACCATTGGACCCCTGGGCCATATTGGGCTGCATTGTGGCCACTCATTCTGACACCCTCCCCCCATCCCCCATGCAGAGCAGTATATTGCATGGTTGGGACTCGAAGGGTGGCAGCATAGAGTAAATGGCTGCCGGAAGGAAGAGGAGACCCGATGCAGTATGGATCAGGTAAATATCACAGCACTCCCTCTGCTACTCTGCTAGGATGGGAGGGCGGTGGAGCAGGCATGTTTGAGTGTACCTGGCTGTGGCCCTTCTGCACAGTGTTATCAAATTGGAACAGTGGCCAAGAGGTTGAAGTAACTGTCCACAGGGTGTTCACCTCACCAGTGTAAACACTCACCTAGTTAAGAGGTTCAGCACTGATGTCACCAACACTGAGATTACCAGAAGCTAAAACCAGCATGAAATGCCAGCATTACGAGTGTTGTGCAATCTTGTATGGTGTTCCACTGGTAGTTTTGGCACAGCTGAGTGCTCCATACAAATTAATGAAACGCGGGTACCCTGAGAGAAATTCCACACTAGTGTTGTTGTTCGAATTTGTGTTGGTTGTTTGGGTCGACCCAAAAACATGTGATTCTACAGTGCATATTTGGCACTTACATAGTGCCCAGCAGCCCCTCTAATGATGCCTAGGGCCCTCCAATCAATGCAGGGATCAACTCCTCCATCTTACTGGTGGCAGGCAGCTGGTTAACTGATTCACACCACATGCCACACAGGGCAGCCATAGCTGCATATAAGACCCTGTACTGGGCACTTATGACTGAGTTGTGAGTGCTAGACATAGCTGCTCTGCATAACTGTCAGACTACCATGTAAAATTGTCAGTGAAATACAGACCAGGCAGATAGACACTAGTCAGATTATAGTTTCAGTTATAGAAAGTCAATTTCACTGTTAGTACTTTTTCTTTGCTGATTTACAGTTGTATTCAAAATTTTTCAATTTTGCCTACATGCTTCACAGTAGGCAAGGTGTTCTTTTCTTCATAGGCCTTGTTCTTCCTCCTCCAAACATAGCATTGATCCATGGGCCCAAACATTTCAATTTTGTTTCATCAGTCCACAGAACACTATCCCAAAACTTTTGTGGTAGTGTTCTGTGGACTGATGAAACAAAATTAGAACTGTTTAGGCCCATGGATCAATGCTATGTTTGGAGGAGGAAGAACAAGGCCTCTGAAGAAAAGAACACCTTGCCTACTGTGAAGCATGGCCGGGGGTCAATTATGCTTTGGGGCTGTTTTGCTTCTGCAGGTACAGGGAAGCTTCAGCGTGTGCAAGGTACCATGAATTCTCTTCAGTACCAGGAGATATTGGATGAAAATGTGATGCAGTTCATCACAAACCTGAGGCTTGGGAGACGTTGGACCTTTCAACAGGACAATGATCCCAAGCATACTTCCAAGTCCACTTGACTAGAGCATGGTTGCAGATTAAAGGCTGGAACATTTTGGAGTGGCCATCGCAGTCACCAGACTTAAATCCAATTGAGAATCTCTGGTGAGACTTAAAGAAAGCAGTTGCAGCGCGCAAGCCTAAGTATGTGACTGAACTGGAGGCTTTTGCCCATGAAGAATGGGCTAAGATACCTGTAGATCACTGCAAGACATTTGTGTCAAGCTATGCTTCACGTTTAAAAGCGGTTATAACTGAAAAAAGGATGTTGTACTAAGTACTAAAAATTAATGTCACTTGGGGGTTGAATAAAACTGATAGCACAGAAAAGACATTTGTGGTTATTTCATTATAAATGTTATGTTATATTTGTCTGACTTACAAGTGCCTCTTTAATTTAATTGTAAACAAGATGACTGAAATGATCAAAATCAATGTCAAACTGGCCAAAACACTCAATTTCAGTGGGGGTTGAATAATTTTGAACACAACTGTATTTACTAGCTACATAGATTTCATTGCTTAGATAGGTGGTGCTGTATTCATTGTATATACACCCCACTCGTGTGATGGCCGCACTGTGAAAAGTCATTAATCTGGATCAGTGACAGTTTTTTTCCTATTCATTCTCACTGACTACATTGCCTCTCGCTGTAGTGATACCCAACAAGAGTTTTGTGCATGGTCAGACGGTCACAGACCTAAGTTTTTTGGGAGGAGAAAAATAACTGCTCACTCACCCCACAAAATAATTATAATTTCATAACTATGCAGATTATAGCATCCTTTTGCATCCTAATATCTTCTTCTCTGGACACTTTTGGGAGAATACATTTTTGGATGTAATTTCTTTCCAAGTGTGATGTCTTATATTCTCCAGATTATCCGGTTTGAACCATATACTGTTTTTTTGCTTGCCAAACCATACAATGTATGTCTCTCCCTGTGTTGAGTTTTTATCTTCTGAATGTACATATTAAGTATCTTCTGAATGTACATATTAAGTAAAAGGATGCTTTTCACGTTTTGATTTGGCCCATGTGTTTGGAAGACACACAAAGCAGCGAACTACCCTATTTGGACTGATGTTACATGTCAAACAGAGCATAGAGAGGCACATAACCTAACAGGAAATCTACTAACACAGGCCAGTTCCACCTTTTTGACTTCCATCACCAACAGTCTGTAACACCGGCTGGGTGTAATTAGGGCTCTATGCCACCACCAGGATGGGACAGCAACTACAAGCACAGAAACACTTCCAGAGAAACAAAATCAAAAGAAATGACCAGAGTCAGGACAGAGAAGACAATCAGAGCTCACCGAGCAACATTGTGCTCCTGTACATGGCTGAAGTCAGAGAAGCTAAGGGGCAACATTTGCTTTTAGTGATGTGATATATTTAGCCTTCTGCACACTACATTGCAGGATTTGTTTGGAACTGTAGGGAGGTATTTTTGGTGCACAAATAAAAATATTTTTGAAAAAGTCCTCCTGTACCACTTTTTTCCACTTTTTTTTGCACTTCTCTATAAGCTTAGGTTGTAGAAGAATTTGGTGTTGCCAGCAAACATTCACATGAAGTTACGAGAAAAAAATAAATAAATGAAAGTGACAGTGTCCCATTAAAAAATCTAAGTTATTTTTTTTTAAGTGTTAAGGCCCATACACACGTCGGATTTGCACGAACGACGGGTCGTTTGAACGTTCCGTCGTTCGCACGTTTCCGCATGAAATCCGGCGTGTGTACAGACTATCGTTCGGGAGATAAGACTGGTTACCAGCGATCCGCCCGGCGGATCGTTGGTAACCAGTCATATCTCCCGAACGATAGTCTGTACACACGCCGGATTTCATGCGGAAACGTGCGAACGACGGGAACGTTCAAACGACCCGTCGTTCGCGCAAATCCGACGTGTGTATGGGCCTTTAACCACTACCAGACTAATTAACCCCTTGTGTCACCTAGGCTTAGAGTTAAGATCCATGAACACCTGTAATGGCTGCCACCCATAGCCATCAGATGCGATAATTAGGGTGACAGCTCGGGGACCCAGGGCTATATAGATGCATCAGAAAGTTGTTGCCTAGCAATGCATCCATACAGCACTGGGGTCCCCAAACTGTGCGCACTAGTGATTCAATGCAATCCCTATAGACACACAGACTGGTGATAATGGTACGCTACATGCCCAACTAGTTATGAAATATGGTATCGTTTTAACTGTGAAAATAAAAAATACTTGGAAAAAAATGTTACCTAAAAAAAAAGCACAATACATGTACCACTTTGATAGCATATGTAATAAAAGTTATTGCTGTATCAATAATGACACAGCTAATATGCCAAAATTGTCAGGAACCTCAAACGGTAACACCCCCCAGAACCTTAACCATTTCAGCCCGCGGGTATTTTTCATCTTATGGACGAGAGGAATTTTCCCCTTTCAGCGCTCCTCCCTTTCATTCCCCAATAACTATATCACTACTTATCACAAATAAATGATCTATACCTTGTTTTTTTTCAGCCACCAATTAGGCTTTCTTTGGGTGGTACATTATGTTAAAAAGTATTTTATTCTAAATGCATTTTGATAGGAATAATACAAAAAAATGAAAAAAAAATCATTATTTCTCAGTTTTCGGCCATTATAGTTTAAAAATAATACATGCTACCGTAATTAAAATCCACACATTTTATTTGCCCATTTGTCCCGGTTATTGCAACATTAAAATTATATCCCTAGTATAAATGGTGACAATATTTTATTTAGAAATAAAGGTGCATTTTTTCAGTTTTACATCCATCACTAATTTTGAGCCCATTATTTAATAATACGATGCCCTCTTGACATAGATATTATTTTTTCCCCTATAGTCAGTAGGTGTATTTTACTATTTGGCCACAAGATGTCCCCGCTGAGCAAAATTATATGTAACGTACAATTACGCTGCATAGGATACAATGTATTGTTACATTGTAACAAGTGGAAGTGACGTAGGCTTCCATCGGAAGCCTCCAATCACAGCGGCGGCGGGGAGATTATGAATGGAAACATTGTTTCCATTCATAAATGTAATGATCGGGCGGCGGAAACCGGTGGAAATGATGGCGGGAGATAGCGCAGTGGCTCTATTTACAGAATAAACACTGTTTTTGAACAAAAACAGTGTTTATTCTCGACGGACATGCTCGGATTGGCACAGGGGACTTTTGTCCCCTGCAGCCAATCCCCCATGCTAGCAGCAGCAGCGTGAAGGTGGGCATCTGCCCGCAGGATCACTTGCAGACCCCCCAAACTGCAGGGACGTGACTAGCGCATCCCTGCGGCTGTAGCACCTGCCACTGCGGACGTGAAGCTCACGTCCGCTCGGCTGAAATGGTTAAAGGATACCTGAAGTGACATGATGAGATAGTCATGTGTTTGTACAGTGCCTAGCACACAAATAACTGAACTGTGTTCCTTTTTGTCTTTCTCTGCCTGAAAGAGTTAAATATCAGGTATGTAAGTGGCTGACTCAGTCCTGACTCAGACAGGAAGTGACTACAGTGTGACCCTCAATAATAAGAAATTCCCCTTTTTTACCTCTTCCTTGCTCTCAGAAGCCATTTTCTGATAGGAAAGTGTTTTATAGTTGGAATTTCTTATCTGTGAGGGTCACACTGTAGTCACTTCCTATCTGAGTCAGGGCTGAGTCAGCCACTTTCATACGTGATATTTAAGTGGTTAAATAATCAAGGTATACATAAGTGAATAAAATGATTTTATTTGACTTTAGAACTCATGTTTGTCTGAAGCTCTTGAGAACAGAAATCACACAGCTGTGAACTAAATAGATAAGACAATTTTCAAATTAGCACAAGATGTAACCCCAGTAGAATTACTCAGAACTCAATCCCTATAAGTGAAAAATTGATGGGGTCAACTGAGTTCCCATAAGATATTAGCAAGGCTACATTTGTTTAGGTTTTAGGATACTGTAAATGAGAGCTGGAAACTCTGACTAATTATCTAATGACATTTGTGCCTGAGATCAAGATGAAGCACCACTGAGATAGATAGTAAGGTCTTTTTGTGTAAACTCCAATTAGTCAACTTCCTTTCATATACACAGATGCAATACAAAAAATACATCCACACTCATTAAGATAGTATACTTCCAGGTCAACAACATTAGGTGCACCCGACCCAGATTATGTCACTGATCCAGACAGAAACAACACTCTATAGGGAACTTAGGGAAGTCTCTTCTAGACCTTTCTTCAACAATGTCAGATTGCGGAGTTGCTGTTTTTCATGTGTGATCGACAAGTAAAGCCGCGTTATAAGAGACTGCTGAAATGAGTGTTCCCTGCATGATATCTTAAAGGAAACCTGAGATGATTAAAGCACAGCCTTTATATTTACCTGGGGCTTCCTCCAGCCCCCTTAAAGTGGATCCGAGATAAACTTTTACTCATTGCATAATTGTGCTCCTTTCATATAGTTTATAGGGCATTCCTCAAGCCAAAAACTTTTTTTGTTTTGTTTTAATACTCTAATTCCCTATAAACGAAACAAGCCTCGCCCGCTGCTCCTTTTGTGCCTTGGCACTGTAGCAAGGGCTTATGGGAGCTCAGTCTGGGCAAGAGGAGGAGAAGGTTACTAGGCATTGATTTCAGAGGCAGAGGAGAGGATAAGAGGGGACTGAATTTACACACAGGCAATTTGATAGCATCTCCAGCCCTTAGCCTATGACAATGTGACAAACAGAACATGGCTGCCCTCATTATATCACAGGAATAAATAATCATCAACTTTTGATGCTGTTAGCAGCTACTTATGCCTTGTAAACTTTAGATAAGATATATAGACAAGTTACTTGTTATAGTTAGTTTTTCATCTTGGATCTGCTTTAAGACTGTGGGATTCCTCAGTGTCCTCCAAGGTCGATCCTTTCTTCTGTAGTCAGCTTATGTAGATGCTGACTACAGCGTTAGTGTTGAGCCAAAATAAGCGTAATTTCGTGTTTCCGTAATTACAGATGCAAATTTTGCCACTACATTTCGAATTTGTTATTTCTACATTGCCATACAAACAGTAATTCGGAATTCCATAAGCTAAATTTCCATCACGTAATTTCTCGTTTCGGCGCAAATTTGTGTTTAACACGAAATTTTGTAATTACGTGATTTGTATAGAAACAGTTACTTTAATTACGAAAATGGACGTAATTTCGTTTTTAATAGTAATTATGCAAATTTAAGTAATTACTAGACCCAGGAAAGTCACTCATTGATTGCAATTACTGATAATGCAAAGGCCCCTGCACATGCCGTTGCTTTTAATGTATCAGGAGGCTCTACCTGCAGCCACTTCTAAGACAGGTGCTCTTTGCCAAGGTGCACTTATCGGTCATGCACGCTGAGACACTTGATTTTGGGCCATGCAATATCTGATAATGCAAAGATCGCTGCACATGTTGTCACTTTAAATGTATCAGGAGGCTCTGAACTGGAAAACAATTTTGAGAATGGCCGAATTTCCGCATTAAACTCGAAATTCTTAATTTCCATTACGAAAACAATCATAATTACGAAAAATTATGGTACCACCTTTGTGCCTCCTTCTATCCTAATTTGTGCCTCTTTTTGTCCTAGTGATGATCGCAATGAGTTAATTTATGGTATGCAAAATTTCACAAAAAATTATGCAATTATGATTATACATAATTCCATTTTTGAAATTGAATTTATTTCATGCAAGCCACAAAAACTTCCACAGTGTCCCAGCGTTGTAGATCACTATAGTAAAGTGTACCACAGCAAAGTGTTATTTTACTAAGTTTAAAAAACATTTTACTTCTAATTTTTTAAAAACAACTTTCTCAAATTACAATGTATTTTTTATTAAAAAAACAATTTTTTTTCCCATTTTCGTGCAGCTCCCAATGGCAGGTTATTTGTAAGTCAGGTGTTCGTAAGTCAGGATCTACGTGTGTGTGTATATATATATATATATATATATATATATATATATATATATATATATATATATATATATATATATATATATATATATATATATATATATATATATATATATATATATATTCATAGTGCAGACAAGTATGGTCTGTTCTTTTGCTCCTTGAGTATAAAATTAAAACAGACAGGTTAAAATGTGGTTATGCAGCATTTTTCTATCACATTGTGTTGGGAAATCCCCAAGCGTGCAAATGAGCTAGAGTTTCATAATCTGAAGTTTTTACAGCAATGAAAATTGCCATATGATAATATATTAGACATTTCTTTATGATCAGTAACTGGTTACCTCTTACATAGAGTTCATTTCAGGTATTAAAAGAATGAGTTTCATAGTTTCTGCTGATCTACTTGCAGGACTATTATTATTGTATTGCTTATAATCTCTCTGGCAGTGCTACAATATTTCTAACAAATGAAACTATATATTAACTATTCTTCATTGTTTAATTCATGAGGCTATGTCTCCTTCTAGAAGACAATAGCTGATAGGAGAAGAATTCTGTGCTTCCAATTTCTAATAATCTACAAATCACTTGTAGGAAAGGGACTAAATTCCCAACAAGCCTACTGTCACAGACCGCGAGCCGGTCTGCGGGTGGGGTAAATCGATCAGCGTCAGAAATCCTCTTACACGGTCATTTGTTCATCACGAAGGGTAACCCGCATTCGCAATTTGATGAACTGACTCGCGAAGGGAGCGTTCTGATACCAACCGAATCACTCCACACACATATACAATTCAAAGATCTGCCACCAAGCGAGTTACACAGCCCGCTACTGTAATTTTACTAGGACTTCGAGAACACTTTAGTAACCCCTAGCAGTATGCAAGAATCTGGGCCAGATCGTTATGTCTGGGCCGGGTTCTCGCATACGGGTTATAAATGTATACTTCTATTAAACACAGGGTAGCGAGTTCAGGAGAATAGGTACGATTGTGTATGTTCAGCCACAGGTCATAACCGCTAAACGATTTTTAAACGTTTAATAACACAAATCAGGGGCGAAACTAGAAATCACTGGGCCCCCCTGCGAATATTTGGATGGGGCCCCCCCCCCATAGGTGCCAAATAATCGTAATGGGGCAGCGTTTCACTGTAAATTAATTGTAAAGTGGGCAGCATTTTACCAGACAATCGTAATGTGGGCCAGAAAATCGTAATGTGGGCAGAGTTCACCAGAAAATCGTAATGTGGGCCTTTAGAAAATCATAATGTGGGCAGAGTTCACCAGAAAATCGTAATGTGGGCACCAGTCACCAGAAAATTGTAACGTGGACAGCATTCACCAGACAATCGTAATGTGGGCAGCGTTCACCAGAAAATCATAATGTGGGCAGAGTTCACCAGAAAATCATAATGTGGGCAGAGTTCACCAGAAAATCGTAATGTGGGCACCAGTCACCAGAAAATCGTAACGTGAGCAGCAGTCACCAGAAAATTGTAACGTGGACAGCATTCACCAGACAATTGTAATGTGGGCAGCGTTCACCAGAATATCGTAATGTGGGACAGAAAATCGTAATGTGGGCAGAGTTCACCAGAAAATCGCAATGTGGGCAGCAGTCACCAGAAAATCGCCATGTGGGCAGCAGTCACCAGAAAATCGCCATGTGGGCAGCAGTCACCAGAAAATCGCCATGTGGGCAGCAGTCACCAGAAAATCGCAATGTGGGCATCAGTAACCAGAAAATCGCCATGTGGGCAGCAGTCACCAGAAAATCGCCATGTGGGCAGCAGTCACCAGAAAATCGCAATGTGGGCATCAGTCACCAGAAAATCCTAATGTGGGCAGCAGTCACCAGAATATCGTAATGTGGGCAGCAGTCACCAGAAAATCCTAATGTGGGCAGCAGTCAGTCACCAGAATATCATAATGTGGGCAGCACACACCAGAAAATCCTAATGCAGCGCTGGGTCCCTGGTTCGAATCCCAGCCAGGGCACTATCTGCAAAGAGTTTGTATGTTCTCTCCGTGTCTGCGTGGGTTTCCTCCGGGCACTCCGGTTTCCTCCCACATTCCAAAAACATACGGATAAGTTAATTGGCTCCCCCTAAAAAAAAAAATTGGCCCTAGACTACAGTACTTACACTGCATAATATAGATATATGGCAATGGTAGGGATTAGATTGTGAGCTCCTTTGAGGGACAGTTAGTGACAAGATATATATATATATATATATATATACATATATATATATATATATATACACTGTACAGCGCTGCGTAATATGTCGGCGCTATATAAATACTAATTAATAATAATAATACTAATCAATAATAATAATAATGTGGGCAGCAGTCACCAGAAAATCCTTATGTGGGCAGCAGTCACCAGAAAATCGCAATGTGGGCAGCAGTCACCAGAAAATCGCAATATGGGCAACAGTCACCAGAAAATCGCAATGTGGGCAGCATACACCAGAAAATCGTAATGTGGGCAGCAGACACCTGAAAATCGTAATGTGGGCAGCAGACACCTGAAAATCGTAATGTGGGCAGCAGACACCTGAAAATCGTAATGTGGGCAGCAGACACCTGAAAATCGTAATGTGGGCAGCAGGCACCTGAAAATCGTAATGTGGGCAGCAGACACCTGAAAATCGCAATGCGGGCAGCAGACACCTGAAAATCGTAATGTGGGCAGCAGACACCTGAAAATCGTAATGTGGGCAGCAGACACCAGAAAATCGCAATGTGGGCAGCAGTGACCAGAAAATCGTAATGTGGGCAGCAGACACCAGAAAATCCTAATGTGGGCAGCAGTGACCAGAAAATCACAATGTGGGCAGCAGTGACCAGAAAATCGTAATGTGGGCAGCAGACACCAGAAAATCTCAATGTGGGCAGCAGACACCTGAAAATCGCAATGTGGGCAGCAGACACCTGAAAATCGTAATGTGGGCAGCAGACACCTGAAAATCGTAATGTGGGCAGCAGACACCTGAAAATCACAATGTGGGCAGCAGACACCTGAAAATCGTAATGTGGGCAGCAGACACCTGAAAATCGTACTGTGGGCAGCAGACACCTGAAAATCGTAATGTGGGCAGCAGACACCTGAAAATCGCAATGTGGGCAGCAGTGACCAGAAAATCGTAATGTGGGCAGCAGACACCTGAAAATCGCAATGTGGGCAGCAGACACCAGAAAATCGTAATGTGGGCAGCAGACACCAGAAAATCGCAATGTGGGCAGCAGACACCTGAAAATCGCAATGTGGGCAGCAGACACCTGAAAATCGCAATGTGGGCAGCAGACACCTGAAAATCGTAATGTGGGCAGCAGACACCAGAAAATCGCAATGTGGGCAGCAGTGACCAGAAAATCGCAATGTGGGCAGCAGACACCTGAAAATCGTAATGTGGGCAGCAGACACCTGAAAATCGTAATGTGGGCAGCAGGCACCAGAAAATCGCAATGTGGGCAGCAGACACCAGAAAATCATAATATGGGCAGCTGATACCTGAAAATCGTACTGTGGGCAGCAGTCACCTGAAAATCCCCCTGCAGAATTTCAGAGCGCCCCCCCCCCCCCCGGGGCCCGCTCGTGGCCGGTTTTTGGGGGCTGGAGGGGTGGCAGCATGAGGGGAAAGCCTTGCCCACCGTCGGCAGGGAGAGGGGAAGTTCCCCCCTCTCCCTCACCTCGGGGCTCTCCCCTCTGCGCCCCCCTCCAGCTAGTTACCGTCTGTGGGCAGCGGGCCGGGCAGCAGCGGCGGCGGGATACATACCTTCTTCCTTGCGTTCCATCGCCGCCTTCTCGCTCTAGCGGCTGACGTCACTTCCGGAAGCGGAAGTGACGTTAGCCGCTAGAGCGAGAAGGCGGCGATGGAACGCAAGGAAGAAGGTATGTATCTGCCGCTGCTGCCCACTGCCCACAGACCTTAACTAGCTGGAGGGGAGCGCAGAGAGGAGAGCCCCGAGGTGAGGGAGAGGGGGGAACTTCCCCTCTCCCCGCCGACTGTGGGCAAGGCTTTCCCCTCATGCTGCCACCCCTCCAGCCCCCAAAAAACGGCCCCGAGCGGGCCCCAGGGGGGGGGGGCCGGGCCCCCCCGCGGGCGCAGGCGCTGCAGGGCCTATTGCTACGCCCCTGACACAAATGCATTACATACAGTTATATACACCTATTAACATATAAAACACAGAGCTTAAAAATAAAAGGAATAAAACAGAAAGTTCTTACTTAGTTAGCTGAGCAGTCCATTTGAAGCATGAAGAAAATAGTCCAGTTTAAACGTAGGCATTCAGCTTAAAAGTCCTTTGTACACAACATGCGCCCGGTTCTTCCGTGAGCACATGTCTGGACTTCCCTAGTCGATGTAAATTGAAGAACTGGGTGGAGTTCCTTGCAAACGCTTTTTACTGACCAGAGTTTTGGGGCGGTCACTACCTGGAAAGTAGGTGTGTTGGAGGCAGGGTTACCTCCTGGCAAGTCAGGTTACCACCCACAGACTTGGAGCAAGGAATGTACCAATTATTAATAATTTGTGTAATTCCGCCCCAGATGGGTGCATCGCAGATCCGAGACCATATTCATAAGCAGCATGCGACTCTGTATTAAATGAGACTATACACGCCTAGTCTAACGAATTTGCTCTACGCATGCCGGATAAAGCGGTTTCTCAATTGATTCCTGATAGCTAGAGAATGATAATTCATGTGAATTATAGACCTGTTTCCTAGGTATCAGGAAATGTAATTTTGGTCTTGCTGTGACAAACCTATTTTGAATTATTAATAAGTTAACGTTCCCTTTGTGTGAAGCTATACGCTTGGAGGGAAATTTGAAGTTCAACCAGTTTGAGCTGGTTTGGTGGAACATGAGCTATGTGACCAAATGCTGCTCCCCAGGTGGTCTGGCTACTTGTGAATTCTTTCCTGACCTGAACAGGATGTGGGGGGGAAGGTTACTGTACTCAGTAAGAGAGAGAGAAATTGACATCTGTTGTGCATTTACCCAAGACTGACAGGAACTGTGCACGATTATGCGAAAGTCGATGGCACTAGCGCACGACTTTTCCGTAATGTTCGTCACATCTCCCTCCTACCAGCCGGACGCACAGAGTGGGTCTGCATGACCCGCTCTACGCGGCGCTTAGCTACTGACCGGGTTCTCGACTTCTTATCTGACTGCCCGTTAGACAACTCACCAGAAGCGTAAGGCCTCATGGTCCGGTGTGTCCCAGTGTCCGCTTTGCGGACGGTGCGATGCACACCAACAGGCTTACCTCTAAAGGCCTGGCTGGGTTTGCATAGCGCTTCCTGTAAGGGAGAGAGTCGTTGGCTGACATCCGGGTCACTTCCTGACTCTCGGGTGTCAGCCTGCGAATCTGGAAGCAGCGTAGCATACCCCTGCTCTAACGGACTACACCTTGGCACAACATTTTGGTCAGCACAACCTAGGTGAACATTAGAGCACAATTTTAAAAACGAATTTGCCTTCACCTGGGTGGCGAGGCTTGCCCCTTCTCCAGGAAGGATAGAGGGTGGACCTGTGGGCAGTTTTGCACTGGGTTGCTTCTGCAAGGGGACGACATGCAAGGGTGAGACAGGGAAGGAACGGCCTGTCTCCACCAGCTGTTTGTTAACAGCAGACAATGGTGGAGCACTCTGGCTGTCATAGCAGGAGGGGAGGTCTAGGCCCCCAGCTGCCTGCTCTGACACCTGGCCTGCTTCCACTGCCCTGGACGGATATGACCCAGGCAAAACAAGACTGTTACCTCTTAGATTAGAGACTGTCACATTTAAACATACATCATTTTTAGCACTGTGAGATTCAGCATGAAAGCTATTAGCAACATCTGGTACAACATTAAAATCACAGTTACGTTCATTTTTCACATGTACACAGGTATCTGGAACAACAGTGACAGGTTTAGAGTCAGACAAACCGTGACTAGACAGCTGTCCATTAGAAACAGGTACCGCTTCCTTCCCTCCTTCCCTAGGAGGGCTAGGTACCATTACCCTGGCTGCCTCCCTCTGTCCCACCCCAAGCTTGTACAGTACCTGAGTGGGTCCAGACTGGCAATCCGGGGTGTTGATCACAGGTTCATAAAAGGATCGTAGGGTGCCAAGATCGGTGCCCAACAGCACAGGCACTGGGATGTCATCTGTCACCCCCACAACTTTTGACTGGCGGCCCCTTCCCCAATCGAGAACAACACGAGCTTTGGCGATGCGTGCGTGTGTGCCACCAACTCCCAAAAGTGTGACACGCTCATTAGGCAGGAAATTCTCCCTGGCTACAAGATGAGAGCGAACCAAGGTAAGCTCTGCGCCTGTGTCGCGGAAACCAACAGCGATCTGGTCGTTAACTTCCACGACTTGATGATTTCCGGAAAGTCGAGGATTTGCTGCTCCCATGACGAGGTAGGCGTGTGCAGTAGAGGATGCGCTAGCCACTTCTGCGCTAGGCTCTGGAGACGGCGTCCTCACCTCGGGGCAGGCAGACTTGAGGTGTCCTCTCTGTCCACAGTGGTAGCACTTCGGAACATATGTGGCATCAGGCGGATGAGTAGCAGGTGCAGCATCCGGCCTCTGTGGCTGTGGGACCCGATTCCCACGGTTAGCAGGGGGAGGAGAGCTGGGTTGCATAGGTCTCCCCCCTCTCCAGCTCTGGGCTGGAGGTTTGCGGCTGTCCGGCACACGGGTGGCCACAAAAGTGTCTGCAAGTTCTGCGGCAGCTTTGGCGGATTCAGGCTTCCGCTCCAAGACAAACTGCCGGACATCTGGAGTGCAGCAGTTCAGCAACTGCTCCTGTACGATGAGGTCCTCCAGACCTTGGTGAGAGTCTTTTTTGAGGCCCCGCGACCACTGCCGGAACACGGTCAGCAGGCGACTCTCCAGGTCGGTGTAAGAGTCGGTGTGGCCTTTCTGCAGGGAGCGAAACTTTTTGCGATAGACCTCTGGGGTCAGCTGGTATTTGGCGATAATTGCAGCTTTTATCGCCTCATAGTCATTGTCCTTGTCAGCGGGTAAGTCCACAAACGCCTCAAGCGCTTTGTCCCGCAAGTTGGGTGTCAGATATCTCGCCCACTGCTCCTGGGGCAGATGATGCTGACGACAAGTCTTTTCAAATGAGTGTAAATAAGTGTCCGGGTCAGTTCCCTTCTCCATTTCTGGGAACTTAAATTTGGGAGTCCCAAATGGGCCTGCTGTGGGCCGGGGTTCCAGAGCACTTTGCGAGGGATTTTGGCCTTGCGCTCGCAGTTTGGCCATTTCAAGGTCATGTCTGCGTGCGGCTTCTCTCTCCTCTCTTTCCGCTACTTGCTCAGCCCGCCACCGGCGTTCTGAAGATTCCCGTTCAGCCTGGCGTTCTGCGCGGTCAGCATTTTCTCTGACAATCTGCATGTACAGCTCAGGATTTGTCTCCAACAGCCTTTGTAATCCAGGTTGCATTCCAGCATCAGGAACACAGAACAGGTTGGCATGGGCGGGCTCCTGCCGGCCACCATGCTCCTCAGCAGTTACAGCGACCGGTTCAGACGCGGTCCCGTTTTCCTCTGGGTCTGGAAGTGGGTTGCTTTGCTCCAACCGCTCACTTTCCTCTGCCCCAGTTACAGCACCGTCTGAACCAGGAGTGTGCTCTCCCAGCATCTGCTCCGGCTGGGTATTCAGTCGCAACAAGTCCTCAATCAATTGCGCTTTCTTTTTTCTATAAGTCACAATGCCTTTTTCTTCACACAAGTTCACTAGGTCTGCCACTGCCATTTTCTTGTATCTTGCTGCAGCCATTTTTGCCAAATAAAAGATAGGATAGGAAAAGAGATTGGGGGGGGAACTCTGTGCTACACGTTTAGTCTATATAAATGGTAATGCACCGGTTATCAACCACAGATTTTTGATCTGTTCTGGCAGGTTAATCAAATAACGTTGCCGTTGATGTTCTGAACATACACAAATCCCAAAAAGCTGCCAAACAAATGTCACAGACCGCGAGCCGGTCTGCGGGTGGGGTAAATCGATCAGCGTCAGAAATCCTCTTACACGGTCATTTGTTCATCACGAAGGGTAACCCGCATTCGCAATTTGATGAACTGACTCGCGAAGGGAGCGTTCTGATACCAACCGAATCACTCCACACACATATACAATTCAAAGACCTGCCACCAAGCGAGTTACACAGCCCGCTACTGTAATTTTACTAGGACTTCGAGAACACTTTAGTAACCCCTAGCAGTATGCAAGAATCTGGGCCAGATCGTTATGTCTGGGCCGGGTTCTCGCATACGGGTTATAAATGTATACTTCTATTAAACACAGGGTAGCGAGTTCAGGAGAATAGGTACGATTGTGTATGTTCAGCCACAGGTCATAACCGCTAAACGATTTTTAAACGTTTAATAACACAAATGCATTACATACAGTTATATACACCTATTAACATATAAAACACAGAGCTTAAAAATAAAAGGAATAAAACAGAAAGTTCTTACTTAGTTAGCTGAGCAGTCCATTTGAAGCATGAAGAAAATAGTCCAGTTTAAACGTAGGCATTCAGCTTAAAAGTCCTTTGTACACAACATGCGCCCGGTTCTTCCGTGAGCACATGTCTGGACTTCCCTAGTCGATGTAAATTGAAGAACTGGGTGGAGTTCCTTGCAAACGCTTTTTACTGACCAGAGTTTTGGGGCGGTCACTACCTGGAAAGTAGGTGTGTTGGAGGCAGGGTTACCTCCTGGCAAGTCAGGTTACCACCCACAGACTTGGAGCAAGGAATGTACCAATTATTAATAATTTGTGTAATTCCGCCCCAGATGGGTGCATCGCAGATCCGAGACCATATTCATAAGCAGCATGCGACTCTGTATTAAATGAGACTATACACGCCTAGTCTAACGAATTTGCTCTACGCATGCCGGATAAAGCGGTTTCTCAATTGATTCCTGATAGCTAGAGAATGATAATTCATGTGAATTATAGACCTGTTTCCTAGGTATCAGGAAATGTAATTTTGGTCTTGCTGTGACAAACCTATTTTGAATTATTAATAAGTTAACGTTCCCTTTGTGTGAAGCTATACGCTTGGAGGGAAATTTGAAGTTCAACCAGTTTGAGCTGGTTTGGTGGAACATGAGCTATGTGACCAAATGCTGCTCCCCAGGTGGTCTGGCTACTTGTGAATTCTTTCCTGACCTGAACAGGATGTGGGGGGGAAGGTTACTGTACTCAGTAAGAGAGAGAGAAATTGACATCTGTTGTGCATTTACCCAAGACTGACAGGAACTGTGCACGATTATGCGAAAGTCGATGGCACTAGCGCACGACTTTTCCGTAATGTTCGTCACACCTACCTCTATGCAATATAGAATATCCATGCTGTCTGGGACATCAGTGTGGCTCTGTAGTGGCTAAAAAGGAGCAGAGTCACAAAGTTAAGACACTTGTTTCCACTAGCAACAGGCACTCTGGTTCCAATGCAGCTTTACGAACGGCACACGTAGAAACATGAAATTTGCATGTGTTGTGGAGGGCGGTACTATGTTCCTCTATGGAGGTACAACTGGGTCATCCTGGAAAATGCTGCATGTCTGATTTTTATCTTCGGACATGAACATGCGTGATTTCCTGCATTAGGTGAAATAAGCCCAATGGGCTGTTACACCTAAAATACATTTTGCATGCATTTGTGTCCGGGACTTGCGTTGACTGGAAATGAGGCCGAGTATTAAAGTATGTGCAAATCATAAGTAGAAAAGTCCATTGACAGGCCTCGATCCACCAATTTCCTCCGTGATCAGGAGGTTTCTGAAGACAGACATATTTGTACCACGTGAATCTGGACTTGCACATGAGATATATGGATCCAGTCATCTTCAGAAGTACTCAGGAAAGGAGTACCTTATATACTCGTGTATAAGCCTCGGCTTATATGCGAGTCAGTGGAGCACAACGAATGGTGGAGCAGGTTTTGTTACTGGCAGAGAAGCGTAAGGATCTTGCACTGCAGCACTAATGGTCCTGTTCTTGCCAGCTGGCTTCCTGTCCATGCCCCCCCCTGTCCCGTGCAACATGGTGCGCAGAGTGCGCTGCTCAAGACTACCTGTGCCCCCTGGTTTGTGGAGTGGAGCGTGCAAACATCATATCAGCTGTGATTCTACCAGGGGCGGACTGACAACTCATGGGGCCCCCGGGCAATAGGAGAATATGGGGCCCCCATACCAGTGTGTGTTTCCCACCTTTCACGTTATATTTTTACAGACTAAGATATAATAATTTATTGCCAACAGTAAATATGTTATATTGTACACTGACAAAAACCCCTGGGCCGCGCGTAGCGCGGCGCGCCAAAAAATGGGTGTGGTCACGCAACAGAATGTGGGCGTGGTCATGGGTGGGGCAAAATATACATGACCTTAGCAGTGGTGTAAAAGGTCTGCCGGGGAAGTTTGAACTCTGCCATAGTGTTTCCCCCCAAAATACATGTAATCTGACAGCATTTCACCAAAAATCCATGCAATTTGGCAGCGGTTCTTCCAAAATACAGATAATATGGCAGTCGTTCCCCCAAAATAGACGTTATCTGGCAGCTGCGGTTCCCCCAAATACACATAATTTGGCAGCGGATCACCAAAAATACATGTAGCAGCAGTGGTCCCCCCAAAATACACAGAATCTGGAAGCAACAGTTCCCCCATTATACACAATCTGGCAGCAGTTCCCCAAAAATACACATAATCTGGCAGCTGTTTCTCAAAGTACACTTAATCTGGCAGCAGCAGTTTCCCAAAAATAGTTAATCTGGCAGCAGTTCCCCCAAAATAGGTGCCCCCAGTATAGGTAACCAGGTCAAAAGGTATCCCCAGTGGAAGTATCCAGGTCTATAGGTTTTCCCAGTGCAGGTATCCAGGTCTATAGGTGTCCCCAGTATAAGTAGCCTAATCTACAGGTGTCCCCAGAATAGATAACCAGGTCTATAGATGTCCCCATTTAAGATAGCCAGGTCTATAGATGTCCCCAGTTAAGATAGCCAGGTCTATAGGTTTCCCCAGTATAGGTAGCCAGGTCTACAGGTGTCTCCAGAATAGGTAGCCAGGCCTATAGGTGTCCCTAGTACAGATAGCCAGGTCTATAGGTGTCTCCTGTATAGATAGCCAGGTCTTTAGGTGTCCCCAGTATATGTAGCCAGGTGTATAGGTGTCCCCAGTATAGCCAGGTCTATAGGTGTCCCCAGTATAGCCAGGTCTATAGGTGTCCCCAGTATAGCCAGGTCTATAGGTGTCCCCAATATAGCCAGGTCTATAGGTGTCCCCAGTATATACAGTCAGGTCTATAGGTGCCCCCAGTATATACAGCCAGGTCTATAGGTGCCCCCAGTATATGTAGCTAGGTCTATAAGAGCCCCCAGTATATGTAGTCAGGTGTATAAGTGCCACCAGTATATGCAGCCAGGTGTATAGGTGCCACCAGTATATGCAGCCAGGTGTATAGGTGCCCCCAGTATATGCAGCCAGGTGTATAGGTCTCCCCAGTATATGCAGCCAGGTGTATAGGTCTCCCCAGTATATGCTGCCAGGTGTATAGGTGCCCCCAGTATATGCAGCCAGGTGTATAGGTGCCCCCAGTATATGCAGCCAGGTGTATAGGGGCCCCCAGTATATGTAGCCAGGTGTATAGGTCTCCCCAGTATATGCAGCCAGGTGTATAGGTGCCCCCAGTATATGCAGCCAGGTGTATAGGTGCCCCCAGTATATGCAGCCAGGTGTATAGGTCTCCCCAGTATATGCAGCCAGGTGTATAGGTGCCCCCAGTATATGCAGCCAGGTGTATAGGTGCCCCCAGTATATGCAGCCAGGTGTATAGGTGCCCCCAGTATATGCAGCCAGGTGTATAGGTGCCCCCAGTATATGTAGCCAGGTATAGGTCTCCCCAGTATATGCAGCCAGGTGTATAGGTGCCCCCAGTATATGCAGCCAGGTGTATAGGTGCCCCCAGTATATGCAGCCAGGTGTATAGGTCTCCCCAGTATAGCCAGGTCTGTAAGTGCCCCCAGTATATGCAGCCAGGCTTGTAGGTGTCTCCAGGAGGGGAGACAGCCAGTGAAGGAGGGCGATTTGCATAGCAGCGGAGAAGGGGGGAAGTTCCTCCCCCCCCCCCCTTCTCTCACCTTGGGCCCCCCCTTCCTGGCTCTCCCCTCCGTAATCTGCAAAGTGCAAACAGCTGGAAGCGGCTGACAGCGGGCGGAAACTTACCGCTGTTCAGCTACCGGAGGGAGCGCTGATCTGTGAGCCGCTAGTCTGGGCTTCTCAAGCCCACACTAGCTGCACACAGATCAGCGATCCCTCCAATGGCTGAACAGCGGTAAATCTCCGCCCGCTGTCAGCCGCTTCCAGCTGCTTGCACTTTGCAGATTACGGAGGGGAGAGCCAGGAAGGGGGGCCCCAAGGTGAGAGAAGGGGGGGGAACTTCCCCCCTTCTCCGCTGCTATGCCCATCGCCCTCCTTCACTGGCTGTCTCCCCTCCTGCTCAGGGTTCTCTTGCGGGTGGCGGGCCCCCCCTGACCACGGGCCCTCGGTCCGTGCCCGAGTGCCCTAATGGTCAGTCCGCCCCTGGATTCTACCTGTGTGGTAATCACTGTGTCTCATATCTATGACATCATCTAGTGGCGCCTTGAGACACAGCTGTATCATTTTTGGGGTATATCTGGCTATGGGGAAAGGGGATAACATGTACTGGGGACACATCTGGCTCTTGTGGCCGGGGCTTTATTGGGGAGGGGGCTTATATGCAAGCCATTCACTTTTTCCTGGTTTCTGAGGGAAAAGTGGGTACCTCGGCTTATACACGGGTTGGTTTATATGCTCCTGAAGGTGTATGCGACCTGTTAGTCGAATAACTTAAATGGGGGTACAGCATTGGAGCAAGTGCACAGAGCATGGACCAGGAAGACTCTATGGGATCCCGAGCCTTTCCACTCCATAGGTAATAATCTAACTTTTTCTTTAGTTTTTCTTTAATATTGTATGCCTAAACAAGGGCTCTCTATAGAGCTTTCACAGAGAGAAAGTAAAACCATGCATGAAGATGTCATGCCAAATGTATAGTAAAACCAACACATCCAGCTGTATGTGAAACTATGCCTGATTGATGACACACTTCTTCATTGCGCAAAAGGTGGATCAGCGCATCACCAGGCCGCCTCCGAATGGCCTCGAATCAGAGGTGCGCTGAGCCCCCCCAGAAACTGCAAACGCACCTTGAACCCAAACGCCAAACGGAAGCTCTGCATATACACCAAAAGCAAAGCTGTTAAAGTGAACCTAAAGTGAACAAAAAAAAAAATGAGATTAACTCACCTGGGGCTTCCCTCAGCCCCCTGCAGACGATCGGTGCCCTCGCAGCCCTGCTCAGATGCTTCTGCACCCGCCGGCGAACACTTCCGGTTTGGCCGTCACTGGCCGACAGGCATGAGAACGCGAGTGATTCTTCGCGTTCCCAGCCTGTATATCGCCCCCTGTGCTGCTATTGCGACCTCCTGCAGGGGGCTGAGGGAAGCCCCGGGTGAGGTAATCTCATTTTTTTTTGTTCACTTTAGGTTCACTTTAAGTGGGAGCAGCTGACCAAAAATTAATTAAATTAGTACATGGCAAGGAAATGAACAGCGCTACTTAAAAACAGACAAGTGCCTACCTGCAAAAGAGTGCAAGCCCCACTTGTGGGATAAAATACACACCTAGCATACACATGACCTGTCTACCACTGGAGGATGTTGGTTTCCGTAACAGCTTGCATGCAACCTATTAAGTACATCAATCCTGCATGGGAGGGGACCTAACACTAACTAAATCCTAACCTATGTATATGCATAGCCTGGGTGCGGCTAATCAAGTAAATTCGAAAATTGAAAAATGCGCAAAAGGTGCATCAACGCATCACCTCCGAATGGCCTTCAAATGCGCTGATCCACCACTTGTCTGTTTTTAAGTAGCGCTGTTCATTTCCTTGCCATGTACTAATTTAATTCATTTTTGGTCAGCTGCTCCCACTTAACAGCTTTGCTTTTGGTGTATATGCAGAGCTTCCGTTTGGGTTCAAGGTGCATTTGCAGTTTCTGGGGGGGCTCAGCGCACCTCTGATTCGAGGCCATTCGGAGGCGGCCTGGTGATGCGCTGATCCACCTTTTGCGCAATTTTCAATTTTCGAATTTACTTGATTAGCCGCACCCAGGCTATGCATATACATAGGTTAGGATTTAGTTAGTGTTAGGTCCCCTCCCAGGGAGGATTGACTTCTTCGCAGTGGGAGGGACGAGTACTTAATAGGTTGCATGCAATCTGTTACGGAAACCAACATCCTCCAGTGGTAGACAGGTCATGTGTATGCTAGGTGTGTATATTATTCCACAAGTGGGGCTTGCACTCTTTTGCAGGTAGGCACTTGTCTGTTTTTAAGTAGCGCTGTTCATTTCCTTGCCATATACTTCTTCATTAGCGTTCATGAATAGGTGGCTTTCAACTACAGCATAGGAAGCAAGCATTGCATGTTAATAATGAAGAAGGTGCCTGGCTGGATCTGTCAGAGGATTACTAGCAGCAGGAACTGGCAGTTTCATCTCTGCTGGGTGGCCCATAACTGATCAAAATTGATTTTTGTATTTTGCAGGACATAAACTCATCTGGCTCTGGCAATGGAGAATGAGGTGACTTTAGGAAAGTCATTATAACAGATTAGAACCTAACAATGCGGGAGGTCCCCTTCTCCTTTTTACAGTATGGATGTAGCAGGAGCTAGCAGCCTGATCGTTACGATGCTTTCTTACCAGCGAGAGGCATTGTGCGTGCCACTAGCACATTTTCCGAACAGCCTCCCCACTTTGTGGGAATTGCCAGAGAGAACAGCTCTTCGTGTTACAGCAGTTTTACATGGCAATTGTTTAAGGGCTTGTCCTAACAGCGTGAACATTTTTATTTGACTTCTCATGAAACGTGGCCTCCCATGAAGTGACTTGACACATTTATTGCAATCCAGCTTTTGGGGGAATACTGTAAAAACAATTCATGAATGTCATAAATAGACCAGCCGTGTCCTCGTAAGCTCTGTTGATCTACAATGCATAAAAGTAAATAGATTAATTTGTTCTATAAAATTACATTTTATGTAGAACCTAATCAAAAGTGTTTTCCAACCGAAAGCTGTTCAATATTTGCGCTATAAATAGAGCAGAAAACCCCAGGCAGGGAATTCTGAAGATTTTCTGTCAAGCAGAAATGTATGCGGAAACCAGTACAGACGGCCCAGAAATGAAATTACAGACTGATTTATACCTTGTGATTTTTAATATAGTACATATAATTTCTATCACACTTTATGATGATTCCAGGATGTAGATATACCACACCTGGCTGATTGCCACCTGGCATACAGTATATGCCATGAGTATTATTTTTTACATAAAGTATATGGACAATTTCCAAAATGTTTTGCCTTTGCCTGCATAAGGTAATAGTGCATTTTAGCCATAATCAATAAAGCCACTTTTTTTTTTTTGCTTAGTTTTGTTTTTTACCCCAAAACTGTCTAGTGTCTAGTGTTTCAAAACCATTACATATAGCTGCTAGGAGCAGGGCCTGGCCGAGGCAGAAGCAAGAAAGGCTCCAGCCTCAGGGCGCAGTGTAG